>NC_138906.1:156164259-156764259 GCF_965231255.1 Vanellus vanellus
CCTCTCTAGGAAGCCTGTTCCAGTGTTTGACCGCCCTCTTGGTAAAGAAATGCTTCCTAATGTCAAGTCTGAAACATGTCAAATCTTGTAGCCCTTTTAAAGGAAAATAGTTGTGCTTTGGATCAGCAGGAAACTGGGAGTGCTGGCAGGTCCCAAACTACACGCAGTCATCTTGTGTAGCGTTGTACGGAAAAGGCATGGAGTTTTTACTAGTACTTCAGACATCACATATATAAATAATCAATCAGCCTCACAGCTGAAAATGCATGAGAAAAACATTCAAGAAGTCCAGTTTTGGACAGTGCTGTCCTATATTAGTGCCACAGCTCCCTGACTTCTAAAGATGCTTGTCTTTGTATTTCATCTTCACACTCTCCTGCTAACTTCTTACATTTGTTATCATTCATGGCTCAAGTTTTTTGGTGCAAGGACTGGTTTTTACTATGTCATTTTACATCCAGTTGAAACTCAGTTTTTATTTTGAAGACGTTTCAACTTTTCTTTTTCTATCTTGTTATAACAAAATTAAATACATCCAAATTCACCAGAAATTGTTTGATATTTAAGATTTTGAAATTTCACTTTAGAATCACACAGGGACATTTCATGCTTACATAATTTCTTCGTTGATGTCACACCAATTGCAACACAAAACGTTAAGTCTCACTGACCCTCTTGCTGTCCATTACTGACATGTTATTATGTAATGCAAGAAAAAAAAAATCAGAAGAATGTGTGCAATTTGGGGAGCAACAGCTTTGCAATAAATCTTGCAAATCTTTCAGTGTATCAGTACTTCCCAATGCAAAAAAGAAAAAAAATTAATCAAAGTAATGAAGCAGCTTAAGTCTATAGCTGCCCATGGAATAAACAGGTCTGAGTCTGTCTCGCACCTCCCCGTCCTCCCAGGAAGCTCAGGTAATTCCCAGCCTCAGCTCAGTGCACAGAGCCCAGGATGAAGGCCTTCCACCCAGTTCCTCTGCCACCTTTAAAATGTACCTGCTGAATTCTGAGGTGCTGGAGCGTGTCCAGAGAAGCGCAACAAAGCTGGTGAGGGGTCTGGAGCACAAGTCTTATGAGGAGCGGCTGAGGGACCTGGGGTTGTTTAGCCTGGAGAAAAGGAGGCTGAGGGGAGACCTGATCGCTCTCTACAACTACCTGAAAGGAGGTTGTAGTGAGGTGGGGGTCGGTCTCTTCTCCCAAGTAACAGTGATAGGACAAGAGGAAATGGCTTCAAGTTGTGCCAGGGGAGGTTTAGATTGGATATGAGGAAACATTTCTTCACCGAGAGGGTTACCAACCATTGGAACAGGCTGCCCAGGAAAGTGGTGGAGTCACCAACCCTGGAGGTATTCAAAAGACGGGTAGACGTGGCACTTAGGGACATGGTTTAGTGCTGGAATTGGCAGTGCTAGGTTAATGGTTGGGCTTGATGATCTTAAAGGTCTTTTCCAACCTAAATGATTCTATTATTCTATGATTTTATCTTCTGACTGTAATTCTCAGGCCAAGCCTGAAATGGACAACAGATAAGGAAAGTTCATCTGTTTCTCTGCGTTTCCTTGGTGTGAAGTCTACCAACTGCACCCGTACTTGCTGCGGTGCTGCCACTGCGTGCACCTGGCAGCCAGCACCACACTGCTGGAAATCTGTCCTTGGCTCATTTTTCCTTGCTTCAAACCCAAATTAAACCTTTCTCATCAAAGGTTGGGCCAAATCCTGCCAGCGGGTATGATGAGTAACTCGATCCTTAAGACTGGATCCCTGCTGAAGTTCCCTCTAAGGATCACACTGCTCTGGACTCCTGCCACTGGAAAAACGTGAGCTGTGCACACTAAGTGCTGGCAGGATCAGGCCCACACTTCCTGGGTTTGGCTGAATGAAGTGCAAGCAGGATTTTAGGGTGATTTCGAAAGCAGATGAGAAAACCTTTTCAGTCTGTGCAGCCCAGCCTCATTCTTAGCGGGAATGTCACGTCTCCCACGCTGTGTACAGAAATACCTTTGTATTAAGTCCCAAGGCAAAAGCAACAACAGAACAAATTTCACCTCAGAGACCTGTCTCCCTTATTTTTTTTCCTATTCCTTAATGTCATCACCAGAAGTTGATCAAAAGCTTTTTATACTGCAGTAAAATTTACTGCTTATTGGTGGTATTGCTAGCTGTGACCATTCCCACATACACCTCCAGTGGGAGGGGATGCTCCTCTGTGAGGCCTGACACTAACCTTTAACGCTGCCACCAAGAAGGACACTTATCAGTGAAAAAAACAGGAAAACAACAGATTTAAATAGTAATTATTTTAACCCAGTTTCTTCCAGCCTAAAAAATAATAGTGGCCCCTGTGTCTAGAGGGGAATGACACAGGTGCCACTAAGATGTTCTGCATCTTTTCTCCTGTTGCCATGTTTGTACTATTAAAAAAAAAAATCCTACACACTAAGTTGGGCATTGGTTTGTATTAAGGATCTTCTCCTTGGTATCTTACAGATTTTTAATCAGGGAAGACAATTCCCTACCTTCTTCAGAGTGAACCCACAGGCAGGTTAGGTAAAGGAGACATCTGAGAACCACTGACTCTAAAAGCTTCACTCCTGCTCCGAAAGAACAGGCTCACCAAACCATCTGAGAGTAGATGCAGACTTAGGAATCTCTTCACTGGGGCCAGTCTTCAAGGAGAAGCAGAAGTCCTATGCAGGGCTACATGCTCTAGTGGGAAAACCAGATGTGTAACCTCCTCTGTGCCTGTTAAACCCACATTTTACCCCAGCTGTCTAAGAATTGAAGATGTTCTGGTGCCAAGAAGCTGGTATTTCCTCCTGGGCCTTTTAACATAGGTATCTTCTCATGCTGAGCATCGAACCAGTTCAACCTGGTCCTACAATGCTGCTGTGACACAATCTCCAGCCTGCACTAGAGAAACATCTGCACTGAAAACGTCATGCTTCCTATGTCCACGCTTGGTCTTAGAGAAAAATTAGCTCAGCTGTAGTCCAAAGGAGGCCTTTTATGGCCAGGATATGCTTTGGCAGCCTGCCAGCAGTGCTCTTCTAAGGCCATCCAGCAAAGTGACACCATCAGTTATAAGATCTATGTGTGTCAGGTCACTGGGTTATAAAACAGAAGTGTCATAAGCATGTAAGGACATGGTTTGGGCTCGGCTGTGAACGAAGATCAAATTATTTTTGTGGAATCAGATTACTATCTTGGGATATATTCCAGTGGGAAAGGGTCACTGCATTGTAATAGCATTTCTACTGGGAAATTAGTTCCAGTATTCGAGATGATTGTTAAAAAACCCTGAAATAGATAAAGATGCAAATTGATGGGATGCTACTATTACACTGCAGCTAGCTCGACGGTGAGGTACTGTGTGCCTGGGTAGAAAAATCCAGCTTAGACTACACTGCTCTGTGTTGGGACTACAGTAAAAATCAGAAGTCACTCTTTCCACAGGAAATGACAGCAACACAAAATGGAAACCATGATAATAAGCAATACGACTCTCCCACGCGTTACTTCCTAGTAACACCTAAGAACGCACACATTTGTAGCACACATCGAAAAAGTCAGCTCCATCGCAGAAGTATCATGGGCAATGAGCGCGTCCCTCCGAATCAGTCCTCCTGGCCTTCAAACAAAACTGAGGACCAGGAGAGTGACAGAAGCTGAGAACTAAAATATGGCCAAAAAAAAAAAAAGGGAAAAATGTTGAAAGAAAGGAGCCAACATGCGTAAAGCATCGTTACATTGTGCTGATTCAAACACTGCAACCTTCACGGGTGTATTTAAAATACACTCCATGGCAGAGAGAATGACAAACTCTCAAGCTAGTGACAGAGCTGTCAAACCTCAACATCTTAAACTTTACAGATATCGTGATTTAAATTTGAGAAGGACTGCTAGGGAAATTGCTGGTTTACAATTGCACTTTTGTAGTGGTTGGTTAGCACTGACTATGTTGGTAACCACTTGGTGAGATGAACAGCAGAAGCAAAGTAAAGCTATATTAAACAATAAAGTGGGGGGTGGGGGTGGGGGGTGGAGAGAACCCTTAAAAGAAGGTCAGACAAATATAAAAAACAAAGAAGGAAAATTAGACAGATACTGATAAAGTTTCTGAATTGCCATGCAAGAGATTGCAGGGGAACCCATACTCCCCAAACCCCCTTCTGCTCTTCCCTCTTCTCCTTATCCTGCTCTGCAAATGAAAATGTAACTTTTATTTATGCCTATACTTAAGTGCTGAGAATCAAAGGCATTGCACCCAGCTTCTGGGCAAGCCGACACTGCAGAAAAACAAAAAGGCCATTATTTGGATGGAAGAATCAGTCTGTATTACTGACTTGACTGGTCCCTTTTTTACTAGCAGCTGTTGGAGCAGGGATCAGAGCGCGTGCTGGTGTGGTGCAGCTGTTCCACATATGTTATAAATAAGGGCTGTTAAAAGCTCATTCTATTTTTAACCTTATGAAAAAAAAACCAAGAAGTCACAGAAATTCCCCATTAATGCCTTGTAAGTGGAAGTTTTCTCCTCTTCTTGACTTTAATGCTCAGAACTGAATGGACAAAACAGGCCATTCTTAAAATAATATTCATTAAAAAGAAAAGAAAAGAAAATGCAATTTAGTGGAATTAGATTAAGCCAGCCCGGAAGATGTAACCAATTAGTGTGTATAGTGTGTTTTCCTTCAAAAGCAGACACTTTATCAGAATGAAAACAAACTCCTGTGATTCTATTTCTAATGAAAATATTGGATTACCACACTGAAGAGTTTCTCGAGCACAACCCAAAAGCTGAACCAGCACCACGCAGCTCAGACACCACCACCCTCTCTTCCCAAACCAGTCCTTGCTTGCCCCTCGCTGGGTTTCTGTGTGTGGCCAGGGCCCATCCACCAGCTCCTCCTCACCAACCCCAACGCTGAAGAGGTCAACAACGATTCAACGCGAAGGCAAAATTCCAAAGCCCCAAATCCTTGAATCACCTGTTTTCGGGGTCCGACACCGTCATGTTGCGTGTCACGTAGCACATCTTGAGTGGTATTGTCTTCTTGTCTCTGTGGACGGAGAGTGAAAGCTGCGACAGGGGGTCCGCAGAGGCGCAACCCAAGCGGGGAGATTCGGGGGGAGGCGTCTCCCACCCAATTTCTGAAACAGGAGAGCCTTTCTTCACATAGGGGGTTGCTTCTCTCATGTATTTCACTATGGGGGAAAAAAAAAAAAAAAGAAAAGGAAAGTAATAAGTAAATGGATATTCAGTAGCTGCATCCCATGTGAGTTCTTTGAACTGTTACCAACCCTCAGCACTGTTTATTATTTCTACTCTGCCAACATCATGGCAGTGGGAAGCTGTGCAAATACAAAAGATTGAGATCTGACTGCTGTCCATCTCGGTAGGGCGCAGTGAGTAAAACAAGGGAAAAGAACAAAACAGGCAAAATAAGAACATATAGCTAGTGTAAGGCCAGGAGAGCCATACAACTTCTCCTTGACAGGCTTTAAGTCCTCGTGCGGCAATTCCTACATACAGAAGCCGTGAGCTGGCCGAAGTAGAGAAGTTTTTACAAAGACGTTCAATCGAGTGACAGTGACTCTATTATTGCACTATCTAAAATGTTCCAGCGATACTCCGAGTGCTGCAAATTCACATCTTGCTTCTGGTTCACGCTTGTCAGTGTCCCGCCACTGATCTGGACAGCTATTTCTGCTTGCTGGGAAGCAGTTTTAGCTGATCTACTTGTGCATGTATATATATGGAGTGAACAAAACCCAATTCACCTCTTAGCCTTCTCTTGGGGAAATAAAATTGAGTTCGAGCCTTTCGTGGGAGTGGAGGTGTCAGATTAGATCTCTTCTCAGCCTCTTCCAACGCTTTTTTCCAGTATCACTACGAAAAGTGAATGTAGGATTCCCAAATGCTCTTACTTATATGCAAAAATCAATACCTCTTTTACACTCATACTTCATATTCCCTTTTTATGCAGGCAAATATGGCAACATTTACCCTGTTTTTGAATTCTTTTGACAGTTGAAGATCACTTTTCCTTTTCATGTGCTTGACAAATCTGCCAGCCACAGTCTCCTTCTTCATAAACCTGATGGAGCTCAACCAAGAAAAGACCTCACATTTAAGCACCCTGGTTAAACATACACATCCAATGTACACAGCTGTGGCTGCCTAACTGGCTATTGCCACTTGATTGCACCCATGACTCAAACAGAGATGACACGAACCGAAAGGGCAGGAGCACTGTGAGCTTATTTAGGGAAGTTATTAAAATGCTGTGAGAGATGATTTCAAGGAAACGGTGCAGATCATCGTGTTAGCTCAGCTGAAGAAGCTGGGAATGATTGAGTAATAAAGAGACGGGTAAATTACAAAAGGGCATTGTGGTGAAGGACGTTAAATTAGGGAAAGCAGACTGAAGTTTTTAAGTTCAAAGTGAAAGCAAGGGAAGTATTCGGAGGAGTGAACAACGGTGTTTCTGCCAAAACCACAGATAAGGTGAGTGATTTCAGCGGCACTATTTTCAAGGCACTTCATAACAGCTTTACCAAGAGAGATACCTGTGCAAAACTGGAGTCCAGGCTCTGTGAGCATCTATTGGCATCTTTTCTTGAAAACACCTTAGCGCACATCTTGCCATTGTTCTCTCTCTCTCTCCCCTCTTTTTAAAAAATCTGTTAACTTCAATTATAAGGACTTTTGTATTTAGGTATTTTACAGGATATTCCTGAGTCAGAAGGATCATTTGTGATTTATCAGAAATGCTGTCCTACCCAACACTGCTGTTTTGACTTCTTTGCCCCGTAATATTTTGAGTAATTTTTGAAATTAATTTCTTCCCTGCTCAGGGAAGAGCCGGCATGGGATTCTACCAGGCTTCCAGGAACTATTTAAGGCAAAAGGTGTTGAGATTGATTTTTTTGATCTTTTTGTAGACACCTACCTGGAATACATTATCTAAAAATCTGTGTCACCTAACTCTCAAAACCAGTGCTCATCCTTGGGTACTCCATAAATTACCTGATTTTCAAAGGTGCTGAAAATAAGCATTTTTAGCCAGTGTCACAGAGCTAATTGGTTTTAGCAGTCGGCATCTCAGTTTGGATGTACTCATAGCCCTTGGGAAACAGAGCCTGAACACGTACAGATGTGGTGAATCTACTCCTGTTTACACTGAACGAATATGACTTTGTCATTAACTTAGATGGGAGGAACAGCTGAAGCTGGAAAAATCATGTTTGACTGCAAACAAAATTTTGTTCCCTTTAAAATTAGAGATTATCAATTGATCTGTTGAAAAAAGTAATCTAGCCAGCTTTTGAGCTCCGTTACAGTGACATGCCAGCAAATGTGATGCTAAATAAAGGTCCAGGTCTCAGTCATGTAGCTATTTCCTCTGTGCTATTTTCATCTTCTTTCAGCTGCAGCTACATGCTGCAGACCTGAGCATCTTTTCATTAAGGAAAGGAGAGAGGAGCAGGGAGAGGAAGGAAGCCGAAGTGAAAAATTTGGCTGTAAACCTATGCAAGAACACAGAATGTGAATTTAATCCCCCAGAGATGAGTGCAGAAGAAAAGAGCCGTCCCTTTCACGTGCCAAGAAGCCAAGTTTCCATGCGACGCACTGGTGAATTTGTGGCAGGCAGCTGCACTGTTTCAGAACCTCCTGTGAAAGAGGAAGCAGGAGCAGGAGGAGAGAGCAGAAACACAACCCTCTTTTCCACAAACTGAGTCTCAAACACAGCAAAAGCCAAGAAAATTACCTTGAGGAAAAACTTCCTATGAAAACTCCTGCCAAGTTCTGAACCCCTAGACATCTAGTTTCTACTAACTTCCAAAAGGAGACGGATGCTCAAGCCCAGAGACTTACATGAATAAAGACCCATTAATATACTGGTAAACTGCTGGACACCATCTTCCTACAAAATTCTACAAGAGGATTAAAAAATAAAATCAATATAGTTTTTCTGTAAAGAAAAAAAAGGACTTCAGTAGTTTTCTGTAAATTAATTCCTACTTCTTACTAAATACAAGCACAGCTTTCTAGATTCACACTGAATTCTGCTGGGTTTTACAAACCAGTCTTTATGGCTCCTGCATATTCAAATGTGTTTCATATTTTAAAAGCTCCCAAATGGATACATGTAAATGCACAAATGGAATACTGGAGTGGAACAGGTGGCAGAGCTTGATCCATTTATATAATTTTTTGTATTATTTAAATTTCAGAGCCAATGCTTTCCATTTGCCCCATCAACATGCATAATTACATGTCTATAACCGAAGTCCAGTTTATGAATTTAGCTGAAATAAGGCACATGCTGTTCAGATGATTCACAAATTTTATCAACAATTATTTCCTATTTGCCTCTAAAGTCTGGATGCAAATACTGCAGAACACACTGTTTTATACCAATGCAGCAGTAACCCTGCTACACACAGAACAATTTACGGTGACCCCACATGTGGCTACATTTGCCAGTCTGTCCATTAACCAGTTCTCAATCCATCTAGTAAAAAACAAGTTGATACCAGTATGTATTATAGGCATGTTCCTATGCCACACTGCACTATCTGAGAATCTTTAATGCATTAATGTTAATGTATAACTGAAGTTATACAATTTACTTCCATCATCAAGTTTTAAAACCAGAAAAAATATGATACAGGCTATTGGACATTAAAGTAATAATGTGGATAATATTCTGTTTTCAGACCATTACACTCAAGAGCTAGATTTCCTAGTGGATACAGCAGCACAAATCCAGGTATCGACTGAAAAAGAAAGTCTCTGGAGAGATCACTGTTTTTATATATTACCGATGAAAATACCTAATGGATTAAACCTCCAAAAGATTTAATAAAATTAAATAAGCCATGCCATTGTATAACAACTCTGAATTATGTATAACTATTCTATAGGTATGTATATATATATATATGCCTTCAGAATAAGTATGTCTAATATATACAAATATTAAATATCTATTTATATAAAAATGCTACATTCTTTAAGACCACCAGAACGTACGCTGCAAACACAGAAACCAACATGTAGGGACTGAGAAAAAATTCTAATGGTTTCATTATTATAACTCAATTTACTGATAGACTGTAATTTCAGTCGAGAGTTGTCTAAACTCATTCATTTGATGCTATAGCTCAACCTCAGAGATCCTTATATTCAGTACTAATTACTGATCCATGCCCTCTTGGTGCACCACTAATTAGAAACTGCGGTCAAGCAATTAAAATTGCAATCTCCGGAGCGCCCCTCCCCACAAAGAGGAGCGGAAGGGAAGTGGCAATCAAATGAATTAAGCCACTGATACACACTGAAATACTTTGCATTTATTTTTTGATCTGCAAGACAGGCAATGTAGCTTCCAAAAAAGCACTTCATTTAGAGGCAGTGCTGCCAAGTCCCAAGTCTCCACAATTAATCCTTTGTTACTGTTCACAGATGACTTTGGTTTTTTTATGGTGGAAAGAAGCAGGCTTTTAACGAGCGAAATACTACAGACCAACTTGGTCAGGTCCTTGGCCAGACACAGTTCTGAGGAACTGGGACTTTTCTGACACATTCAGACCGTTTCCTAGGAGGGAAGACAAAGACCACTGAAGTGAAGCCAGCACTCCCGAGCAAAGCTCTTTCATCACTATAGGAATGAGGACAGGATATGTAGGTTTACAGTGTGAAAGCAAAAGGAACAACATGCCCGAATCTGCTCGAAAAAGATGATCGAGGAATTCCCCTTTGCAGGAGAAAAGCACAGCCTCCTCTCTACGCATTCATTCTCTTCTAAGTAAGTACTCAGAGGCAACTACCAAAGCTAAGTAGAAAACATCACCCAGAAACCTCTTGAGGCTGTTTTCAAAGGAAGCGCTAAGGTTACTGATACCTATACCCCCAAAAGATAGGTGTTTGAAAGTTCCCATAAATCCATCTGCATCTGGTCTGGCTTCTGCCAGGCTGAAAGATGGCCCAGAGAAGAGGAGCTAGGCAAGTCCACCACTATACTTAAGATGTGTTAAGACTGCGTGTAGGGATCAACCTTTGGAATCACTCAGGCCCACAAATTGAACGTGATGAGATCAACTGCTTTTATCAGCTTATTCAGTATGAAGGGGCTGTTTGACTCGTCTGTGCTGAAGCCAGTACACCAGACCATCTGCAAGGGTATTGCGGGCAGCGTGGTGTACGAAAGCTTTTCTTGCAAAAATGATTCTTGGTTAGTTTGAGATGAGCTGCTAACACAGGCCTAGAGGAGGCCCATCCTGCAGGTACGCAGTTCCCACCTGGAAAGGAGGAAACAAATGAACACAAGCACTTCTGAGGCTGTAGATAGCATCACTGCAAGTCCAAGTGGACAACTTGGAGCTGTCTAACAGCTGCTGAAGTGATACTGTCCCAAGAAAAAAAAAAAAAAAAGTGGACGGTAGCAAAACCTAGAAGTAATCACTGCAGGTATGTGGCCTTCAGAAGGGCAGATTAGCCAAGCAAGTCAATCACTCAGCATCGTTGTGTCATTTTGCTTGACGAAACATTAAAACAGAGAATTTCCGATCTAAGTTTTGGTAAGGCACAAACCAAAATGCCCCAAATGGTTTCAATACCAGCTGAGGAGAAGTTTTGCCATAAAATTTATAAACTGTGCCCAAGTAATGCCACTACAAATGCAGAGTATTTTACACTATTGCCAATGAAACTGAGATTAACAGAGCTGAAGAAAGGTCTACTGTATTAAAATTAAGTCAGTATCATGATACCAGAATTTCCCTGGTAGGTTTTACATTAGAGATCAAATTTCCACTAAACTGAAGTAAACTGCACGCCCTACAGTGAAGACGTGTATAAAAATGAGATGAGAATCTGCCCAGATGCTGCTGCCATCATCGAAACTAAGACCCAAATACTTGAAGAAAACAGTTTCTGAATCAGATCATCTATGAATATGTGTCACATAACCTTTTCAACAGCTTTTATGTGGGCATAAACCAAAAAGCAGCCAACAATCCTGCTTGTGAGCATTTCTACTCCATTTCCTACAGAAACATCTGTTACTACGTTCAGACAAGTAACATCCATTAACATCATCTACTTTCCCCTGTGCTGAAAGGGATTTGAAATAGTAAACCTCTTGATCTGCCAAGAGCATCAGATCTCCTCCTCTGGGAGATGATATAAATTAATTAAAATAAACACCTTGTGAGAACACAAATCCCCTTTATGCTTTGGCCATTTCTCATACTGTAGGGAGACTAAGTTGAATTTACATTTTCTGCTGTTTTTAAATTAATTCAGCTGAATTCAGTGTGTGTTGCTTCATCCCTTAAAGTGACAGGCTTGGATGTAAATTGTACGGGGCTGTTTTTAAAATCCTTTTAAAACACTTTCAGTGTATGCACGTTAGACTTTTCAGATGGAAGACACAAATGAGTGTTTTGAAAGAGTAACTTCAGAAAGATCCAGGAGACAAACATGCCTTTAAGATAGTTTACCTGAAGAGAGGACATTAGCAATTGGTTACAAGAAGCTGCTGGTAAGCAACCAGGCTTCCAGTTCGAGCTTTCAGTGAGCTACAGACAGGCTGAGCGAAAAAGATCAACAATTGCATTTCAAAAAGATAAAGAATACTTCACGGAGTTCCTTTAAATTAGCAGCTGCTTTTATAAAAAAGGTGGAACAATGTTAAGCAGTGCTGTAAGCACCATCACACACTTGCACCCAAAAAATGAAGGCAGTTCCTCTTCAAAGCACCTTGCAATCAGCAATTTTGCATGGTTAAGAGAATTTCTTTGTCAATGAGGTAAGAAGACTGCCAGTCCAGACAGCAGACGAAGGGATCAGCATGTCCAGGTCCACATCACACGGGAACTGCGCTCAGGAAGCCAAGCATGGGTGCAGTCTGTGAAACCTCATGGTTTTGATAACGCGATAGAGCACAGTGACCAGACACACTGTGTTATCCCTAGCAGGTCTCAAAAAATGTAACTCGCCACCAAAGATGTCTTAGAAGTCAAGAAACTGTAGCAGAAAACTCAGTGGTGAGCCTTGGCAGGAGTCACGGACAGCCCCTGCAGATGCCTTCTCCTTCCCACCTGCACCAGGGACATCCCTTTTCCGCTCTGATTTCAGCACTTGGGGAGCTGGAGATTACATTCCCAGGCCATCCTATGCTCCTGTGTAACACCAAAAAATCTTCAGAGCTACTTTTCCCTGGTTTCTTTTCCTGAGACTTTATCTACGATATGTCCTGATTCAGCCACTGACTCCCCAAGCCTGACGCTCCCCTCTAGTAAACACTTCTTTCCTCAGCGCAAATGTTCCTAGGGAGGGAAGGCTTTAAATGTCTTCTTATCTTATGCAGCATATCAATTTTGTCAACTGCAAAACCTCATAAATATGAATTAATTTTCCTTCCTCGACAAAGCCACAGTTTTATACTGCACATCGAGCAAGCACGAGCAAAACACACAACCTACTCCCCTCCAGTCCGTACCAGACAGCCCGAAAGCTCCGCTTGCAGGCAGCGTTTCCCACCCACTTCTCGCTGCCATCACCTGGAGCTCGCCACTGCTAACTGTCCCCTTCCAGCTCCCTTCTGAGTTACATTACCAAGTTCTAATGATACAGTCCATCTTTGAGGTTAGCATCACGCACGCTCAAGGAAGCAGCGAGGACAAGTTTCAATGCCGGGGTGAGATCTTCGTGTCTCTGTACAAAATAGCTTAATGGAAACCGAAAAAACACACTTCTGTCACACAGAATCACAGTGAAACCTGAGGCTGGATCACTGGCTTGGTTCAGAGCTCTAAAGACTCACACTTGAGCTGATGGAGTGACCGAAAGCAGTCACAGGTTGTCGGTAATCTGGTACACAAAAATTTCAAACTGGCAAATTAACAGTAAACTAAAGAGAGACTCTTTACAGTTGACGTTCCTCGATACTTTCGCTTATAATTTCCATTACTCATACCTACTACACTGAACACATTACAGTTTCCTTCAAGTGATTTAGTTTATTTTAAATTTCCAAGCTACTTTTTCAATAAATTGGATGTATTCAGATCTGGGTTTTTTTGCTATGTCACTAATGATAAATGCATAAATCCTAGGAGCAAGGTCCCATAAGCTATTCATCTGTCTTCCAAAAACGTTACATACTTCCTCAAAATAAATGCAGACATATCTCTCTCTTCATAATCTGCAAACCAAATTTTAGCTTGTAAATATTCTGTAATCCTCAGAAGTACAACGTTTGGTTAAAAAGGAGGTGCTTTGGCTTGATGTAGGAGACATTGGCAGTATCTTGAAGAAACCCTACTCGGTGGAGAGCAGGGAGCCACTACATTGCACGTGTACCTTATATAATAAACTAAAAATTAAAAAAGAATACTGTCAAAACCTGCAAGCAGTAGCTACATAACTTACTATATTTTCATATAAAATGTGACAGAGCTCATTTGCTACATTGTTATCTGACATTATGAACTCTACAATTAGAACTATGCAAATCTTTCATAATGGAAGTGGCAAACATCTGAACCAATTTGGCAATTTTGGAGCTGAACATGGAAATTAGCAGTCACATTTTGAGAAAAAGCACTGTGGGACCTGTAACTCACTCATTGATAATCAAACTGGAGCTTCTGGTTGTCTCCAAGGCCAAATGCTTCATAAGTTAAAAAATAAAAAAAAAGAGGGTTTAGTTAGGACTAGGTCATCATACTCCTCCTAACTCTACTCAAAGAACAACAGAAAAATGTGGCTTCACATAAAGCAGGGAAATGGAGCAACATACATTTCTTCACTGAACTTGCCGTACTTAGATTCCGAAGGACCATCTTCTACCCAATATTGACATATTGTCATATTGTCTCAGGAATAAGTTGATTCAGAATTTCTCATGTGCCGCTAATGCTTGTTGTTCCCCATCTCTGTTAGTATTTATAGATCCCTCTCCAATCACCCACACGCTCAGATGGAATTCAAGGTGTCTGGCATCGCCAGCATGCTATAATTTTTCTATTTACATGAGTAATCTCAAGTGTCAGAACAAATATTTCAACCACTAGTGATTATGTGAAAAATACATCAGGGCATTACGGTTTTAGAGCATGCTGTTATTTCAGCAGTCACACAAATCATTAAGTAGTACAGGATAGACTGAAAATGGCACTCACTGAGGGAAATTATTATGCTGTGTATGATTGTACCTGTTTTACAGATGGCTAAACTGACACAGGGAAGTTAAAATGCCTTCCTCAAAGTCATGCAGTAAGCCAGTGCCGCAGTTCTCAGCACTGAACTTAATTTCTACCCCTTTATGACTTTTCATTTTTAAACAACCCAAAGAGATCCCAGTGCCAGTGAAAACTGGATTCACAATGCCTACAATCTTCTCCCTATGGGAAGACCTTGAAGACCTTTCAAGATCCCCAGGATTTCTTTTGATGAGCACGGCTGCAATCACTTGCAAAATTTCAAACTTCTTCATTTTCATTCTTCACTGGACAAGACCGAGAGCTTTGAAAATGACCAAACTTATCCAGGGCGCTTATCCAGCTAAGAACTTGCCATATCTCCTGAGGCTGGGCTAACCATCAAAAGGCATCAGACCACCATAGAAGTCCTTATTTTGGGGAATCTTTTACTTTCCAACCTTACCGACGGGAAGGACCAATGGCCATATTCAGAACACTCAGGTGCCAGTGATTATAAATACTTATATCTATATGCATACAGGTACATAAATAAAGACAGATAGATAGATAAATATACTATGAACACTACTGAAGTTCAGTGACTTGGACGGAAAATTCCCATGAGTGCCCATGTGCCTGCCTACCTCTCTCTCCTTTTCTCATTTAAACTGGGAATAATGAAGTCTGATAAGTCTGGAGAAGCATACAGTCAGCCCTACACTGCGAACCCACAGGAATCACTTTGTTCCATCAAAGACTACCATCTCCAGGCTGCTGCGCCATCACAGTCCAACAAAAGCACAACAGCTCCTCTGACAAGACATGAGAAAATCTGTACAGTAGTCTTAAGACTTCTACATAACTAAGAAAAAAAGAAGGAAATGTAAATCCAAGGAAGTCCCTAAATCGACCATGGGGAACTGGGATGAGTTTTTCTGATCAGGGGTGGGTATAATGTAGCAACTCTATTTTTATTTATTTCAATGTTTTATAATGATAGCTCAAGACCACCTTTGCCTGGTTTTGAAGTCCAAGTACAGTCTCAAACTGCCTCTTCTCCACCTGAAGACATTTGCAAGATGACCCAGCAGGTAAGTGGCAGACCTGGAGTGAGGTTTGGCTCTACACCTATCTCCTCATTGGTCTGCAGGCTAGGAGAAAACCACCTGAAGCAGACAGATTGCTCACTGAGGCACTGGAAGGGAGAGGAGACCTCACATGACACCACCCCTTGTATATCAAGGGGTGGAGGAAGCACGTCTGTATTTCCAGCGAGGACATGAAAACAGAAGGACAATGAAACATTAAGTCACATCCTTGAGCCTCAGTGCTTGGGCTTCCATTTGAATGGAGCCCTTTTCTCCCACGGATTATGGTTTTCTCTCGGAATAAGCCACCAAAACCCTAAAAACAAACTAGAACAATTAAAGAATAAGCATGCTAGTCATTAGCACTGGCTAAAAGGCATTCAAGAAAGCACCAGCACTTTCAGCACAGGAAATTCTCAGAATTGCAGCACCCAAAGAGACCACGACCGAAACCCAACTGTGCTGCCATAGGACAACGGCATCACGTGCTGCCCTTTGCAGCTCAAAGTCCCTTACCAAGGCGACAGCTCTTCTATTCCCATCCCTAGGAGCTGCAGTTACCATATCTTAAAAAATATCAGTGATCTCTGATGGAACATGGTCCTCCTGGAACTCCAGTGCATAAGGCAATTTGGGGATGAAAGAAAGACTTTTTTACTTCTTTGGCAGGTTTATTATTGGCTAAAAAGTAAAGTCACTGAGCAAAATTGGTCCTGTTTTACCTCAAACCAAGGCAAATAGCATCGTTTAAAACTATTCTGCAGACAGGATCTCAGAAGTGAATTCATGAACACAGGGAACAAGGGAAGCAGTGAAAATCCTCATAAAAATCCTGAATTCAGAAGCAGAATTTTTTTCCATGAAATGGTTTTGTGGAGTGATCTGAAAAATACATTCGCATTCAAATTAATTTCTTTCTCTACTAACAAAATAGTACTTTGAGTGGACGTTTTGATTAAAAATGTCTTTTTATTTCAAATTCCTTTTCTAATAAATATTGCACGGAGTTTCCCCCAGCATCCATTTTGTCAGATGGAAAATTCATATAGTTATGATTCCATTAGGTTTCTCGCAGTGGACTGGGCATTTAATCAATGAGAGCAAAGAGCATCTAAATAGGGTTAGGCTTCAAATTCCTTTCAGTGAGAAGTTAAATCCCCATTAGCTTTGAGCCATAAGCCCCCGTGGGTTTAGCATGCAGCTTAAAAGATAACGCTGTGAGGGGTCACGGCTCTTTACTGTAGTACAGAAAGCCTATTTCACAGATGGCCCTGCAATAATAATGTAAATATAATCCTGTTTCAGTGGACACTTTATCCATCCAGAAAACAAGCAATGTTTTCTGTCCCAGAAAAAAATCACATTAATCTTCAATTTAAGGGCAAAACAATTCCTTGCTTCATTCAGGCCCTATTACAGAGAATTACCGAGACTCGCCTGGTATCAGGCCGATGCTGGGGCCAGCATGGTCCCCCCACCTCTCCGTAGGACAAGACAGACACAAGTTGCTGGCAGCAGCTGCGGAACAGCAAGTGCAGTTGACTCGGCACATCAAAACACATTTCCTCACTACTCCAAATGCCAGTTTGGACTGTTCCAGGTTAGGTCAAAGCCAGGTTAAAATAGTACAACCTATTGTTTTTCAGAGTCTGCAAACTGCCTGCCAAGTACTTTTTGGTCAACTAGTACGGGAGGCTGATAACAGAGGGTGGAAAAGAACTTGGCAATTCCCAGCTGAGCTTCAAAGGGCTGTAATGAAATGCAACTCCAGTTCAAATCATCACAGAGAAAACCGTTTGTTTAATCGGTGAGAAGAATGCTAATTTGTTTGCATCTCAAATTTATTTGCCATTTGTACTACCGGAGCACTTACCAGGATTAGTGAAGAGCCAGGGCATGACAGCCTCGGATGCCGTGCAAACAGAGAACAAAAAGCTGGTCCCCTCCCAAGGAGCTTAGAAATCAAGTACAAGTTAAGAGACAATAGGGACATGACAAGGAAATAAGCAGGCAGAAGAGCCTACGTTCAAAATCATGCATGTATCTCCCAATGTTGTTACAGTTGTATTGTATTCCCCTGTAACAGAGACAGCGGTAGCAGGTGCTGTTTGTAAAAACACTGGAAAAACGTGAGGAAGAAAAGGAAATACGAGTAGGGTGATACAGTTGCTAGGATGCGTTTGCAATTAATAGTGGCAAGAATTTTCCCTGCGTTGTTACCACTGCTGCTTCCCGTGCAGGGACTCCATCAAGGCTTAAACTTTCAGCACCATCTAAGGCATAAAATGATTTTTCACTGGAGTTGTTGCTTGAATTCTTCTGATAGATAGATAGACATAGATGTAAGATATAGATATAGATAGATATGAAACCATTTGTCTGAAGCAAGGACGGCTCAAGCAACTGGGAGTGCCTAGCTAGACAAGGATGCCCACCAGAGCCTGTATAGATGGGCACTGCACTTGGGCACAGGTAACGCAAAGAGTCCTCCATATGCGTGCAGATTAACTGCAGCTCTGCTGAATCTCACATTCTCTGGCTTGGCCTCACATGTTCAGGCCAATTCCCACACAAGGGAAAAAAAAAAACTCTTTATATGTCTTTCCTGTCAGTCCTGAGAACAATTCTGTTCCAAAAGTAAAGAAGCTGGCGAGGCGAAAGCAGACTGAAAGCAAAGGATGGTGTATGTGCATGCTTGCCATTAGCATAACTGGTTTTCTTTATGCTCCAGTGTGGGAGTACCTTTGAAAGGAGGAGCTGAAAGCACAGCTTTTCAATCCAGATCATCTATGCTTCTACAGAGGCTTGGGGATACACAACAGGGATAACTATCTGCTGGAGGCTTGTTTGCTTTATTAGTTCAAGGGCAGGTCTCTCTTGCTACTTTCAGAGAGCACAATCAGATGATATCTGTTCTTTTTTTTTTTCCTTTTTTTTTTTTTTTAACAGCAGTACAGATGGGCACAGCAAAAAAAAAAAAAAATCAAGAACAATTTCTGCCTCAAAGAGCTTCTGATCTCAGGATCACTTACAACTTCTGCCAAAGTCACTGGGTTCATCTTCAATGGGAATTAGATCAGGTCCAGTGGTCAAAGCTGAAGATGTGAATAGGGTACAAAGAGGGAAATAATGGGAAGTGGGAGGAAAACTAACCCCGGCAGGCAGCTGCATGAGTAGCTGTTGAACTCCAGTTCACCAAGATATATCCCAAATGGAATCCCTGGAAAAAAGTTTTGACCTCAGCCGTACAGGACCATGCCTCAGCACAGATCACAAACACCAGCCTGTCTGTGTCCCCAAAGTCTGGGTGACACTTCTCTCATCTTGCACACCAAAGGCCATCAGAATATTATCGACATATCTCTGAAGAGATCACTCACATGTAAGCTGACCTTTGGGCTTATTGCCATAGTAGCGTTGTGCTCCAGTTTTTAAAGGACAACTCTGAAACTCTAGATTTCAGCAAATGTCAGAAACTGATAAACAATTCAATATTTATACTGTGCTCATCTGCAACCCTTTAAAGACCGCTTCTGCAGTTGCTCCCCTTGCAGAGCCTGTAAGAGGCTGAAGTAAAGCCGGTGGCCGATTGAGAGCCTAAAGCAAAACTTTTGAGGAACCCTAAGACCGATCTGCCTGGTTGGTTACTGCATTTAAGAAAATAAGATGGGGAGCCAGGAGAGGATTTTAAGCTAGCTGATGGTGGAGGTATACTTGTGATATTTACACCTCTTCTGCCATAGGAAGTGTCAGAAACTTACTCCGCTAGTTACCAGAAGTTAGGAGCTGAGAATATTGGAGTGCTGTATACACTCTTTGTTTAACCAAGGGTTATTCTGTAACTCTTTTATTAAATGCATGACAGATTGGAGAGTGTACAAGCCTATTAACTGGAAAGAGGGCAGATCAGTCAGAGGCATGTGTCAGTAAATAGAGTCCTTCTAGGTCACATCAGCTTCCTCAAGACTCTTTTCCATACCATTTACATTGCACTGCCTTGTTTCAGCCCAACAAAGCACCAAATCTTCGTATCCTTCAGAGACAGGACTGGAAGACTCATGGGATTCTTCCAGGTTGATAGCACAATCCCCACACCTCAGTTCAGTTTACAACCTCCAGCCCTGGCTGACACCCTTCAGCTTACGGGTTTGTGCTTAGCAAAAGCACTGAGATTAATGATCAATGGCCAGAAAGCCGTCTTCAACAAAAGTGTTACGGAGGGAATTTAGTAGCAACAGACCGACTACATATATACAAGCCAAAATGGTAATATAGAGATCTTTGCAAATATATAGACATGTACATGCTTCTCCCTAACATATGCCATGTCCTAGGAGGCTGGAATGGGAAGCGTAGGGATTTCTGGCTCCCCAGTCCTACAGAAGCTGTTATCTGACCTCGGTGGTCCTACCCCCTCAGCCACCTGAACCAAATCTGGATTTGTTCTCTGCCACAGAGTGCTCAGCAGCCGTCTCCCCTTCACGCCAGCATCTGTCCCAGCCCCTCTCCTGCCTTCCTCCCACGGGCACAGCCTGCACATCCCTCTCCCACCCACCCCAGCAAGTGGCAATCTACTCTGTTCCCTGCCCAAAATGCTTCACCTTCCCTTGCACCCTTCCCCTCCACAGCAGCAGCCTCTAAACCCTGCTGCAGAGGGGAAGAAGGGAAAAGAGGAGGCATGGAGATAACCACTGCTGCCCTCACCCACCGCCCCTTTGCGCCATGCACATATGTCCACACATGGAGCATCAGCTGCCGCAGGTCCCCAGCACCTCTCCCACCCCAGCAGCACCCTGGGCTGGGGCAGGGGCTGCATTTTGCAGCTTTGTGTCCCCATGGGAAAGCACAGCGGCAAGAGCCGAAGCATCCTGTGAGATACACGTTGAGCTACGGTGAATGACTCCAACACATTCATACCACAAATTCTAACTATCTGCCATTATACAGGAATATTGCGTCCCTGATAAAACCTCTTTGCAGCGTTCAGAGCATTTGCCACGCATCAGTATTTTCAGATCACTTCAGAGTGGCTCAGCATCCACCAGTCAGGTCTCCACCGCTCCAGGCGAAGGGAAGCTTCTGATAAAAGGGCAATGAGGTGCCCATGCCCATGGCCCACCCCCCGCCCCCCCACCTCTGTCATGCACGGGGAGCTGGAAGAAAATAAAAGACAAAATATACGTGATTAGAACTAAATTTTGAGAAAGTGACTGTGGATTTAATGGCAAAGAAAACTTTATCAAATGAAGGACACGGTACCCTAAAGAAACAACAACAAAAAAAACCATAGAACAAACAGAATGGTTATTGGGGCTGTTACTGAGACGTTACCTAACAAGATGAGCAAACTCATTACTGCCGGCTTGATATTCTCCACTTTCTTACAGTCTACAGTGCACTTCCACAGCGTTAGCTGCAATGGTGAATTCCAGCTATATCCAATACAGGCAGTAATTAAACGGTTATAAAAATGTGAAGCTGGAACGTTGACAAGCTCTATGAGCGGCATTATCGGCAGTGACAGTCGGGGAGTCAATCTGCCGCACTTCACCAACGGTTTAAGTAATGTTTGCCAGGATCCCCCAGTCGACAGTTTCTCCCCCCATCTCTTTGCATCATGCCACAGTAATCGTGCAGATGCCTGCTGTGATCAGATGATGGGAAGCTTGAGAGGTTCTTCAGGAGAAGAAAAAAAAACCCAACAACAGAAAATCTCGTGCAATTAAGCCACGTTTCACCTTCCGGCAAGACTAACCCAACAGGCCACCAACAGCTCCTCTCCCAGCCATCCATCCCCCCACCCCTATGGCACCTCTAATGATCTTGCTATTTCCTTCTTATGGTCAGAAATAATCAGTTTTTTAAATATACACCAGGAGTGTGTGGCTGACACCTGCCTGTTAAGCTCAAGAATGATCAAGTATATTGACCCAAAATTTGTGACCAGCGTCTTCTTGCTAGATGAGATCCTCCTGAATGACAGGGTTGAGGGGAAAATGAGCTGGGCTACTGCCTCGGTCCTACACTTCTGACTAAAAGCCATTTCCCAAATCTCCTAAAATGCTCTTGTAGTTCCAGGGTCTCTTCTTCCCCCAGGGGGGAGGTGAGGAAGGAAGGCCCAAACACACAGGGACCGGGTGGCCCCGCTCCGCTGTCCCCGTCCCCGCTGTGCTGTAATTACAGCTGTCTGAAGCCAAGCGCCTGAATGCACGCTGGGAGGAGAAGCAGGCTCCTTTGGCGTGGGCTACCACATTTAGAAGCGCCGTTGTTTTTCTTTCCACTCGGCAGTTTCTCCTCAGGCGGGAGGACACGGTGTCTGCGCCCACGCGTGCCCCGCGCCCCGCTCCCCATGTCCCCACTCACCGCCCCGGGCACCCGCTGAGAAAAGCCCCGACTGCTCACACAAAAGCAACATCTCAATGAACGCTGCAGGTTCCCGTCATCTATCACATACAGAAATATCAGATCAGAAACAGAGACACAAGCACTGATTTTTTTTCCTATTTCTTCTCCTACACAATGCACTATTTAATACTCTCCAGTCCTCAAACAAGCATTTGATTTAAATGAACTTTTCCTACTGTCCCCTGCTTACGATGACCCGATTATATTCCTTTTTAAGGACACCCTTTGTGCCTTTGCTCTGCTTCTACCACAGAACCTAGAGGGCTTTCCCAGCTGGTAACCAGCAAGGTGGGGAAGAGCAGAGATCAGCTCTGTTTCACTGTCTGATTTGCATCCTGTGATCAACCAATTAGGTAGGTCAGGGCTGAGTAATGCCACAAAACTAAGTCTATGTAACTGCTTGTTAATTGTCTTCCACTATTCTTCTCACCTTTCATCCCTATTTTATTCCCACCAACAGTTGCACACCTTTGTCGCACCTCGTATTTAAATACTGATCTCTTCAAGGAAGGCACTATCTCCTCTGGATTCCTTCTGCGTTGCCCAACAGTGCAGGGAAACAAACCTGATGTTTGCTTGGATGAAAAAAGATCTGTCTTGCTTTTGGTTCGCAAGCAGTGCAGCCGTGCAAGCAACCCTGCCGAAAGCTGGAGAGGCAGGAGGAAGGAAAACACACCTCAAGCCTTGGACAATATATTGTACCTCCTTGGCAACAGCCATCGGGAGTCATGATTCAACAGCAATGCACTGCACAGCAAACTTAGCAGAGCCTCCAAACATGTTCCTCAAACCTTGCTTCTCCTCCAGCCGCCAGCCTGTCACCCCGCAATGCCAATACCGTATGATCTGGACTCTACCGCAAGTGACATCGAGACCGTCACTGTTATTCCTGGCCTGTTGCCTTCATGCTCTTCCCTGAGGATTTCCATAGGATGCTATATGTATCCCAGATAGCTGAGTAAAATAAAAGTAAATGAGAACAAGCAGAAGGTTGAACAGCATGACATGAAATTTCCATTTCTGCATCATACAGTCAACCACTGCACAGTCCATCACAAAATTCAGACTATTAATTTTAGGCTACCCGGTCTCACTGTGATAAATGTCAGAGGATGAAGTTTGCTCCCGGTGAAGGGGTCCAATTCCCACCAGAGTGAATGAAACCTGCTGAAACAGAACAAAAGATAGCCTGAATCTTATGAAAGTAAATTTGGAGGGAGGAGTGGGGGAGGTGAGGGGTGGGAGGAAGAGACTTCTGTGAATATTTTATGTTCTCAGGATCGACCCAGTAAGGACAAAACGAATGTCTGAATTAGAATTCTTCACAATATTAATGACAAAACTTGTTTCTCTTAGAAAAGCCCAATAGGCACACAGACGCTCCAAGTATTTTGCAGCAGAAAAAGTTTAGACTCTTTCTTCTCAGTGCATTAGAGAAAGATTGCACTGACAGCATATTCCCACACGTGTATTTCTACTCGTCATCAAAATAAATATATCAATATATCCATAATATTTAAAGATCTTAGACATTGTTTATAAACCTGGAATCTCAGCCCTAGAAAACATGTTCTTCAGCTTTTACCCTGAGAATAACCAGATCAAAAAAATGAGAAGTCTATATTAAAATAATACATTCTTGTAAATGCACTCCATTTTAGGAATAAGCTATTTCAAACTGTACCTTCTTCTTAAAGATGAGAAAGCACAGAATCACAGCCTCTACACTACAGCATGCGCCTCCAACACACACGGCTGCAAAGCAAACATTAAATGAAGAAAGCTGCAGAACGGTGGTACAGCGTGCGATGATGCGGGCCAGACTTCGATTCTTATCTTGAAAGGCGAGATCTTTATCTCCATCAGAAAAAGTTACTGTCCATTTATGTGGTTAGAAATGAAGCATATTCTACACTGGGAATACTGATACATGCAACATTTTATTGCTGTGGAAAGTCAAGAATTTCCAGGTTTAGGAAATGCCTGGAGACCTTCCCTTCCCACCTAATTCCCCGTGCTACGTGTTTTGTTCCCCCTGCCTAGCAGGCACCTCTGTTATCCACACAAAGTGAAGCAGAAAACTGCCGCCATGCTAAGTATTTTAATTCTTCTCGCTCTCCATGTATGTACACACAGCTCAAAAAATTATGTATGTATTATTGAAACTACTTTGTTAAGGAAATTTAATCTGATACTCAAAACAGTATCAACTCTTACAACGCAGAGAGAGGTGCAGATTTTTAGGAATCGTTTGGGATTAGCTCCTGAATTGCATTTGCATTCTCCATGAAAACACTCAGATTAAACAAAACTGCTAGGTAAATTTAAAAAAAAAAAATTTAAATATTTTAAAATAATTTTAAAATAATAAACCCCCCAGGTCCCCAGGTTTAAAACAGAAGGCAGTCTTGTAACTTATTTATACTAAAAATAAAGATGCACAAACCTATATGGTCAGCTAAAGTATGAATACGGGTAAAGGAGAAGTCATGGCACACAGTGCAAAGTTGAGTCACAGCGTAAGGCAAAGGCTTATTTTAAGCTCAGCTTCAACGTCTTTCATCCCCTGCCCCCTCAGAAAGAGCTCCTACTTCACTCATGACATCAGCATAAATCCTGTGGTATGGTGGGAATCACAGCATGGAAATCAAATCCAGTCCACTTCAGCCAGCTAGTAAGAACAAACCTGCACACCGTGTGTAAACAAGCATTAGTTTCTGCTCAGTTAGACGGCTGCCACCTGATTGTTAAGCATTAAAAATCAGACAGTTTGTGACAGTGACAGCAAAAGGGATATTAGAGACAAATCTCACATCTCAGTGATGCTACTGAAACACTGCATCATCTGAGGCAACTCAGGCCTTGTTCTAAAATTGTCCCTGAAATCAAGCCACATCTTGGGTACTCAGCACGCTGGAAAGTCTTCGGTGTACAACCCAAAATCCAGAGACTTACTGCCATCAATGTAAAAGTCAAACTTTTAAAAGTCCAACAGAGATGCAAGGTGCTGATGGCGAAGATTTCCAAGCCTGGGGAAAGACAACATGAAGAAGCTGTAGTATTTTTATGACATACTCTCTTGGGAGAAGACTTGCCAGTGGGAAGATTGAATAAACACCCTAAAACCACCTGTTCTCTAAGAAATCATGAGTTTTGTCTCACAAGGAGAAAGTACGCGAGATGCTAGAACAGCAATGACAGAGAAACTGGAAACCTTCACATCATGGCAGAGCACAACAGGCTACGCTGCATGATGCTGAACTTGCCGAGATCCTCTTCTCACTCCTTTCATTTCTGGACTACACTGTCCATAACCAGCAGGTCCACTCCTGTGGCAGAGAGCAGCAATGGGGCACCCCATGGTGCCCCACTCCTCATTGAAGACAGCAAGCACTGCAGCCCCCATGGCAAACAAAATCTGTTCTTGGATGGCCAGGAAGGTCTGTGGCAAGAAATTTGTGTTTATTTTAGCTGCTATCGCATGGAAGGAGGGTTTGTGCAGCCACACTGCATCAGACCCTCCTAATAATGTCACTCACTGATCAATTTTGATCAAAGATGACAGAGACTGGCAGATATATTCTCAAACACAGCAGGGTAGAGAGAATTTATCAGTGGCCTGCTAAAGGAAATAACCAGAGGCAAACCCTCCTTAGAGACCAGAAGATCTACAGAAGGGAAATGGTATGAAATATTTTCTCCCCTGTGCAGATTCTTTAGTCAAGAGATGTAAAACACCAGCAAAACTTTTCCTGTGGGTGACATTATGAACGTCACTCTCGCCCCTGGACTCTGATGTTTACAAGACATGAGTTCCCATCACAGTGTTATAATATTTCTGGTTGATTAATTAGATTAAGAAGCCAATCAACCACAAAACAGGATTCACTGAAAACCAGGCTCCATTAATTCTGGGGCTGTCAGACTTCGTTTTTCTTGCAAATAACCAGAAAGTCCAATTACAAGAACAGCAAAAAAACAGAACATTGGGTTCCACAAAGAATTAACAGAGAGAGCCAAAGCCCCAAAAAAACCCATTTTGTCTGAGTAGGAATCTTCTCCCTCACAATGGAAAGAGCCTGCCTTGTGTAAGATGTGGCTGCTTTCAGCCTGTGTCAAGTCCTAGCCAGAAGCGCCCATAAACAGAGTCATCTCCACTTAGCAATGCTCCACACTGGGCCAGATGGACCCCTTGATGGAAGCTGAGTAGTTAACTGAGACCTGAAGAGCCATAAAACCCCTTCTGTTTTGAAGTGCCCTTCAGTTCAGAGGCACGGCAATAGCTGGGCATCACAAGGACCCAAGTAAAGCAGCTGGACCAAACGTGCTACGGGATTCAAGTCACCAACGTCATCAATCTCCACGCTTAACCAAGCGTAGTGATATTGGTCTTTTAAGATGAAAACTACAAGGAAGTCTTCTTGTAGAGCAGCAACCAGGCGCTGGCTGAGCTCCCAAGACTTCAGGAGATGATTTGTCTCTGCTGCTTTGGCACAGTGAGCTTCTGGTAGACACATGCTTCTGCTATTCCCTCGGTGATCAAGTTGGTAAAATCAAATGACTAAAAATGAGAGGTCTAAGGGGAGAAGGAGGCCTTTAATGTGATCTAACACAACTTAAAATCTAAAATGAAGAGAACAGCCAACAATGTGGCATAAAGGGAGGCATCCACTGAGTTTAAATTACTACCTTAGAAACTGGCAATCTCTATAGTTCACAGAGATAAATAGACCTCTCAAAAGGGCAATTCACGCAGCAGTTATTGTAAAGTGGGAAGAAATCAGCTTTTGGAGCTGCCAGTTTTTTTCTTTTTCTCTGTTAACAACAGGGACGAGTCGGTATCTCGTCTCAGCTAGCTGTCAAGCACTTCGCTAAAGTTCAGAGGGATGAACTGCACCCAGAAGACCAGGAGACTCCACTTGAGCAACCTGTATTTGATTTTGCATCAAATCCAGTATTTTAAATCCAAGGTCGTATCATCCAATTATAATTTGTAAATGCTGAAGTGGTGCTGCAAAGACTTGGGAGACAGGAAAATAAGAGTAAATTAAATGCTCTGGAGTTTCCATAAGGTTTTTTTGATTACATTACCATACCCAAATCACATGCATATACATTATTCTTTTAACTGCAAACCATAATTAGAGATGGCAAGGCAGTTTGTTGTGTTTCTCAAGTCCCAACTAATGGATCTTAAAAAAAGGTAGCTCGAACCCATCCATCCCTCCTTTTTGCATCCCTTCCCAAACCTGTTCCAAATCAAAGGTACAAAACACCCTGTCTCCAACATGGAGCTTGGATAGGCAGAGATAGGACAGAGACATTCAGGTTTATTTTGATGGCATCTTGCACAGACAATGAGGGATGGATAACCAAAAAAAGACTTCCTTTTCTTTGAAGGTGTGAAATTGAATTATTTCAAAGTAACTATCTGTGTGGGGCAAAACTAAATAGAAAGATAAATTTAAAAGATCATGACCATCAAAAAAACCTATGTGTTTTTTGTCCTCATACAGAGTTACACAATTCTATATCCCTATCACCAAGCAATATATTACATCACTCAACAGGCAACTAGATGGTCCAGGAACCACCATGTCACATACATCCTCTACAGCAATGCTGCCTTCTCCTTGGAAATCTCTCACAGAAGCCTGATGGTTTTCAAATGTCCTGCTTTTTGTCTTCACAAATCAACGATCGTGAGGCACCAGCAATGTACTATTTACACCTGATAACCTGAGAGCTGAACAGGCAAAACACAGCCGCTAGGCAGTCTCACTGGTCCATGGATGGATGTCGGCAGTCTCACTGGTCCATGGATGGATGTCGGCAGTCTCACTGGTCCATGGATGGATGTCGGGTGTTCAGCCTGTGACTGCTTTCACTGCACCGCTCCACTCAGTGACACTTCCCAACAAAATTACTGAGAATTAAAACCAAAGGCTGAGCTGTCAAAACACAGCGTAGTCAAACACAGTTCTGTAAATTTAACTAAGTTAACTTATTATTGCCACCAGTATTTATTGCAAAGAGCTTTACTGTTGAAACTGATGAACTCATGCATTTGCGCTGAACAGTGAGGATTCTCTTCAGGGAAGAATTAAATTCAGAATCTTATACTACCAAAAGAAGACAAGAAAAAAAAGTTTAAAGGAATTATATAATGCGTTGTCTGTGTTTTAATTGACCTTTTTTTCTGTTTAAAAGAATAAAGACATTTTACTTATACAACTAAAACCTGAACAGTACTCCAAAACCTCCTCCATCACTGAATCAGCTACCACATTAATTCCATTTTTTATGGTAAAATGACAATAATTAGTCTTAACTGGACAGGAGAAACTGAAACGCCTTATTCCCTCTTCAAAAATATTTCAGCTATCATAAATTAACTTTCTCCACTGCAAGCACTAGTCTGGAACACAATTATTTCAGAATTTCATCTGAACTGGCATTCAAGCATAACAACTTGTACCCTCAAAGTAGAGTCAACTCACTCACCCACTGAAAAACTCAAGTGTTCAAATGGAAAACTTGCTCTGAGCAGCCACATTAGACAACTGGCACCTACGCCCAAGGTTTTCATCACAAAAATTCCCCAGGCTCACGTTGCTGCATGTTTTCCAGTCCGATATGCACCATTTCAAGGTACAAGTTAAAAGTTAAAGCTACGTGTTGAGGTCTTTCAGGACGTGTTTTCTGCAGGCAAGGCACATTTATATGGATTGTCAACCAATAGTTATTTTGGGGATCTTCCTTTCCAAATGCTAAAAAGTGTATGTAGAAGGGGAGAGCACAGAACTCGACTTTACAAATGTCAGTCACATGGGTGTATAACAAGTGAAAAATCTGAAGTTATGAGAAAAACAGACAGAAAATTTACCTTAAAGTGGGCAAGGCATAAATAAAACCAAAAGAAAATCCAAAATTTTCCAACTCTATACCCAAAAACATATAGAGGTCTAAGCTGACCAAAGCATGAAGGAACATATTTTAGTTTGCATAGAAAACCTTTTTTATTTCCTGGCAATAAAAACGGGGCACTGACCTCTCTGCCACAATCTCAGTCAAGTATGGGTAGTAAAAATAATGGTCAGAAATGTAGACCTCCAAGGAATTTATTTAGTAGCTGCAGAGGAGAGACTCAGGGGATGAAAGTTGTTCCAACAATGAAGCAAATCCACTCTGCACCCAGACAGCCTCTCTGTTGAGACAGTCTCTTGGTTACAATAGAAATAAGATCACAGTTAATCGCTGACAGAGAGCCACATGCCTTGGCTAAATCAAAACCAAAACCTACACCCCTTCCGGGTGCTCTCTCCAAGAGCCCTGCTGACAACAGCAGAGCTGACCAAGAGTTAGTTATGAGGATGCAGTAGGGCAGCTGAGGTTGAACCAAAATTAATTCATCCTCTCCGTTTTGGTTAGCCTTTTTACTTGCGGATGCAGTGTTATTTCATAGGGATGCATTTATTTTTCAGCTTTTAGGAGCTGGCTATGGACAGCTTGTGCTCTGCTTTCAGGTTCTCTTCCACCTTGTTCCAACTCCTACTGCCACCCCCAGTCACACAGCTAATTAACATGGTCATTTTAGCGGTCATTGATTATCGATTTGTCATTGGACGACTGATCAGTCAGCAGGTGACTGAATTTGGTCCACTCCTCAGTTTAAGGGACTTAAGAGAGAAGGAAAGGCCAAATTCAGTCCCAGAGTTAACAGAGAAGACTTTACCACCTTGTCCAAGTGGAATAAAGTAGGTATTATTAAATGGTATAGGTAACTCTATAATTTCAATATCCTCTGCTTTTGGCTCCTTCCTTAAATAATTCAGATTAAGAAAGTCATCCCGAACCTATACAAAAGCAATAACATGATAACATGAAACTGCTGTACATGGGGGGGGGGAACCACCACTAATCTCAGAGAAGGTCACTAAATACCCATATGTGTTTCTAATATGAAGAACATTGTCATAGCCAGAGATGAAAGGACAACGTGGCTGAGCTGCCATGAACAAATGAGTCTGCAGGGAAACGCTGCCGTTTCACGCAGGAATTCTTGGCCATGCATTTGTAAGCTACTTCTTTACAAGATTAAAAACTTTGAATACCCTCTTGATACAGGCTTTGGTAGCACATAAAATGGGCAGGTTCCTGCCAGGCATGGGTTTGTTTACCAAAATCAGAGACATAAAGAACACTCTGGACATACAGAATCTAATTACAGAAACACTTCCAATCCCAAGAAAAGACTGAATAAAACCAGCAAATACAAGCTCCTCTAGGAAGATAATTAGTCTTTTTCCCTGGCTTTGCACTACTTGCAGTAATATTCTGTGGTTACCAGCAAATTACCAAAAGAAAAACTTTGCCTTCTACTAGCTTCTGCCTTCTTCATGTTTCATGCATACTTCTTTGAAACATCTTCTGTGACTGCCAGTAAGATGCTCTATTTTTTATAAAAGTAATGATAAATGAATCCAAAGAATTTACATTTACTTTCCTTACCCTGGACTTATTTCGCCAGCCTTCAGGAGATTTTAATTAATCACTTAACAAAAACTTAGAACGCTGTAGGTTGGAAGGGACCTCCGGAGGTCACCTGGTCCAGCCCCCGCTCGGAGTAGGGCCAACTTCAAAGTCAAGAGCCGGCTGCTCAGGGCCTTGCCCGGGCAAGTTTTGAATTCCTCCAGGGACGGCGATTACACAGGCTCTCCGGGCAACTTGTCCTACTGTTTGACCTCACATTCTGAAGATTTTCTGCCTTATATTGAATTGGAATTTCCCTTGTTTCAACTTGCAAAATTAAAAAATATCAACTACGGGCAATTTGAAGCCTTAAGAACTAACTGCAAGTATTGGCAAATCCCAACTCCTCAGCAAAAGGATGAGAAAGAAGAAATGGGGGGAAAAAAGGACTTGGGTGAAGACTACATCCACCGGCTACTAAGGTAAGTAGAGGAGACACACACATACAGTCATTCCCAATCTTCCCACAGCAGATCCGGGTATTTTGGCTGAGGGTGTGGGGAGCTTTTGACCACGGCTGCAACCTGGAGCATGGGTCAGTGCCTCGAGGAGCGTCTGCTTTGTTTGTATTTGTATCAAATTCTTCCACTAATCCACTCTTTAGGAAATTTTTAAGTTTCACACACTCTGGATTTTGAAGATTAAAGGCTCAAAACATGTTGCCTGGATACCATTGGTTAGATAAGATTTCTGAAGAGAAGATTATGCAAAGAATTACCAGACGCAATGAAATAGCTCAGGAAATGCTTTTGCATTGCTTGCGCCATTAAATTTGTCCCCGATGTTTCTCTTTTCATATGCAGAACTATTTCATTTTTTAAAAAGCCAAACTTAAAAAGGAAAGCAAATAAACTCCGGTCAACAGCACAACAGAGAGAAAAAAAAAATGCTTGAGTTGGCCTGAACAGTTTCAAAAGTTTTGTTGAATTATGCCGTCTGCAAAGCCAAGTATTTCCTGGATATCAGAAAGTATCAGGTCTACAGCTTGCTGGTAATTTCTAATGTAATATTGACCCAAGTGAAATACGCTAGTATTTTTCTGTCTCAAGACAATATCAGTTGACAGTTCTATTTCTTAAAAAAAATACAAGATTTTGTCTTCATTGCAATAAGGACAAAAATAAGCAAGACAATGTTAAAAGCTACTTCCCAAAATAGGAAGAGCGTCAGATGTATCAACTGCATATATACTAGTTTGTAGTTTGTAGTTCCTTTCCTCATTTCCATCAGGAAGATCTAATACAAGTCTTCTGTCATACATTGAGGCTGTATGTGATAGGGTTTTGGTTTTTCTTTAAGTTGTTCTGTTAGAGATCTGTCAGACCAGACAGTCATTTTTAGAATAAACTTTAAATAGATCAGTCAGCTCAGTCCCACTATTTGCTTACTGAGGCAAAAATGACAACGACATTCACCTAGGAAACAAAAAATCAAAACCAAAAAGCCTTCTATCCAGTACTTTCTCGATTCATTCTGGCAGCTCAGTGGTGGCCATGGTCTCCTTTCCATAACAGCCTAAGGATGTTTCCTCTTCCGCAGGGAAGTCATTTGCTGGTTTGTGCAAGTCCTGCTATTTGTTTTATCAGGGGACTCCAACAATACCAGCATAACAGTACCAAGCTGTCCTTGGCCTGCAAACGTATCACTGTCTAGATTTCTTATTCTGGTTAAGATGTGTCCGTCAACAAATGTGATTTTAAATACTGACAAGTCAACGAGTTCACCCTTAAGATGAAACTGAAGTACTGAAGGATGTGCAGAATAAACAGACACACCAAAGACCTTTCTTGAAACTTCTGCAGCCAAAACATAAAAGTCTTCAAAAACTTCTCAAGTTTTTGATATAAGGCAAATATGAACAGCAAAACACATCCTTTAGGATGAAAAACATGCCAAACGTTGGCTGTTGGTGGTCTAATTCCTGAGATCTCTTAGATTGCTCTTCATGCTATCAAACTTCACTACAGGACCTCAAGACAGATGGACAAAGTGGATTACAAGGAGGCAAACTGAATAATTCGAGGTCACAAAACAAGACTGTTAGAGAACAGGAACCATGGATCTGGGACTTGCTGTTCTAATCCTTAGGAAAAATTCACCTCAGGACATTAGATTATTGAGGTACCCAAGGTACAAAAAGGTTATGGTGGATCTAGAGCAACCATTAGGTGGTAACACGACAAAAGTGCTAAATTTTATCAGCATTAAATTGCCAGTACGTGCAGTGAATCTCTTCAGTTAAGGTTCTTCTCTCTGAACCTATATCTCATTAGCATGAACAGAAAAGCAGGACAGAGGGAGAAACAAGCATGCCCGAGTAATACAGCAAAACACGACCTCCATGCAACACGCGACTCCTGGATTTTGTTGTCCCTCAATCACATTAACAACTGCATTTCATCATCCACTAAGACCTACAAATTTGCAGGGCACAGCTGTGATTTTGAAAATCTATGGCCACCACAGACACTTTGACTTTGTGATTACTGTTCCTCATGCCCATCTGGCCTCATAGCACTGACACAACAACGCTTATAATGCAGCCTGCAGGAATTGGGCCATTTCAACAGATAGCTTGTTACTCTCTTACTACTACCTGCTCATAGGAAAACCCTTAGGACAATATATGAAATAGCGATAGAAGACCCCAAAATCCAACACAGATTAATTTGCAGCCAAGGCGTGAGTAGAATCACCTGCTACTTGAGAAAGGAAGACTGTGCATAAGAAATGAATAAAACATTAAATACACAGCAGGTAATCAAAGGATTAAAGCAGTTTTGAAGGGCTTTTTATCATTATTATTATTATTCTTATTCTTTTTGGCAGGTGGTACTAAAGTAGTCTATCTGCTCCTAAACTTGTGTGTCTCAATTGGAAACACAACATGCAGTTCTTGTGCCTCAAGGCTGAATTAAACTACATTTTAAATTCTACACCCGGCTAAAAAACTTCCTACTCAACTTTAAGGGCAAAAGAAAAGAATACTTTTATCTTATTAATTTTCAGATCTCCAGTTCTGTCTCAGAAAAGAACTGCTGAAAGCCTATGATCTGTCAACCCGTTTCAGATCTAAATGGTTCGTGTTCAAGTTATCCAGCACCTGTAATAGGACTGATCTCTGTTTTTTTATATGAAAGCACTGATCAATGCAGCAGAAAGAGCTGGAGAGGGGAGAACATAACGTTACCAGGGATCCTAACTATTCAAAAGGCCCTGGCAGGAAAACTCGGTAAGCCTGTAATTTTTATTTTTTTTTTTAAACACTTGAAAGTTCTTAAGTGCTAGAGGGTGTACTTTCAAAACCCTTACATAACTTGTTACGCTTCGACAACGGGGCTTTTCTGTGCTCTGAATAATCCAGCAAAGCAGTCAAGGAGCAGGCAGCGGACAGGCTGCGAACGGGACTGGAAGAGGAACTGCACATCTGGCTGACTCCTGGCTTCAAAAAGACAGGAGAAAAGCTACACGGCTGCAAGTGGCAGGAAAAAGGGCATGAGAATCAAATCCCCAGTGTGGTCCTGTCCAAAAAAAAAGAAAGACAAAAAAAAAGCCCTCTCTGTCTGACACAGCCCACTAAGTCAGCACAGTGTAATTGACCGTAAATTTAATTGAACTCTCGTCAGCTTAAGATTTGGGTTTTGGTACTGTCCACCAGCCCTCCTGTGCTCAGCAGGATGATACTTTTGCATTAGCTGTCACATCCTTAATAAACACCTGCTCCTCCCAGCTAACGTAGCCAGCACTTCAGCAAGCCCTCCTACGGCGCAGCCCATACAGAGAGGCTGTTCCTAAAACTGGATTCAATATCATTTCTCTCCAGAAGCACCAAACAAGTAAAATCCCCCCGGGAGGAGAAAGAAAACCAAAGCACGCACCCCAGCACCCCCAGACAAATCAGAAAAGTATCATAAATGAGCAGCTCCTGCAACATAGGTATTTATCCACCGAGAATTATAAGAAAACCAAACGAGCTATTAATTTGCGAAGGTCACTGAACAACCATCAGATAACAGGATACAGTCACTGCTGACAGGCTTTATTTTTGTTTTCTTAACCACCAAACGGTCTCAAGGTTACTGGCGTGCCAAGAAACACGTTTTGGGTTAGAGGACATGAGGTTTACAATACATTAAAAGGAAAATTTAAAGCCTGTACCATAATAACATACCTTTTCTTGGGGTAAAAGTTTTCACCTTCTAGGACTGCTAAATTAGCACTCTTTGCAAGCACAGACACTCAAGCATCCTTTAGTCCAAGTCCTGTACTCACCCCGGCTTTGCTTTCACCCTCACAAGTCTTCTGGAAATGAGGTTGGGGCAATGCACCACCCTCATAACACCCAAATTCCCTCTTTTGACAGACCCTCCTGAAACAGCCGTGGTCACCAGCACAGTACGAGTCCAGTGAAGGAAAAACTAATTGCCAGTTGTGAGTAAAAGCAAGATTAGATGGATTAATAAAGAAAGAAATATCTAAGCGGAACAGAGATGTGAGTTGTACCTTATTCTATGCCCAAGAGTGCATCTGAAGAGTATATTTACCTGCTGCAATTGCAGAAAGTCCTGAGAGCAGGGATTTGAGTCCTTAATTCCAAGTTTCTCTCATTAGCATTTTTACAAGGAAAAGGGCTGTTTTCAGGAGATGCAATTTTCAAACTATTACTCTGTATGCACTAAAAAGGGAGAAGGAAAAAAACAACGCAGAGACCATTCCGCCACCGGCATTTGGTCTGCCCAGTAATGAGCCACGTGCCTTGAACAGAAAAGGAAGCACCTGGTTCTTCTGCAAAGACCCAGGCGCTGCAAGCAGAGATGCGCTGGGTACCTCGGCCAAAAGAGGAGAAGGGTGACTCTGCCTCCTGGTTTGCAGGCACTGCACCGCCTGTGGCCTTACCTGCTCCCATAAAGGCTGCAGCTGGAGCGCCAGCTGCTACGTGGGCTCCTACACTCTGTTACTTCAAGGGCAAAGCCATAAAACAAGCATTAAAAAAATAAAATAAAAGTTGTGGAGCTAACACAGTATTAGCACATACTGCTTCACTCGTGCATACACCATGTTCCTTCCCCGCCTCCCTCGATGGTCTTCTTTATTTAGACTATGGGCACTTTTTAGATGGGACACTCTTCCTCCCTGTATTTGGATGCTGGCACCCCAACCTTCACTGTTTTTTTAGGCACGTACCATAACCCAACCAGGACAGGCCACGCTGCCAAACAGGGTCAGAAGTTAGGCAGCAGATAAGCTAGTCAGTCTCTCCAAAGGGCTGACTCGTTAATTAAGAGATGTTACTAAACAACAAAACCAAACCAGTCTGAGCCAGTGAGAGCTTGCAAACAAATAAGTAGTACAGTTTGTTCACAAGCTTAAAGATTATTACCTTCAACTGCCTGAGAAGATGGAAAGAGGTTGGCATAGGCACTGGTGAAATGAAGGCAGTCTTGGTGAAATGAGGGAAATCTTGATTTAAACAAACTACGTTTTTATCCCATTTCGCATTTCTTTCTTTCAAGTATTTCTTTAAAAAAGTTATCTAACAGCGAGAATTGAATTAACAAAATACACTGACAAGCAGCTACATACTATGACATTACACTTGGTACATTTCTCCTTGCAAGAAGATAAACAGATTTAGGATAAAAATCCTAATTTCTAATTATTAAAATTCATTATTTGTGTCACTCGTTGCTTGGATGGCAACGAGGATCCAATAACAAATGGAGAAAGCAGGGCTTTACATAGTGCAGCCACCCTAAATGTGACACGCTCTCAGCATCTGATTAATGTATGGTTTCTAAGCCAGCAACCGCCACCACTTCAGCAATTTGAGTTTCCTTAAAACTTCTGCAGAGAGCATACACTGCCAGTTTTTGGGAGTCCTGCTTTAATTCTCCATTTTCAAAAAGAAGTTCAATTAAAATAAGAAAAACCTCCTGTTTTAATTACACAAAGAGCAACTTCACACAACCAGCCTCCGTGCACACCTGGCCTCCACAGAGGCAGTCCTGAGCCTCCCCTTTAACTCCCAGCCCTGTATCTCCTCCCTTTCCCTCCAGTTAGATTAAGAGATTAATTAAAAAACTTAAGTTATAGGAAGCTTGAAGCAAACACCCTTAAAGACACCGAGCTTGGAGCTGTACTGGAAATCAGCTGTCAAGTCAAAGCAGACAGCAGCCCTCGCGACCTGGCCCCCAATTCGGATGGTTTTGATGAGTCTGTTGAAGGACTTCACTTTGCCTCAGCTCAGATCCCTCGAACTCCATCCTTGTCCCCCGTGAAATTCAGACACAGAGGGTGACATTACGCCGTGCAACTCAATGACTTCAAGAGCAGTTTCTTCTGGGTGTAATTTAGATGCTCTAATAGAGCTGAAGGACAAATGCACTGCTGCATCACCGGGGAATGGGTCTGTGTTGGGGGGTAAAGGATCTGGTCAGAGACAGAAGGGCTGAGCTGGGGAATCACTAATAGAAGCACAGCAGAGAGCCACAGAGGACTACTAAAACCTCCTCATGTGCCTTACGCCATGGCCACTGAAGTTATTCCAGGGTTGAAGTGAAAAAATGTATTATTTCTAGCGTGTCTATCAAACAGAGCTGGCAGCAGTTCGTCACAGGACAGTCAAATTCACTCATCGACTCTTAATCCCCCCTGCTTCCCCTCCAGTCTCTGGTGTTTCAGCTCTTCGTGGAGATGCTATCTGCCTCCCAGTCCCATGTCGGACAAAAAGTCTTTCAAGGTTATTTTAAACCAATCTGGACGGTCATCAGGATAGTCCCATGAGGGATTACTTCTGAGATTAACATTAGCTATTATAACTCGGTGAAGAAATCTAAACGTGATAGTGGAAAAGGCTCAGAGAACATCGGTTCAATGCTCAGGGACTGCAAGAGAAATACATTGATAGTACGCTCACATCTCCAACACCGCATTCACCCTTGGTCACCCCATCTCAAGAAGGATTTGGAAAAACAAGAGAAGGCACTGAGAAAAAAGGATGCCTGTAAGCGTGTGCCAGCTTCCAGACTTATCAGGAGACAAAATATACCAGGACATGCTGAAAAAATGTGTTTGATGATAGAAATGACAGAGAAAACAATGAGTATTCATCATTTTTCCTACCAGAGAACTAATGAGCATGCTGTGAAATTATCAGCTAGCTGGCTTAAAACAGAAGTATTTTTGCCATGTAATACATTTGCTTTCTGCAAAATATTGTAGGCAAAGTTTTGGGTGTTCCTGTGCTTAAAAAAAAAGACTTCAAACAAACCCATGGGGTGTTAGGTGGGTGGTGGCTATGACATGCAGTGGCTGGGGTACAATGCCTGGCTCCTGAAGTCCTCAGCTGCCGACTGCCCGGAGGCAGATTGGGATACAAAGGGAAGGAGCACCTCACCCTCTGCAGATTTTTGTATTTTTTCCCCTAAATATCAGCTTACTGGCCAGTGTAAGAGAGAGGATCCTGGGGTGGCAGACATCCAGCCATATCTGTATAGATGTTTATGTCCTTGCATGGGGACAAACCTGTAACACGGTTTAGCTGCGTTGCTCGCCCAAATGGCTGAAAACAACCTATTCCTCAGGTGAGTCCAGCCCAGGGGAAGCTGCAGGAGGAGGACACCTTCACCAGAGCTTTGGAAAGCAGCTTGCTCGTCAGCAGGAGCCCTGTACACTTCCTACACGGTACCAACACAAGTCCTTCAGAGATTGTCCAGGAGGTATACTCACCACCCCATCCCACCCTCGTTCCCAGGCCAGGTGTGAAGCCCACACTCCCTGATGTTCTCTGGGGATGCTCGCCAACTGCTGTCCCCCCAGAAGGATGTGATGCCGACAGCCAGCAAAGGTGCAAGAGGAGGTCTCCCTTCCCACACCGACCTATGCTTTGGTAGCAACCTGACCCAGCCACCATCTTCTGGATTCACACCAGGTGAGGTCCCCAACCTCTGTCCTCCAGCTCCACGTGGCACTGCAGCAAAAGCAGCCTGGCACACAGCCATCAAGCCCTCCTCTTTTCTAGCCAAGGTAGGAAGAAAAAGAGTTAAAGGCGGGAGGGCATGGTGAGAGGAGGGACTCAGGAAGCGCTGGCTGGAAAAAGAGCGCAGACTTGCTGTGATAACTTGGGGAAACAGGATGTCGCAAGGAGGCCAAATGCCCACGCTGTTCCCACACCCCGATGTGATGGTGTCCAGGCTCCCGCGTTCCCCCTGAGGTTTGTCTTTATTTTTAACAAGTGCAAAAAAATCCCCAAGGCAACACTGTACTGACAAATATAAATGACTCAGCTGGAGATAGACTGGCTGAGTAAGCCCCAAGACTAATTTTCTCTCTAGCTGTCCTCCTCTCGGAGGTAATCTCATACCTTCACAAAAGCGAGATCAAGACGAAATACATCTCTGGTCTGTCTGCTGGGCTGGGTCAACAAAACACTTTGCATCTCCCAGCAGCATCGAAAACTACTGAAAGGCAGGACATTTCTCTTAGTCCACCTATAACCCTAAATAAGACTTCGTTACTTCAAGTAATGAAAAAGTGCTGTCAAAAGCAATCAAACCAGTCCTGCAATTAATATTCTCCTGGCCACCAGAAAGATGATTGAAATATCAATACCCTTAGCAGTCCCACATAAAGATGGGTTACTTCCAAAAGAAAAGCTTTTCTTGAGTAAATAAAGGAAATTTGCAGAAGCCCAACTGTTTGAAACGTGCTTCAATTTAAGAGCTGCACAAATAAGGAAGAGTCTCACAAGGTCTTTCGACTAGAAGTTCAGAGCACTGAACCTGCCAAGGAATTGGGGTGTCACATTCCCAACAGTCCATTAAGAAGCCTCAAGAAAAAAATTTATAAAATCCTATTCACCAGCAAAGATACCTATCTGAAGAGTGTACGTTTTCACACATTTAAAATCTTATTCGTCTCCTAACCATCCAAACAAAACCCAAAATGTTTAAAAATGTATATGCATAATCAGATTCCATACATTACTTACGTTTGCATACTTGTCACAAGAATAAAATTGTCCAAATTTTTTCTTCTGAAGACTTGTCCAAAGAACCCTAAAGTCAATGAAAAGACTTTACTTTCTACATATACTTTCTGTATTTTTAATCTCCTTCCATCTTAGTGCATTCAAAAGAATTAACTTGACTATCTGCTAAAGATGCAACCAAATAATGATTCTTAGAACAAATAACATTGACCATAGTTAAAGATCCCATTGAACTATTTTTTCCCTTGCAATTTAAGAAAGAATCATTTCATTACTAAAAATCCAGCAGATGCAAGGCTTTGCCAGAACAACTTCGGCGGACTTCATTTCTTGCTTCCATTTTCCACCAGAGAACTCCAATGTGCTTTACAGACATTAAAACCAACATTTTTGAAAGTGACTGCTGATTTTAAAAAGAGGCAAATTTCTGTTGCTCAGCTTCAAAGATGTTAAACAGCGCACAGAAATGCACCAACACCTGTATGCACAACTTTGGCCTTGAATTAATACTGCTTTCAATTAATGCTGCTTTCATGGAGACATTCTCCCTGTTTTTTTCAGCAGCTGAAATACTAGGAGAAAAAAAAAAAAAAAAAAAGAGTAGAAAATACCATTGCTCTGAATATGAGGACAGTTTTCTTAGCCAGCTTGTAACAGACCCAATCCTCAAACATGGGCGTATATCCCTTAAATTGCACTTCTTGTAGGTTTGATGACTACATATTTACTGTGAAGCAAATATAGAACAGAAATAGCAAGAAAATTCATAACTTAAAGTGTAGAGCCATAATAGTAGGTGTTTTAAGCAGTTCAAGTTCTGAGCAATTTTTTTTAACAAATAAAAAAGCAGCTCCGATGCATTTGTGCAAGCAACTTTCTTGAACTCCAGAGGCTGCTTGGTTCACTCCTCCTAAATGTCGAAGAGGCAATGAGGGCTTGCGGCAATGAGGACAGTGCACCAGGCGACACGTAGGAGAGGGAACCAGAAAAAAAATACAAACAACGGTGACCCAGAAGACATGAAAGCAGAGAGAAAAGGCAAACAGAGGATTGTTGGGCTCCTCTTGCCTATGGATGAAGGCTCACTTCATAGAGTATTTCGCAGATGCAGACAGAAGAAAACGGTGCGCTAGCCTGATTGCGCACCCCTACGGCCAAACTCTCCGGGCATCAGCCTCAGCTATTTTGCAAAGTACATGCTTTGGCTCCTCTGTGTTTTCGACACTGCTTCCTGTTCACCCTCTCTACTGCTCTGGTTTGTGAAGCCAAAACCTCTGATCAAGAACCAGATTAAGGGAACGCACATTAGAAAAGCATTCTTTATTGCTGCATTTGAACAAAGCTGACATTTCACATACATTCCTAATACCGATCAGCTAAAAGGGTTTACAGGGCAGATACGCTCCCCCCAGGCTATCCATATCCGTTATGGAGTCTTTACTAAGTCTATAAGCCAGGACAGGACGGATTGTAGATATTTAAACAGCAAAACTAATTAACTAAACATAACTACTTCCTTTGAAGCTTTAGTAGATGGTAAAATTTTCCATTTATCTATTTTTATGTGTGAATTGGAAACATTTGTGAAACGTAGTAGTCTTCCGTCATGGAAATTAAGAACAGTCTTTTCAAGCATAAATCATCAGAACCCTGAACTGAAGTGAGGGCCGCTAGCTTCGCTCTGGCAGATCCCCTGAATTTGATGGCAAGATGACTCCTCATCTCTAATTTCTATTGGTTTCAGAGAAGTTTGTTTTTTTTTTTACTTTCTCAGAGACACTTCTCTGTATAAAGAGTACATTTACCACCTCTCCACCTGCACCTTCATTTAAGGCGAAGATTTCTAGATTTATCAGCAGGAGTAAACATCAGTATTTACAAAGGTTTCAATATTGGACACTTTTATTAGCTTGCTCACCCCAAAACTGAAAGTTTCAAATCACTATGGCACACAAAATCCTACTTTCTGAGGTCCATGCTGTTCCTCCAAGAACATTACTAGTGTAAAGAGGGCTGACACTTTTGCTGAAATAACTTAAGGCAGACTGACGCCTTAATTCCTTTCCAGATTCAGCTTGCTTAATTTAAAGATAAATTAGAAAAAGAAATGTTTTGAGCCTCAAACTCACATTTTGCACCTCCTGCTGCCTTCACTATGGCAAGAAATATGCCAAATCCTCCCACCTGTTCTGTCCTGTGCAAAAATCAGAGGCTCTGAAGTGTTGACCTTTCAATAGGTTTATCCTCTCCAAGGAGCTGAGAAAGGTGTAGCTGAGACCTGGGTGTGCCCCACCACTAAAACTGGGTGAGGAGTTTCTGTAACTCATGCGCAGAGTTCACAAGCCAAGAAAGGCTTTGGCAAAGACCCGCTCCTGCTCCAGCGAAGGGCACAGATCCCCATCAGCCCAAGTCATTTTTCAGGGAGGGTGCAACATCAGGAAAGCAAAGAAACAAAGATTTGTATCAAAAATTGCTGCCTAGGCACCTGGTCTTGGTGCTAGCTCAAAGGGGAAAAAAAAATAAAAGAAGGCAAAAAAGCAAAGTTTAAGGGAGAAGGAAGGATGACAGATAAATGCTTGTGAGGTCTAGAGAAATTAGCCTGCAGAGACAGGTGAAAGAGCTTGGAAGAGCAAGAACAACTACAGGAACACCTGTAGAGAAGCAGTGTGAAAGAGCTGATGCTCACATACAAAAGAAAACAAAAGGAAAGGAAAATAAAAATCATCCTTATAGGTGCATCAAGCACAAATCTACAGTCTGGTCCCCTGCCTTTGCCCTGTGCCACGCTCCCATCCCAGTGTCACCAGCACCATCCCACAGCACATCTGAACAAAAGGGACGCTGGCAGCTCACACTAGCCACTGGGGACCGGGAAGAGGAGGAGAAGGTGAGGAGAGAGAGGAGGGGAAAACAAGGTGATTTTCCTGTATCCAGTGTTAAGATAAACTGACACAATGCCACCGTTCACCTGCGCTACACCCAGAGCTCCCTGAAGGTTTTCTGAGTGCCTCCGCTGTGTCCTTTCTCATGGGCACTCAGCCTAACACTGCTTAGGGATATTTAAAAGGTAACCTGAAGCCCAGGAGCTCACGTAGCTGTGATGATATCCAGGCTTGCTGCCTTCACCGTTGGCTGTGTCTTCACAGAAAACGGCCAGTTCCTTGCTGAGACTGTCTCTGAAGTCGGCTGATGCACTTCAGTCCTCTCCCAAAGGGGAAGTTCTGGTGCATATTTCTCAAACCCCATGATAAAATAGCACCAAAAGGGACATGTGAGGTGTCACAGTCTGTCTGCCCATACTGTGAGTTTGGAGACATGTCATCTAGGCTATTGGCAGCAAGGGGATTCCATAGCCACCCCATTCTACTGCTTTTTTGTCATGTCTATTAATTCAAATAACCCCCTGAAAAAGGAGTTAGTTACTGTTTCAGACAAAATGGTTCTTATTTCTTGTACTTTCCCAGAATTTGAAAGTTCCAGATAAACTGATATTATGCTAAAACATATCAGTTAAGGGAAAAGAAAAAAAAACACCAAACCAGAACAATGTACGGGAAGAAGGCTGCTGCCACTGAAAGCAAGGGGTTCTGTGGCTGCTTACAAACCATGCTTTCCAGCTGCAGGCTGCAACTGGATAGCATGTAATCTTGCTTTCTCATGCAGGTTTAAGAAGTGCCAGGCCAACTTCTCGGTCCTACCCATGAATCACTGTTTGCCACCCTCTCAACCGTGAGGGATCATATGAACCAGCCCAAGTCCAAGGGATGCAATCAGCTGCCATTCTGTAACTCTGACCACAAAGCAAGTGGGGCCGGAGCTGGTAAAGGGATCAGAAGAGATGCTCGGGCAGGGAATCTTTTTCACAATGTTGATGGAACAACATGAAAACGCACTCTTGTGTTCAGCTGGGTGAACCAACTCCCTGCCTGCCTACGAAAACACCGATATTTGCATAAGGGACAGCTCAGGGCTGCGTGGCCAGTGGACCAGCCCCACTTTATTGCTGGTTTAATTCTCTGAAGCTGACCCCTAGAAACCCAGATAAATGCCTGACCCACGCAAAGAAGAGCCAGGAACACACAGCTGGGAGTGTAAGGGGGACAGCACCGCAGCAGCAACTATTTAGAAAAGTTTTAAGCATAATACAACTGCACTTCAAGTTCTCCAATGTGAATTAACTCACCCCAAATCAGCACACTAAAGTCTCTCTAGGTCATGCAAAACTGCATTTCTACACTGCAGTACTTAATCTCCTAGAGGAGCCAGAGCAAGGGCCTGGAAAGTGGCCTCACACTAAGAACTAAGTTCTAAGTCCTGAACAAGAAAATATAAAGCTATCATGCGGGCATGAGGCTGTCAGTCTGGCAACCAAACCAAAGGATCACTACCCTTTTGCACAATCTGAGAAGCGAGTCAAGTTCCCAAGATCCTTTCAGTGCTATCTGAGCTCGCTAATTCCAAATTTTTCTGGGTTTTTTTCCTCATATCTTTGCAGCACTTCACAATTTCCTAATTTATTTAATGAAGACAAGCTTCTTACAATTCTGACTTTTTTTGTTTTAAATTAACATATTTTTTCCAAGAAGGCAAGTCTTCAAGCATTCAGACACCTGGTCGTCTGAGTAACATTGCAAGATTAATTAGGATGTTGGAAGAGCATGCAACAGAGCAAAATCCTGATAGAGGCGCAAAGAATCAGCACATTTAGGTTGGAGTCACCAAGACTTGGAAGGAAAAAGGCATAAACAACAGAAGTGACAAGCAACAGGTTAAAAAAATTAAATTGAGGAGGGAGGGAGTCCTTCTAAGAGGACAGGGACTGAATACATAAAGGAATAGTATATTAAAAAAAAATCTTACATAAATAAACTAGAGCATTTGGAAAGGTGGCAGAGCTCACAATACAACCCAAACAGCTTTAGCTCTGTGAAATTGGTAGGAAAGTCAATGTAATTAAATAGCCTCAAGGCAGAGCAAATAGAGTGTGGCCGGGTTTAGCACAAAACAAGTCATCTAGATCTGAGACCCATGCAAGCACTAAAAAATCACAGGAGTCCCACACTTAATGTGTGATTGGCTGCACAGTATGGACCAAATTTAACATGCTCAGGAACTTGAAGCTTTTAAGACACGTCTATGCGTGGCTAGTGAAAGCATGAACTATCTGTACATAACCCCATTCTTGAATCAGATACATTTATTCCCTAAGCAAGGTGTATACAAGTAAAGCTGCTGCACTTCAGATTCCCTTCCTGCCTTCATCCAAATCAGCATTTAAACAAGCACAACTATGGACTCTCGGTTGAGTCTGCACTTTGCTCCTGGGCGCTACAAGACCAAACTGTATCTCTCTTCTCCCATCGGAGGGAGTGGGGGGGTGTCAAATTTTCTGGCTCTTGCTCCTCACTTCAACTGTAAGATCATCCCTCCTGCTATCAAATCAACTCAGCCTTTGTTCAGGACAGGTACTTTTAACTTCTGCTGAATTTCCCACTCCCACACACAATCCAGGAGACAGCCTGTATGAAAGATTTATATCAATCCTTTATGCAGCAACATGGGGTTATATAAAAGCTGTGATATGCAGAATACAAAGCAGGTAAGAAGCACACTTTAACTTGTAGGTGACACAGTTAACACTGAAAATTCAAGATTGCCACACAGAAATCTAGCTCTTTCCAAAAAACGGGTTGTGTTTTTTTTCAACTGTGGCATAATTTGCAACACTGAGAGATCCTGGCCCTGCTCCATCACTGAGTGTTTGAAGTTGGTTTCACCAGGGCCAGATTTCATCCATTGCATGTTGACAATAACAAGACGAGCCTCAACTGTTTCACAACAGTTTTAAACATGAGCTCTCCCCAAAAAAGGGATCTCTAATGACTCAAGCTTCCCCTGCCCTTGCTGTCACCCAGGCAGCTGACTTGGGGACCTGGAGCACCCCAACGCGCAGCATGGCCACAGGGCAGCAGGTGTCAGAGCTCAGGTGGAGGAGCAGGAATGAGCCACTGAGACCAAGAGGAGGCCAGGAAAGTCCCGCTCAGTTCAGGCTTCGGTTTCACAACACGTTGGCTTCAGTGACGAAACAGCCTCACTGGGTTCCTCCTGCAGCCTCAGCACTTCTCCTGCCTCATGCTGGAGTCCACTGCTCCCTTCTGCCAGCACAACCACTTTCGAGTCTGCTCTGTAAACTCCATCACCAAAAAAACAAGCATTCGAGATGACACCTTTTCTGAAGCATACCTTTAGCCCATGTCATTTTAAAATAATCTGCTTCCGGCGTGGCACTGCATAGTTAAATCAGTGCAACACCAAAGAGGTGCACTGCAGCACAGGGATGGGCTCTTCCTATGCAAGTTTCTTGCCAAGGCCAACATACAATGCAATTACATGCTAATATTGTCAAATAGTATATACGATTTTTTTATATTACTTGCAATGAAGCTATGTCACTCTTTCTGCTCTTGGGATTGTATCCTGAGCTGCACAAATTCTGTGTTTCCCTCAAAACCCCAATTCTGGAGAACCATGTAACTGAGGGAGAACTGAAAAATAAAGAACTGTCTTTGGGTTGCAAAGAAAAAGCTGGAAAAACATTTTAAGGGAGGGATCTATGTCACATAACTTTAATCACTGAGGAGATGTAACTGGAAGCCAAGCTAGTACCCCTGTAGTAAGTGAGGAGGGAGAGCAGCATCCCCAAAGAACCACTCAGCCTGTTTCTCTCTCTGCTGCCCATCCTGAGAGCAGGGATGCTCAGCCTAGCCTAAATGCCTAACATAAGAGGAGTCCTCTCTAAAAGTCTGAACACCCTCAAGAAAGGAGAAAACAAAAGCAAAATCACAAGCATCTTTCTCTGCCTATTACCTTCTAACGCTCAGACTTAGAAATTAAGATTTTGGGGATGGCAAAGGTCACTACACAATCAGTAAAAACCACAGTATAAAGACAGCAAAAGGAAGCACTCAAAGACACAAGCAAGCTCATTTTATAAAGAAAAAAAAATTATAAAAAAAAAAAAAGAGGAAAAGGGAGAACGATTTATTCTTTCAACCAAAAGCCCAAACCAATTAGATAATGTTCCTTTAAGAGCAAAGACTGTACCCCTCAAAAAAAAAAGCCAAATGTCTTTTTACAGCTTGACGAGAGTCTAGATTAAGATTTCATTTCACGTGGCCTCTAGCATCTGCATCCTTGTTAAAACCCATTCCCTGTTAGCGTATCTCACAATTACTCAAGAACATCAAAAATTTATGAGGTAAAGGGCTCTTTTCTTCACTCTCTGAGTGCTAAAACAATGACATCCCCTTCATAGCTTCTTTAAAAAAAAAAAAACAAAAACATTGCTATGGTAGTTCTTGATAGCAAATTAAAGTCTACATAGAAGCCCAGGTTCTGGTCTGGCTGCAGGATGCTGCCAGGGAGCACAGCGAGGTCCGAAACTACAAAGGAGATAGATTTCTCTGGTAGTTATGGTACGGGGATGGTCCCAGCAGGACATTTTTCCTCCTGCCCCACAGGATATAATAAACATCAGTGGGTGATGATAGCATCCCAGCCACAATCAGTCTTATGCTCTGCTGGCTCAGTGCTCCTCTGCCTCGGAGGGAAGACCACAGCCAGGACCCCTCACACCAAGGTGTCACAAGCTCATTTCCCCTCTGTTGTTACCTCTACAGCATGAACATCAAAAACTATGACCCAGAAGTGAACATGCCAGCTAACTGGACCTGAAAAGACATGTTTCACTTGGTTTTATTTGCTGAAGACCAGACCAGACCACAAACACAGAGAAGAGGAGAAGGATCGATTTCTAACAAGTGAGCTAGAGGAACAAAAAAGGGACGTTGCCTCCAGCACAAAGCTTCTTCAGCACACAATTTCTCATCAGCATTACTAGACATTTGTAATACTGCCTTTCCTGGCAGCCAGCCACCAGGCCCACCTCTCACAGCCCATCACCACTGCTGCAAATAAAAAGACAGAGAACATTTGGAGGTGATATATACATCTCCTGTAGGCTCCAGCTTCACGGCTGCTCACGTCCCAAGCCTGGCTCTGTATCGTTAACTGAGGTATAAGGATGTGGAGCACGGAGCACAACTAGCAAACAGAAATCAGACCACACACCCTTCACAGTGGGTAGGGTGTGAGAAGCATTGGCCCTGGTGATGGAAACACTCCACACTTTGCCACAGGTAGTTTCAGCCCAATTAACCTCTGCAGCTTACAATGTGCCAGGCTAAGTGGTGAGGACAGGCAATCCCATCTGATGCAGTGGCTGAGGAGGAGAGCAATAGCTTTTAAGTGTCTTCCTCCTCCTCCTCCTCCTCCTCTGAAAGGTAATTGAGATAAAGCCAAAGAAGCTATACCAACAACACTGGAAGAGCCTGAAAGGACGGTCCCAGACATCCCTCCTCTCTGCTGCTGAAGGTAAAAGGTTCTGCAAGCTACACCATGCTCAGGAAAAACTGTGAATAGCTCTTGGGCCCTGGGAAGTAACTTAAGTTGAACAGAGTTTACTTAGGACTGGTAAAAATATCAAGCACTTGAATAGTATCACTGTAAGGCATCATACAAAGGGCAGAATTAGACTTTTTACATCAACTCCAGGTCTCCTCCTAAATGTTACGAGAGCATACCTTCTGAAGTAAGAAATAATGGCGGAAGTTATTACCATTTTTTGTCATAGAATCTTTTAGGTTGGAAAAGACCTTCAAGATCATTGAGACCAACTGTAAACCTAACGCCACCAAGTCCGCCACTAAACCATGTCCTTAAGTGCCATATCTACACATCTTTTAAATACCCCCACATCTTTTAAATCCACCACTTCCTTGGGCAGCCTGTTCCAATGCTTGATAACCCTTTCAGCGAAGAAATTTTTCCTAATATCCAACCTAAACCTCCCCTGGCACAACTTGAGCGAGGCCGTTTCCTCTGATCCTACTAATTCACTGACTACTAAGTCATTGTTAACTTTTTCCCACAAGAGGTATTCCCACTAAACACTTGAAGACTTAAGTTGCTAAAAATCCAAACAACCAGCAGCAGCTTTACTGGGCATCACTGCACCGCTCGGTGCTCCAGGACAGCGAAGCAGCTCTGAGCCTCTAACCGGAGGAAAAAATCTCCGCAGGGGAAGCAACTTGGGCAGTCTTGTGACACAGCTGAAATACCTTATGGCCGATGTTAAACTTTGGCTTATAAAGATTGGAACTGTTTAACTGCCTGCTTGACGGTTCACTCCGCAGCAGCGTTTCAACAGGGACACAGAGGAGGCAGTTGTGTCTCCACTGCTGACGGACAAGCCGCAAACAGCCGGTTGTGCTGGGTCAGAACCTGTTTTGCCCATTCCCTCCAAAAGAAGAGGGACGTTTGTGCTGGGGACACAAAGACCGGTCTGTTCAGAGCTGGCCGCCGTCCTCCCGCCTGGCTGCCATGGCTGGCCTGGCAGGGGCTGGCGCCCAAGGGGGAAGGGTAGGAACACGAGTGCTGCCCCATCTCCCCAAAGACTGTGTTGTCCACATCAACTGTTCCTAGCAAATGTCATTATTTCAAAATGTTGCACTTTGAGAATACTTGTGTTAAGCGCTCACGAAAATCACAACTGTGTAAATTGGAGTTTAATTTGTATATTCAACATTGCCGCTCTTTAAAAAGAAGTTAAACACGGCCACATTTTTTCCAGTGGAAAAAGCTATGATCTGCAAAATGGTTCTTCTCTCCTTGGCAATCGCTGCCATTTGCTTGTTTGTTTTGGTGCTGCATAGGTTGGGAGGGAGGAATGATAATAAAAACATGAACACTTTTTCTCCTCACCTTGAACAGTGACAGGCCTAACAGCGAACAGCTTTATATAGTGCAATCAGCACTCGCGGGCCCACAGGAGAGGGAAAACAAAATCGTGGGTCTTCATCTTGCACAGTCTTACCGAAACTTAGTTTCAGTGAAATATATTAAGTCATCTGATGTATGCAGAGGACATCTGGATCCATATAGTTGCAGGATTGGGGCACAGGGAGTGAGGCCTACACACATACATGGCAGAGAACAGGATGGGGCGTTCTGCCCGTCCTTGCTCCCTGCCCACCGTGCTGCAGCCTGCGAAGCAGAGTTATCTTCACATATTGGTGTTTTCATATATTGTTATTACACAATATTTATTTAAAGGCTGAAGAGGAGGCGTGACCTAATTTTGCTCTGCAAGGCTTTTCAGGGAGCACCTGTGCCCCGGAGCCACGAATCCAGCCCGGCAGCCATGAGGAAGGCCAGCCCAAGGGGAGCTGCTGGGGCCCATACTGAACAGGGATGTGGTAGGAGGTGGTTCTGGGACACAAGTAATCCTCCTTCCAGAGAAAGCCAAGGCCGACAGGCCCTCTTTGGCCTCCTTGGCCGCTGCAGCTCATACAAATCTTCAGCAGGACTGTTCAGAGGACTCACCATGGGCGACCTTCAGCCAGAACTCAGCCCCAGAGGAGCCGATGCCAGGGGTACTGCGGCTGAAGTGCCTGTTGAATTAGACTCACGTTCTTCTTTTCCCAACATTTATCAAGGAAATAACGTTCAAAAAGCACAGAGTTATCATTGCAGAGCTGCGCCACACTTGACTTTTCTGAATCAGTTATTATACTTTAACTGGGTACTCTTCATGTAATACTGTAAGAGCCGCCTTTGCAACACTCCTTGAAAGCTATGATTACAGCTTTAAAATTAGGGGTTAGTTTCAACTCACTGTATTTTGTAATGATGCCTATATTTAAAAGGGTAAAAAACCACAAGGTCATTGGGTTGCATTCCAGGCCTGGAGACCTTTGGGCTCCTGAGCTAACCCAAATTCTCCTAGAATTTCAGACACAAAATACAGTATGCTTGCAGTTTATGTACTGTCTTGTGATGATACCAGTTCTGTCACTTTTCAATCACTCTCAAACTTCGGTTGCAACTTTGCACCTCTTTAGAGATAACAAAAACCATCAGGCTTGGCTGTTAGCCCGGTGGCCATCAGCAGCTGATGGAGCCTGCCCGGACACAGCCTTCAACCCCAGCAGGGATCTGCCAGTGCTCAGACACACAAAGCAGCCAGGATAAAGTCAGCAAGCTCACATTTTGATTATGCAATTACTTGTGAGGCTACAACTGCAGGTTTTCCTGCATAATCAGGCTGATAAACATCAAACTTTTTCTGATGTTGCCTCGCATCCTAAATGATGCAGTTGGGAGACAGAAAGGAGGTGAATGATGTCCAGAAAAATCGGGGAGGAGAAAAACACTGCATTGTTGGGTCAGGGATAAGACCTGCAGAGGCTCTGGGCTTGGTGTACTCTGCACACCTGGAATACCTCTGATGACTGTCACAGCCTGGTGTTATACACTGCAGTGGCACCGAGGGAGCAGCAAACTCTACTTTCTCCTGGAGAACCACGTATGCATTAACAGTGCTACAGAGGGGGTGGGAAGGCACTTGCAAACCTCCCGTTCAACAGGAAAGAGGTCAAACTTCTGCTGGGTGCAGCTTTTTGGAGAAAAAAAAATAACTCTACAAACCAGCTTTCACCTGAAACTACATTTTTGTTGTCTCCAAAAACAATGACTGCTTCCTGCTCCAGTTAAACATTATATTTAGTTTGTCTCTGCTGTTGCAGAGGTCAGAGCTTTGCTCTGAACCAGAAAGAAAACCCAAAAAGTTCTTTGGAAAGCTGTTGATAGAGTATCTGTCACTCTGAAATTTGAGAGAAACCTTGCAGGTTTGCAGAAGTAACATTTTGATGCTTTTCTAATGTGAGACAAGGACCCACAGCTTAGGCACAGATCCGACTGCGCTGAGTTATTCAACCTTTGTGATTAGCACTGAACAGTAGATTAAGAAATAACAATTGTTTAATCAATTATTATTGCACAAAATGACTGAACTCGGAGGCTGAACTGCTGCCATGTCTATTTTACAATGCTTTCGCTCCTTGAGCTTTGGGAGAGCGGGAAGAGAGGAGGGACCAGCCAAAAGGGTTGTGGAGGAGGAGTATGGAGACAGGTTTGCTAAGCACAGTAAAGCTGCATGTTAACACACAGCCCCAGCTGAAAACTTTGCAAGCAGGTCTTTTCAGCCACACAGGAAGCCAGCGAAGTGAATCAACATCCAGTAAGGACCAAAGATCTGTCCATATTATTTTAAAGAAGAATTAATGCAGTAGGCATCAGAGACAGGATAAAGCTGCCTCAGCATTTTTTCCCCCCCATCAGTGATTTATGTCAATATTGCCTGCTAAAAAATATCCAAAGCCCACTGAAATCAATGGGAAAATTCATGCCAAGTTGAACAGGAGGTGGCTTTCGCTCTCCCACCTTCAGCTCCCTGTTCACTCTCCTTTCTCAGCACTCTGTAGCTGACGGCAGGTTGTCCCCACCAGCCTGGCCATTGCCCGCTCGCTGCTGGTGGCTCAGCCACAGACAGCCGGACACAGACGGTGGAGTCCAGGTGGAGAACACAGACCCTGAGAAAAACCAAAATTGCAGGTGCAGCCTCCTGTGAAGCACTCCAGCAAATGAATCAATCCACAGACTCCTTCAGTGCAGGTATAATCAAGACTCTATTTATTTCCATTTTCATAGAACAATTAACAATCTACACAGCACCAACAACAAACAAATTCTGTCTTGGATACAAGCAAACGCGTTTACAACACGCACAGCCCACAGCATATGCTATATGTGAGCACCCACTTGTACTTTGTGCTCATGTAATATTGCTGATAGACGTTTATAGCTGTGCCCACATCAGGGCTAGGTCAGCTTTGGAATTAAACAGCTACATTTAAAGGCATTCCTAAACCAACATCAGCCAATGCAATAGTGAACAGAAAGAGAGCAAAGGGAAAATAAAGAAACAAAATAATGCATTGCATACTGCCCCACAAAAAAAAAAAAAAATCCCACCCTTTATGGTTTCACAAAGACTTCTTGGTTCTTTCATATACATACAGTTCTACACAAAGTCTGTAATACAACAAAAGCTAAAAAGGTAGTGGGCCAATTTAAGTTACAGCTGCATTGAGGAGGTATTAAAATTACACCCAGAAGAGCTATTTTAGGCAAGTTTTAGAGGCTTGGTGAGTTTCTTCCTCATTTCCCTCTGTATTCAAGGCTGCTTCTATGCATTTCACAGAAACAAGGAAGTGTACCCCAGACCTATGACTAACTGAAAAGACCAAACATAAATGTTTTACAGGAATTCATATAATATATCACTTGTCACATCTCCACTGGAAGCGTATCTGTCTTGGCTCATAGCAAACATACATCCTTATCCACTTTGTACAATGGGTGTATTGATAGAAAAGTAACAGAACAAAGTGATTAAAGAGAACAGCACATCTAAAGTTTCCAAAAAACAGAATAAATACCTGCACTTACAGAAACGAACTATGTATTTTAACAAAATGGGAAAAAACTACTGCATATAGTTGGTCAAAACTTTTTGGCCATGAAAATTTCCTGTTGATAAACGTGACATGATTGCAAAGATTCTCCGTGAGGAGAAGGTACATTGGGTAATTCTCTGCTATTCCATACAGAAAATTCTACTTACAACTAAGTTCTTAAATGCAAGTTCAAATCAGCCTTTTGAAAGCAAATTGCTCTTTTTAAATAGAAAATGCCATTTGAAATTAATACATCATAAAGCTTCCCACAGAAACTTGTGTGTTTTCAAGTCAACCCTTCCTTTCCTCCCTCAAAAATGAAAAGGTATTTGTTCCTCAATATTTTGTTAAGAGAGTGAACCTTGAAACCTTTCTAGGGTCTCAATACTAGTTATGCACATGGACAGAAAGCTCTGGCAGTACTTAAATGAAAACTCAAGCATTAAATACTAACATTTCAAGGTATGCCTAGCAGAAAAGTTCAAGATATATATAAAACAAGATCAACACAGAATGGTCCTAGCATAGCAGTCCTTACACAGGCAAAGCCCAAAATCAATTTAAGTTTATTTTTATTGGCTGAAATTTATAATATGCCCAGACTTACTATTTATTTCCTCAAGGCTTCACAGACAAAGTGCTGCTCTCTTGATAGTCTATCCCACCCGTTTATTAAAATAGATATAACATAGTGAAAGGAAAACATAAAACTGACAACAGGATCATTTTCAGTTCCAGGGATATTTTATATACCATCTCTTAGAACTTCAACTTACGGTTTTCCTTAATGAAGGCTCTCAGGGTTGATTTTAATGTGTTAAGTGGAAATGCCACTAGTTTGTTACTGCAATGTTTTCTTTATGACCTGCCCTCGTACATCACTTAGGTCTGGCTTATTTATACAGACAGCCATTCACTGAATGGACTGGAAACTTCTTAAACCTAGTTGCTTTCATTTGCATTCTTCCTGAATGGAAATGCTGTTTTCTTTTATTGCCTTTTTGGTTGGACACTTCTCCAGCGTTCCACAAACATAAAGAAGACTGAAGTTTCTGTGAGACTTTTTACCTTTTTTAAGGCAGGAATACAGATTTCCTCCCCAGAGCTAGACAAGAGCCATGTTCTATAAACACCCCGGCATCAGCCTGCAACCCAACCGCTACCCCTGCAAAGAAGGCGGCAAACAAAAGCCATGAGAGCAATAGCAGTTTCAAGAGTATTAGCTGTAGCATCTGTACCACCTTGAGGTTTGTCAGCAGGTTTAAGTGTTCCTTGTGTCTCTCCCCACCAGCATGCTCATGACTTCCTCAACTGTTTGAAGAATTTGAGCTATGTTAACACTTTGATTGGCCATTTACCTGAGCATCTAAAATCTAGATGGGTTTAATTTAGGCAAAGCACAGTAATAACAGCTGGAGCTCTTCACAAAGAGCCTGCTGTCATCATCCAAGTCATTCCAACTTGAAGCTCGCTCCACTTCTCTTGCAGTAAGCACATCTTCCTGACTTTATTTGACAGAGCTCACAACCAGCCACATCCCTTGCTCTGGAGGACTCCGTGCAGTGTTGAGCCAGGACAGCCCACCACACCACCCTTACAGTGGAGAGACCCGACGGATAACATGGGCATCAGCTCAGCCTCTCCAGACCTGGTAAAAGCCCCAGCAGCCTAAAGTTGGTACAACCATGTTGGCGTCAAGCACACTTGAAGGTCAAGCCCCAAACAAGGAATGCCTGCTGATGGGGCTGTTCATTACAGAACTATGTACATAAATACATCTTACAGTGTGTGTCTCTGTGCCTAGGTGCGTATTATATGGTAGGTAATCCTACAGGAATCCTGTTGGTTCTCTGGAGACATCCCTCCATCCCAGCCATACATTGCTGATGGAGGCTGTGCACCAGGAGAGTCCGCCACTGCATAAGACAGGACAAATAAATCAAAGGATTGCCAAGGATAATGTGTTCTTTAGGAAACTCATTTGGGAGGTTTTTTTCCTGCCCACAGCATCTCCAACAACAAAAAAAACAACAAGAACAAAAAAACAAAAACAAAAACAAATTTCCACAAAACAAAACCCAAAAAATGCAAATCAACCAAAAAAAAAAAAAACCCACAAAGAATTCAAGCAGCAAGTACTGAAGGCAAATCCTGCTCACCGCCTCATTCCTGGAAAATACTCCCGAACATCCAATAATTAAATCCCTCCTTTGGCTTCACGTCAGCAAGAGAAGGAGCCCACTGGCTCCTGCCCAGCAAGAGTATGACCAACGGGAAGCTGCCTGCTACGAGGGAAACCATATCTGCCACTGCTGTCCTGCCAGCCCCACTACTGTCTCAGTCCTTCCAGGCTGCTTCGCAGTGACTAAAGCCCAAACTCTGGGACAAACGGATAAACTCTCACTGTCTGAGTTAAAACTATTAGCTTAAAGCAGCCTTATAAGCTACGTGCCGGATAACACTAAACCTCTCCAGCATCTTCATCTTCACACTGCTGCCTCTTGGTCCCCTTGCAAAATCAGAGCCAATGGCAGTTAAAACACATGTGTTAGTATAGTAAATCATCCTGGAAACAGCTATTCTTGAAATAACTCAGATAAGAGTGGAGATACGTTATTTCCATCGTATAGCTTTCAATACTCTCTCATAACGACTTATGTTAAAAGCAAAAATAGGTATTGCACCAGCAGAATATGCCTACAGCAAATGGAACATAAAGCTTAACTAAAGTCCGTATTTCCCTGAAAGGGCACATGAGGCTGATAAATAGTCCCATAAGATCATGTTATCTGCTGGAGTAAATCAGTTAAGTTGTGCCTCCTTTGCCAGAAGTGAATCTATATGCTGATACTGCCCTTTTAAAAAAAAAAAAGTTTTTTAATTTTACTTTATGTAATGATATGCCTCTAACTTTCAGATACTGGGAAAAAGGATCCTGTTTCTCAGATACTTACACCATACCAGGAATTTACCATTAGCATGCCATTAAAGTGAACAGAAACTATTCACACGTTACTCACCTCTGTGCTGCCTGAAGCAGATTCACTGCTCAAATGTCATCTTTGCATGGAAACATCCCTGAGCAGAGAGGGATGAACATAGCCACAGCCTTAGTTTTGATGACTTTTAGAGCTGTGCCAACAAGTATGACTTCCAACAGTTCAGCAAAAAGCTGCACAACATTTTTAGGAGTGTGCTGTATGTTAATCATTTCTAATCAGAGACAGTTTCTCCACATCTACTGTTCTGGCTCATTTCCTTACAATTAAGAACTCCATTTTACCCAATTGCTATAATACAGATGTGCTGCTTTGGCAGTGACCTACTCTGTCATGCCCTTAGTATATGCGAGTGAAAGCCATAACCAGTTCAGCAGTTCAACTTCTAGACAGACAAAATTAAAGCCAGACCGTAACAGAAGTGTACAGTAGCAGCAGTCAGAAATTCAAGTCTGCCAAAGAGTTATACAGAAATTATGTCCCTTAATTTAATTTACGTGAAGGAATGAACTTAACCCAACAGCAAGGCAGTATCTAGTGGTGAAGCAAACTGAAGGACTAGTCACAGTTGATTAAAACTTTTGTAAGCAAATGTGTTAACTCACGTTCTAGAGAAAAGTACGTTTTGATAACTAAGTGAACGATGAACAAGCCAATTCGGTCTTTTCCCAACTTCTCCTGCAAACAGAGTTAGGTAAAAAACTTTTGTGTCCTAGTTCCATTATTCAGTGTTGCTGGACATTGCAAGATACTGGCTGCCGTAATTTCAATGAATCCTCTCTCTTCCAGATGTGCAAGGCACAGAAGGCAGGGCCATTAGCCATCTTTTAAAGCATGGGGACCAAGCCTCACAGAGCAGCCGCCTTGGTCCTGCAAAATAGCAGCTGACAGCCATTTATTTAAGGGCATGAAGGAGGCTCCTAACACAACTTCCAACACATAGCATGAGCGACAAGTAGCACTCCACACTTTCTGCATACCTTGTAGTTTGTCGCAAACTTCTCCAGCCCAAATCAGCCATGCCTCACCTCGAACATCTTCTCCCTCCCTGCAGTGTGATGCTCCTCAAGGCAGGTACCAAATGCTGCCACTCTCCTGATGTTCCTTGCCATCTCTACAAGGAGGTTTGTGCCCCTGCCAAAACAGACTATTTATTCCTACTATTCAGAGTCCCAGCTCTTTCCCAAACTGCCACAACAGTACGATGCTCTCCCCGATCGCTCTAAGTACAGATGTCCTGGCAAAGACCTGAGCGCAGGCGCAGCTTATGCTGACAGCAGTGTTTTTCTCTGCTCGACATAGTTTAAGGTTTGGAGAGGTGTCACAGCTGAACCAAGCAAAGTTCACTTCACACCAGTCACTGTAGTGAGACCAATGAGGGGTTGGGAGGGGGTAAGAGAGATGAGCCTCACACCCACCACGTCAAGGCCAGCAAAACTACGTTATATAAGCTACTCACAAACCCTATACAATATATAGTTAAAAGACTTTTTGCATGTTCTAGAAACACTGCTACCATCCCTTCTTCATCAACTATTTTTCTGAGATGCTAGAAGAATTTTTTCAGACTTGGAAAGCCAGCGTCTCCCATGCACTGCTGGGACAGCTTTGTTCCAATCATGTTTTGTTCATTTATGTATGCTATTGCTCTCTTGAACTACTGTTTCCTCCAATTTCCCTTCTACTGAAGTAGCTGTAGCAATTCTAACGAGTAGCCATGGCAACATAATCTTGCAGAATAAAGTACAAAATAATCCTACGATCAGAAATCTAAATTAGAAAAATGGAATGGAAATAAGGTGTTCTTAAAGCCTGGAAATAAGTGACCACTGGAACAGATTACAAATAGATACGGTAAACTCTCCAACACTTATGAACTCTGAAGGCACACAAATGGATGCTATACTTAAAGTCAAATTTACAGATAAATTACTACCAGGAGAAGCTCCACACCATGTGTAACAAAAACAGCGAGATTAGGAAAGTAAAGAAAATTTTGAAATCCTTCCTAACCTATGCCTGAAACCATCAATCTATTGGGATCAGCACCTGCATCAGGCTGTCCCAAATCCAAACTCTGGTTGGAATTATGAAGACTCCTCACCAGCTCCCTCGGGATGGACGTGCAGCGAGTGCTTCTGCCCCAAACCCAGCAGGCAGCAGGGATGGGGAGAGACGATGCTGCTGACAATCACCTGTGTGAGAGTGCCTTCCCTGGAGGATAGGACTGGCCTTCAGTGAAAAGGCACCTGCCATGGCAAAATTAAGATACAAACACTGTTTCATTAACTATAGCAAAAGCCTTCAGCTTTCAATTTTACTCTGTGTAATGGTTTACAGATTCTTCAAAGAGTTATACCAAGTTTTCAATTTAATTTTCCACAAAGGAATTACTGCTGGGATTTTAAAAAATGCTTTTTTTCCTAATGATACTTAACATGTAGACTCTGCACGTACAATTGAATCCCAGATCCCTAGACATATGTAATCTTCTAAGCACCCTTAAGGAGCTGGTACTAAGTCCCTTCTATAGGACTTAGTATATGATTTCCAGGGTGGGTGGGTTGAGGGGGCACCCTGCACTTGGTTCAAATAAATCCAGGAACATGTTACCCACAACTGCCTGATTTTCTTTACAGTAACTGAGAAAGAGGACTTGTACCAGATTTATTGCATGGAGGATGTACTGATTCTTATCTGTGAAAGGTGATACAGACTGTCTGGACTGCTAAATTAGCCTCTAATCTAATCTAATCAATGAAAGACACATCAAGTGTTCCCACTCAAGCTTCCCCATCAGCCGCAGGCAGCTGAAACAATCAAAACTGACATGCTTGAGGACTGCTTAGACCCGATATTCTTGAGAATAAGATTACCTGCTCCTTTCCCTTTCAATTTCACTTTCAAACTGCTGTGTGCCAAGGGCAGCTACGAAGGCTATGAAATGCGGTATGGCCTCTAAGTACAAAGCATTTCCTTAACTGCATATTTGCTGGCACCAACAACAAAAAAAAAAAAAGGTAAAGTGTTTTCTCCATACATTTACTGGAAGTGTGAATAACTATGCACACAATTTGCAATCACTGAGATTTACAGCCTTGACTGTTATAAGTAGTTATGTCACGTAGGCACTTACTAGGTGCCCTGTGCCTCATTTTTCTCCTGCGCTTGCAAAAGACACACTTTCTTGGATAAATATTGTATTTTGTTAACCCACAGAATCTCCTGGTGCCACTACTTTACTGAAAGAAACATGAAAACATAGCTAAGAGAGAAAAATACAGCAAACAAGTAGCCTGTGCCTATTTTACGCTATTTCAACATGTAATTCACACTGGCAGAGTCACTTTGTTTCATCCACAGAAAATTTTAAAAGGGTAGGAAGGGGAGAATTCCTTACAATTCTTACAGAAATACTGTTTGGAAAGTAATACATGTTACTACAGCATGGACTGCACCACGCTTATTTGTACGTTGCTTTAAAGCTGTGGATTACTCCCAAAAAGGCTACAGAATATGACTACGGTCTACTGTCCACATGCTAAAATTCACTATGCAGGGGGCTGCCTCTCTGTGGGAAATTTCTGCAAACCCAGAGAGGCCACGAGAGCCGCTCCTCAAGGCGGCCATAACCCCTACCTTGCAATTGTGTTAGCTTAACCGGGAATTGCTCAAAACCAATAAAAAACTAGCAACACCAAGAAGATGCTCCTTTTTCCACTATATACCTTCCACCATCATCATCAGAAGCTCGTCCACACACTTTTAACAACTTAGGAAGTGATGCAATCTAGAAAAATACCCTGCAGCCAGCTAGCAAAAAAACATGCGTGGTGTTTTTTCCTCCACATCCAAATACAGCACCATGCGGAGGGGTCCTGTCTGACAATAGCCCAGGCTACTCCAATTTTTCATTTTCTTAACAAACACATACAGAATACAAGTAAAGCACTACCAGCTCGGTTACAGAGCATGGCAAGGGACTGCTCTCATCTAGGATGGTTCGATGAAAACAAACACCTTTTGTGTCTTGAGAGTCACTTGAATGTAACGTGCTTCACGCGGCACAAGAGGGGCTGCTTGATTTTCCAAAGTGCTTATTTAAGAAGACCCAATTTAACAGAGCCACAGGGAAATTATATGTACAAACAATAGCTGTCAGAATTTTAGCTGCCTTCCACGCCTGCAAATATGCACTGTACAAGGAGTCTCTCACATAGGGAAATTCTTTGCGCTCGTGCACGCTGGTGAGAAGCTCCATCCCAATATACTGAACACCTGAGAAGCCATCCAGGGCTGACAAGCCCAATACTAATTCTTCCCCTGCCCCTGCTCACTGACTGCTTTGCTCCCTGCACCCATGTCCAGGCTGTGACGGAAAGCTCACAGGAAATTAAACCCTGCAGGCAGAAGAGGTCTATCCCTGCAGATGATGAGACAGCAGGACTTCCTAGGGCTCAACCCATCCTCACCATCGCTTCCTTCTCCTCCTGAGCCTTCTTACAGCTATGGCAGTGTCACCTGTTCACTTATTTCCCTCCCATTTATCAAATCCTACCTGATTTCAAGGCACCCTGGCCAATCCCACAGACCAGACCTGTAAGACCGAACTGATTTATACAACTTCATCTTAGTAGCTGTATTATACAAATGAGGACTGTGACAGAACAATGTCCTCCAAGACGCAAAACGACAGGACCAAACAACCCAGGATGCCTATTAAACTTGTTAGAGTAGGACCTATCCCACCGGGCTTCACAGCTCTGCCACCCCACAGCAGCACAGCTACGCCTCTCCTAATCCTTCAGCAAGTCGCTTCTATTTCCACCAGCTCAGAGACAATGACCAACGCAGCAAAAGGGGCACGTGTTCAAACGGAGCACTGCCCCATCCCTTCCCCTCTTCGCTGACCTTCCTCCTCCCGCCACCCACCCCCAGTGCCAGCCCTGCAGCCCACACACCCTGCAGAGGGCTGGGGAGGGATTCTCCCCTCCCTTCCTCCCCGCACAGGAATGCGGGAGAGAAGAGGGTTTAGTGCTGAGCTGGTAAATGCCTCATCTCACTGAGCAAGCAATTTTAGGAAGGGCACTATGTAACAGACGGGCTCCAGCACTCTGCCGTTGGGTGTATTGAGCCATACTGACCGCATCCTCACTGCCGATAACCTCTAGGAAATACTCAACCATAAGACCCTTTCCAGGAACGCAGAACGCATTGGGCAATACCCACAGCCCGGCTGCACCATGAAATGCGCCCCCAGTGCTTCACACCTTGTCGTGCCTTTGCAAATTCAGCTTTCCTGGTCTGGAAGTCACAAGCAAGTCTCAGAAACTCCCTGAAAAAGGTAAATGTTACATTTTGACCCTGCAACACATACCGGCATTGCTCTGTTAATTGGAGGAAGATCCTAGAGAGGAGCTGCGCAGCAGGTCTTGCCCTGCCCCACTGCAGGCTGCTTTTTGCAATACATAACTCTCTAAGAAGTCAGGAAATGGCAAATTCCTATTGTCTGGAAGGAAAGGAAAATCAAAGCTCTCCCTCCTATACTTTAAAGGGAAAAAAAAAAAAAAAACACTTGGATTTTCCTTCCTTTAGTAATAAAAAGACCATTTTAGACCGTGCTACCGAAGAAAGAGCTTCAAAGTGGGAAATTGAATTGCAGAGAGTTGTTTTAAACCTCCTGTTTACAGAAGCCATTCACGTAGAGAGGTTCCCACTGAAGGAGCCTCCCGGGGCAATGCTGTGGCCAACTCTCCTCTTGGTTCCTCCGCTGAAATGGCAAGAGAAAGGCAGGACAAAATACTGAGTTCAGCGGCAGAATATTTTAACTCTACACAAGGATGACTACTGAAATATGCTCTCGACTTACAGATTACAAATTCAGTCGCAGAAACAACCACTGAGGCACACCAGCCTTCACGGAGCAGAGAAATGCAAGAAAATAGCTGCGACCACGAAAGGAACAGATAGAAAGATGGTGCTAAGAGTCCACGCTGAAACGGCTTCATCTTCGCTCCTATCAGGAAGAAAACTGAGGGTTTTTTTAAGACTGGTACAGAAGCAGCATGTTCAGGTGCTGCTATTGCAGGCACTACACAGAGGGAGGGAGACTGTCGCAAGCAGTATATACATTACTCATTAGATCACACCAAAGGTCAGCTGTTGCCTGGCCCGCACCCCAGGAAGCCCTTAAACTGCATAAACAAACCAATGACAGAATTTAGATGCAACAGCCTCAATTCAGACCTCAAAGAGAAGTTCCTATTAAGACTTCACAGGTTTCTTCCTAAGCCGCTCGGCTGCAGTGAGGGAAGACAAGACGCACTTTGGTCCCATGAGCAGCACGGGGCAGGCAAAGAAGGGAGATGCAATTGCTCTCAGCTTCTTAAATCTTCACGGGACACTAACTTCTTCGCAGTTTTTACTATTGTGGACAACACCAGTTCCTCAGCGTACACTACTGCAGATGAAGTTTTCTCACCTTCCCTCCCCTTCAAACTTTTTCCATCACTTTATGCCATAGATGGTTGCGCACCCCTTTTGCTCCTCGGAATAAGCACCAAAAAGACACACGTGAAAAAATGTGTGGTACTGAGAGGGCTATAGGCACAGCGAGGTGGGAGCGCCTGTGGCTCAGAGGACAGCGATGGCACAGGGGAAGAAGGCGCAGCAGCATGCCTCAGATGCCACTGACCTCCTGTTAAATGAACTTCTGGGGAAATACGCAATCACTTTATCAAACACGCGCCAAGGGCATTTCTGAAGCTGTTCATTCTCTCAGGTGGAGCAAGTCAATTAGTCCTTGTCAGAAGACAAGGATTAAACGCCTGTGAACACCTCTTTCCTCACGCATTCGCTGTCCTGGGGAACTGAACACTCGACCCGTTCTGGGGGGACACCCTCCCTCCATGACTCCTCCACACACACCAGCGCCTGCTCCTTACTCCGGGCTGGGTTTCGAAGGCTCCTTCTTACAAACCAGGTTTAGGCACCCTTGAGAAAGGGAACGGGAGCCGCTGCTCTGCAGGGATGGCTGATGTGTCAGTGAGGCACCGCCAGCTTCATTCGAGCCTCTTTTCCTGCCTCTTCCCCAGCCAGGACCGGGGTGGTGGAAGGGGACAAGGGAGGACTGGACAGCCGCGGGGGTTCGGGCATTCCGAGCTGGCTCGGTAAAAGTCCCCCCAGCCCTTCGCTTACGGCCCAAGGGGGCTCCTTTACTCCTTTAACCTCTGCTCTCCCGGCACCCAACTCCCCCCCCCCCCCCCCCCATCTTTCTTGGTCTGAAAAGCTGCGACAACGTCCAAGCGGCAGATCCTGAAGGTCCCTCTCCCCGGCGGGGGTCGGCCAGGCCCCCACCGTGAGCCCTCAGCCGGGGAGCCGACCCGCCGCCGGGACGAGACGGGACTGCGGGGGGGGCTCCGGCGGCCGCGCACCGGCGGGGCGGGGGGGGGCGGGGGGGGGACGGGACAGGGACGGGACGGGACGGGACGGGAGGGGGCTCCGGCGGCTGACGGGAAGACGGAAAGTTCAAGCCCAGCTCCCCGGCAGCCCGCTCGTCCCTTCCCGAGGGGCTCCGACCCGAACCCAACGCCGTCGGGAGTCCCGGCACGGCACGGCTCGGGGTGGGGTGTGAGGGGGGAATAAAACTCTCCCCGCTGGAAAGACGCCCGGAGGAGCGGTAGGAGAAGCCCGGGGGGGGGGGGGGGCAGTTCGGGGCACTCGTTACCCCCACCCCCCGGCTCGGCTCCACCGCCTCTTTGACAGCCGATCCGACCTGTCCCAAAGCCTCTCGCCCCTGGCGTGCTGGCAGCCGGGCTGTCCCCCCGTCCCTCCCGTCTCCGCGTCGCATCCCCCGGTCCCTACCTTCCAGCAGCACCTCCTTGCCGGCCCGCTTGAGCGCCTGCACCGCCTCGTCGTGGGTGGCATCCCGCAGGTCGGTGCCGTTGACGGCCAGGATGGCATCGCCCACGTAGAGGGCCTGGGTCTGGTCGGCCGCCAGCCCCTTGAAGATCTTGCTGATGAGGATGGGCATCTTGTTCTCCTTGCCCCCCTTGATGCTGATGCCCAGCCCGCCCAGCTCCTGCTTCAGCACCTTCACGCACCGCTTCTTGTTGGAGACGGCCTCGGGCACCTGCTCGGGGGGGTCGGTGAAGGCGGTGCGCACCGCCGCCGCCCCCCCGCCGCCCTCGGCCCCGCGGCACGCCGCCCCCCCATCGCCCCCCAGCCCGTTATGGGCCGCGCCGTCGGAGCGCTCCTCGCCGCTCAGCACCAGCGCCTCGCCGCCCAAGTTGGCCAACACTTTGTGCCACCGCTCCCGCACCAAAACTTCCAGCCAGCCGCTGCGCTGCGCCCGCCCGCCCCCGCCCGCCGCCGCTGCTACCGCCATCTTAGGAGCATGCTGGAAACGCCGACTGACGGCACCCCCGGCACGCCGCGCCGGCACCGGACTTCAGCCGGGGGGGGGCGGTGAGCTCCCGGCGCGGCGGGGTGGGGCGAGGAGCCGCGGCCGCCCCCCCCCACCCCGTCCCTCCCCGTCCCCCCCCGCCCCCGGGGCCGCGACGGGGCGGGCGCACCTGGCGGCGCCGCCTGCTGCCGCCACGCGTGTGTGTGTGTGTGTGTGTGTGTATGTGTGTGGCCGGGGGTGTGTCGTGTCCCCCACCCTCCCACGGACACGTCGTGGGGACACGCCGTGGCTGAGCGGTGGCTCGCATCGAGCCCGGGGTGCGGTGGCACTGAGCGCTGAGGGGACCGGGGGAGCGGCGGTGGCAGTCCCCAGCTCCCCTCCGCGCCGCCGGGCTGTCGCAGGGCGGCGAAGGGGATCCGCGGCAGGGGACCCCTAGCGAAAGAGCAACTTTGGGTTTGCCGGAGAGTTTTTTGGGGGTTTGTTTTTTGTGGATTTTTTTTTTTTTTTTAAATAAAGTGGATTACAACTAATAGGTGTCACAAAGGTAGTTACATTTCAGCGGTACGAAAGTAGAATACAAGTTGTTTCACGGCTGTGTGGGATGACGGTGGTAAGTGATCGTCGTGGATGCTTTTGCACATTTCAAAACTTTTCTTTGCCCTTTGACTGCAAATTTTTAGGGCCCAAGGAGGCTACACTGCCCATTTTGCAGTTTTTCTCATGCTCACTTTCCTCCGATGGAGCGATTTGGTGCCTGATGGGGGGCTCAGGGCTCCAACTCAGGCGCCAGAGAGGACAATGCTGTCACATTGCCGGCTTGGAGATGCCACCAGCGGGCCTGGGGGTGCTGCCCCACAGCAATGTGACTGCAGACACCAAACACCCTCTGGGCTGCCTTTGTTTCTGCTCCTTGCAGAGCAGCCCTGGCTCCTTCCTAAGCTGAAAACTCCAGGCAGTTCTGGACCATTTGGTGTATATGAGAGCAACACTTTGGGGTCATCAGAGAGGTTGTAAGTCCTGCTCGTTTCAGCCATACGAGTCATGTGGGTCCCTAAATGCAGCATCTTGCTCCTCTTTGAAGCAATGCTATTCATTTCTGACACCGTTTGCTCCCAGGTACACACAAGTGCTGCAGGTTAACGTGAGTTGGGCAACCTGGGACTCGCCTCCTCAGCGTGGGTGGGACCTACATATAGGATTGTCCCCGGACAAGCTTGCCTCGGTCTAGTAGGGTCTCTCAGACCATGCCCCTCACACTGGGCTACACAAAACAGATCCCCTTCCCTCCAAAAGGCAGCAGGAGGAGACCCCCAACCCTCCTTCATCTGCTGCCTCACTGAGCAGGCGCATGGGTCCCTCCTCCCCAGTAGGAATGCAACCCTGCGCCCAGGGAGAGCGGGAACCCACAGGTGATGGGTTATTCAAGGATAACGGGTGGGTGGAGAAAAAGCAGAGTGAAGAGAGGTCCCGTCATTTCTCATGTTAATTAATGCAAGGTGAAAAGCTCTAATTAAGTTTTCAGGGCTGTGAATCCAGAGTGAAAAGAAGCATGTCCCGCTAAACCTGAACAAGGCACCTAAGCCCTAGAGAGGACGAGGCTGTAACACACCCTTTTCTCCAGCAGTTCTCACTGGCTAATTTAGGTAGCTCATGTACAACACCCTGGATGTTTGGGTTGGTTGTTTTTTTTTTAAATCCCATTCCCAGGTGCCAGGTGTAGTGAATGAGCGCGCTTGTTTGGTTCCAGCAGCTTCAGGAAGGTGAGAGAAGGATGGGAAGGATGGGTGTTGCAATGCTGGCGGTCGTAGCACTCACATTCCTGTGTCGCTCCAAGTGAGCCCAAGTGACCAGGCCAAGTTATAAAATCAGGCATCTCTGTTTTCCAAGGGATCAGCTCTTACCAATTATTTCGTATTTTTTCTTCATGAATTAGTAAAGGATCAGTGCTGCTGCTAAGGGACATGTGTCTCTAAGTGCTTTTTTAAAGTCATTTCAGAAAATTTACAAGGAAAAAATATTCAGATGGTTTCTGTCCTGTTGTGAAAAGGTAATAGAGAAAGGAAAGGAAATGTTTAATGCCTCACATTTTTCCTTCGGCACACTGTGCGCTTGGCCGTGTTTGCTGAGTTTGTCTGGTTCTACAGTGGGGTTCCCGTGGAACTACCTTGTATAGACAATTGCACCGCATGTATCCGAGAGCTGTGCTTGTTCCAGCTATTTTCCTTTCCCATTCCAGCAGAGGTGAATAAAAGTTTCCCAGGGCCAGCATCCGATATATTGGTCCTTGGTATGAAAAAGCCTTTATAGCAGTCTTCATTGTCTCTTCCTCCCCCTTCGTCCCCACCTTAGAGCTGTAAGAAAACAGAGGTGACGTTTTAATCGTGAAAATAAAAGTAAAAATAAGATAGTGTAAGAGATGCTAAGGTACAGGCCCAAGGGAAACAGCCTCCCAGATCATCTCCCCACCTGGAGACAGTGTGATTGGTACCTGATGTCTGTGCTTCCCTGTCCCAGGAGTGCAGGCTTGTAATTGTGTTTGTGTACCCTGAATCTTTATGTACCCCAAGAGTGACTTCTGGCTTTTGAACTAAGAGAGAAAGAAAAGGTGCCTCTCCGCTGGCACCTCTGCCAACATTACCTGCCTCAGGTCTGCTAATCACACTTGCAAGGGTAGTTTCTGAAATACAGGTTTGTGCAGCAGGAGCAGGAACAGAAGATAAAAACTGGTGTTTAATTGGGTGTACAGCTACTGAACGCTCAGGTTTGCAACAGAGAAAACTGTTACTCCAAAGTCGGCTGCTGGTGCCTAGTGGCTTCCAGTGCGTGGCAGAGTGCAAACTCCTAATTTCAGCTACAAGCTTCTCCTGACAGTGATGTTTCTGACACAATCTGTACATACCCACACTGCAGTTGCAGTGTTCGGTGTGACTATTTGCAAGGAAGCCGGGATGTGCGGTGGGATGAGCAGAGCACTCGGTACTTCCAAGATCCTGTCTGTAGTTGCCAGCGAGGCTTCAAGTGCAGAAAAAGCTTAGCAAAAGTCTCTCTCCATCACTTGGCCTTCTGAAAGGGTCTGCTGTGAAAAGTGGACCCTTTCAAACAAGTCAAATAATCATCTTTTACCATTTGTATTTTAGCAGCATTTAAATGCCTGAACTAGATTAGGGCCCCTTCCACTTGCGCTGTATAAACAAATTGTTAGGGGACATAATGCTGCTAGCTGCTGTTGAATAGGCTTTGGATCTGCGGGGGGACTGTGGGCTCAGCTAAAGTCAAGCTAAATGGAAGAAGCCATTCAGTGACCTGAAAGAAATGAGGGGGTTGGAAAACACAGAAACTGCCTCCTGGGACAAGGAGCACCAAAGTACCTCCAAGTCGGAAGCGCAGCAGTGATGTCTGAGGAACTGTCTGGGTACCCAAACAAGGGGAAGGGCTTTTTTTCCTTGTAAAAGAACAAAAATACAGAAAAAAAAAAACAAACCATGAAGAAAGGGTTGTGAGGGTGATGCTGAGGAGGTTCTTCAGGCTCAGCTTTACTAGAGGGGCTACTGGAGACAGAGTCAGGACACTGCCTGTTCTTGTTTTTTTTTCCTCTTTTTATCAGGCAAAGAGGCCAGCGTTCATGTCTTATGTAAAAAAAACTGGCCTCCTGACAGCAAAACCATTGCAAGGCCACATATGCAAGCTCGCCCCTCAGACAGCAGTGCAGGGAACACAGCTCCCACCCCACTTCCAGGTGGAGCAGGTAAGGACACAAGGTCTTTCTATAGTTGTGGATTCTTTATGATTGTCTGTGCTATTTTGTAGCAGAGATGTAATTTTTGAAGGGCTTTTGGAAGGTGCTCGAACCCTTCTAGTGCTTTTCTTCTTCCTTTTTGCCTTATCAGTGTAGCAATGGTAGCTCAAAGCCGGCTCATCCAGAATTCCTTTAAGTTGGAAACAGGATTGTGATCCTTGAACACGTTTCAGATGACGGAGGTTAGACAAAATCAGGTCTGGATAATGACGTTCCCATCTTGTTACCCTGACACCAACCAGCTCAGCAGACGGATCTAGACAGGAAGGAAGTCCAGTGTCGGAAGCCCAGTGCTGGAAACCTGACAAGTAATGAGAGAGCTGGAAGGGAGTCCAGTTCCTCCAGTGATCCCAAACACTGCAGCAGCCACGTTTAAGTAAGGCTTTCTGAGGAACGTGCCTGAACTAACCCTACTCGTTCCTCCATGGCAGCCCCTCCTATGTCTATGTGTGCTGAGATGCAGCAGGGCAGGCTCCAACCCCGATGCAGATGACCCTGTTGCATGGTGGTGGGACGTCTCACTTGACTGGTGTCATGCCTTGGAAAAGACATTTCTAGTGGGGGGCTGGCAACCTGCCTAATCCCACCAAGCAATCCACCCCTTCCTCGATGCTGAGGGAGCCTGTTGGCTTTAAAGTCAGCATTCAGCAATCATTACTCATCGGCGCTGATGGGGTTATGAAGATGTCAAGAACGCCCGAAGAACTTCATAATCTGGAGGTTGCATTATGACTTATTTTCAAAACTATGAAAGCATTGTTTTTCTTTTCCTACTTTGAAGCTATCCAGGTTTTTACGCACATCATGGCATTTGAAAATGAAATTAATGCACAGCTGTTTGCCAGCAAACGCTTTATGCATTCAGTTTTTCAAAGCAGGAACCTACTTGTGTGTACATGAAAGAGGTATGTGTGTGAAAGCTGTATGTGCACCTACTCGAGTCACATGTTAGCTAGGCAAACTGCGAAAATGTTCCCACAGCCGGGGAGTTACGGGCCAGGTTGCAAAGGAACACGTTTCCCTTCTGCAAATACAACTCTGGCACAAGTGAATGCAGAAGCGGGTGCCAGGAAGCCTTCAGGTTTCTTTTGCACACAGATCTGGGGGTAGTTCCTGCTACCGTTAAAATTACCTTAAAATTGACAGGATCAAGCTCAGAACCCTGGAAAATTTTGCCTTGGTTTCAAGCAATTTTATGAAAGAACTGAACCCAACAATCTCTGAAAATAAAGGCTTAAAACTACAGTGTTGACGCTATAGCAATGTAGAGTTTTTCCTGTCCTGGTGTCCTGTGCTTGCTCTGCAGATCTCTTTCAGTGCATTAGTTTCTTAACTTTTTCATTCCAAGTTACTTTGATCCTGTCACTTTGCAGTTGTTTGAATTAGTTTTTTATCTCTTGCATACCAACCTCCCCCCGCTCCCTAAGCTAAGCCCAAGATGTTTCAAATGCCAAGATCAGAAGTTTGCATTGCAGTTAATTCTTTAACGTGTAATAAATCATGAGGAAAAAGGTAGTGGAACTCCAGATTTCACCCAACATGTTTCAGCCCCGGTTTTCCTTTTCATCAGAAACATGTTAATCTGGTTGGATGTCAAAGCAACCAAAATATTTTTACAATCTTGTTCTTTCCTGGTCTTAACCTTTTTTTTTTTTTTTTAATGCTGCAGGGGTGTGATATGTCGTGTGTTACAACCACGTGGTTCTGACCCCACAGCCCAAAGATGACACGTCCTCGACCTGCCAAATCCTGTGCATTACCGCAAGACCCACTTGGAGGTGTCCTGCCTCTCACCCCACTCATGCTACGGCGCCTGTGAAGCACACTGTCCACGAGGTCTTTGGGCTTTTCCTGCCCTGGGATCTCCTGCAGTATTTGCTGCTCATCTGTCCCCAGACATCTGTGCCTGCAGCCCGGTGCCCCACAGCTGCTGTGCAGGTGCCAGAAGCGTTTGCTTCCTTTGTGCAAAGCAGTTTGGCTGGAAAAGCTAGTTTGCTCCTTCTGTAGCCTTGAGCTCCAGCTGTACCCTGGCACAGGTGAACTAAGGTCATCTCCCCCCTTTCCGTGCCATTCCCAGGGCCGTAAATCAACCTGTTGAAGTGGTGGGAAACAGATGGGCTGCTAGGACAGAAAAGAAAGGAAGAGAGGAGTTTGTAATTTGGAAACAGGCAATTCTCCAAGATTGGTCCCTCAGAGATGCTGCTGAGCTCACGCTATGACTTCAGCACAAGTTTGTCTCCCAAGAACAGCCACCAGCCCAAGAGAAGCATGGTCCTGCTGGTCACAGGAGGAGAAGGGCTCCCTAGGAGTCCTCCAGGACCTTAGCAAGGCTCCCCTACCTACATGTCCTCATGGGAGCAGCAACTTGATACTCCAAACAGGAGGCATGTCCAGATTCTCTGTGCTTCAGAAGCGCCTTGCTCCCTCATTGCCATCGCAAGAGCGATGTAGCGATGAACATGAGCCGCAAACCAGCAGTTGGGATCTTGCTCCCACCCGTTGCGTGGCATAACCGCATGGCAGGGGAAGTAGTGGACTTCCCAAGAAAGGCCTTGTGCTGCATAGGCGATGTGTGGACAGGCAGAAAGCCTGCTGCACCGAGGAACGGGAAAGTACAAAGCTATCACTGGAACGCTGGGAATAATAGTGCTCACCTTCAGGTCCTTTATAATATTATTATAATTTTTTGCATATGTATGTGACATTGCTATATTCTTTTTGTTTCTCTTTTGAGCTCTGCAAAGGCTTAGTTCCTCCTCTTGCTTCAGATGATCTCTGTGCCAGTTGTCTCACCGCATTGTAAATTGGGTGTAAGTCCAGGGCGGGCAATGGAAGACTGATCTCAAAGAAAAGAGTATATTTTTGATTCTTGGATGTTTCTCTTGTGCTCCAGAAATAAGACACAAAGTGCCTACAGTTAATTAAGATGGGAACTGTCACATTCGGGGGAATTACTACAATGTACTTATTTGCCCAGATCAAATTATAAGGCAGGTCTAGGAGGGAAACATTGAAAATATGTTTTTATTTTAGTGTAATCAGTCTGAGTTAGCTTTCCAGGGGCAGGAATCACCTGAAAGAAAAGTAGGGCCAGACTCGAGCAAGGCAGGGAAGGTGTGTGAGGCAGGGTAGGAGCAGGTCCTTTACAGACAACAGATGCATTCACAGCTAAGATTGTAAAATGGACCCACGGTTCTTTGTTAAATCAGAGATTTCTATAGGAAGTAAACCCACTGTATTTACAAATTCCAGACAAAATTGCTTTAAATGCTGTTTTGAAAAACTGTGAAGGTATTTAATACTGAAATCTAAGTGATGTTGGTTATGTGACATTAAAGCATCCTTTGATAATCCCACCTGTTGCATGATGGGTCCTAGGAGAGATGTTTGAACACTTCTTCCATCTGCCTGGAAGATTCCTCAAGCAAACTTGCTCAGTGGAATAGTTGTTGCTAGGTTTTTTTTGAGATTTTTTTGTTGTGGTGGTTTGGTTGTGGGTGTGGGTTTTTTTCTTTATGTCAGTGTTTTTTTGTGTATAAGCCCTGGCCTGCAGGCTCTGAAGGCCACTGTCCAACTGTATGGCCATGGACAAATCCTTGTTTTGTGTCCTAGTCCCCTCTCCATTAATGGGCACAATTACTTTCACAATGACTTTCTTTAGAAAGTACTTTGACTTTCTTTGATGGAAACTATCATATAAGCTAGACAATGACATTTCTCAATATTTGAGGTGGAATTAAAAGGTGAGAAAGTCACAGAGCATGCAGGAACCTCTACTTGTAATCTCTTCCTCACCACCCAGTACTGCCAAACCACATCCCCATTAGCTTTTCCACACTGAGCACACTCTTGGTTATATGGTAAGAGAACAGCCTCTCCGGTTCCTGTCCGGTCCTGTCCTGTCCTATCCTATCCTATCCTATCCTATCCTATCCTATCCTATCCTATCCTATCCTATCCTATCCTATCCATCCTATGTACCCCTCACTGCTGCCACTGTCACTGCTTCTGCCCAAAGTGTCTACCTAGATTTGAAGCTCTTGGTGGTAGGAGCTTCCTGGTACATTACTAATATGTGTAACATACTAACCAGATGTATCGATATATATATATTCCCACCCCTCCTCCAGAATGAAAAATCATATTTAGCATGGAACATAATGAATAATTTTCTGGCAGGGTGGAATAGACTGAATCCTTTTTAAAATTAGGGTCATGGTGAAGGTGACTTTTTTGCATGTTGGTATAAGAAGTTTGGTCTTTTGGTAGGTGGTGTTAGTTATACTGCACTGAAACACAATCTAACTGTTAACACTGTTAATGGAAAACATTGTTTCAAAGGTTGGGTGGTTTTTGAAGTACTGGAGTTTTATTTAGTAGCTATATAGTATAAATCAAAATTAGGATGTTAAAATTAGAGTAGTAGTAGAAACTGTGCAATGTGTTTAACAACTGGTGGGATAGTTAGCACAGTCATTTAGCCAAATACTCTTCCTCTGGGAATCTGATGCTACCACATGTAATGAGACAAAACACATGGGGGAGAAAGTGGTGATTTTAGCAGAATATGCTCCTTCATGCTAATGCAAATACAGAATAACTTTCTTACTAGATCTGAACTGAGACAAATAAGCGTGAGCCTCAAAATCCAGCATCAGGAACACACAGGAGGGTAGCTCTGGACTGCTTCCCAGTTGCCTACAGCAGTGTTTCTCATTTTTTTCTGGGTGGCAATCCATTATTAAAACATAAACAATAAAAGCACGATTGCTGTGCATTTACTATAAGAGTGAAAATGAACTCATGATAGCAGTGATAAGCTTGTGTAATTGGTGTGTATGCTTGGCCAGAGAATACAAAATTCCTAAAGATAATGCTGTTTTGAGCCTATGGGAATGAGGTTTTTTTTTTTTGAGCCAGATTCTTTAATGTTGTTTTAAGGCTGGGATAGAATAAAAATAGGGAAGTGCGACCAGCAGAGCTTGGAGCAGTCTGGCAAAACAACTCCAACCCCATGGAGGGACCCACATGGTGATCAGTACCACCGAGCCAGGGCAGTGGAGGGCAAGTCCTGGAGCACAGTGTAAAGACCTGGAGAAGGTCTTGCATGGGGCACGCAGGACATGCTGCTGAATGAAGATCCACTTGTTAGACAGCAGTCAAAAGTCTGACTCCTGCTAGTCTTTCACAGCTTTCCTTTGCCCTATCTGAGGGTAGCAGCTACAGCTTACTGAAAAACAACGTTATTTGGTGGCAGGATCTTTTTTTGTTTGGTTGGTTGGTTTTTTTGTTTTGTTCGTACAATACTGTATTCAAATTCCTTTCACTGCCAAGAAGCTCTCTGGGCCCACTGCTGGCAGTGGTAGTGAAATCAGCGTGAACATTTATAGAACTGAACAGCTGTAAATGGTCACCAGCATTTGTAACAAGCAGATGGCCCCAGCCCCAAAAGCCCCAAGACTTATAGACTTTTGTGTGTGCCCTTCTGCAGATAGTCTAGCAGCTCTGAGGGTTCATGCCCCATTGACATTTGCAGGGCTCCCACGATCCCTGGTGCAGTGCTGGACAACAAGGTCTAGATGGTGATAACTGTAGAGCTCTAGGGCTTCGAGTCTTTCACATCTGCACAGCAAATGTGCAGCATCTGTTGTCTCATGGAGAGTGTTTGTTTCTTCAAGAAAATCCCTAACTTATTGGGGTCTTGGCACAGGGTAATGCTCGCGTGGGAAATCACATCTCTTGGATGGGTTGTTTGGCTCACTCTCCACACCGCAAATGGAGACGCTATTGTGAGGATCCCTGCGACAGTGTCTTCTGCTGGATCTGGTGAGACTCCCCACACTGCCATCCTGCTCAGTTCCTGTAGTCCAGCTGGGTCAGGGTACCACATGACCTGCTATAGATGATCTTAAAATATGAGCAAAACATCCCCTAACTATATTTACCATGTGCAGAAGGCTGTTCTACATCACTGTTTCTGCATCTGCAGGAACAATTTCTACTGAGTATTTAGAAGGAGCTCATCAATGTCTAAGTTTGTCAGTTCTGCAGCAGGTGCTGCCTGGGGCAGTCCCCAGCATGGCCAAATTCTCCATCCTAGATGCTAATGCATTGGCACACCAAATAGTGTCTATAAAATGATCTAAGCACAGCAGGAGCTGCCTGATAGAACCTCTGGCACTACCCAAAATTCCCACATGGGCTCCCACCTAATTCCTCCTGCAGGAATTAGGCAAAGGCTTTGCTGTGAGGGTCTCCAGGAGCTCAGGCAATCACCTTCTCTCAGATCAGTCCCTTGTGTCACCTCTGTGGAGACTAGCTGGGAGCTCTGGGACCATCCAGGGGACTGATGCCTAAACGCGCAGGGTGTGCGCCCGGGCGCAGCCCTGGTACCAGCTGCACTGTAGCTATAACTATAGGACAAACTTGAATGTCTATAACTTAAATTCCATAGTTCTTGCTACACAAGGCTTCTGGCTCCATTGCAGGAGGCCTGGAAGTCCTAGCATGGTAAACTATTTCAGAGTCCTGAATGAAGCCCTGGGATGAGAGCCAAAGACCCTGGAAGCAAAACACCACCTCTGTACTCTTTTAGATCAGTTTTAGTGGCAAACTCGAGACCAAAGTTTCTCTTGACATTGTTGTGCTGCAGGAGCTCCTTGGGGATTGTTTTTAAGACAACGCATTCAGTGTGTTCAAAGGGTGAGTTAGGGAAGAGAGGTGGGCTATAAATGCATCTGTTAATCTCACCTTCCTTCAGTGGGATGAGTCATGCCGAGCTGTGCCTCGTAGTATTGCCCTTGCAGCAATACTGGGAGACAAGATAGCACAAAATCTTCCTAGGAAGGCTCCAGTGTTGCCTGTCACAGACAGCAGACATTGATAGGTAGTTTGAGTTCAGGTTTCAAGCTTGTCTCAAGACTGCAAATTTAATCTGTGTCTTGGTCACTGTACCACTTTTGGATTCTGTTTGAAACCCAGCTTTGGATGCAGTGAACTGCCATTGTGTTTGGGCTCAGTTCATTGACAAGTTTGGATAAAACGCATCAGCTTTAGTTGAGACTCACAGAGGACTGATAAACACAGAGGATTCATGCTTCTCTTCCAATCCTTGGGATTATTCTCAGAAGGTTTTCCCCAATTGAAAAAGTAAATTCAAGGTTCATTCTCATTTTCTTGAAATACTACTCTGGCTTCCTGGGAAGCTTTGAAGGGAACACCACTGCCCAACAGATGGGTGTAGCACGAGGGAATATAAGACCATAAATAAAGTAAATTCCTTTTCTGTGCTTTCCTAACCCATAATGTTCATCATTTTCTCCCATACGTCTTTGCAGACAGCAGGTTTTCCTGTGTTGCCCATGATCACCTTGTCACTAAAATTGCCCATGTGGTAAGATACGGACTGGATGAGTGGATGGCAAGGGGGGTGGAAAATTAGATTGTTAGTGGTCTGTGGCTTGGAGTAACTGGCAGCCAGTTACGAGTGATGTATCTCAGGGACTGATACTGGTGCCAACACTGTTTAATGTCTTTATTAATGGGATGATGGGCTAACGTGCACTCTCAGTGAGTTTGTGGGTAAGCAGTCGATTCCCTGGAGGGCAGGGCTGCTATTCGGAGGGAGCTGGACAGGCTGGAGAGCTGGGCTGACAGGTAGTCATGAAGTTCAGCACACGTCAATGCAAATTCCTGCAACTGGACCAGAGTAGCCCACTGCACCAGTACAGGCGGGGGGCTGACTGGTTAGGAAACAGCTTTTCAGAAAAGACCTGAGTGTCTAGTTGAAGTGTGTCCTCGCAGCAACGACATACTGGGCTGTATTACCAAAAACGTAGCCAGCAGGAGGAAAGTGATTGTTCCCTCTTTATTTAGCACCTTTAAGACTGCATCTGGAGCAGCGTGACCAGGTTTGGGCTCCCCTTAACAAACCTGAGCAAGTCCCACAGAGGGTCACTGAGATGGTCAGGGGCTGAAGCTCATGTTGTAAGAGGAGAGGCTGAGAGAGCTGAGCTTCTTCAGCCTGGAGAAGGCTTACGGGGGTCTTAATGCACTTTACAGGTACCTAATAAGAGGGTGTAGAGAAGACAGAAACAGGCTCTTCTCCGGGTGCTCAGGGAAGCAATGGACACAATTTGAAATGTGGGAAATTGTTATAAGGATGTAAGAATTCCTTGATATAAAATATAATAATACTAATAACAACAACAATAATAATAATAATATAAAATTCCCACAAGGGTGGTCAAATACTAAAACAGGGCCCCAGAAAAACTGTGAATCTCCATCCTTGTAGATATTGCAATATTAACTGGACACAGCACTGAGCAATCTGCGCTAGCCCTAACCCTGCTCTGAGCAGAAGGCTGGACTAGAGACCTCCAGAGGTTCTGTGATTTTGTGACTTTGAGTTAGCCGAAGGGAAAATAGGGTCAGAAAAGATCTGTGCTCTCCTAGCCACATCAGTCAGCTTGTTCTTCGCAGACAGCGGGTCAGCAGAGCACACTCCACTGCATATATCAGTTGTGCCTTCTCTATTTTTAGCAAATGCTGGGGAAGGAGTAAGTGATAGATAGAACCATGTTGACTGTCCATCAACACCGTCTAGTGGCCTGGATCTAGCCCACCTCCCACTGAAGATTCGCATCCATATAATGGGATTTGATGCAGGTCCATTGAAAACAGAAGGATTAAAAAAAGCTGCAGCATTAGAGGCAGAAGTCATAGTAACTCAGTACAGAATTATCCCCTGCCGTCTCCCAGCTCTCCATCACATACACACACACACACTCATCCACACACATATGCAACCTCCTTTGTGGTATCTGCAGTTCTGTACTGTAAATCCTACAGCACTAAAATTAATTAAAACAGAGACGCACGTTTACTGTCAACAAGAGAATGATACTCTGTTCATTACAGACAAAACTATTTTAAAACTGCAAGAACACCACGGGAAAGCGGGAAGGTTGAGGCTATAAAAGAAATGAAGTGATCAAGGAATACTGGTTTCAGCAACTTGTGTTGTTTCATGATACTCATAATTCAGGACAGAGCGCAGCTAGTCAAGTGTGATTAACAGCTGCTGGGATCTGACATCTTACTCTCTTTTGTAGCAAGAACCAGAGTGCACAATGTTCATGGGAGAAAACCGATCAATGGAAGCGTGCCATTACCTGAAAGAATATGTTCTTTTGATTCTCCTCTGCTGCCGAACAAGTGTCTTTTGTTCCTTGTGTAGAAAAGCAATATAAAGGGCTTTGCACAGAATAACATAAAGAAGAAATAGGCCTTATATAATGTTCTCGGCAGGAAAACAACAATTTGGGGAGGGGTTTCATTAATGCCCAAATCTCTGCTTGAAGCTCAGCAGGGAGGAAGGGAAGAACAGTGAATACAAACAATCAGATATTTGTTAGGTGATACGGGACCTACGAGCACATGAGAGGCTGCGCTTTCATTCAGATAACGCAGTAAAATAAACAGAGTGTGACAGTGAAAGATGAATGGGAAGTTAATTCTATTCGCATTTACAATATTTCACTGGCAATATTTTCTGAACAATGGACCCTATTGATGCTACAAGTGCTTGCACATTGTGCCTGCTTCTTGCTGAACAGACATGACACTATTCAAGCAGCTGTATTCTCTAATTGGAAAAGGGACGTTTCCAAAAATGATGAAAGGTTATATCTCATCCGTGCTGAAACTGTTTGGAACTTAACTAATTTTGGTGCCTGATCCCCCCTCCCCACCTTTTTTTTTTTCTTCCTTCCTACTCGGGATCTCTGGGAAGATTTGTTCTCTCAAGTGGCAGAGCAACTAGAGGCTAAACCTTAATAACTTCAAATTTAATATTTCAGTATTTTATCACAGGCTAGCGCTTATCAGGATAACAAAATAAACAGTAGCTTTGTCTACATTAGAAGGAGTTTGCTGTTATGAGCAGGCCATTTAGATATACATCTCCTTCGCCTTTATAAACTGTGTCTCCACTAAGAGGATTTGCCTTGTCTACATGGTTCAACTCAACTGGCAAACTTCCCCTGGTGCATACAAGGTCCCTGTACATTTTCTTATTCTAAGAAAGCACTTGGCCATGATAAAATGCTTGGGAATTAAGGGGGGAGAAAAAGGAAAAAAAAAAAAAGAAATCTCATTTCCAGTGAAATATCATATTACTCCTGTTATTAAAGGACTTTCTATACACAGATGTGCTGTTTAGGGGTATGAATTCTTCATACTCTCAAACGACGTAGCTCTGCCAGCAAAAACTGTAGACAAGGCAAACCTCTGTCCTGGACTCTGAGCCAAGTTTAACACCATCTGTCTGGCTTAAAGGCCAATTTTTACACCACTTGGCTACAAAAGCAAATTTACATTAGTGCTACGGATCCCGCACTTTTGCTTGCTAGCTGTCTGTACAACAAACCGCCTGATTTTCTCAACATCTTGTGCTAAAACTGGCCCCCTCCCTGGCCGCAGGGACAGCAGGCTGCTGTAAGCAGGCCCAGGTGCTGGCTGACATCTGGAGAACGTCTGGGTCATTTCTAGTTTGGGATCTAATAGCCTCCGATGAGAGCTCCAGCCTCTTCCCTCATCCCTTCCTTTCGCTGCAGCCCAGCCCTCCTTGATTTTGAAATCATTGCCTCTAATTTCTCCGGTCCCCAGGGGCTTACACAACCTCCCTGGAATTTGGTCCCATCTGTGGAGCTCTGTCTTGGTGGTTTAACCCTTGAGGGACACAGCAGGGAAGGGCAGGAAAGTTTAGGATTTTCTTAACCACGGAAGCATTGTTCTTGAATTATGTCAAAGCAATAGAAATCCTCCCACCATCCCTTCCACTTGATCATATATATTTCTTCTGTCTGTCTCTTAAAAATTTTCCTCGTTGTGATGGTCCATACCTTGCTCAGAATAACACCTTGTCTTTCAATCTCCTCTCCTTGAGCAGCGTCCACCTGTGTAGCTCCTCTGGAAAAGCGCTGTAGCAATAACAGAATGGGGGATAAGGATCCGGGAGGCATGTCATGTTGCCACAGATGAAAAACCGAAAATTAAGAGGAATAACTGTCATTTTCCACCTTCACTGTGACTTTGTCATCATCTTTAATCAGTGATATCTTTTATACTGCTTTAGCTTTTCAACACAATGAAAGTCGGATCCTCACAACAACCATAGGGATTAGTTACAGAGATATTATTATCTCTGAACTAGATGGAAAGAAATGATCTTGTAGCCAGAGGACACCTCTACAAACCAAAAAGATATTGCTTTGGGTCTGAGACCGTGGACTAGTAATTTAATTTCCATGCTTCAATTTCTCCATCTTATTGAAACGAACGCTGATACTCATCTGCCACGGAGGGGCGTTCGGATGAGCGTGAGCAGGGTAGTGCAGGGCTTTCACAGCGGGAAGCGCGAGCACAAAATGAAATTAAAATTTAAGAGATGAAGAAAAATGGCAGGTGCAGAAAGGCTGAGCCGCTCGCTGAGGTCTGTGCAGCGAACCATCTGCGGAGGCAGGATCGGAGCGGAAGAGCTGCCAGCTGCCTCCCCCAGCGCACGCAGCTCCTGGCTGGAGCCATGGGCTTCACAGACCCTCTGGAGAAGAAAAGGACACATTTTGTTTGTTTTTTTTTTCCCCGGGGTTTGTTATTTTCTGGTTGTTATTATTACAGATGGCGCCCAACCTAGCAGCGCCACCCCGGGCCGCGTGGCTGGTGGCATTTTGCAGTGGTGGGTGCCACCGGTAGCGAAATGCCTTTTAGTGAAGTGAAAGGAATATCGCTGGTTGACTTTTCGGTTGAGACATCCGCCCCAGACTGCTGCGTATGTTAGTCAAAAGACAGTCACATGCTTCTTTTCCCCTTTTTCTTACTTTTACAGGCCAGAAAATCCTGCGACCTTCGAGCGATTAAAAACTTTTAATTACATGCTTTGAAGGGTTTTTTTCTTGCATTACTAAACCAGAACCAGAAAGGCTCTAACTGTCACAAGGAGTTGAAGAGAGGGGAAAGACAGACTGCAGGATGGGACAGAGCAGGTTATTAGTGGTCTCCCACAAGCAGATGTCCGGAGGGATTATGGAGGAGCTGGGACGGAGTCAGCCGCCGTGCCTCCACAGGCTCCCCTCGCAACCCCGGCTCTGAGCCTTGGTTTTGCAGCTGGGATCGGTGTTAAGTCTGGTCAAGGTCAGCCCCATCCACTGATCCCAGAGGCAGTGGCCTCTGCTTCTGCTGCTTGCAACAGATGAAACTTTTTGGTAGAACTTCCCCTTTTTTTTTCTTTTTTTTTTTCTTTTTTCTTTTTTCTTTTTTCTTTTTTCTTTTTTCTTTTTTCTTTTTTCTTTTTTCTTTTTTCTTTTTTCTTTTTTCTTTTTTCTTTTTTCTTCTTTCTTCTTTCTTTTTTCTTTTTTCTTTTTTTCTATTTTCCCTTTTTCCTTTTTTTCTTTTTTCCTTTTTTTTTTTCTTGCTTCCATTTCAGAGCAGCAGCCACTCTTCCATGCACCCTTTTCTCTCTCTTTAAAAAAATAAAGGCATTGGGCGTATGTATTTTCTACAATGAATACAGGGGGTTGAAGGATATTGGCTCAGCTGGAGTTTTGTACAGAGTTGTGTACTGCAGTTTGTGCTGCGACAGTCTGAAAGTGCTCCAGTGTCCGCATTGGATATATTCTCATTTTTTGCTCAGAAATCCAAGTCAGCCCGGAGATGAACTCACGCATGTAAAAGGCAGGTACGTAAGTGCCATCCTGATTTCACATCTGAGTTGTCTGTACAGGGATACAGATGTGATCACTGGCATTTTGGTGATTTCTAAGCAGGCGTTTGGAAGCCCATCTTTGGCCAGGGTTAATGAGGAGGGACTGGGTGGGTGCTGTCACTTGGGCTATGCACTTTCCATGGCCATTTCTGAAAAGAGACTTTTGTGTGTGGATACATGTGTGAGAAAGACTGCAGCCTGAGCTCATGGACAGGACTCCTTTATTCATTGTTTTAACTCGCATTGGTGACAAGATCAAACCTGTTTTGAATAGAAATAGTAAAAGTTTGCAGACACTAAGTTTTCCAGTCGGAAAAGGAATCAATATCACGTATCTTAGGTGACCAAGGGCAGAGCTTGATTATCAGAAATAAATGTTCAGTCTGCAAGCGGCTCACAGACTCGAATGTGCTCAAACAAATTTGCTTAGGCAAGCTATTTAAATAGCCTTTGGTAGACAACAAACATAAACGCTGAAGCCTGTTTGCAGAAAAGAAAGTGTCTAAATTTCCCTGCTCATTTTTTTATGGTGAGATGTTCAGCAGGAGATATTCCTTCATTGTTTTCTGTATGAAAAATATATCCTCTGTGGGGTCACTTCAAATGTACATCAGACCAGAGATCATTCAAATAACCTTTTAATGCTTCTAGAAGATATAATATGACAGCTAAGGAATCTCATGTGTTCCGCGGAACATGGGAAATAAATTCATTTTTCTCCCAAAGGCCTATAAACAAGTGATACTGATTTTTCAAAAGTTTGCTCTGAACTTATTTCCACTATTGGGGTTTTTTTCAGACTGAAGAGTAGAAAGACAGTAATAGGAAAGAAGTGACACTAATAATGCAGCATCAGTTCTTTTCTTCTTTCTCCTTTGCCTCACCTCAATATCCAAGGTCTGAGAGCTGCTGAAATATATGCAGTCCTGAAGGACAAAAATGGAGAGCTGGAAAAAAACTGGAATGCTGAGTGGCTGAATAGGAATATTGACAGTGGCTGTGAAATTTCTGAACTCTTTCACGTCTCAGAGTTTTTCTTTCCAAAGCAAACACAATTTATTCACTGCTCCACAGGTATTTCAATAGATCACTTCATTGATGAGTCGATATGCAATTAAGCTCATCCTAAAGCACTCATTAGCCATAACACCTATAGCTCTTTAATTATGGGGATGGAACATGGCAATCACCTATACGAGTTAATCATTGAAAACTACCTGTCATTAATTCCTCACTGTTTGGGAGCTAAAGATCGCAGGGTGAGTCTTTACTCAGCCAAAACCCTCAGTGAGGACAACGTGGACTTTGCCAGACAGGGTCAAGTGGAAGTGAGTGGGTGTTTTGCCTAAGTTAAGAAATAAATGCATTTTGCTGTGGTTCAAACTTTTCACTTCCCCCCAATGCTGTACAAAATCCCATCAGTCAGACCTTGCTGCTGCGGGGAGTTTTTGCAGCATGGTCGTCGACATTGTCTGAAGGAGCAGTAGAGTATACGCCTACAGTGTGTAGCAGTTTCCATGGACAACATGTCCCTTCTGTCGTACAGCCAGCAGCATCCCCTCCTGCTTTTTCCCCCTCCCTGGTGAAGTTCCCCTCTACATAGGAGACCCCAGGGCTGGAAAAGGGGTTTGGCTTTGAGCTGCCCGGTTCTGTTCTGCAGGCTGGGGAAGTCATCTGCTTCCAGAGAAGATGCTCCTGCTGCCTAGCTGCTCCTGGGTCTTAGGAACAGAGTGTCAGCTTGCTGCCTGGATGCTTGATTAGTACATACATATGAATTTAGTAGAAATTCAAAGTTTTGCTTCTGAAATGGTTAAAAGCAGAGCATCAGTTAGTATTGAAGTGGCTTCTCTTTATGACATGCTCCTCACACTTTCTTTTTCCTTGTACCAGTCCTGCCTGACAGCTTTGTCGAAGCATGAGCTGGTTTTGTGCCGTGGGCAAAAGGTTTATGAAGAACAGGACTGGCAATTGAAATAATTTGTTCTATTTACCTAAACAGGGTTTTGAATCCTAAATTGCCAAGAATAAAAAAAGCTCATGCAATCAAAGAAAAACAAAATCTAGGGTAAAACTAGTAGATTAGAATAGCAATAATTATCCTACAATAGTAAAGAAAAAGACACTATAAAAACTGTTTGAGCTTGGATTTTTTTTCATTAGCATTACTCACTGATGCTTAGTTCATTGCTGACGTTATTTGAATTTGTATTCTGTATTGCAAGCAGCTTTTGTGTGGTTTTGTTTCTTTCTTGGTGTCATCTCAGCAGAACAGAACATTTCCAGTAGCAAACTGGGGGATAAACGATATCCCGACATACAGCCGCAGCCTTATAAGAAGGGAACAGCTTTCTCTGAAAAAGGATGGAAGCCCAAAGAAGCACATTGCTGAGGTGAGAAGTGGTGTTGTATGTGAGAGAGCTCAGCATTGTAAGGTGGTGGCTGAAGTGGCTCTGGCCCAGCAGGACTCCGGCACGTGTTGGGCTGCCAGCGCTGGAGGAGCGCTGACACCAGTTGGGTTGGTCCTCTGCTGAGGGCTGAGCTGAGCTTGGGCACGTTTCGTGGTGGAGCGGACAAAGGCAAAGGACTGGACCTGTTGGCTGAGTCATTGCATCACTTGTCGTTTTTACGTTTTAGGACTTTATTTTCATGCCTCCTTTCACATAAAATCAGCCCCATCACTGTTCTGAGCAGCCTGTTGCACTGGAGCTGGTACATCCCATCCCCTGAGGACTGAGCCTTTTTCTCCTCCTCTGATACTACATGGACTTGTTATTTTGCATGTTGGACTTGCTCAGGAGGTCCACGTAATTCAACCTGAGCTACTGCACACACCAAACCAAGGTTTTAGCTATTAAAAAAATTGCCTGACTTGACATGATGCTGGCTCAAAGATGTAAGGGCTGTATTAATGCACAAGTGGACGTTCAACTTCAGCCTTATTCTCCCTTTGTTTTGTCCCCACCAGCCACATCTCATCTCCTTCAAGGGGGCAGGTTGACTATTACCTCCACACCATGAATTTTTTACAGCATGAGCAGCCAAAAATGGGGTTCCCAAAGGTGAGGGCAGGAAACCAAGACAGAAACCCAAGGAAGAAGGAGCTGAGGCAGGGCTCGTGCTGGTGCAGAGTGGGGGACCAGAACGAGGGGTGGAGCAGCAGCAGGGAGATGAACCATGAGGAGGTCTGGAGAAGACGACAGGAATGAAGGCAGAGCTAGAGCTGACAGCTGCTGTCAGAGAGGGATGAATCCTGAACAGGCACCTTACTGTGGTCAGGGCTGTCCGTAAGAAGCCTGCAGGCAGCCTGGCTCCTGAGCATGCCTGACCGTGGACCCTCCTTGGTGGCCTGGGTGAAAATGTGGTTGTCACCAGCTGAGAGTGTGGAGGGTGGTGGAGAGAGCTGGTAGGGTTGCTTCCACAGTTCAACCGCCCTGAAGAGACTACCCAAATTAATAGCAGGTTTTTCATAACTCCAGCAGGACTGGAGTAAGATTGTTGGTTTTGAGCTCCTCAGGAGGCAGGAGAGCTGCTGAGAATACATGGCGTGGGGACACATAGTAGCATTGCTGCTGGATAAGGATAGTGTGGTTATTCATTCCTTTCTCCCTAACACAGGACAAGGTCATAATTATTTCAGGGCAAACGGCAGACACTGTTATTGTCACATCAGCGGATCGTTGGGTTGTTATTGTTTGCATTGCAGGAGTGCCTGGAGGCCCAAACTGTGTTGAAAGACCTATTTGCTGTGCACAGGACATACTTTTAGGGAGAGCGTCCCTGCCTGGAAGAGCCGCTTCTGCACACACAAGGCTGATGGTATTGCACTGGAGCAAAGAGAAAACGTGTGATTTACCCAAAGTTGTAAGTCGGGAAGTCCTTGGTGGAGCTGTAAATCCCTCTAAGGACAGACTCGTTACTCAGGCAAGGTGAAGACAGCAGATCTGATCAGCTGATGTTCTGGTTTTGAGCCTAGGAAGAAAATGTGGTATATGCGCAGAACAAGCTACGTTAAATGGGGTGGTGGAAGTGTCAACTCCACTTGTTAAGAAAGCAGACTGATCACGGGAGGCTTAAAGATTTTTGTACACTTCTTTGCTAATGATCCCTTTAATTACTTGCTGTAAGTCATCTGGAATGAAAATATCACTATACTCATTTAGAGAAGAAAGGTTTTGTAATGCTGTGTAATATGTATGGATTTAGGGCTCTGTGGATTAAATTTGGCAATTTCAAGCATGCAAAGTTACTAATCCACACTTTGTCTATACAAAATAAAAAGAAGAAGCAAGGCAGACTGATGCCCCGAGGACGGCCGGGGAATTCCATACATACCTGTCTTCTGCAACTCCTGTCCAGGGAGCAAACATTAACATCGGTGTTGCAATAGTTACAGGCAGACCAAAGGGACACATTTGCAGCAAAGCATAACTGATTTCATCAGGTACTTCTCTATGTTTTCACCTCACGTTTTTTTGTGGGTTTTTTTGACATTTCTGTTCTTTTAGTTTCGTGGTGTTTTAAAGTATGTATTTGTCACATTTAATTCTATTTTCCTGTAATAGCTTCATCCACAGAGAATTCTCTTGGAGAACAGCCCGGAGATTTTTCTGTTTCTTCTTATGCCTTTATTTTCCCTGCATCTGCTATTACATCATTTATATGAGTTACATCCATATAATTTTAGCTTTTATGTCAGACTTATAATGCCGTAGTCAGGCTGTCAAAATGGCTAAGTCCTGAGGATTTTATTCAGGCAGAATTTGTACTGAATTGTCTGTGATTGCTTCAATAAGTTGAATGTTGTAATATTTCTAGAAGGTAGGACAAAATAATACAGGTATAAGAATAGGGCATCAGTAAAAAAATATTTTAGAGGCCAATAAATTGAATCACATTGTGTGGTTTTCACAAGGTCAATGATGAACTGGTAGAAATCAAGGAATCTTGATTTTGGGTTCAGTTTTAAACTCTTCACTACACTTTTTGTTCTATAATTATAGCATTTATTGTTAAATTTCATTTAATACTGAATTTAATAAGTTCTGTAATTCGTTTTCTGCATCTCAATGATAGATCCTGGAATCTTGTATCAAATATTTAACCAGTTTAAGTTTACTGTTTTTATTTCAGTTGCCTTTTGAAGATCACTGGCCTCCACCTATCTGTACTATTTCTGTCTTTCTGTCCGTCCTCTCCATCCATCACTTGTGACTTGCTTAGCCCTAAATCCCACCTGGGGCTTAGTGCTTGAGATTTGGTAAATTTGTGTAGCAAACCAGAAGACAGATGCAGCAGGATTATACTGGATTTACAGAACCCTTGTAACTACTGTTGCATATTTGAAGATCCTGCCATTGAGCAGGAGTTGCTCGAGGGCAAGATCCTCCAGCGCCTACAGGTAACAAGTCACAGTTTCTGAAAACTGTGATTTTTTTCTCCACCCTTCCCCTGTCTTTCTCCCCCTCCTTCTTCCTCATTCCAAATCTCTCTCTGAGTGGGAATTATTTGTTAACTTAATCCCGCAAGTTGTGAACGGATTAAGAATATTCATACCCCTACACCCCAAAAGTAACTAAGTGGAATAAAAGCAATTACAGATTCATTTTTTCTTGCTTAATCTCCACCTATTCCCCTGTTTTCATGTGTGATTAATTTATCAAACAGTTTGATTTCTTTCTCAGCCCCCCCCGGATTTAACTGGATTTATTAGTAGCAAAGTGTGAAGTTCGTCAGAGGATGAACTGATGAACTGACGCTCTGGCAGAGCATCGCTGCCAGACTATTCACGGTATCTTTATTCAAAAGTCACCCTTCATAAAGTGAGGTGTCATAGAATCATTGAATGGTTAGAGTTGGAAGGGACCTTAAAGATCATCGCGTTCCAACCTCCCTGCCATGGACAGAGACACCTCCCACTAGACCAGGTTGCTCAAAGCCCCATCCAGCCTGGCCTTGAACACCTCCAGGGATGGGGCAGCCACAACTTCCCTGGGCAACCTGTGCCAGTGTCTCACCACCCTCAGAGTGAAAATTTTCTTCCTAATATCTAATCTAAATCTACCCTCTCCCAGTTTGAGGCTATTACCCCTTGTTCTATCACTACATGCCAAAAAGTCCCACTCGGCTTTCTTGTAGGTGCCCTTCAGATGTTGGAAGGCTGCTATAAGGTCTCCCTGGAGCCTTCTCTTCTCCAGGCTGAATGACCCCAACTCTCTCAGCCTGTCTTCATAGGAGAGGTGCTCCAGCCACCTGATCATCTTTGTGGCCCTCCTCTGGATTTGCTCCAACAGGTCCATGTCCTTCTTATGTTCAGGGCCCCAGAGCTGGACACAGTAGTCCAGGTGGGGTCTCATCAGAGCAGAGCAGAGGGGCAGAATCACATCCCTCATGCTGCTGGCCACGTTTCTTTTGATGCAGCCCAGGACGCAGTTGGCTTTTATGGGTCTGAGCGCACATTGCCGGCTCATGTTGATCATGTTGGGGTGTATCTGAAAACCAAACCTCATGTAGATTTTATGGGTAACATGACCGTTGTGTGACTTTATCTTTCTGGTGGGCCCTGACCGCCTGTCTGTCCCTTGTAACCTGTGTGTTACAGGGAACAACATCTCCTCCAGTGTCCATCTTCTTTTAAGAGAGAGTGGTGACTGTCAGTGCTATATGCATGCAACCTGAGATATGGGAGAACAACAACCAATGGGGCTTTTTAGGAGAAATTCCTGGTTACTGTACCATGATGTGAGCAAGCTCTGGGCTGCCCGGGATGGAGGGAACCCACCCATGGGCAGGCTTAGGAGGAGGTATATCAGCTGGGCCTTTGGGATTAGTGTTCCAGATCCCACCTCTGAATTTCTCCCCACATCTCATTCCTGTAGCTTCAGTTAGTTATTGAACTCGGTCCTAGCAGGTTTCTGAGAAGATGGATTATTTGGAAAAGCAGTTACAAATTACAGGAGATTATAAAAGCTTTATGAACTCTGCTGGGCAAGTGCTTTACACAAACGGTGTTTGGACTGATGAAATGAACATAGGCACTCTGGGTTGATTAGTTCCTTTTTAATGTCCCTACACAAGTAGGTGTAAGTGACAATATTAAAAGAGCTGTCTGGGTCACAAATTCAATGGAATAGCAAATCCTTTAAGATTTGGGGTCAAATGCATCTCAGCTTGGCACACCGGGTGATCCCACTTTGTCAATGATATGAAATAGTTGGATGTCATCCTTAATATATCTCAGCATTGTTTGCTGCTAGGGGATATGTGCTGTCAGATAAGTTCTGGGAGGCACTCATCCTCTTAGAGAGAGGAACTGAGGAGGGCTCCAAATTACAGATTTGCCTGCCAGTAACGATGTCTTCTCAAACACACAGCCCACAGCAAGCAAAGGCTCCTTCTGCTGGGGTGGTGCAGCTCTAGTGGCGCCTTGGATAAAGCAAAGCAAAGGAACAGAAAAGGAGAATAACACAAAAAAGGCAGAAGCAGTACACCTTTTCCTGTCCTGGAAAGTCACAGAACAGGACTTGTCCCCTTTTCTGGGACAAGTCGCAGAAGAGGACTAAGCGCTGCAAAGAGCTTGTCTGTCTGGCGCTGCAATTAGTTGTGTAATTTGTGGCTGTTTGCACAGGCACACTCTATCCACTGGTCTCTGCACGCTCATTTGTTAATGGGGATCAGCGGGCAGGGTTATTTCCCATTACGTGTCATCTTTGCTATCTCTCTGACTCATATTTCTTCCGCTGGGTCTGCATCCACTGCATAACACTACAACACCAAGGACAGTCGTTTCCTCTGGTACAAGAGGACTCCACTCCAGCCAGCAGCCAGGCTGAGTTATCAGTCTGAAGGGCTTCAAATGGATCATAATCAAGTCTTCAAAGTCCAGGGGCCTCATTTCTCTGACAGTTAGACTATTCTGACACTCGTTCTGATGGTCATTTCAGAGGCACACCTCTGATCACTTGAGTGAGAGCAAGACTTTTGCATCCATTTTGTATCAGTTTATAAAATCCTTCATCAGTAGGTAAGTGAGTTACAGAAGCAGATGATGAAACGTATGCCATCCCTATCCATATATGAAATTGAGACTTTGGTGCTGAAAATTATGATCCATTTAAATATTTTGGTGATTTGGGGTTTAGGCTTTTGGGGTATGTTATTTTGCAGAGTGCGAGGCAAAATGGGGGCCAGGGTACCGTCAGCAGGGATAGACACCATCAGGGTCTCGGGTTCAAATGCTGCTCCACATTAACATACACAAAACTGATTCTTCTGCTTCTTAAAGGTCCTGCCACATTTATTGGTGATAAATTATAATTCTTATAGTTCATAGGCTTATATTATAATTATAAGCCTATAAGTTTGTATTTAAGTGCTTCCATAAAGATCTGCTAGGCTAAATTTCTCTGTGGCAAGTTGCTTTCTTTGGCCTTGATAGTCCCTGTGAAGCACATCCCTCACTTTCCCAGCAAAGATACTTTCTTAGTTCTTACAGGAAAGTACAGAGTTAAAATCTCCTCCATCTAGAACAGCACAGAAAGAGAAGTAATTTGAATATTGGCCTCAGTTTTCCTGGAAAGGAACAGGAAAGAGTAACGAGTTCTTTTTTAGCCCTAAGTGCTTTATTGCCCTTGCTAATACTTTCGATCAGCGAATCTTAAGGCACTTTGTAACCGGGAACAGAACATGCTTAACTTTTTTGCACCCAGTTAATAGCCAGGCAAACTGACGCAGAGTTGGGGGGAAAAAGAGGACTGGCACCCAAGTTTCCTGACTTCTTCCTTGTACTCTATCACTCAGTTATGTTAGCATTTTCATTGTGAAAAATGAATATATTCTTCATTTGAGGCACTTCATGCAATAGAGGGTAAACAATTCTATAATTGTAAAGGATCATCTAGGCAAAAAATGAAAGCACATTTTAAAAAGCAGATTGGTCTTAAGTAATAATAATAAAAAATCCATAGAGATTCTTTGTCTTTTTGAAGATTTGATATCCTTGGGCACATTACTATGATGTTCACAAAACCAAGTTTGAAATTAGTGAGCACAGGCTCCTTGAAAAAGCCTTCTACTCCTAAAGTTTAGGAGGAAAAACGTCCTGCGATATCCCCGCTGAGTGTAACGGTTGCCTGCTGCACAGCCGAGGAGAGATTGGTGCTGACAGCGCAGAAGCAACAGCACGTGGGTACCTGCTCCAGATGCTCTTCCTTCATTGTTCAACCCCCTGAGTCTTATGTATGGTGTCATATTCGTTGGAACGGCCTTAAAACAGAGTGAATAACTGACATAACCAGCTGGATAAGAGCAGTAACAACACCGGTGCACTGAAAGTTAAATTTGCAAAGATTAAGCTGAATGTTAGTCTTAGACCCATGTGTTTCAAATAGGTTGAGCTGTCCTTCCTCCTGTTGAAGTTGGTCATGGAGTGGCTCTCGGTAATCTGGGTAAATTTATGGCAAGGAACCTCCTCAAGGTGCTTAGGGAAGATTAGTTCTCAGGGCTTGGGTACGCTGGGCTAATTTTTGATGACTGTAAATCAATGGGCTGGCACTGCTGTGGTTATAGAGAAGGAGCTTTGGATCCTGATTTTATTTCCTTTGCTGACAGAGCCTTTTCTGGCCGCCTCAGCAAATGCCTATGATGTAGCCAACAAGTGGGGCTTTACAGCAAAAGGGTGCTGCTTCCCTGTCTCTGAGATCACCCATTCAAATGGCCGATTGCCCCTAGCTCTCCTCTGGACACGCTCCAGCAGGTCCATGTCCTTCTTCTGTTGGGCACTCCAGAGCTGGATGCAGTACTCCAGGTGGGGTCTCACGAGAGTGGAGTAGAGGGGCAGAATCACCTCCTTTGACCTGCTGGAATCAGTGCAAATGTATGTAATTGCAGCGGTGGGAGCCCTGTGCGTGTGCTGAGCTCTCAGGTACGTGGTACCTTAGCTCAGGAAGACTCAAGCCTATTCCCACGTCGCTGAAATGTTGAGGTCAAATGAACAGTTTGGAAACATGTGGTGGTCCTTGCCTCTGAGCTATGTCCTGTCAAGTGACAGCATGACATTGCTAAGCCACTGCAGGACAAAGTGTCTTTGCTTCACCGTTGTTGAAGGCTTTGGTGGGAATCAGCACCTTTGAGGGTGGGAAACATGAGTTGTTCAGCACTTTATGCAAGAGCAGGGGTGACTGCTTGGCCATACCACAATGAAATGGAAATATATCTATTTCTGGTTTTATGGCTACAGAGCTGTCTGTGTGGATTGGACTTTACCTGGTACGATGGTACAGTGTTATGGATGGAAAATCCTATAGGCTTTAGACATTTTGGGGGAAAAGAATTGTCATTCATACATTTGTGTAGAGTTCAGCCCATGGAGTCCTGACATAATGGGGACATCTAGATATCACTGCAATATAAATGATAAGTAATAGAAATGCAGTGTCCTACTAAGATTAATTGTAATGAGGTAGAAGGAAAACGAATACTTCAAAGATATGATAATTGCATTTCGTGACATACAGGCATTAGAGTTTAACAAATAGGGAGTCAATTGTAAAATAGAGTCATCAGGCATCAAAGTACGTGTTCTGGGATGTTTTTACAGCAGTCTCTGATTGCTGTAATGTGCACTGTGCTCCAGCCAGAAGGAGGAAGAGGTCCAGCACATCCTTAGACTGCAACAGTGCCTCTCTCTGTTTTTCCCCTTTTTTTTTGTTTAGATGCAAGTCCCTCTCTGTGTGTTTTAGGGCATACAGTTTAGGAACGAGTTAAGAAAGGAGTTAGGAGCATATGTGTTTAGTTTTCCCTTCAAACTGGCATCAAGAGCATAGGAGCATAGGACGGGGGGGGACCTTGTGTGCTTCTGGGTCCAGCCCTCTCCAGCTGCAGGCTATTGTTTTAGGTAATCCCCTCCTAAATGGATCAAGTCCTGTCTTGGAACTTTTATCTCTGTCATCCTTTTTTGGGGTTGTTTTGGATCCCCACTTCCTTAATGAGTAGAATCCTTCATTTCATTTCCAGCCTAAATTTACTCATGGACAGATAGTTTATAACCATTTGCTCTTCCGCCAACATATTCTTTTCATTAAATAGCTCTTTCCCTCCACTGATGATTAACCTCCTGATGTACTTATACAGAGCAACCATATAATCTTTGTCTCTATTTGGCCAAACTTTTCTAGGTCCCTCACTACTATTAATTTTCAGTTACCAAATATGTGAAATAGTTGAAAGTCCTATGGGGAAAGATATTGCTCAGCTCTCTGAGAACCATACCATGGAGACATCTGATGAGCTGGGACATGGGAAAGAGGATATAGCTCACATATCCATCTACTGAGCCTCCATGAGTACTCAAAAATGTGCCCCAAACTTGGGATATGAGTTTGGACACCCAAATCCATGTTTATCCCATGTCAGTGACTGGGAAGAAACTTCCACCTGCTGGAGGAACGAGGACTTTTGCAAAGCTCACCCAGAGAGGGCAGAGTTCCTACTAGATGTTCCCTTCCTGGAAATTTTGTTTACCTCATATCTTCAGGTTTGTATTTGTCACTGCAGAGCCTGTCTGAAGGAAGATATTCTTGTGCGGCGTCCTGCCTTCCTGGGTCTGCATTCACTATGCCAAGACTTATTAAATGGATATTTCTTGGATGGTGGCTTTTCCTGGATTGTGTGGTTGGCTGGTATGCACAGATAAGGTAATCACCGCTGACATTGCAAGGCAAAACAAAACTGCTGCAAAGAAGGATGACTGGAAATCTACTTTCTGTTCTTGCTCATTTTTGTTAGAATAGCAGCTGATTCACTTTCTGCTGGCTGCCTTTGGGAAACAGCTCAGTGCTGGAACCGCTCACTCCAAATCCCTCAGTGTTACCGACTGCCCATCTGACTGGCCCAAATGCTGGAGCCAAACTAAATGCTGGCAAAAAAAAGAGCAAAAGTAATACCCGTCTGAGCAGGTTTCGCACAAGTAGATCCATCCACCTTTCCTTTTTCATAATCCTTTCTCTACTGTAATCCATTATTTTTCAGAACTGAAACCGGTTGTTTGCTTGCTGAGGAGAGTGCTTTGTGGAAGAAGGTCAGCTGGAGCTGAGAAGGTGGTGCCACATACTGATTTTTTTGCACCAGGGACTGTGCAGAACATGTCCCACTGTCCTGAAACACAGGTACAAAATTTTTCTGGTGCCATGGGGTCTTCAGGTTCCCAGTTGCACAGATGGGAAACTAATGAGCATTGCAGGACAGTTAAGCAATAAGAAGGTGCCTCTATTCTGCAGTTTTTTCTGGTATTGAGGCTGCAGCTTCAAACAGATCAGTATATTTTGGTCATGTTGTTTGCCTCTGTTGCTCTGCTGAGTCACACCAACCCTTCAGTTTCCTTTCCAGACTCCCATATACAAAGTCCATACATTGCAGCCCAGAAGGTGATTCTGCCCCTCTACTCCACTCTCGTGAGACCCCACCTGGAGTACTGCATCCAGCTCTGGAGTGCCCAACAGAAGAAGGACGTGGACCTGCTGGAGCGTGTCCAGAGGAGAGCCACGAGCATGATCCGAGGGCTGCAGCACCTCTCCTATGAGGAGAGGCTGAGAGAGTTGGGGCTGTTCAGCCTGGAGAAGAGAAGGCTCCAGGGAGATCTTATTGCGGCCTTCCAGTCCCTAAAGGGGGCCTATAGGAGAGCTGGGGAAGGACTTTTTACTAGGCCATGTAGCGATAGGACAAGGGGGAATGGCTTTAAACTGGAAGAGGGCAGGTTCAGGTTGAACATTAGGAAGAAGTTTTTCCCTTTGAGGGTGGTAAGGCACTGGAAGAAGTTGCCCCGAGAGGTTGTTGAGGCCCCATCCCTGGAGGTGTTCAAGGCCAGGCTGGATGTGGCCTTGGGCAACCTGGTCTAGTGGGAAGTGTCCCTGCCTATGGCAGCGGGGTTTGGAACTCGATGATCTTCAAGGTCCTTTCCAACTCTAAACCATTCTATGATTCTATAAAGTCCGTCTGTGCCTCACCCACGAGGCATGACTTTTTCTGGCTGAGTCGTTGCTTTCCTATTCCAAATGCTTTGCACAGTCATCTGCAAAAAGAAATGTTGAAAACTGTGTGACCTTCAGAAGTTTCCATTTGTAGCTGGCTCCATCTTTAAACCGTTCCCTTTCTGCCTAACCATTGCACACAAAGCATCTGAGAAAATAGTGGGAGCATCGGAGAGTTGTTCAGCAGCCTTGGTACCAGTATCCAGCGCTTCTGGCTGTGGAGGAGGTGGCAGATGGCTTGCATGTGGTGTTTACAGCATTCCTTCAGGGAAGCATCCACTCTGCGCTGCAAAGGATGTGCTTTGAGGATGCTCTGCAAGGAAGCAAGGCATGGCGATGGGCACACCAAGGCATCTCTAAGGCAAAGTACGGGCCACACCCTCACGTGAGCAGGTGTTCCCACATCAGGCTAAATTCGTCTTTGGAATACTCTCCTTGGCTCCCAGTGGGATTGCACCCAGGGCCAGTTCTGTCTTCAGCAAAGGACGCCCTGCCAGGAGGGATGGTGGCAGGTATGACGCAATGAACGTGGGAAGGAGCAGCTGCGCCACCACTGCCTTGACATGGCAGCAAAGGAGGCCAAGTGTGCTGGGAGCCGTGGGAGGCAGTGGGGGTCAGCTCCTGATGGAGGGGCTGGATTCAGGAAGAGCTAACTGGGGGGCAGGGAAGGATGGACTTATCCCAGCAGGCACCCGAAACATCCCCAGCTCTGCAATACCCAGCAGAGCTACCTTCTCTACAGCCTCCCTTTCCTTTCACAGTCTGGGAATCAGCTCTGCTGTCACTAATAAAATAAATTTGGGGTCTCTCTCGAGGATAAGGACTGCTGTATTTATCTGTATGACTGGGAAAAATCAAGTATTGCTACATGGCTGGAAAGCCTTGAGATAGCTCTGATTGTCCCAGCACAGACAGGAGTAGGATTTATCATGGGATCTTCTTTGAGAAAGGGCGGTACCCCCTGGGAGAGAAGGTAAAATGATTTATCTTTGCAATGAATGTGACATGGCTTTTCTGTTCTTTTGCTTTTGTGAGCCAAATCATCCAAATATCAGCACTTGCACAGCCAGATTGTCCCAACAACAGCAGAACTAATGGCAAATCATTTTCTAAGGGTTTGTGTTTTGAGGCTGAACTTCTGTGGCAATTGCCCAGTTTCTGAAAGGACCTGAGGTCACAGTATAGTCCTTCTCTTGGTAGGGGTATTTATGAGGTGTCTCCCCTCTCTCTGATTACTTAGAGTTTCTACAGAACTTGCCAGAAGCTTAATAATGTTGAGACCATTACCCCTCTATTAAATTTGGCTGCTGTGAGCCAAAAGGTTTGAAAATTATTTGGGAGGAGCTGCTTGTTCAACAAACACAAATTAATGACATAATTCAGCTGGAAATCAGGCCAAAAAAGCACTGAGGAATGATGAGGAATTTAGACAACTCACTAATGATGTTCACAATCACAGCTGGTCCCAGGTGGGAAAACACAGGTGGGACCTTTTTACATCCAAATTGCCCCAACAAGGCAGAAAAGACTTGAAAACCTTGTGCCTAAGTGTAAAAATGGTGCTTGGTGTTCGATCACCATTCCTGGCTCTGCTGCAGAACAAATTTCTTTCCCTTTTTGTGTCAATTATCTGTGGTTTTTTTTTTTCTGCTCAGATCAGGAGCTCTCTGGGCAGGAGCTGTCTGCTGCTGTGTGCTCGTACAACACCTCTGATAATGAGAACTCCTTGGATGAAACTGTTAAGCGTTCCTATAACCCCAGTAATATATACCAATAAATAATGAAAGTAGGAGCAGAGAGACTATCAGGAGAGCTGAAGCTTGTTTAGCTAGATAAATGGCGTTTGACTGCACTTCTAAGCACGTTTTGAAAGCAAACTAAAATTTTCATTACTTGCCAAGATCTGTGTCATGCCCATCACTAACACCTAAAGCAGTGCAGAGCTCTCTCCCAGAGCCTGCAGAGCTGCCTCAGCCACTCTAACGAAGATATCATCTACCGTGATAGATAGCCTTAGGTCCGATCTCTGATCATGACAGATAAGCAGAGGAAAAAGTGATTTGAAATAAGTACATTTTAAAATATATTTATTCCTGCTGGGGGTTGCTAGTCTCTGCATGCCGCGTAGGATCAGAGAAGTTAGCCTGGTTTCTCCTTGCTTCTGAAGATGACTTCCTCAATTTTGCTTCACATTTTTTGACTATTTTAGCTTCATAACCCCAGGTTACAAATGGACCCACCGCTCCTTTGTGGAAAATACTTTTCCATGCAGTCATCTGCCTGTTTTTTTTTTTTTTGTGTGTGTATGTGTTTGCTATTCTGTTTTCCCATTTTTCTGACCATAAGCTCTGTAGGCTGCTCTGGAAGTTCTGTAATGCAAGAGGGATAAGGATGTGTGTGTCAGGGCGGTGTATGGTGGCGGGAATATACGGCATGGCACAAAGCCGGGTTCCTCGGACTGAAGTAGGTAAGTGCTGTAGGAAGGGCCAGGAGTGTTTCTGTTACACTGAACTTCATGTCCCTGATCAGAGCAGTCGCGGCTCGAACTGCTTCACGTCTCAGCTGCTCCGTGCCCCAGACTGCCCCCTTACGTGAGCTGTATCTGGCAAATGAGGGGTTAATCTGTAAGTGCTGCAAAGAAGCATTATTAAAAGCGTTCAGAAAAAAGGTCTCGTCTAAGGAGGAGCCCACCCTCCAAGGCTGGGGAGCGCTGGGTCAGCAGCTCTCTCGAACGGGGAGCAGCTCTGAGACTTGGACAATTATGGCAGAAACTGGGCAGCTTTGAGATGTCCTTTTACCTCTCTACAGATTGTCTGCGTGTAGTTACCTATGACATTGCATATTTTCGCTTGGCCACTTAAAATATCTGTAAGGACTATTTAATAAATAACCTTTAAATATATCTTACAATGAAGTAAAATGTCTTTATTTTTCCTTAGAAGCTTTAAGCATTTTCATGCAGCTATAAAATCGCCTATTTTTAAACAGCTGCAACTTTTCAAATCTTTTTCTCGTGCAAAGATTCAATTTTATTACACATATTTTAGTGGGGTTTTTTTCTTTCATTTAATATCCCATTGATCTATTTTAAAACATTTCCTAAGCCTGAACACAAAGGCTAATGCTTTACAATGCTCCTTCGCCCCTCCCAGAGAATGAACATCTTGCCAAGCAAGCAACAGCTTCGCAGTGTCATCAGATCCTCACCAAAGCCTGGCAGAGGCTGCCTGTAACCTCTGTGTGTCTTCTGGACCCTCACCCCGTGCTGGCATCTCCCGCCGACCCTCCTGGGAATACTGGCTTCACCCCCACCTCATCCTGTAGCATTTTGAGCAAGAACAGCCAAAAACACGGCAGGTCAAACTGGGGAGGATGAACATTAGGACTGGTGATGAAGTAATGGTTTGTTGGCATTTAATGTTCCTCCTGTGAGAGTGACTCTGCACTGGGCTGTCCCCAACATGCCGGCTTGTCAGCATGACCCCATGTCACTTCATATAAAGTGGAGATATTAATATGTATAACTTGCATCTGGATATCCAAATACAGATTAGTTCTTCTCCATAGGTTAAGGCCCCTGTCCTCATGAGGGGCTACGTTGTTTAACACCGTTGCCTTAATAATGGGATAGCAAATTTTGTTCTCTACACGCATAGTTAATTTGCTATGCATGCAACTACAGCTACATGCCAGTTTATTTTATGAGGAAGATGGTCCCAGAAGACATATACACACAGTTCACTGCAGAGTTTTAAAGCTTGCCAGTGGATGTCAAAACTTTCTTTGTGGCATTCATCTAAACAGTGTGAACCCTCGGGACAAGGAGACTCCCCTCGACCCCACCAATTCTCAGCACTGGGCACCTCCATCCCTGGGTACGTCACACAGAAAGAGGGACACGATGTGCAGACGCGAGTCTGTTTTCATGGGAAACGCTGCATTTTCTGTTTCTCACTTCTGTTTCTCTGAATGCTTTTCATCCAGCAGTACCGCGGGCAACGTGACACTGCCTTGTATTTCTCAGCCATGCCAGGAGACCGCATAAATATTTGCACAACTGCTTTTTTTTTTTTTTGTGGTTTAAGTGTCCTCTCCATGGGCTGAAGCCTTCAGTGGCTCTGTGAAAGCAGGGTATGGACCAGGTGGGGTCCCAGGAAGACACGAAGGCCCTCCCTGCCCGTGTGGACCTCCCTGAGCACCGAGCTTCATGCCAGAACTGAGTTGCTTTGTCTTCTCTTTCCCAGCTGCTGTTATGACTGTTGATTTCACACACACACACACACACACACACACACCCTCTCTATCTTTAAAATGTTCATTACACAGGCTTGTCTTCAGAATTGAGTTTCTCTCAGTACGATATATTCCAGTGAGTTGTCTGATAATCAGGACAAGAACGTAATTGGCACATTTCTGCTTCAGGTGGGGCAATTAAGAAAATTTGGTGTTGAGAGCCGACATTGTTTTGACAGAGAAGAGTTGCTAAGACTCTGCAAGTCTGGAGAAAAAAAAGAGACAGTATTGTTAAATTATGTAACTTCTGAAGATGAAAAAGAAGTCTTTTGTTTGCCTAGTTGTTGCTCTAGTCTTAAAGTCAATAGAGCTGAAGCCCAGTAATGAGAAAGATCATGTTGAAAATACCTTGTCTCGTTCAATTCTCTTGCCTTGTCCTTCCAACCTGCACTGAATAAAAATGTTCTTCACTTCTGGACAGATTATCAAATTTAAAGTGTATTAGCAGGCACCAGCTGTGTGCTGTAATTATTTGGCTGAATCTTCTGACGTTAGAAGAGAAAATCTGAGTTAATGGCTCAGATGCTCTCCTGTCTGGCTCCCTAATATCCCCCACCTTGCACCTGGTGCATCTGCACAGAGCGGGGATAAAGCAGCAGGAGGGCAGAAGGGGACTGTCAGGGAGGGACAGCACAGAGGGACAGATGACTACTCATGCTGCAAGAGCTTTGTAGCAAAATATTAACCATTCTCCGTTAAGAGTCCTAAGCCAGGAAGGAGGAACTCAGTTGTATTTCTTTCCAGATGGCTGTGATGTTGTCGCAGTAGTCAGGCAGGGCTGGATTCAGCTATCCAAAGAGAGATGCCTAAAATCTGGAGGTGCCCCAGAGGAGTGATGAATTTCTGTGTCTCGGGTGATCTCCAGGGAGGTGCCCCCAGTGCAGCTCTGTCCGGGCTGCTGGCCCCAGGGCTGGAGGAGGTGGACAAGGGAGCAAGCTTGGTTGGCATCAGTATGGTTTTGTGGGTTTATTAGTTACCTTCTTTGCCTTCTTTCAGTTAAATGGAGAAAGGCAAAAATATGTTGCACTTTTAAATCAGTAATTCTTAGTGATGGAGGCTAATTCAGAGCAGCAGGAGAGGATCGGTAGATAAAGCAGTGGGTGCTGCAGCTTTTCATCTGCACTTTGTGATGTTCTGGGCTTTTGCTTGGGACTAGGCTTGGTGCGTGGGATTTGGTGCTGTCTGCAGAGCCGATCACACCTCCCACCTCCACGAGGGGCCGGAGCGCTCTGGTGCGCACTTGCTGTAATTGCTCCTGAAAGAAGTCTAGTTCACATGCACCAAAACTACTCTGAACTGAGCCAACGTGCACTAAATAAGAGGTAACTGGAGAATTTACTGTCAAACAGCATGGCAGCCGTGAAGCAAAATCCTAATGCAAATTCAGGAGAGAGTTCAGTGTAAAGTGAGACACACAAAGTATCTGGAAGAAATTCCTTCTCCATCTCCAGTAACTTGAATGCTCTTTAAATTTTAACCAAAGTTACATCATGATTTAGACAATCTGTTTATCTCCCTGTAAATATAAGGACAGATGTTCATTGCTGAAGAGTACTGTATGGACACCTCTGGACTGTTCACATTCTGAGGTGCACTGTCCGGTTGATGCCAAGTGGGCTCTGCACACATGCATGAGCAAACCCAGCCTGGCAGAATAAAGAAATTCTTTTACAATAGCATATTCTGAATTCTGTTTAATTGCCAACCTGTCGCCATCCTTTAGTGGCACATGCTTTTCCTCCCAAAGCTATTTTCTCTAGCCACGGGGGATGGAAATGAAAGCTAAACCTTTGGGGAAGATCTCTGTTCTACTAGCATGACTTTTGGGCAGAAAACTACAGAATAGGATGAGACTGGAGATAGAATTGCAAATGTTGGCAGCTTTTGTGTGTGTATATTACAGGGATACCACAGCAATGTTTGCTAGTATTGAAAAAGCCAAAGGGTTTTGACATAGCAGCTCATGACCTTCAAATGTAAGCCTTTAGGAGCAGGCAACCTGTGTAGGGTACAATATGTACGCATGCAGTGCTATTTTAATAGTAATTTCCTTTTTTGTGCCGATGTGCACCTTTTCCTCAGTTCTCTTGGTGAGCAGGGCTTTCAGTAGCAACAATTTCAAAAGCAAGAGCTCCTCTGGTGCTCTGAAAGGTAACAAAATATTCAAAACCATATAGAGTACTGCGCGGATCAAGTTATTGCATGTGAAACCTTGCGCAAGTGCTACTTGCAGTCAGTAATTCCCAGAAAAAAATATTTCTACAGTTAATACTGTAAACAGTGGGAAAAAGTGGAAATCTGATATGAAATTTATTTGTTCTGCTATACCATCTGGAAAAGGGCCAGTATGTTAAATTGGAAACGCTGGTATGATTTACCTTAATACATCTGTTTTGACTACATGTTCTAAATACCCACTGGTTAATTAAAAGAACAGAGTACTTGGCAGATCACCTGGAGGCTCCTGTGACAAAAGAGAGGCACTCTGAAAATTCCAAGGCAAATTACATATGAAGAAAGCCAAAGGAGATTTTATAAATGGTTCATTGATGTCAAATTGAGAAGAACCCAATAGAAAATACAGTCTGAGCTACTTCTTGTTCCACGTGCTCTGCATCATTACTAAAATTGTGCAAAGAGAATGCAAAATATCCTTGTCCAGCAAATACAGAATTCCTGGTGTAAGCTTTTTAGATCAAACACATGTAGGCATACATTTCTGAATAAGTTACGAGACAGGTTAATCAGAACCTTTCTTGCACTGAGATTAGAATCAGAACTTCTAGTCCATATTCACTTTTGTTAATTCACAGGGACTTGAATTTTATCCCAGACTTTACAGGTTAGATACATATCCACCCTTGCTCTGTCTGGGAAAAAAACAGCTCATACCCTCTCTCAGTCAGAAAGCATCATTGCTGGCAGGATTAACTATCGGCCAGAATAGCGCTGTAAAGTAAACTTTGGTCAGCCCAATTGAAAAATGTCAGTTAGGTATTAGGAAAGAAAGTGATTCCTACATGGGGGCTTATTTCATTAAGACTATCATCTTATGCACATGGAATTAAAGTAAGTTTTTTATTTTTTTTTATGCACAGTTATCATGAGCTGCAGTCATAATGAAAATCAGGAAAGGTTCATAGGAAAATGTCTTGTAAAGCAGGGACACACTTAAAGGCTTTCCAGTTTTTTTTCAGTCTCGCAATGTAATAAATTGGGAAAGAAAATGCAACCTAATGTCTAGTGCAAGGTGCTGAATGGTAGGATGTCTATATTTATTCCTGGCTCTGGCACTGGTTCTTACGCTCTCGGTTGAGTCATTGATTTACCTGTGAATGAGATGGCAATGATAAAAATCAATTTTATCTATATCCAAAAGATGAAGTGATTTCACAAAGTTTAATTCTGCTTTTAAAACATGTTTTGAAATACTCCGATAAAATATTGCAATGACATATTGCCGTGTTTCCAAAAAAGCCCTGCAAGAGTCATAGTTTAAAAACTGTACTTTAATCCAGAAAGTGATTCAGCCCTTGTGAAAAATCAACATTTCAGCTACAAATCACAGGTCTGTTTCTAAGAGACTTTTTAATACAATTTACTATAGAACAGTATGTAAATTTTATGGTGTTTTGAAATTACCTTTGAGATATTAGAGGAATGAAGGTGACACCAGTTTGGTGTTTTTTTTTTTAAGGGTCTAAGGTAACCTGCTGAGGTTACAGAGCACAAAATCTTATCTCTACTCATAAATTGGTGGAGCTATAACATGAACGACTAGAGTTACTAGACATACATAAGTGACATAAACGGAGGAAAAACCCAATTGAACTTGTATAAAGGAAAATTTTACTTTATACATTTACTAGATTTCTTTGAAGAACTCACCATATACAACATTGGTACTGTTGAACTTGTTTTCCGAAAAGCCTTTGACCAGGTATTTGACTAAAGACTGTTAGAGAAACTAAATCATCTTGGGGTGAGATGAAATATCCTTTCATGGATTATTAATATCTGGTTAAATTGCATTGTGAGAATTACTGATCACATTTACGATGAGGAGGATTACCAGTTGTCCCCCCTCGGGAAATGTGCTGAGACTGCTGTCGTTCACAACTCTTTCATGATCCACAACAAAAGGAGGAGTGAAACTGCAAGGCAGAAAAACTTAAGGAAAATAGGAAATCATAGAATAGTAGAACCATAGAATGGTTTGGGTTGGAAGGGACCTCTAAAGATCATCTAGTCCAACCCCCCTCCAATGAGCAGGGACATCTTCAACTACAGCAGGTTGCTCAGAGCCCTGTCCAGCCTGACCTTGAATGTTTCCAGGGAGGGGGCACCTACCACCTCTCTGGGCAATCTGTGCTAGTGTTTCACCACCTTCAGAGTAAAAAAAATTCTTCCTTCTACCTAGCCTGAATCTACCCTCTTTTAATTCAAAACCATTACCCCTTGTTGGGTAGGAGAGTTATTCCATCCCTCTGATCATTTTTTGTGACCCTCCTCTGGACCCGCTCCGACAGGTCCATGTCTTTCCCATGCTGAGGACTCCAGAGCTGGACGCAGTACTCCAGGTGGGGTGTCACCAGAGCGGAGTAGAGGGGCAGAATCACCTCCATCGACGTGCTGGCCACGCTTCTTTTAATGCAGCTCAGGATACGGTTGGCTTTCTGGGCTGCGAGTGCACATTGCTGGCCCATGTCCAGCTTTTCATCCACTGGTACCCCCAAGTCCTTCTTGGCAGGGCTGCTCTCAATCGCTTCCTCCCCAGCCTGTATTGATACCAGGGCTTGCCCCAGTCCAGGTGCAGGACCTTCCAGTTGGCTTTGTCAAACCTCACGATGTTCACATGGGCCCACTTCTTGAGCTTGGACAGGTCCCTCTGGATGGCACCCTGTCCCTCAGGAATGTCAACTGCACCACTCAGCTTGGAAATGCTTTAGGATAGTCGAAAAAGTCTTTGAAGACATGAAATCCTTCTGATTTCGTGACACAGAGTAAGACATGAAATCCTTCTGATTTCATGATACAGAGTGTTTTGGCAGTAAAACTGCAGATGAAATCTAATGCCAGTAAATGCAAAATGATACATGTAGATGGGGAAAAAAGGAACGACTGTAGCTAAAACGCACAGCGATGAGCTCTGCTTTACCTGTCTTGGAATCATGGCATACAAAAATGTTGCCTGAAGTTCAACAGTGATCAAAAAAGCAAATTAAATTTAGAAATTTTTAGGTAAGAAACAGAGAGCAAGAAAGAGTATATCATCATGTCAGTGTGTAATTCCAGGGTATGTCCATTTATTGATCGGTACATGCAATAGGTACTACATTTTAAAAAAGGAAAAATCATAGCTGGATTGGAAAAGTAAGACATAAAGGTGCAGAAGGGTGATTACAAACATGAATTCTCACAGAATCATCAAGGTCAGAAGGCACCTCTGAAGATCTAGTCCAGTCTTCTGCTCAAAGCTGGAGCAACCAGAGCAGGTTGCTTATGACCATGTCCAGTTGAGTTTTGAGTATCTCCAAAGAGGAGATATTTAAATGTTCCCTAACTTGATCTTTATCCATCAAGGATAAGTCTTCCTTGTTGCAGACTTTCCCACTGATCTCAGGGCCTGCGATTCCTGAAGGCTAGGCTGGCCAATGAAGACTGAGGCAAAGAAGGCATTGAGTGCCTTGGTCTCTTCCGTGCCCTTTGTCACCGAGTCCCTTGCTCCATTCAGCAATGGGCCCGTTTTTCCCCAGTCTTTCTTTTGCTATCTATGTACCTTTCCTGCTGGCTTTCATATCCCTCATCAGATTCAAATCCAGGCAGGCTTTAGCTTTCCTGACACTATCATTGTGCACTCAGTGTCTCAATACTCCTCCTGAGTTACCTAGCCCTGCTTCCACCTCTTCCAGACCTACTTTTTTGTTTGAGTTTTGTCAGGAGCTACTTGTTTGTGAATCCAGGCCTCCTATCCCACTTTGCTTGACTTTCTGCACATCCACAGGGACCAATTTTGAGCTTGGAGGAGGTGATGCTTGAAAATCAACCACCTCTCCTGAACCCTTCTACTCCCCATATTACCCTGGAGATTATTCCAAACAGGTCCCTGAATAGGACAAAGTCTGCTCTCCTGAAGTCCAGATCCTGCTATTTGACTTGTTCCCTTCTCTAAAGATCCTGATGTCCCTTATCTCATGGTCACTGCAGGCAAGTCTGGCCCCCGGCCTTCACCTCCTCTACCAGTTCTTCCTTGTTTGCATCTGTCAGGTCCAGGAAGTGCCTTTCTTCATTATCATCAGTTGGAAAACTCCTGGATTCCTTCTGTCCTGAGTTGCTGCGTTGCCCTTCCAGCATGTATGGGGCTGGTTCAAGTCTCCCATGAGGACCAGGACCTGCAATATAAGGCCTCTTCCAGTTGTCCGAAGAAGGACTCGTCTACTTCTTCTTGCTGCTCAGGTTGTCTGCATCAGACACCCACCACAATGTCATCTACATTGGTCTGCCCTCTAATCCTGATCCATAAGCTTTTGGTTGGCTCATCCTCCTATTCCAAAAGACTAAATAGATTACTACTATTCAGATTGGAAGAAATGCCTAAGGGAAAGGGAGGAATATAACAGGTTTTTGTAATTTGGTTGGTGCAAAGAAGGTGAATGGAAAAAGGAGCTTTACTGTTCGCAGTTTCTCACAGGACAAGAACTAGAAGGCAATCTGTGCCTTAAAAACAAACGCCAAGAGGAGTATACTTTCACCCAATGCGTGGTCAAATTACGAGCTCCTTTGCAACGTGCATTTCTATAGGTCAGACATATGTGTAAACTGAAGATGGGAAAAGGCAAATTTAAGAAGTGTTAGTGTTAGTTACTAAACACTAGTCTTACTGTGTATTTTAGTAACACGTTTCCTAATGTGCTTTCGGCTTCTGGTCACTGCTGCCTGCTGCGCTAGGTGGATCTGTTGTCTGAGAACAGGGGGCCTCTCCCTAGTACGTATGTATATCTGTATGCTGGACAAACATTCTAATGCTGTTCATCTATTGGTCTATTTGGATTGCATACTCTTTGCAGGCAAGGTAGCAACTTGGTTACAAGAGGTAAGATAATTGAAAAGCGGTGTTTATATCGTGCCTCTTCATTTGAAGAGACAGTGGGCTAGAATAAACACATGCAAATATTCTGAGTGGCACCTCAGGGGTTCAATTTTTGGACCTTTCAGTCCATTAGCTCTAACTGGGAACCAGTGGCTGAAACCAAGGAGCAGTTTCTATCTTCTTTTCCCTTCCCTGCTTCGCTGATAACATTCAAGGACGTGGCTAGAAAACATTCAGACACAAAGGCAAAATGGACCTGAATTAAATTTTAAAAATTAACAAAAAGACTATGATATTGTTATGGCGGTTCTTTTCAGAAGCTATTAGTTTGTAATGCTGTTCTGGAGACAGCTGGGGAGGGACTACCTCGAAGCTCTCCATTGCACAATAGTTTCCATATGATGTATGTGACTCTGGAATGGGAAGGACTCATAAATCTTTAGCAAATTGAATCCTGCACAGGATTCACAGGATGCTTGAGAGAAGCACGGAATGAGACTAGCTTATAAACCTGACCTAAATAACCAAGAGTGAATCTTAAAGCAGACGGAAAGTGTCTAGGGGTAATAAAACAGGCAGAAGTCCTTGCAAACTTACCCTACACACCAATTGATTCCACTCCTTCTAATAGCTTTCTGGATCCATCAGCACAGACCAGGGAAATGTCTCTTATAACACATTTATTCCAGTAGGCTTCTGAACCTTTGGCAAAGTAGTAGGACTTAAAGACAAAATTGATGAAACAGTGGAAGAAAATTCCAAATTACAATTGTGGCCCCCAATAGTGACCTGTTACATTTTCCGTTAGGTACTGGTAAGTGCCATATAATTTCTACCGTGTCCTTTCTACAAAAAGCTAATAAAGGAGATCTGGAAGTGACCGTGGAGGGTAGTCTGCCTATGTGGGAATGATCACACGGCCAAATACCAGAGGATGCTGAGAGTGACACAACTTAGCATAGCTATCCCTTTGACATTTTCACTGAACAAGCTGCTACTTCTGTCATTTTTTTAATGTGGCTCCTCCATTTTTTAACAGAAAGAACGTCTTGAACAAAATATAACCATGTACGGCCATTAGGCAGAAACACATCCGACTGTGAGTGACTTTCTGCTGTAATGATTAGGTGGACTTGGTAGGGATGTCTGCCATAGTCCTGGAGCTTTCATATCATTCAGCTCCACTTGCATGTTATGAACCCACACTTGATTGGATGCCTCACTTGCTTTATACTGCCTCAAGCACGACTTCTGAAATGCAAAGCAGAAAGGATTTTGCACAGATATTGAGGAAAGACAGTGACTGGATATCGTATTAGGACGAAGGGGCCTCTGAGTCCATTCTGCTCCCAAGGAGATTCTGCAAAGAAGTACTTTACTTGAGACAAAATGGGTAGCACTCATAAATGCACTGGGTTGTATGTCATGGAGTCCTTTCCCATAATTTAGAAGGATGGATTCTTTAAAAGATCCATCCTTTCTAAAGGAATTCTCAAATAAACCAGACCAATTGCCCCCAGCAGCACCTGTGTCTCTTGAGGGGGCCCCAGGTAACACTCAGAAATTCCCCCGCACTGGAGACAACAGCTGGGAGAGGTGAGAGCCTCAGCTTGCCTGTCCCTCTGCCACCCCGGGGACAGGCGGGCACGTCCAGGGTGGCCTCAGCCTGCCTGATGCAGGGCTCTCAGATGGGTCGGATGAGTGGTCAAGGGGACTGATTTATGTCTCTCCCCTCATGGTTGAGGGAATCTCCAATCTAAATTAGATGATTATATTTTAAATGGCCAAATCCCACCGCAGCCATATAGACGATCCACTTCAATGCATAAGCATATATTTTACTTTTATTTCAGCGGGACATTACCAAGTGTTTAATGTCAAATGGTGTCTTAAATTCTTTGCTGGCTAGAGGTAGTTGAGACATGACTTCCTAAATTTGGACCACAATACGAAGAGGGAACTGCAACTTTTTATAATTTTTTTTTTCTTTTTCTTTAACAGGCGCTTGGGAGTGTAGGTAATGTAAAAGCAGCTGTATAGAAACAGGAACCTGAGCCTGAAGCAAATGGTGTATTAAAATAATATCACTGTAAGCTTCTTTCCAGAGTGGGCCTCCACAGTAAACCAGCAATCATTTATAAACAAAGCAAAAATGTGCATTTTTTAGAATCAAAAGAAACACTTGATACGCAGCAATGCAGCAGAAAAGGGTTGGCAAATGGACTGCAGCGGTAGTCTGGCAACAGTATTATTTCTGCAAGCTTTGAAGAAGTTATCAATTGTGACCATTTTCAACCATACCTAAATGAGCCCTTAGTTGTTTTGAGTTAACTAGATGCTTGTCCTTGCACCTGGAAGTGAACCCAAGTGAAAAATGTTTGGAATTAGTCAATATACAGAACACATGATGAAAAAACCTCTAGGTGACCACACTGGTTGTGCAGCTTTGTACAAACATTTATTTTTCCCGGGATTGATGTGTATTGAGCGTAGCTGGCTGTTCCGCTCGCTTGCTTGTTTTACTCTTCAAGAGTCTATTGTTCGTCTGTTCTGCAAACACTGTAAGGATCTGTTCTGATCTGTAGTCCTAAGAGTTGCTGCAAGTCTCCTTTTATATCTTTCTCATAACTGTTAAGACAACAATAGGAATTTTATACTGTGATTGAGGCTGTGCCGTCCCACAGGTTTGCTGAAGGGGTGTTACTGAGGTTCAAGCGGGCATAGGGAGTTAGTGGTGTACCTGTGGTTGGTGTTCTATGTCGGGTGATCGCATGTGACTCCGATTGTGGTAATCATCCTTAAAAAGATTTTAATGGTTTATTGAAGTTAGGGGAGAATAAAGAAGAATATAGTTGAAGAATTTGACATATAAAGTTTGAAATGTGGTTTTGACATTAGGTTTCCCTCCAGCACTTAAAGAAGTAATAATAGAAGAATCTTTTGGTTGGTATTAAAAGTATTATAAAAAGTGCACTTGAGGAGGGAAAAAGAAGTTAATTCGCATGGTCTGGAACTTTATTTTTGAAGTTCAATCCTGCTTCCTTTTAGATAAACCAAGACCAGCACACACCAGTGAGAAGAAATGGCAGGGAGAAAATGTGTCTTGTGCTGGTTTTCACTTACAGCGGACTGGGGGAAGGCATGGACCCAGCTCTGGGTTTGAAAATCGCTTGGGGAAATGGGAAGCATTTACCAGCATTGCACTGCTTAAGACATTGCTCCTCTTTGGACTCTCTAGGATCTGCAGCAGGAGTCAAGTTCTGTGTCTGTATATTGCAAGAAGCTGGGACTGAGTTTTCCTAGGGGACTAATGTCTTTTAGGTGCTCTTCTTTGCAAACTTGGGCAGGAGTCCTCGCATCTCCCCAGTGAAGGACTTCCCCAGGGAGCCCCAGGAGATGGTGAGGGAGGGACCAGCCAGGGTTACACTGTGCTTCTGCCAGTTGCTTTTCATTTAGTGACCACATGCCGCACTACCAGCCGAGGAAACCTGCCCGCGAGCCTGGCTGCGATCTGTCTTATGTCTCCAACGTTCTGCTTGTTATCCTGCCAGGGGATAGCATTACTGCAAAACGACATGTTGAAATCAATCCTTTTTATACCACATGTGGTTACTTTTGTTTGCAACTCTACACAACAAGCTGAGACAAGTTCCTCCCGCATGGCAGCGCTTATAAAACGGGTCCCGTGTAATCATACGTCTTTACTCTAACCTGGGGCCCCTGAAAACTATTTCTTTCTCCTTAATAGAGGCTTATTTTCCTGCTGAAATCCTGCTCCTCTGGCTCAGAAGGAGTCACAAGGATGACTTACACATTCATAGCTAGCAAGACTGTTTCCTTGCTGAGTATGTGGCAATATAGACACTACCGTGGCCTCTTACAAGCGACACGGCACTACAGTTATTCACAAGCCCTACCTTAAATATCACAAGACTCCTTAGTCTGGAGAGTGAAGCTGTAGGGCCCTCTTGTGGGAAGAAAACAGCAGTCCTGCTTCTTGTGAAATGTATACACTCGGGTGAAAACCTGCGGGGAACGTGTGCCGTCATCTGCAGAAGCATTGTGCTGTGATATGTGTTGTGTGACAGCCCAGGCATCTTCCATTGGTGCTCAAATCTGATTCCTATCTGCAACGTTGGAAACGAGAATGAGTTGTATTTATAAACCTCAGCCCTGCATATAGCTGCTGACCTATCCACCTCTGTCCCTGATCTTCCAGAGTGTTTTTTTCTCTACCCTAGTCACAGATGTTAACTCCCAAAACCAACTTTTCTGCTCTGTTCAGCCAGGCCCAGTGGTGGTGGCACTTCATTCACATGTGGATGAGCTTAGTCCTTGCCACGGTCATGCCATGACCCAGGGACCTGCCACATACCCTTCTCTCCTCCAGCTGGTGACCACAGTTCTTCATGACCCGGCCCAACTGCACTTCCACTGAGGAGGAGTGTGGTTCTGTGGCCTCACCTCCTTGTGACATGCCCTCGCCTCTCCACCTCCTGCCTCCTGGCACGGAAAGACCCTGGCATGGCTTCCTGGAGGCTTCGAACACCTTTTGTGCCTTTGCACCTGCTTCAAGGAACTAGAGTCCTCATCTTGGCCCGGGGTGTTATCTGTGTGTTTAGAGGAGCTGTGAGCTGGCTGTAAGCAGTGAAGGATGCCGGAGCGGGGGCCCAGAGGGAGGCAGAGTCAGGGCAGGCACCTGCTCTGTGTCAGATCTGTGGACAGGGGATGTCAGGTTTTAGCAGCTGAGTATGCCTAAAAATTTAGTGAGAGGAGCCGTGTCTGGTTTCACTCCATGTGGGCAATGGCAGGAGCTGGATGTTGGACCTTTTGGCTCAACCATACTGCGGTGGCGAATGGAACAGTGAAGGGCAAGGCATGACGGCAATTCCGAAATCTTTGACCAAAGCATTGCATAGCTCCCCAGCATAAAACTTGTCACGCTGAGTGCCCCAAGTGTGTCTGGCTATGTAACTCTCTCTCTTAGTCACATGCAGAAGCTCTGGACCTTTTCCTATAGACCAAGACCCATTTCTGACATCAAACACTCTTCTTTGAGGGAGGATGCTGCCTGTTTGCTACTCAGTACTCTATAGCTGTCTGGTGCAGGAAGAGAGCAAAACAACAACAACCAACCCCTATGAAGCCCAAGTTAGGAGAAAGATCATTGTCATTGTTGCATCACTTTTATTACTGGTTGCATCACTTTTATTACTGTATTGCTAGGTGTTTGTGTATTTTCACCTGCTGTTCTGATCTCAGTCCATACCTGTCTCTGCTGTGACAGCTTCGTGTCTGCAGGCATCCCATCCATTTAGCCGCAGCAAATAATCTCCTAAATTACAACCCAATTACACTCTTTCTTTTGTACATACAGGTAAATCTTTATACTGCTGTTATCTCAAATATTGAACTTAATATATAAACCAATCAAGAAAATTCTTGGAAATATTTACGTTATTGCAAATTCTAAAAATCAAAGATATTCGAAGTGTGATATTGTGAGTATAGTCGGAAAGTACAGCATATACTTAAAACCCAATTTCAGAATAATTGATACAATATGAACTTTTTTCTTTCTAAGACTATTTTCTGGAGTCCCATTTTCATTTTTTTGTGAATTCAAAATGACTAACTGGCATTAATTTTTCATGAAGTAATAGCCAAACTCATAAATGAGTGTGGATCAGTGTGGTAGCCTGATCTTCTATTGGTTTATCAAAAATGTTATTAATGGGTTCTAAAATCTACTTGATCATGACAGGGACAGTTTGCTGCTTTTTCTAGTTAAAGAATTCCCCCAATAATCCCTCCCTGCCACTGTTTTGGGAGGATATAGAAGGTAAAGAGTTGTCTCTTGAAAGGCTTGAAAAAATCAACAAGCCATTGACGACCAGAGGATGAATGCTTCAAGAGAGGAGATTATTTACATTTTCTTATTTGATGTTTTTGTGTGGATGTACAAGGCTTTTAGGAGCAAAACCTGTAATTTGGCAGGATGTCTTACCTTTGTCATGGAAACCATAAGAGCAGAAACTGGGCTTGAGATTCTATAGTTTGGAGTAAGTAATGCTGGGTAGGAGCTTGCTGAGGGCTTTTGAGGGAAATGTTGCTTGTTTTGGAAGAAAAGCTATTGATGGACTGGTGAAGGTATTGAATCCAAAGCACTGAACTGTGCTGGGTGTGCTGCTGACATGGAGCCTGAACCTCACAAACTGTAATAGGATGCCAAAAAGAGAGCAAACACTCCATCACCTCCAGAAACAAAGAAATACAGATCACAAGTTCTGGAGCTAGCACAGGACCCCAGTAAAAACCTAGCAATATTACACCAAAACCTGTTGCACAACTGGCTGCAACTCTGAATGGTCTTGTTCGTGGGACTACCACAAACTAAATTAAAGAAAAGGATCTTTAGTTTCTTATGTGATCTGCTCAACATAAGAGCCCGGATTCTAGGAAAAGCAGCGTGACTCAGGAAACTAGTATTCTTTAAACTAGTGGGAAATCTTAGGAAGGTGGATCAGGCAGCCTATTTTTCTGCCCTGGGGACAATCAGGTATAATACTGCAAAATCCCAAATCTGTATAGCTTTGGTAGAGCTTTACATTTATTTTGTGCAGTGTGTAAGGTATTAGAAGAAGAAACTCAATTCACTTTAGTTCACTTCTCTCTCTCCAGGACAAAGCGGGCTTAAAAATTAAATTCCCTTTGATTTCCATAGTGTGCTTTGACTAAAATGCTATGTGGAATCTATAAACCAGTGCAGGGATTGTACTTACAGAAGTGACATAACATTTTTTTATTTCCTTCTGCAATAGTGCTTTGCTGGGCCTGCCTTATGTCTAACAGGAGGTGGCACAGCATAAAGAGTCCTGTTGGTCTTATTACACCTTGTGCCTTGCTGGCAAAGTCCCCAGTTTGCTGGTCTGCAGGGAGTCTTTCCCTTGGTGTGCCCTTTTCAGCCATCCTAAGTGTTTAGAGTTGTGTTCCAAATCCGTGGTTGTAATGGAGACGGTTATGGAGCTGTTCCACAACTATATATTTAGACCCAGTCCAGCAACAATCTAAAAATGTGTCTAAATCAAAGTATGACAAGGTAGCACCAGCCAGAGATGCCTTAGCTGTCTTGGAACTAGCTAATGCTGTGCTGGAAGCCACACAGCCATGCTGGTGAGATGGTCTCCTGGGGACACTTTAGTCCTGTTGCGGCCATGCGTGTTAGCCTTGGTACAGTATTTTTTGAAATTTGGCATGTTGCCTGAGCACTCCCACAAATTTGTTCAGAGCTAGTCTAGGTAGCACCACATGGCATTGTAGGTATGATTTCTGTGGATGTATTTATTCCCCTTCCTATGCCCCATAGGCAACACTTGTATTATTGGGCTGAGTTGGGATATTGCTGTCTGACGTTCAGACAGTTGTAGCTCAAAACATACCCCCATTTTAGAGGAAATTGCTGTGCTAAAATCAGGATCCATAGGGCACAATCCTGCACCACTGAAGTCAGTTGGGGTTTCACCACTGATTTCCATTGGGGAAAAATCAGGGATCCCAGCAGCTGTCACTGCAATATTACTGCAAGATAGTGGTAGGTAGCTGCAGGCGACGTGATTTGGAAGAACAAATTAGAGCAGACAGGGGTTAGATCAATATCTGAAGGATGATTATCTTGGTCAGCACAGTGTTTTTTCCATAGCCAAATCCAATCTAAACAATCTCTAAATATATCACAGACTGTGAAATTTCAATCCCTTTCCTGTCAGCCTGTTCATGTGAAGATGGATGACATGCCTGATGAAGTCAAAGGGCCTGATCCTGCTACTGCTCAAGTAACTACTAAATCTCCCATTAACTTCTGATAAGCCCTGAAGCAGTCATTTTGTCAAATCGCTCAATTAAACAGAGGTAGCAGATCCTTTCCAGGTGTAACGGGTTCACAGCATTTGCACATGCACAGACCTTCTCCCCAAAGGAAAGGATCATATTGGCAAGCTTTTGGAAATTAAAAAACAAGCCAAAAAGAAAGGGAGATGATGTTCAGAATGGGAGGCTGCTATTTGAGGCAGCCCTTGACCGGAACACAGAGACTTGGTGAAAGCCACTTATTGTAATAATTTATTGCGGGGGCCGGGTGCTCTCAGATGCGTGCAGATGTGCTTATGTGCTCCCCAGCAACCCCTCGCCCACGGCCAGGTATGTGCTTGGAGGAGGGAGGTGCTGCTGGCCAGCAAAATCTTCATCTAGGATGACATGAAGCTAAAGAAATGAGAAAACTGGACAAAATTTGACGTTCACATTGAGAACAAGTTGACCTGGGATCCAGCTGGGCTTTTTGCAGAAAAGGTGGCCATCAGGAGCGACAGCTCGGACAGCCACACGGCCCCCGACGTGGGGCAGAAGCCCAAGGAGGGGGCAGGTTGGGGGCAGGTTTTGGGATGGTGTCCCTGGGGTACATGTAGTGGTCCACCCAGACAATTAAGAAAGGGGTGAAGCGTCTGTTTGGAGAAATGTTACAGATCTGAGAGCAGAAACGATTAATTGCTTTTGCAGTAATGAGAGTGTGGGTAAGTTTGCAGGAGCACTCATTAAGTACCTCTCTGGGAAGAAATAACTTTCACCCAGGTGGAACCCCCCAGACAGTGTTATGAGGCGCTTCCACTGTCGCGATGGGAAGAGTATGTAAAAAAAGAGTGGAAATTCCCTTGGCAGATCTGCCCAGCAGGCTGCAGGCTGGAACTGTAACCCCAGCCGTCTTTGCCTTGCCCTCGATGTGATCACATACGTATACATATGAGCCTCTTTCTGTTTATTGCAGTAAATAAATATTTTGCCAAAGTGAAAAAATTAACAGAATTTATATGATAATGAGGGTAAAATTTCAGGTATAAATACAGTCGTCTTTGAAAAAAGAGGCTTTAAACCCCTTTTGCATTGCTCACAGGAATTTATTCTGACTGCTATTAAAACCCCGGTGTCTTAATTATATTAATCATTTAAATCTTTACTTTAACTGCTGCATGTTATTTAAAACTTAAGAGCTACAAACAACTTTGGATGCCTTAAGGCTGCAACAGACATTTTCCTTATCATTACAATACATTCTTTTTTTTATTTCTCACTTCCAAAATATTATCAAATGTTGTAAAATCATGCAAAATTTCAAAGAAAGTTGAGTGATCAGTAGTCAGTCACTGAAGCTGAACAGTACTGGGAAAAATCAGTCAGTATTCACCTGTTTGGGTGTATAGTCAACTTACTAAGTAATGGATTTTGAAAATAATCATGTCAGCAGTTATGCCTGGAAGCTCACCTGGGTTACGGATTAACCATGCCATGGATGCAGAAACACACCAATGCTTTCTCTCTGTGCAGTCAGCTTGGATCCAGGAGCACACATCTTGGCTGCACCTTTCCCAAGACAGCTCCGGGCTGGAGCCAGTCTACCTGTTGATGCTCTGTGTGAAGTTAAAATCGGTATCTGCTGAGGGACCCAAGCTATGCTCCTCAGGATTTTTTAGACATATCAATAACAATTCATTCCTTATAGCTGTAGAATTTGTAAGGAAAGCACACCAGAGAGGTTGGCCAACTCATTAATAGGAATTAATAGGAAAAAAAAAAAGCATTTGAAGAGCAATACAGGGTAAGAGCTGCATCATTCCTTTGTAATTTACAGCACAGAGATTACTCAGGCCAGGTCCTGCATTTGCAAATTCAGTAGCAACTTTGCCATTGGTTCAGCACAAATAGGATGAAACCTGCTCAGGCTACCCTGAAATCCTAACATAAGGCTAATGTCAAAGAAAATTCTCTTAGTTCCAGTTAGGATTTAGCAACAGATGAAGCATTTTTCAATATTAATGGTTCAGAGGGGTATAGTTGCAGGGTGGGTAACTCTCTTAGGCATCCAGTGCTCATCAGTACCTATGCTGGGCTCAGCTTGCTCTTCAGGAAAAGTGAATATGTCCAGTGATTACATGGTGGGGGCAAAATATAAAGAGTAGCCTGAGGTTGGTAGTAGAGGGAGTCCATGGTGGCCCCATGACTTCTAAACAGGAGCATTTCCCTTTGCTCCTACTTGGGAGGCTGAAGCAATGCTGCCTGGGGGGCAATCAGGCTGCTAGATCAACTCATAGTTGCATGACCTGCTCTGGGCAAGATCAGCATCCTGGCTTGAAACGAACTGGTTTCATTTGCAAAATTGAAACTCACTTTTAAGGGAAGGAATTTTCATCTGCACTGTTGTTTAAGAATGGACTTGATGCACTGGCTGATGAGTGGCTATTTAGCTACAGTTTACATTAATTTTACTTTGGTTTCTCAAAGAGATTAAATCAAATGGTCCATATCTGCCACATGTTAGATTATGCTACGTGCATGCTGTTATTTCTACAATGACAATTAGGTGATGTCATGTCTACTTTGTTCTTTGGGCTTTCTTCCCCACATCTGGTATTTTGGGAAGAACTTAACATTCACTAAACCAGCAACAGATTACTCTAACATCTAATTCTTCTTGTACAAATTAAGGCTCTGATCCTATGAAGAATGATTCATATCCTTGCTTTCATGTACAATGGGTTGTCCCATTGAACTTGCAAAATGAATAAAGTTATGCTTATGCATAAGTGCTAGAAGGATTCGTGCCTAAAGAATGAAAGTGAACACTGACAGTATATAATTATCCATAAGCTTCAGCTATAAACACAGCAGAATTCACCTCCAAAATAAATGTAGGAAATGGAACGAAATGGAGAAGTCTGTGAGAGTATTTTTGCTTTGCCTCATTCACAGCAATTTTGCACTGTTAGTAATAACCAAACTGGTGATCTAAATTGAATGCTGCTTGTGCTATATATGAACTCTGGCACATGATTTGGTTTCTGCATCCATTTAGACACTTACTATTGCCAATAGATGTTAAAAGTGAAAGAAGCGTGGAAAGAAAGGACTTTAAATAATTTCAGTGTACTTTTGAGACCCCAATTTATTGCTAACAGCCATCCATTACTTTAAGAAAATTAATAGACATCATTCTCACTGTACACACAGTCTATTGCCTTCAGAATGACTGACTTGCCAGTCTAGACAGATTTTGTCACTTAGATGTCCTTAGTCCTCAGGTTTTACATCAATTCAGGTTTATTCAGAGTTGGCTGAAACACAGACTTTCAAGTTGGCAGACAATAATCATTGTTGCTTAAAAATATTTAATGAAGTGGAACTTTGAAAACAAAAAAATTGCTTACAGCGGCCCCACGGTGTGAAAGAAAATGGCATTGCTGTTTCTTTCACCGTTGCCAAGAGAGGAGTGTTGGTTGAATGCACAAGTTCCAGAGGTCTCCAGGTTGACTGTCCACCACATTCCCTGGGCTGGGTACAACACTCCCAGGCTCCTGGGCCGTCATCTTGTAATTTGTAGGCTGCTGTGGTAGGCTGTGGAGTTTTAAAGATCAAGAAATTGATTTTCTTTCCAGGAATGGACTAGGCGAGCTTGTGCAGCTACTTCCAGCTTCAGCATCTTGGTTCTGTGAGTGGAACATGGGACCCTGGAGACCTGTGGTTGGAGCCAGGACCTTACAGCTCTCAGACAGCTGACTTAACAGCACTGTCACCTCTCTCATCCAAGACGCACCCTTCCAGGGACCAATGCATGCAAGGGACTCCAACCTGCCACTGTGGAGCCATGGCCCTGAAAGCCCTGAGATCTCCAAGGGCAAACAGGCCCAGGTCTTGGCTCTGGGCAGAGGGCAGGGTTGGGAAGACCTAGATGCCTGTGTCTCTCCAGCTTCCCGTAGAAACATTGAGCCCTTGCCATTACTCTTTGAAGCCAGGCAAGTTTCTGTGGGAGAGATGCCTGTGGTCTACCAAGAGCTCAAGAAACTTGAAGTTTTCAAGAAAATTTCAGTTCAAACTCCAGTTTTTTCAATTAATTTCATCAGAACTTTTCAGACCTGCTCTAGCTAGGACATGTGATACAAGGCTAGCCTGGACTCAGAAAATGCATTTGGAAAAAATATTTATTTTTTTTTAAAAAACTATCTCAAATGAACATGGGTGAAGTGATGTTTTTAAAATTAGAAACTGGGGACAGGTTCCCTGTTTAAGAAGAACATCCACAAAGACCAAGCATTTCTAAATAATAAACAATATACAAATTGATGATTAATGCAAATGTCTTGAAGACAGCTTTTCCAGAATGTATATGATGGAGTAAATAGTTTTAGCTTTCTAGTTATTAAAGATATTTAAAGGTATTTTGTATTTCTGTTGCTCACAGATTACTGATACCAGGGAGAACCAGCACTGGAAGAGTTTTAAAATAACTTTTACAAAAGACACATCTTTCTAAGTGCATATTTAAAACATTCTAATTTCTCATTTTTTCAGAAAGTCCTCTGGGAATAAGGTGGAGTTGCAATTACCAACAAATGCTGCCAGCAAATTCCTCGGCCCATTTGTTAGCCCATTATTCTGCCCCAGAGCAAACAATGATGGTCCCTGGGACACCAGCAGACAACCTTTACCCTGCCGCAGCAACCATTTCTAGATGTAAAGGTCGCAGTTAAACAAGCTGTGCCGAAGCTGGGTGGAGGAGAAAGGGAAGCAGCTCTAAAGCACCACTATGTCCCTGCTCCATGGTGCAGCTCATCACAGTTTCTTTCCTCAAGGTCTAAGCTCTACCTTTCCAAAGACTTTGAAGATCTTTGTGAATTATCCTCGATATCTAGTAATGTAACGTAAAAATCTGCCTTTTGCAAGCAGATCAAAGTTTCATACAGACTGTTGTGGCATGCTTCCCCACCGGTCCTGTGTGATGGGGACAGGAAAATAAAGGGGGTTTGTCTGCAGTGTGGTAGTTTAAGTAACACAGATTTTCCCTTGGGTCCTCACCCTATTCTGTGCGAAACTCCCAGATCCCACACCCTTTTCCATTTCTCTCATGGGTGCAGAACTACCTTAACTTCTTCTTACCCTGGCAAGGGTTGAACTGATGAAAAAAGAAATTATGGGCACGGCAGAAGAGACACAGAGTAGCAAGAGTGATCCTAGCATGGGTGGTTAGGCACAGAGGGATTGTACAAAATGACTTCATTTAATTTCCTGTCCTGGTAAAGGGATGCAACAGGATGGGTAGAGGAGGTTTTCATTTCAACATGTATGCTAATTGCTACTCTGCTCTCAGGAAAACATCGTATGAAGAAAACGCAGCTTTCCTTGAAGACGAGGGAAGACTGTTATGAATTGATGAGCTTCATGGTTTGAAGTTTTGAATTTTTATTTAATTTCCTTTCCAAATTGTAAAAATGGAGATGATTTCATTATTTTTGAGTAATTTGGGGGACTTCACAAGTACTGGCATGAATCTTTAATATTATTAGTACTAGCATGAACATTTATCTCTATCAGGACAGAGGAAAAAAATCAAACGTGGCCAGATTTGTCTCCTTCACCTATGTATAAAATGCCAGTATGCCCTAACACCTCAGATATTAAAGAATATTACTACATATTATAAGAACATTATTGCTACATTTGGCATAAGATGAAGCTACCTGAAAACTACCGTTCATCTCCAATACGGTAAACATCCGTATTAGATAAATATCCCCATTCTTATATTTTCCAGCACGCTGGCTATGACCCGTGCCACACTCTTACTTGTTGGCAGCTTGTATTGGGCCAGGACAGTTTCTGGGTGGGTGAGGGGAGGACTTGCAGCATAGCAGAGCTTTCTAAAGCAAAGTTATCTAAACAGGTACTGAAGCTTATCGGCGGTTTCACAATGTTGAACAATATAAGGAAATTATCATCTATTTATGCTGTCTTCACCTGGGGTTTCTCTGCACTACTTGACTTTGAATTTTTGAACCAAGGTAAAACTAACCAGAACAGATGTATTTACACTTCTCCTCTTGGGCATTTTATAAGAATCAGGAGGGCTGGTATGTTTTTCAAGCTTTGGTCTTTGGTTTTGGGCTCTCACCATGCTAATCAACCCACAGAGCCTCTGAGACTGCAGGTGACTCATGATGGACCAGCTCAGAGCACAGATGAAGCAGATGTATGCTCCTCCCTAATCACAACTGATGTGGACCTAATTTATCTAAGTAATCCCTGATTATCTGAGTAATCTCTGATTTGCTCTTTCCTTAATCTGCCACCGGATTGGTTGCAGTGGCTGACTGTGGGATTGCTGTCTGTTGGCAGTCAGTTGTTTCAGTCAAGCCATAGAAATGCCAAGTATTTCTCGAAATCTTCTTTTCCTGGCTTTCCCTTTTTACTGAGTGGCAAGACCGTTTCCATGACATTCCTCTGACTACTTATTAGATTTATAAAATGTTTTCTTATTACCTCTTATGTTACTTGCTAATTGTACCTCATTTTGTGTTGCTTTTCACCTCTTTGTACTCTTCTGCTTTGCTTTAATTCTTGTCCTCAGCTGTTTGAGCTATGTTTTGCTGTCTGGTTCCTCTTTATATTTCAGGTTATTGAAGACCTCCAATTTAGCTGTGTGCCTCTTTAGTTTCCTCTGCTTTTTCTGCCTTTTTTTTTCTTTGTCTTGTGATACTTTATTTCAATGCTTTCAGTTTTCTTTATTTTTAAATTCAATTTCCAGTTTGCCCAATCCCTTTCCTTTACATATATTTCTACAGGGTGTTAGCTGCCAGTTCCTTGAATTTATTCTGCTTAGCTTTCTTGAAGGCTTTTATTCTGTATTTCTTCTTTGTTATAAGAAAAGCCCCTAACCCTCCCTAGCACCCCTGCCTGCCACTGCCATGATTTCCTTGCTGGTGAAAAGCAGATCCAGAAAAGCCTGTCTTCCAGATGTGGTTTCTAAAATTTACCCACAACACCTTTGGGAAGTCTGGGTGAGATTCCTCAAACCCAATGGAGATATATGGGAGTAAATGAACGTAAGCACAGGCCTGAGGCCACTGATTTTCTTTATGGACAGTATTAAACAGCAAATTGTAGTGAGCAGTAGTAGCAAACAGTAATTTTTTTTGTGTCATTCATCTCATTGTAAATTAGCATCTGAATCAATGACCAATGCCCTAAAAGTGCCCATTTCTCAACACTGAGTTTGAGGAGAGCTAGCTCATGTGTAGATTTTGATGCTACAGATCTCCCAGGTCCCACCTTCTGCTGTCTGCTGCAGCCCCTTAGTGGCAGATGCCTGGAGAAAGTGTCCCATTGACACCCAGCCTTGTGCTTGCATGGCTCTGTTAGCCGTAGAGAAAGAAAAAACTTCACCCATCCAGTGCCAAGTTTAGTGGACAATAGTGCGCAGAGAGGTCCATGTAGCTCCCTATGTGTTAGTTCAGTGGTTGCAGTCCATTTCTCATGAGTAAGGTGTTGGTCACTGAGGTCTCCCCGATGTTTTCATAGTCATGTTGTTGTCCATAAGGCAGAGAAGGTTAAGACCTCACCAGATTAGTTGTGGTATACTACTCTGATTTCTTCATTTGCATCTGATTCGTTTCAATGGCTGCTTAAGGTACTGGTTGTCTTGTGTTCAACAGGTTCTCTGAGCTTATGCAAGCCACGTTCAAGGGAAGTGAGAGCCAAAAGCCATTACAGCATTGATCCCAAGGCTGTTGTCAGTGTTGGAACAAGTCCCAGATGAATGTAATTTCTTCGTAGCACAAGGACTCACATCTTGGGAATAAAACCAAATGCTGTCAGACTGTAAGACAATTGACTTTTCTGGTTACAAGGTAATTAATGCTATTTAAATCTCAGAATAGAAATCAAAGAAACCACGAAAGGTTCAAGTTTAGGGCTACGCACCTTTCTTTCACTACCTATCTCAAGGGAAGTGAATCCATTAGAAATATGGTTCCAGATACCAAAAACAATAAAAATGCAGACTTTAAGGTCTAGCCAAATTGTGGTTAAAGTTATTTCTCTGTGGATCACACTCACTCATTAATTTTAAGGCTGGACATTCTCCAAACTCCATGGATGCATTGCAGCAAGGGGTAAGATCCCAGTGATTAGATGTCTTACATTTCACTATTTTTCCTAATATATCCAGTTGAATGGAAAATAGGATTTCAGAACTCTGTTGCTTTCTGAAGGAAAAGCAACAGAGTCATGTAAATAAACCTGTTGAAAATGGACACAAGTATTCAATATAGAGCAAAGCAGTTTAGATTAAGTAAATCAGTATGGCTCAATGGTTTGGATCAAGTATATGTGATGTGGTCTTCAGGATTTTCATTTTAATAAATAGAAAAGTGCTGTGGTCAAATGCTTCAACATAATTAAATTAATAGGAAATAATTTCATTCAATATGGATTGTCTGGAAAAGGTGATTCTTTTGGAGAACATAGGAAAAGAAGTACACGAAAGACTTGCACTTTCATATTAAACATTGTGAAGTGTGCTGTTCTTCAGAGGTGTTTCTATAAATAAATCAGTAAACAAACCAGCAGAACAGTGTGCTTCCAAAGCAAAAATAATCCTTTATGAAAGACCATCCACAAAATTAAACTCTTATATTAAAAGATGCTCCTGAAAAGCATAAGGAAGGTTTGCAGTTACTTTGATATTTTTTTTTTAAATACTGATTCAGTAGAAGCAATTTATATTTTAAACTTCAAAGGAACACAGCCAATAGAAGTATAGGTCTCTCTGCTGAGAAGCGTAGAAATTTTACGGCAAACTTATTTTAGGATATGCTTTGTTAGGAAAGACCAAAATTCTATTCAGCTAAAGTTTAAAAGCCTGAGATATCTTGCTCAGGATTTTTTTCTGCTATATCCCTTGACTATTGCTTGTAATCTTTGTATTGTATGAGAAAACGGCCTTTCAGGTAATCTGAAGATATTCGGTCATATTAAAATATTACAATCTTATGCTAAAACTTCTTAAAGAAGATTAAGGTTTTGCTCAGAAAATTGATCATTGCAATTCAGGCAGTATCTTTATAACTAACCTTATTCTTGTACTCCTAAGATCTTATACTCTTAAACACTTCTTAACAGCTGCTGATGGACACCATGGTAGAAAGGACAATAGGTCTTCATCTGACCGGTGTGGATTTCTGCAGAAGAGACCTCCTGGCCCTGCTGAGGTCAATGTTACAATTTCCATACAAAGTAGGTGAACTCTCAGGTAATCCTGGGTTGCTTTTTGGGGTGTCTGTGCATTCAGAATACTATATGAGAGGAAAGCTCCTATACGAGAGGAATGCTCCTGGCACTGCAAGCAAGCAGCAGCGTAACCCGTGTTGCTCTTGGACAAATGTGGGATCGCCCTCTCCTCTCCCATTTGAAAGAAAATTTAGATTTGTCTCCTTTCCTTGCAAAATCTCCCGTGAGCTTACTCCACAGGTTGGTGTAAATCCCACAGATGCCACTGGGCTAAAACTGGTATGACTCCACTACTGACCTCTCCTGACCTGAGACCTGCTTGGGCTGTCCCCACCCTCCTTTGTCCTCGGTCCAGTGCCTGGTCAGCAGCTCCACTACATTTCCATGTTGTGGATACTCCATAGCTGTGCCACTGTCTCCAATGGAGGGGAGCCCAGACGCCTTTCTTGTGTCCCCCACCCCTACTGTTGCTGTAAAAATTACATTAAGTCAAATGGGGTGAGTTAAATTTGTATTCTTATGTTCAGCTTTTGAACAGGCAGACTTTAACTGGTTTAAGGACGACCTTTTATATTACTTTCCTGTATCTCTGGTGATATTATTTCCTTTGCCTTTTTTTTTAGCCCCACAGCTATTTAAAAACTGAAAAAAATGTCATAAATATCATTACATATCAAATAATATGCAAAGTATCCTCCACAAAGCTGTGCAAATAATTCTGTGTATATGTCAAATGCTTGATTGCTTCTTAGGAACTGTTAGAGCCTGTGGAATAACGGATGGATATTTTTAAATCTTTTATTCACTTGATAGTCTAGGCAGTATTTTTTATGTAAATCAACTGTACAGAGTTATTTTGCCATCAATATAGAATATAAAATACATTAAAATTAAGTTGAATTAAATTATTTGGGGCATACAAATAGGCAGTGGGTTTTGATTTCCAGAGAGGGGCATTATAGACCCCACTGGATCCTGTCAGTGTACTGATGGTCGTTGAAGTTATAGGACTATATGAAACTCCCTATAAAGCTAGGCTGCAGGTGCATTGACTATTTTTTTATTTCCATTTTCCAGGTGGGTGAACCACAGGGCTTTTATGAAAAAAGAAAGTCTTAAACAGCTAATTAGACCGAGGCTTTCTAAAGGAACCAATCCTTTAGGCTAAACCATTTAGGAAAGGTTTGCTCACTAAGGTTTCAAGTGCTTCAGATTTTGAATTCCCCTCTTGCAGGAGCTCCCTTGCAGCTGTACATGTGAATATCCAGCCTCATGGCACTTCAGAAAGGAAAGCCAAACCCAGAAATGTTGAGGATCACCAACCTTTTCTGAAAGGTTTCGCTGGAAGTTGTCATCCCAAATGGTAGGTAGCAGTAGTCTGTAAGGCTGGGGCAGGCAGCACTCACAGTGATTTTCATTAATGTGCAGCATGGGCTGTAGGGAATGCGTAAAGGTCCAAAAGCCTGCATGGGAATGTATTGCCCCAGATGTGCTTAAAGGATTGATTTAAGTTTCAGTCCTGCAAACCTTGTGCGTGTGCTGAATTTTTAACATACAAGTAAACTGAAAGACTCAGGGGGTGGGCTTTCCACAGTGGCAACTCTCACGCCATTGCAACCAACTGGGGAATAAGCCAGGCCAACCAGAGCAGCTACAAATGTTCCTTAGCTGCCTCCCAAGATGTGAAGCAGAAGACCAACCACCTCAAGTGTATGTATACCAGTGCACGCAGCCTGGGGAACAAACAGGAGGAACTGGAGTTCTGAGCCCAGTCAGAAAGTTATGGTATCATATGCAGAACTGAAAAATGGTGGGACAATTCACATGACTGGAAGATCGTGATGGATGTCCATAGGCTGTTTTGTAAAGGCAGACAGGTAAGAAGAGGAGGAGGAGTCATGCTCTGTGCTAAGGAGAACCTTGAATGTATAGAAGTCAACTACAGTGATTGTGGAAGACTTATCGAATGCCTCTGGGTCAAGATCAGAGGTGTTGTCTCCGAGGGGGATCTTACAGTACGCATCTCCTACTGACCTCCAAAGCAAGATGAAAAGGCCGAGAAAACAATATCTGGGTCACTTAAGCAAGCTTTGGGTCAACAGAACCTGGTTCTTATGGCTAACTTGAACTACCCAGACATTTGTTGGAAGAACAATACAGCAGGTCACATGTCATCCATCAAGTTCTTGGAATGCATAGAGGACTGCTTCCTCATACAAATGTTAGATGAGCCAACCAGGAATGAGGCACTGCTGGACTTGCTACTCACACACCAAGAAAACCTGCTTTGTAATATATTAGTGACAGCCTTGGCTGCAGTGATCACAATATTGTGGAGTTTGGGATCCTGCTGAGCATGCTGAAGGTTAGTACTAGGGCAAAGGTTTTAGATTTTATAAGACCAAACTTCAGCTCGCTTAGAGCTCCTTTGAGAGGGTTTCTGTGGGGAGGTTCCTGTACGATAAAGGAGTTAGCAAGTGCTGGGACTTTTGCAAGAATGCTGTCCTGGAAGCACAAAAACAATTCATCCCCGTTAAAGGTAAGGGAATAGGTGGAGCAAGAGACCCCCTTGGCTTAACTTTGAGCTTCTGAGTCTACTCAAAACCAAAAGAGCATACCAGTGATGGAAAAGTGGTCAAATACCCATTGAGAACTACAAGGGCATTGCCAAGGCATGCAAAAATGCAGTTAGAAAAGCAAAAGCTCAGCTTGAACTGAAATTGGCCAGAGATGTCAAAAAGTACAAGAAAGGGTTCGTCAGGTACATAAACAACAAGCACGGGATTGCTCACATCGATTAAAGCATGGCCTTTTCCTTTCAGGAATTCCTCTACAGAAACAGAAGGAAAATATTTGCCCACTGTTAAACAGGAGAGGTAAATTAGTCACCAAAAGCGCTGAAAAGGCAGAGGTTCTCAACACTTTCTTCATGTCTGTGTTTACCAGCACTGCTGGGCCCCAGGCCTTGGGAACAACCACCCAGGCTGATGCAAACAGACCCACCGTCAATGAAGGAAGAGTTGGTATGTGAACTGTTGCAGGGGCTTGATCCTTACAAATCGATGGGCCCCGACGCTGTCCACCCAAGGATGTTAAGAGAGCTGGCTGATATTGTTGTGAGGCCACTATCCATAATCTTTGAGAAGTTGTGGAGATCAGGGAACATGTCAGAAGACTGGAAGAAGGCTAATGTGACCCCCATCTACAAGAAGGACTTAAAGGAGGATGCAGGAAATTATAGGCCCATCAGTTTTACTTTGTTATAGAACGAACCTACCTGGGGGCTGTCACAAGTCAAATGAAGCACATGATCGGGAAAAGCCAGCATGGGTTCACCAACAGCGCATAGCGCTTAACAAACCTGATTGCCTTCTACAACAAAGTAACCTGCTTGGTTGATGTGGGACAAGTGGTGGACAATGTCCACCTGGATTTCTCCAAGGTTTTTGACACAGTTCTCCACAGCCTCCTCCTACAGAAACTGATGCATTATGGTGTAGACAAGTGGTCTGTGCAGTGGGTGGGGAACTGGCTGACAGGCTGCACCCAGAGGGTGGTGGTAAATAGCTCCTTTTCAAACTGGCAACCTGTCCCCCAGGGATAGATACTGGGCCCAAAGCTGTTTAATATCTTCGTAAGTGATCTGGATAATGGGATCAAGTGTACCCTGATGAAGTTTGCTGATGATACCAAACTGAGTGGGGAGGTGGGCACTTAGGAAGGCAGAGTCACCCTGCAGGAAGACCTGCATAGTCCAGAAGAGTGGGCTAACAAGAACCTTATGAAGTTCAACAAGCACAAGTGTAAGGTCTTGCAGCTGAGAGAACATGATCCAGGAGTGCAGCACAGACTGGGATCTACCTGGCTGGGGAGCAGCTCTGCGGAAAGGGACCTGGGGGTCCTGGTGGACAACGAGCTCATTATGAGTGAACAGTGTGTTGCTGTGGCAAAGAAAGCCTACAGGATGCTGGCTTGCATCAATAAGGGCATCACCAGCAGAGATAAAGAAGTCATTATTCCACTGTACACAGCGCTTGTCAGGTCACACCTGGAATACTGTATTTAGTTTTGGTCCCTGCTATACAAAAAAGATGTGGACAGGCTGGAGAGGGAGCAGAGAAAGGCCACCATGATGATCCAAGGACTGGGAAACCTGCTATATGAGGAAAGGCTGAAAGAAATGGGTTTGTTCAGCCTTGAGAAAGTCTTAGGGGAGACCTTATCACCACGTTCCAGTATTTAAGGGGTGGCTAAAAAGAAGATGGGCACTCTCTTTTTACAAAAAGTCACATGGAAAAGATGAGGGGTAATGGGTACAAGTCACTCCTGGAGAGATTCCGATGGGACACAAGAGGAAAATTTGTCACAGTGAGAACAGTCACCCATTGGAATGTTCTCCCCAGGGAAGTGGTGGATGCCCCAACACTGGACGTTATTAAGATTCAGCTGAACAGAGTGCTGGGCCATCTTGTGTAGACCATGTTTTTGCCAAGAAAGGTTGGACCAGATGATCCTTGAGGTCCCTTCCAACCTGGTATTCTACAAAGTAAATTCTATTGATGTCAATATACAGAGCACCTGTTTAGAAACTAAAATTCATATCAGCCTTTTTTGGGGTTGTTTTTAAGTTTTTATATCTCTATTACTGAGCAGATTGTAAGACGCAGTTGACATTGAGTCATTTTTTCCAGTACTTCTTATTCTTATTTTTTTAGTTGGAACAGTGTGACTACAGGATGGAAAGTTGAACATCTCTGTTCTACAGACTCAATCTGGATGATTTATGAGCAACGTGTGGGGCAAAATTTTAGAGAAATATAAATTATACCTGTTCATCACGTTGACTTCTTTTAATGTTTCCCACATGTTACTATGACAACATTTATGGGACATATATTTTAATTTCTGTTGCACAGAGGAAGTGTGTCAGGTCTGCACATTTCACTTGATTTTATGGCTCAGTGCTGTGCCTAATGTAGGTTGTAAATCTTCTTGGAAAAATATATGTGAGGGTTTTCATCACAGTGGCTCTCCTGGCAATTCTGAAGTTTTTAATAAGCATAATTTAAATTTAAAAAGAACTCTCACACCCTTTGTAATGTGGAGACTTCTAAAGTGGGGGCAGAAAATGCTGTACAGAAAAGCAGAAGCTTCGTGGTAACAATTGCTGAATGTGTTACACAGTTAAACACATTGTTAAAACCCTTACATCAATAAACCTTGGACAAATATCTTGTGGCCAATATTTAATTTCCTGTTTACCTTATAGTGGGCGCAGGATAGTTTTTAAACTTCCGGCTTTATTCTCTTTCCTTGTGGAAAAAGTGGCTTAAGAAGTTCTTTATAGTTCTCTAATTACTTTTTTCCTGGGACCTGAGAGGTTTTCTTTCAAAAAATAGATGTAAAAACTAGATGGAACTTTCTGAATTGGGCTAGACAGTCTCAGTTTCTGCACTGTAAGCTGTTGTTCTACATGGCAATTAGTTTGCATATGCATCTGAAACCAATGCTGAGAAGAGTGACACTGAGCCGTACTGATAAGCTGCTGAATGGAATTATTCAGCAGGCCAAAACCCATTAATCACGGGGAACTTCATCCCTGTGATACTTCAGCGTGTAGTTAAACAAGACTCCACTTATTTATTTACTTTTCAGTGTAATTTTTTTAATCAGAGTGGGAACATTAACTGCAGAGATTCCCCCCAAATGTAAAATCTCCTCCAAATCACGAAGTTAGAGCTAAAACATTATTACCCATAAAGAATGAAGAGTTTTAGTCATTTCCTGTCATTTCCCACCAAATTAAATTTTTGCCTTGCAATACTGCTGTACAAAAACACCAGTCCTGTCTCATGTATAGTAAGTGGAGCACCCTATATGAAGGCTCCATTCTCTCTCCTTTTCCTGTTCTAACACAGCTATGGTCACATAGGAAAGGAAAAAATCCACATCTCATTAGTCTTCTTTCAGTCTGTTTTGTGATGTCACTCTCATCTTGTCATTGTAACTGCTGCAGCTTTTGCACTCAGACACCTAACGAATCAGTGGAATATCAGCTTATTTAGGACAAATGGCTGCAGATGTTTATATTTATATTCACACGTACTATTGACTACATTCGTATAATGGTATACCTGTTTTCCTAAGTATTTAGTGTTTTTTCGTTGCCTGCAGCCCACGCTATACTACGCCTCTGGGCGTACCATTGCAGGTTAGTTCTCTTCTCCTATAACTTTATTACATCTTGTAAAGTTGTGGTATTTTTAAAAAGTGCAGCTCTAGGGGAATTTACACCCAAGAAACACCTGACAAATGTAGTTAGCCGAGGGTTTCCTGAAACCCTCAAAATAGTCCTCACCTGACCTTCCACCAGTGGGAAGTACCACAGCTTGAAGATTAGCTGATGCTTCGTCACTGCTTCTTCACAGAAACAGCTCTAAGGGCCACCTGGGCTGGCAGGAGTAACCTCCCAAGTGTTGCCCGCTGTTGCTTTGAGAACAGCTGCTATTGGCAGGACAATATATTTGGAGTCCAGCTAACTCACTGCCCAGCTGTGGCAGAGGTTTTATAAAAGACTGTGCCTTTATTGTCACTCCTGAAAGTGCAGGCGTGCTGCTAAGCTTTCATCGCAGGCTCTGTGACCTGCCTGGGATCTCCTGTTTGACATGGACTGTGAGGAAAATCCCTTCCTGGAGCCCACCAGAGTATGAGCAGAGATCTGTGACCTCCTTTCTTCACAAGTCCAGCCACTGGGACATGCTTTCTTTGTCCTCTGCAGCAACAACATGGCAGTATAAATCATTCCATGGCTTTCCTTTTTTGCCAAGAGAGGTTGGACCAGATGATCCTTGAGGTTCCCTTCCAACCTGGTATTCTGCGATTCCTTTTCACTTTATGCCTGGCCTGTTTGGATTGTTGCAGATCTTTCAAATTCATCCTGCATTTTGACTGAAGTATTTTTTTTGCTCATTTGGAAAGTTATACAAGGTTCCTTTTGCAGAAGAGGCTTGCTTCATTTTGTAACACCAGACAAACTGACAGAACAGGAGGGAACCTGAGCTTTGCTCAGAGGTTCACAATTTCTCCACGAGTATATAGATGCTAATTTCCCATGTGTTTTTTAGTCTTTAAAGATAATATCATATTACTGGCCATGCCAGGCTCACATAATGGGCCAGAATATGTACAATCCTTTCATCTGGCAGACCTAGACCCAAATTGCAAGTGTATGTCAAAGCACAAAGGGCAGATTTGTGTGGGGAAACTTGAGTCTATTCTGTTAATCCCGTCTGTAGAGAACTTTTATAAACATCAGCTGCAAAGTGAACAAAATTTTGACGGGGTCAAGTTTCACCACCTGTGTTGAGGGGAAACACTGGTGGTAAGTTTGCATATATTCTACTGGAGATGCTTCAAAAATTAACGGTGTTTTACCTGTGTTAAATGGTGTAGGAAGAAAAGAAGTGAGATGAATAAACATACTGATGTCCATTTTCTTTGAAGAATATGCTGAAAATTATAAAGGAGTATAGTATAACATACATTTCTGTTTTTTCCAAGGGATCATGCCAACATATGATAATATTGCTAAGAATTTCATAGAATCATAGAATGTTTAGAGTTGGAAGGGACCTTGAAGATCATCTAGTTCCACCCCCCTGCCATGGGAAGGGATGCTTCCCACTAGACCAGGTTGCTCAAAGTCCCATCCAGCCTGGCCTTGAACGCTTCCAGGGATGGGGTCTCCACAACTTCTCTGGACAATCTGTTCTAGTGCCTCACCACCCTGAAAGTAATGAATTTCTTCCTAATAGCTAATCTAAATGTACCCTCTTTCAGTTTAAAACCGTTACCCCTCATCCTACCGCTACACTCCCATTTCTCAGATGGACTTAGTGCATATCACACAGCTTAAAGTTGGCAGAAGAATAGGAACAGGAACAGGGAGAAGTAATCTTCAGTCAGTTTGCCTTATTGTCTGTGGTAGAAAGAGAATTTCCAAAGCACGTAAGGGATTTAGGTATATCAAACCACTGGAAATCTGTTGTTAAAAATCCCCCACCCCCCATTTATCATGGGATTACAAGGAGAGACTTAGAAACTTTCATTGCTGGTATTTCAAAAGGTTTATGTTCCTTTAGAGCAAAGTGGTAGGAGACTAAAGGCACAGTCTTAGCAAAGATAATTACTTTGATGAGGAGCCAGGTATTAGCGTAGACTTTTGGCAGCTATCTTAAATAGCTTGTTTAGCTGTCATACTTAGCACTGTAGCCACACCAGGCTAAATATATGTTGACCTTTTCTGATACTGCAGCCCCAGCAGCTCTAAGCGTCTCTGGTATTTGGGTAGGAAGCCAGCAGAAAATGCCAGGCACAAAACTCTCTAAGGCACAAACCAAGAATTTTTGTTCAGGACACGCTTCATCTCAAAAAAGATGAATAAGCACTATATGCATTTGTTTCTGACACTGGAGCTGGGCTGAAAGGTGGGAAAATGAACGGGATCAAGAGAAAATGGGATTAGGCATTGCACAGAAATACAAAAAAATACAAAATAGAAAGATGATCCCTAACTAAACAGTTCCTCACCTTTGTAGGCAGTGTGCAGATAACAGTGGGAGATGATAGGTGAGTACCTCACAGAGGCTGAAGGAAAACAGGAAATAATGAACTAACAGCAGTGAAATATTCTGTCATAACCCCACCACTGCTGGCTTGTGATCAGGCATGCAGCTGTAGATGAGAAATGGCACAAAAGTCAGAAGACTGAGTCTGTGACAAAGGATTGGCATCTTACCCAAGTGCCCTGCAAGATGCAAAAAGTATTTGTAATTTTTTAAAATCACTTCGTGACTAAAAACATTTTAAAAGTGCACACAACATTTATGTGCCTCTGAAGGATGCATTTGACAGTAGTGGTTTTAGGCTTGGTGCTATATGGTTCAACTCCAAGAGTGAAGCAAATTGATTTGTAATGTGATAGAGTCACCAGAGCCATCAACACTTTTACAACACATGACTTTTCCTCAGCTGATAACGCTGTAGTTTATAGTGGATTTTGGCTGAACTCAAAGTAGAAAAGAAGGCAAAGGTTGGAAAGCAAATGGAAAAGAGTCCAACATAATGAAAGCAGGGTTGCATCCAAGTTTAGAAGTTGAGCAGAACTATGGGGAGGATAAAAAAGGCCACATGTATCTTGACAGTCTTAGTAAATTTGAGAGGTATGTTCCAGGGACCTAGGCTTGACTCCTGGTTGAAGGAAGCTTAGCATTAAGATCCACGTAGGAGTGGCCAAACATGCTTTCATCTTTTTTTCTGCTAATGTGTCATGGTTTGGGCTGACCCGGCCACTCAGGTAGAATGACAGATGCTCTCCCCTATCCCTCTTCAGAGAGAGGCAGGAGAGAGAGAGAGGGAGAGACTTACGAGTTTAGAAAGAACTAAACTACTTTGATGAAATATTGATAATAAAATTAAAAGGAAATAATTAAATATATACAAAACTGTATCAAGTTCCCAGGATGACAATCACATCACCGTCTGGCACTGTGGAAGTTCCACACCGGACTCAGTGATGGACGGGAACTGGATTCCGGATCTGCATTCAGGATCAGGATCAAAGGCAGACGAACAGAGTCCTCCTCGGATGCCGGCCATTGAAGAAAGAGAGCTCAGCTTTTATACTGAGCATGAGGCAGATGGGATGGAATTCCCTGTTGGTCGGTTTTGTGTCACCTGTCCTGTCTGCTCCTCCCCACAGGTGGGACCTCTCTACGCTTTTCCACTTCTGACCCTCCAACGGGGCAAATAACCAAGTTATCTGCCCTTGGGGGTTATAGCAGTAAGTATAAGCAAGAGCGTCCCTGTATACCGTGCCTTTGCATCAGCTATAAACATAGGTCTTATCACGCTAAGAGCGAACAGTGTCTGCACAATATGCTGTTAATTTCACTAGTTAGAAGAGGCCCAGCTAACAAGTAAAGTCACTGATCAAAATTGGTCCTGTTTTTCCTCAAACCAGGACATAATGGTTGTTGGCATAACAAACATCTCCTCGAACTGTGTCCGTCCTCCTTTCAGAGAAGAATTGTACAGTGCCTATGTTGCTGCCAGAACTGGGAAAGTTAATTGTTTGAAGAAGTCTCAGTGGATAGCCCAGTTGGTGGGCAGATATCTAAACAGACCAACAGACTGGAGAGAGACTGTCCATCCGTCTCGTGGATTATGAATTAGGTGTCTGTATGAGACTGTCATTGGTAGGTCCAGTGTATTTCCTGCACTTTGACATCTAAATCGTGGTTTTGGATATAGATGAATGACTCACTGTTTTAACATGTTGGGTTATGCCTGACACCGATACGCTGACCTGGTAGTTAGCGTACACACCCCAGAGGAGGAAGACTTGTCTTCTATTCTTTGCTCAGCCTTAAGAAGTTTAAATATGCAGATGCCATCTAAGTTCAAATGAGCATCTTCACTATTCGCAGTCTTGCTGAAGCTAGACTGAAATTCTGCCAACAACATGAGATTCATGTGGTCAAGGAGTCATCTTAGTTCCAGTCTCTGCTCCTCAGACTGTTCTGTGTACTTAGCGTTAAAAACAAATTAGAAGCTACTAAATAAAATTTCTGAGGTAAGTATTTTGGGAGAGACTGAAACAAAACTTAGCTCAGTGTCTTCGTTACTTCAACACGGAACTTCCTGTGTTCTAACTTGTGCCCATTGCCCCTTGTCCTGTCACTGGGAACCATTGAAAAGAGCCTGGCTCCATCCTCCTTCACCTTCACCATCCTCCCACCCTTCACATACTTGTATGCCATAATAAGGTCTCCCCTCAGCCTTCTCTGCTCCAGGCTAAAGAGTCCCAGCTCTCTCAGCCTTTCCTCATAAGGGAGATGCTCCAAGCCCTTAATCATCTTAGTTGCCCTTCGCTGGACTCGCTCCAGCAGTTCCCTGTCCCTCTTGAACTGGGGAGCCCAAAACTGGACACAGTATTCCAGTTGTGGCCTCACCAGTGCAGAGTAGAGGGGGAGAATGACCTCCCTCGACCTACTGGCCACACTCTTCCCTATGCAGCCCAGGATTCCATTGGCCTTTTTTGGCGACAAGGGCACATTGCTGGCTCATGGATAATTTACTGTCTACTAGGACCCCCAGATCCTTCTCCTCAGAAATACTTCCCAGCAGGTCCACCCCTAACCTATACTGGTGCTTTGCATTCTTCCTCCCCAGGTGCAGGACCTTGCACTTGCTTTTGTTGAACCTCATTAGGTTCTTCTCTGCCCAGCTCATTTTGTTGACACTGTGTATTAAAATTGCCCAAATAATTGAAAAGATGTATTACTACAAGTCATAATTTCTATTGAAAGGTATCCTGTTGCCTATCCGAAAGAGTGAAGCAGAATTGTGACTGTGAATGTCAACTAAATCAGATATGACACGTATTATTGTCTAGGCAAGCGACTCAGGCAGCTGTGACACAGAGAATTGATAGGTCCTGCCTCGGGCAGAGGAGAAATGTTGACACACCTGGATAGTCACATGTTATCAAGGAGTCAAACCTGCAGTTTCATGCTCTGGTAGAAAGTGGCATTTCTCATCTCAAAGATATTTAATTCTTCAAAAGACTAGGACTTGGGCTAGAGCTAGATTATGTCTGAGATTTAGTATGTGCTTCTTCATATTCAATATCCTTGAAAAAGACAGCCTACTGGGGATTCAAAGATATTTTTTTAGTTTTGTATCAACAAAAGGTCACATTGGAAAGTAAGTAATAAGACTGTTGCTATGAAGTACCAACATTTTTGGAACCAGATCCCGCTAAATAGCTCCATCTCTGTCCCTGGTGGCTATCAATAGTGAAGATGCAATTGCATTTTGTCATACAGTTAAGATATGATTATCAACAGACAGTTTATCCAGTCTTTGGCTTAATTTGCTGCAGATGAAAAGGCATAAATTGGCTTTGTGAGGAGTCAGGTGTGGTCTGCAGGGCATATGTACTCAGGTGCAGTGCCATGAAATGCAGGTGATGTGTCCAGTAATGCTTTATATCATGGCACAAAGCCAGAGCGGAAAAAGCCCACAAGGGAACGCCTTCAAGAGACTTCCAGATGGTTCTGTACAGGCAGCTTGGGCCCAGCTTGATTTATTTGCTTTGGCTAAGTGTGGATATAGCATTTAACTGAACTAGAAAGCCAGTCAAATCCCGGGAGCACTGGGGAGCACGAGCACAGAAATGAGTGCGACTCTGCAATATGATTCCCAGCGCATGCTTTTGTAACTACTATACTCTTGGTTATTCCATGACTGGGGCATCACAGATCTCTTTTATATATAAAGAAAGAGATAAGTATATATGGAGACACATCAGATGCGTAAAGAAATATCTTCTTATTCCCTACTCCTGGTGATGTATTAAGTATTGTCTGGCATTATTTCTGTGTATCAAATTCAAGATTGTGATTACTTCTATTTTTCTTTCTGTTGCATTTGTTTTCCTATATTTCATCACATGGTTTTGTTTATATTTTGTCAAGGGTAAACAGAAACCCCTGCTCCAAGGTGCTGTTAAGTTAAAAGAAATAACTATCATTTTTCAACCTCAGAAGTAAGCTCTTGATGCATTGTGCCTGAAATTCAAGATTGCCTGTGGCACAGTAGCTGGGGAAGTACAAGCCCACAGCTTTGAAATAGCCAGTTGACGCTGACATTGGAGAAGCACTACGGAGAGCCACTGATTGACATTTTGCTACAGGAGCATGAGGCTGTGGACACACAGATGTAGACACTGCTCTTCGCTGCCCACTGAGAGCATTTCATAAGTAGAGAACTGTTATTTCAGTTTCTCTGAATTTGCAATGAATAGGAGTGCTTAACATCTATCAGAAAACTTGTCAAATTCTCAGGTCATGCTTGGAACAGGATTTGGGCAGTCTCCCTTCATGATTTCCACTGTTCTTGACCTTTTGTATCTAACACTAAGCAAAGAAGAGCAATTAGAAAAGAAGTGCAGCCTGGGAGCCTGGAAAGCAGGTTCTACTGTGATGAGGCAGAATTAAAGCAGCTGGTCCAGAGATGTAGCCAGTGATAGGAAGACTTCAGTGATGAGACTGTAGGTGCATAATTGAACACGCCCTTTATCAATTCAGAACGACACTGTCTTTGGTTGGATTTCGCAGGTCCTACGTGGAAAGTGTGAGGCCTCAAGAAATACTTTCTCACAAAGTATTTTATCAGTTAATTAGTTAATTTCTAAAAATTACATTTGAAAGGGATATTCTTTTCCTATGATGTGTGATATGACACTGTCACTCTCACCACTCGGTGAATTGCTACCCCCCCTAGCAGTGATCGTGACTACCCACCCCCTGGCCAACCCCATTTATATACCGAGTGTGGCATCTATGGTACAGAATATTCCATTGGCCATTGGCTGTTCTGTCTGTGTTCCTTCTCAGCTTTTATGGGAAGCTGAAAAGACTCCTTGAAAAACATAAACAACACCTGTCAACAACTAAAACAACATGCAGTATTGACATTTTTTTCACACCAAATCTGAAGCACAGCAACCACTAGAAAGAAAATTAGCTCTGTCCCAGTAGAAACCAGGACACCCATTTTTTCACAAAATGAAATTAATGAGCCAAATGTTGAAACCTGTTTCCTTGGCTGCAACCAGGCCCCAAGAATCACCTCGGTTAGAGCAAACGCCCCTGCAAAATTACTGGAGGGACCACTTCAGAAAAGTGTATTCAGTGTGACTGCTAAAATATTTTGTGCTACTTCTCATTGCAACTCTATATTTCTTAGAATGGTTTCAATTATACATAGTGAGTCGAGGCTTGTCTATGGGGAGAATGAAGCTGGCTTCAGACTTCTGATTTTTACAAGGACGGGGGGCTGGGCCCCAGTCACTCCTGCCAGGGGGAGTGTGAGTGTCTCATAGCTGTTGCTGTTCCTGCTGCTTTTGGGTGAATGACAGAAATGATGGCAGTGCCTCTGGAGTACCACCCGCCTCTGCCTGCAAAAAACAGCCACCATCCTATACAGTCCACCTCTCACTGGGTGGTGGAAGCAAGCATGGTGTACCAGGGCTGTTCTTGTCCTCGTCTGGCCAAGCCTAAAGACTGATGGCTTTAGGTGTGTCTGCAATGGGTGCTGATGAGAAAGCTAGAGGGAAAACAAATCCCTGAATTTAAAGATAATTAGCAGCCTACTTACTCTGTTGTGAGGACACAATCAGTATGTCTTTGGACAAAGAAGCCTGCGTGGGAAATGGATTAAAATGCTCATGCACTGCTAATGTCTAACCCCACCTACTCAGTGCAGTACCCAGCGTGCTAAGTCATGCCCTACTGCATTGCAACCTCATCAGTTCAGCATACAAACCCGAAGGAAATAATAGGGTCACAGTCACAGATCAATATGTCTCCCACTGAGTTAATACATCTGCATGCAAAAAAGTGTTATGCGACCTTTGCTGTTCATAGGTGGTCAGGACTGTGGTTTCCAGACAATCAAACTTCCATCACCTCTGGATGAGATCTGACAGCACTTTGAGGAAAGAGTTCTGCTTGCTGCTCTCCTTCCTGTGCAATACTACATATCCTTCTTGGCCGTTGAAAACAATAGAATCTCTAGTATTAAGGATTTTTCCGTGCTTGACTCCACAATACCTGACAACATGTCCTTCAGAACATGAGTTTTCATTGTATGTTCCCAGAGAGAAGAAGATAAAAGGTTTTGACTATTCAGAATGTGGAGTTCTGAAAAATGTTGCATCCAGTACAATGGCTTCATCAAACTTACATACTATCCCATAGACTACATAATGTTTAAAAATATCCTGTTGCCTATAAAGTCCTGAAAAACAAGGTTGATCCATTTACAGGCCTATTAAGAATTACAAGCCAATATGGCCAATGCATTAATTCACTCTGAGGCCTTGCAACCATAATCCATCATTATCAGGCCCAGAAGTGGAAAGCCATCATGACATTTAATGGCATATAGAGATATAAAACCTGGAAACTGCTGCAACTTCTTACAAGACAAGTAGAATAAAACATTAATCAAAAAGGTCATAAAGTGCAAATGATAAATGGTTATGCAAGAAAGCAAACCCCATGTGTCACTACTACTTCCTTCGCACTTCTGTTCCTCTACCAAGAAAACCGCAAACCATCAATCACCGCAGTGAGCAAAACTGCTCTCAGGACTGTTACAACTGAAGAGATCTAAAAAGACTGAAGTCCTTGGAAGAGGGGTAAGAAGTGAGCAGTACCTGAGTCCTTTATTTTTTCTTGTTTTCCTTATTTTTCCTTTATTTTTCCTTGTTTTCCTAATTTTTCCTTTATTTTTCCTTGTTCCTTATTTTACCTTGTTGACTGGTAGAGAACAGCAACAGGAGCTCTACAATAGGAGGAGAAGGAGCACTGCAGAAGGATGAATCTTGGCTTTGGGCAGTGTTGGAGGTGTGCTAAAGTGGAAGACAAGAAGCTCTAGGTAGTAGGTAGTGCCCTCTTTGTCCTGTAGGATAATTGTATTGCTTGTGCCCACAAAGGACTGTCCCTTACTGTCTGTCTGACTAAACCATGACACGCGCTCTAGCAATAAAGGAATATCCATGAAGACCAAATCTGGCAAGCCAGCAATCAACCTGTGCATGGTTGAAGAAGGGTCAGGCCTGGAAAATCTGGCAGAATCCAAGCCTGATGATCCATCTCTCTCCTGGGCTCATTAGTTAAGTGCCATATCACTTAGCCAGGAGTTATACTGGCCTTGGACTTCCTCATGCTGCCTCGTACTCTGCCAGGACATGACGTCAAGCTCATGAAAAACGGAAAAAGGAGAGTTACAGTAAATTGCCCTGCTGGATGGCCTCAGCTCTGCCCACTCTTGGAATCAGTCTTTTGGGGTTTTCCCACAGTAAAATGAATGTAAACCTACTAGATGCTCTGTGCATCAAAGATAGATGTACTTTGCTCTTGGTATGAAAATGATGTTAGTTGCATTGAAAAGGTGTATACTGGAAAGCTTCAAAATAACAGATAGGGAGGGTCAAAAGAATTTACTGTGATTCATACGAGGAGGAGTCCTTCTTGCTTCATGTTCTACATGATGGAGGCTGCAAGGGAAAGTAGTCTATTTGATGGCATCAGCATCCAAGAGGGGAAGAAGAGTTAGGACTGGATGCTGAGATACCCTGCTCCTGTTCCCTACCTCTGCCTCAGGCTTTCTCTTTCCTTTCCAAGTCCTTTTCTTTCCAGGAGGACTCTGAGGCAGACTGATGCTGGAAGAAGAGCTAAGACATATCGAAGGAAAGATTTCTTGGTGCTTGTTCATTCCACCCACTGCGCCCAAAGGATAGTCCCTCCCGAGTTTGGTTCCATCCCTGTCAAGCTGCTCCCATCTGTCTTCGCTCTAGAAATGCTCCAAGGCCACAGCCTGCAGTACCAACAGGCTGAATGCACGCTGTAGGCTCCTAGATATACATTCTTCTCTGCATAACTCCACCTCTGCACCTGGGCAGAGGGTGGGTTTGTTGTTTTCAGGAGCTCGGCTCCCGTTCAGACTCATGGTGCAGCCTAAATAACACCCTGAAGGCAAAGCTAGCTTTAAAACTTCCCGCCCACCGGCTACAGCTTCTTTACACTCTTTCTCTCCCTATTGCAGTTAACTGCTCTGTCAGCTGTGCTGCTACAGGTGTTCTTGAGGCCATAAACACGGAAACAGTCAGTCCCTCGCTAAAATAACCTCTAATTTCAAAATCAATACATGGAACTTGTGGAGTCTCCATCCTTGGAGATAATCAAAAGACATTTGGACATGATCCTGGGAAACCCGCGCTAGATGGCCCTGCTTGAGCAGAGGCTTGGCCTAGCTGAACTCCAGAGGCCTCTCCGACCTCAACCATTCTGTCATTCTGGGGTTCTGAAAAACAAGGTGAAATGCCCGTTACCTGTTCAGTAATGGCAGAAAGGTAACTGCATCAGTGGGACCAGGACTTAAAAGGATTTTGTGTCTCATCTGTGTTCCCCAGCACGGCTTGGCTGTGCTGAAGCTTGCTCTTGCAGATAGGGCTGGAAGAAATGGTTTTTTCAGGAGTCTGGGTCACAACCAGGTGGTAGGGTCTAGCCTGAGATCCTTGCTTGAGTCTATCAGCTTGGTGTAGGCAGGAGCAGAATTTACAAGGTTGCTGATGCAGGCAGAGTAGGAACTGCATGGATATAATTTTCAGAGGCTGTAACACACCACCTTGAAACCAGTCTGCTCACAAGCTGCCTTGGTTCTGTCACGTCAATTTGTATCGAGAGGTACTGGAAAGTCATTTTCTGCAACCTATAACATTTATGACCTTTTAAATATTTCTTCTGCTGAGTGGCAGTGAGCGACAAGATCAAAGCTTAGTGGGTGATTAAACTGGAGAGATTTGAGTCATAAGTAGGAAACTGATATCCAGTGTGTTGAGAGTGTAATGTATCTTGGAAACTCATTGAAAAAAATGGTAACAAATCAAGGCTGTGAAGCCTAATTGGAGGTTTGATGAGGTACAGAAAACTTCAAAGCAATCTGAGAGTGCACATGCATTTGAAAGCACTTGGAAAAATAAGCTGTTACTTCAGAATTTATTCCCACTATAATATTGTGAACTCACTGCAAACAGTTTCATATGTTAAACATCTAGAATCCAGATTCACTCAGGTCTGTTGAGTGGTCTGAATAACACTGTATTAGTCTTACCATGTTTTTACCTAGTCATTGGCTTTAGGGAATGCTTTCTGAGGCAAAGGAATGGCATTACCTGGCAATATAAATAAACATTAAAATCAGTCTAAACCTCAAAGAAAGATGCAATAGCTTTTTGTCTGCAGCTATGCTTGCCACTGCATTCTGTGTGCTTTTGTTTCTGGGCTGACAGCAAAAGCTGAGATTTATCACACTTTGATTTAGATACTTAATGGAAGTATCTTAATGCAGAGAGAGGACTCCCAGGCTATATCTCTAGTGAAGGTGAGGCGGTGTCAATGGAGAATGGTTTAATACACTGGTGCACCTCGGGGAGACAAGTTAGTACATAGGTAGGCTGAATGGCCTCTCTGTCTCCCTTGCCTACAGTGACAGCTTGAATTTTGAGGATCCTTAATTGCAGCAACTCAATTCTGTGTCTAAACCCTGGTGGGAGGAATCTGGGTGCAAGTCCTTATTATTCACAATTGGTCAGCAATGACTTTCCATTCGTTGTCCGTCTGTCTTTGGCTGCTCATTTTTTCCCATATAAATCTCTGGAAATGCTGTAGTAATTGCCACACACAGCTGTATGACTCCTCACTGTTGCTCCTTGGTTGTCTCCAGACTTAATGTTAATATTCCCTTCATATCCAGCAGCGATGCTGGCCGTGAGGTAAGGCAGTCCAGGCAGAGCATGGACCAAGGGTTTCCTTTCAAGGATCCATATGTGATCTTTGGGGCAGTCAGTCACAGTTGAAGCTATTTGTTCATTGTGCAATGGAAAGTCTACCAGTTCTGTTTCCCTTATATTCCTCTCAGAGGAATCACTGATAAACTTAGAAAGTTTGTTTTATATTTTATCTTAACACCAGGAAACAAAATACCTAGTGAAAACTGGTTAAGGCATAACAACCCTATCTCTGTATCAAGTGTGTGATTTAGCTTCCGCGTCACTGAGAATTTACCTGGGAAATCCTTTGCAAGGAACAAAAATATACTATGAACGTGAAATACACTGGCTGTTCTTCTCCTGAAAGAGCAATAGCCAGGGACTTCACACTCAGGCAATCTGATATTATTCAAGGAACCACCTAGATAACACTTCACATATCAGCTTTGGAATTGCTATTAATAGAAAACATAGTAATAGATTTCCTACTGATTTTCTGCATCTCATGAAACTGGTAAGGTACTGGAAAGATGAGAAGAAATGTCTTTATAATATGGCATAATAAATTTTGTTTCGAATAAAAGAGGAAACTATGTTACCTCTAAGCAACGTGATGGGTAATTTAAGAAGTTACAGAGCCATAAGAGGATTTTGAAGTTTAAGTGGTGAAATGAGTTTATAAACAAAAAAGTGTAGAAGAAAGCACATTTTAATTCTCAGTCTTAATACTGGGCAGTAGGGCCATGCTCCTAAAACATGTTTTCCTTTTCTTTGTAGACTCACTGTTATTTTCCCCTTGATATCAATGACACAGTACTTTTAAATTCATTTGAAATGATAAAATATGGAACAAGAAGAGCTCCTCTAGCATACAACTATATGGCAGATAATTGTAGATTTCTTCATGTGTTAAGTGTACAGGAGAGTGAAGAGCAAATTCACAGTTCGTCCAGGAGATGTCTCTCTCTTCCCAAAATATGCCCAAGCCATTTGTGTTTCAAGGGCTCTATCCGGCCTTACAGATGTTGGCTCCCTCAGCCTGCAGTTATGACCTCGCAAGAAAGCGATATGCGGTCTGACCGCTACGTATGCTGCGTTCTGTTGTGGGGTTTGGCTGTCGTTTCCAGTGCAAACGCCTCATTTTTAGGTCAATGTTTTTAAAAACCATGGGAGCTGAACAAACATTTGTGCTCCAGCCTTGTTTTTTCTCATGCACTTCAAACTTATGTGGTAGGCTAACTTGCTTGATTTCTACAACCTAATAATTTATTGTACAATTCTGTCACTGCAACTGAAGAAAACACAGTGATATCAATGGATTTTAGGGACAGATACAGCTCGTGGGAGCCTGAATAAGTACTATTATTCTGCTAACAACATAAAGAGTATAGTGTGAACAGTAAATAATTCAATATTCTCATTGAAATACATCACAAAGGAATTTAATCCTTTTTTGAAATATTTTGAAATATTTTCAGTTCTACTGCATAGAACATGGAGAATAGCAGATAGTCCTGCAACAATCAATACATTTTAGTTTTGCTGATTACACAGTAAAAGAATTTGTGCTTTAAGAAATTGCTTTGGTTTTAGCAACACAAAGGATAGTGAAAACACTTGCAGACCTAAGTCCTTTGGATCTACTGGTTTTATTCTCACCATTGCAGTGGTTCTACCCTGTACTTTATGATATCAGCTCACGTGAGCCAAACTTCTTTTGTGAGGAGATAGACATAGAAATCTCTTTTTTCTCTGGACAGCCTGATAATTTTATTAATATGAATTTATACATGAGTTTCACTGACTTACTGGTGATCACTGGGAATTGCAGGAATTATGACATCCATAACAGTAATTCTTTTCTCGTGGGAGAAATAATGAAATATGATATAAAATGTTAGTCTGGTGGATAGGTCCTGCAGCTTTCAGATGCTTTAGAGGAAAAATAATTTTATTTTTATGAGCATTTACTGACTACTGCCATTGGAGAATGAAATACTGGTCCATGCGGTGGTCCCAGGTGAACCTGTGTACTTGGGCATGGGCTGTCTGGACAGCTTTGTGGAGATCATGAAGGAGGCAGGGCAGGAGGATGCCTTAGTGGAGTTACTCTTCTTCTGGAATGAAACAGGCAGCTGAGCATACACATTTGCCCCCAAAATTCCTCAAGAAAAGAAAAGGGGCAGTAAGATGCCCCCAGCAAGAAGTGGAGACAAAGAAGTAAGACTGAGCCTTTGTCTGAAAACTCAGCCTGTTCACACTGCAGTATGGATTTAGTTTGGAGGGACTTTTAGGTTTGATTTGAAGTCTCTGGGGGAAGGAGCTGTCCTGTGGCATGTCTGTCTCTCTTGGTAATAGTATTTCTGCCGACAAGTTGAGAGGCAGTACTTGGGGGTAGGAAAAGAAAAGTTTTGTCCAAGCTTCATCTGGTCAAGGCACCAAAACCAAATGCTGTTCACTTTTGTTGATCTTCATGACATGATTCCCCTCAAGGACTGAAGAGTTCATTAAAGAGTCATGGAGGTATCTGATTTAAGTTTAACTGAGAAAAAAAAAAAGTTGCTTATACCTTTCAAAGGTTGGCTTTCAGGGTCTCTGTGAAATCAGAGGAAAAGATACAATATTCCCACACTTTTAAGGACCTCTTTTTAATTCTAACAGCAAAAATTACTCATTTCTCTTTAAAACAACATCACACAACAAAGGTATTACATGGTAGTTAAGGAGACCTGTTGAATATCACATTTCTTGGACACTCTAAATGGGCAGAATGTCCTGTGTGCTGTGGAAATGTTCCTATTACTCAGCTGGCTGACATGGAAGCTCTTATTGTTGGTGTTTTTGTTTTTGTGTTCTGCTTTGCAGCTGCACTCCCCCCAGGAAGAAACACGGGTGCTTCTGCTGACTCAGTCCCAGCCAGAGTCCCCCAAACGCACTGGAGCCACCTGATTCTTGGAGAGCCTGGAAGTAATTTCCAGCCTAGTGTGTTTCATTTTGAAGTTTAGTCAAACAGCGCAGCCAGATGGAGCAGTAGATTGTCCTGGAGGAAACAAAATCTCAAAGTGGAACTTTAAATAAAAAAAAAAAAAATGAGAAATCTAGGAAAGGAGGGAAGGAGGTTAACTTTGAGATGTCCCTAGAAAAGTGAAAACTTTATCTCAAATGCTGGAGTGATGTAAGCAGCTGGAAGGACTGAATTAAAGGGTTGAGCTTTTGGGTGGAGATTTGGGGGTCAAAGGAATACTTCTGCAAGCCACTCCACCTGTCAGTAGCCAGCCTGAACCCACCTGCCTTCTACTGGGAGTGCCTTGAAAACTTCACATCAGCCTTTCCTAAACTGTGCTTCTGCTTTTCTGACACCACACTCAAACCACAATCTTGGAGCCTCTGCCATTAACATTAAGCATCTTCTCGGATTTCCTGGCCAGGAGGGCCCACAAGGACCAACCAGGATAGCAGGGTCCAGGCCCACTCTGACTGAATTCTCCTTCGAATTCTTGCCTGCCCCTTACAGAAACCTAGCTTTTAAAAATTCCCACCTGAGGAGGATTCACCAATAACCTTGGTATATTTTTCCAGGTATTAGTTTACCTTTCTGTTAAAATATGACCGATTTGATAAGAAGGCCAACCATATCCTGGGCTGATCAAAAGAAGTTTGGCCAGCAGGTCAAAGGAGGTTATTCTGCCCCTCTACTCCACTCTCGTGAGACCCCACCTGGAGTACTGCATCCAGCTCTGGAGTCCTCAACGTTAGAAGGACATGGACCTGCTGGAGCGTGTCCAGAGGAGAGCCACGAGGATGATCCGAGGGCTGGAGCACCTCCCCTATGAGGAGAGGCTGAGCAAGTTGGGGCTGTTCAGCCTGGAGAAGAGAAGAGAAGGCCCGGGGGAGATCTTATTGTGGCCTTCCAGTACCCAAAGGGGGCCTACAGGAGAGCTGGGGAAGGACTTTTTACTAGGCCATGTAGTGACAGGACGAGGGGGAATGGCTTCAAGCTGGAAGAGGGCAGGTTCAGATTGAACATTAGGAAGACGTTTTTTACTTTGAGGGTGGTAAGGCACTGGAACAGGTTGCCCCGAGAGGTTGTTGAGGCCCCATGCCTGGAGGTGTTCAAGGCCAGGCTGGACGTGGCCTTGGGCAACCTGGTCTAGTGGGAGGTGTCCCTGCCTATGGCAGGGGTGTTGGAACTCGATGATCTTCAAGGTCCTTTCCAACCTAAACCATTCTATGATTCTATGATTGTATGCTAACTTGGCTGTAAGTAATTTCAAACCTGCCACAAGTAGATGCTTGCTCTTTTGCTTCAGAGATGAAGAAGGAATCAATCTGAAAGGTGGCCACATTTTCCTACTTCCATGTCAGCTTCTCTTCTTGGACATTGCTACCTTCATTTACCCTCAGTCAGGCAGAAAGTTCCTTGGAGATGGGGATGGACCTTCATCCTTAGGTGTGCTGTGGCACCTGAGTGACATAGAATCATAAAATCGTCTAGGTTGGAAGGGACCTTTAAGATCAGCGAGTCCAACCATCAACCTAACACTGCCAAAACCCTACTAAACCATGTCCCTGGGCACCATGCCTATCCGTCTTTTAAATACCTCCAGTGTCACACATGATTACTCCAAGCAATTCTGAATTACCTTTATTTTAATAAAGCCTTTGACACTGTTTCCCACAGCATTCTTCTGGAGAAACTGGCTGCTTGTGGCTTGGAGGGGCATTCTCTTCACTGGGTAAAAAAACTGGCTGGATGGCAGAGCCCAGAGAGTTGTGGTGAATGGAGTTAAATCCAGTTGGTGGCCAGTCACAAGTGGTGTTCTCCAGGGCTCAGTACTGGGGCTGGTTCTCTTTAATATCTTTATCGCTGACCTGGACAAGGGGATTGAGTGCATTCTCAGTAAGTTTGCAGGTGACACCAAGTTGGGCGGGAGAGTTGATCTGCTTGAGGGCATAAAGACCCTACAGAGGGATCTGGACAGGCTGGATCGATGGGCCGAGGCCAATGGTATGAGGTCCAACAAGGCCAAAAGCCGGGTCCTGCATTTGGGCCACAACAACCCCATGCAGTGCTACAGGCTTGGGGAAGAGTGGCTGGAAAGCTGCCCAGCAGAAAAGGACCTGGGGGTGTTGGTCAACAGCCGGCTGAATATGAACGGGCAGTGTGGCCAGCAGGACTAGGGAAGTGATTGTCCTGCTGTACTCGGCACTGGTGAGGCTGCATCTTGAATACTGTATTCAGCTTTGGGCCCCTCACTACAAGAAAGATGTTGAGGTGCTGGAGCATGTCCAAAGAAGGGCAATGAAGCTGGTGAAGGGTCTTGAGAGCAAGTCTTATGAGGAGCAGCTGAGGGAACTGGGGTTGTTTAGCCTGGAGAAGAGGAGGCTGAGGGGAGACCTTATCACTCTCTACAGCTACCTCAAAGGAGGTTGTAGTGAGGTGAGTGTTAATCTCTTCTCCCAAGTAACAAGTCATAGGATGAGAGGGAATGGGCTTAAGTTGCACCAGGGTAAGTTTAGTTTGGCTATCAGGAAAAATTTCTCCACTGAAAGGGTTGTCAAGCATTGGAACAGGCTGCCCAGGGAAGTGGTTGAGTCACCACCCCTTGAGGTATTTAGAAGATGTGCAGATGTGGTGCTGAGGGACATGGTTTAGTGGTGGACTTGGCAGTGCTAGGTTAATGGTTGGACTTGATGATCTTAAAAGTCTTTTCCAACCTAAGTAATTCTATGAGTCTATGATTCTACCTACCAGCTTGTTTATCAGGAAGAATATTATTCTACTAACACAGTGTTGCCTCCACCTAAGCAACCTGCCTGCAATGTCTACTATAGATAATTTGATCTTAGAGCCCTCTGCCCCTCTAGCTAGGTCATCAGGATGAGGCAGGGGGGAGGCAGAATAAGAGGAGCTATCTGGGGTGGTGCTCACCAAGGCTGCAGGAGATGAAGTGCAGATAGCGAATGCTGCCTTGGAACATGCCTGAAGGAGCAGTCAGGGGAATATCTGGAAAGTGGTAGGAACCAAGAAGCAATGGGATCCATTCTAGGATGCAGCACAGTTCTTTCACTGACAGAATTCGGATAGCCTCCAAAATAGGCATCTTTTCAGCTCTGCAGAACCTGCCTGGGTGAATAGTAGTGGGCTTTTTTCTATTTGTTTTTATCTTGTGTAACTGCACTTTTAGCTAGTTGTATCTATCTACTTAAGCCTGACTTCTAAAAGAATAATTCATCTGTATTAAAATTCCTCCAGTGCTTAGCCAATGGGTCTAATTTGGCTACATATATTTGCAGACACTCTCAATGTTTATTTTACAGAGCTGTATGTTTGCAAATCCTATTTTACTGTCTAATAGCACTGGATCTTATCCATCTCTATCGTCATCTTATTTTTTCCCCGAGAAACTCACTGTACGATTTCCAAATTTCTAATTTCATCCTGATGTAGTCATTGCAAGGCTCCTGCTTGGGGAACAATGGGAGAGTGAGTAAAATTTCAGTACATCTCCTGAATGTTTGTATTAGTGACTTCTGTAGTTTTTCCTCACGTTTATACCAGCAAGGATTACAAGCCTTTGCATATTTCTTACGCTGTGTAAAGACCTCGACGCGTGATCAAGTTACCGTGCTCTAAACAAGTTACTACAAGTCGGCTGGGAAGCAGTAGTTATCTGTGTACCTAACACAAAATACTATGAAATTATGTGACTTAGGTAATTCTCTTTCCTTAAATGCAAGCTGTAATCAAATTCGTTTGTATCTGACAAGCCTGAACATACACATCTAAGTGGTGTCCATTGGTGCCTAGTGACTTCTAAATCACTGCAAATGGGCAACATATCTGAGCTTCACCATCCTGTAAAATGTGAAATTATCTCAATTTCTGTACTGAACCGAGGGAAAGTGGTCCTTCAGTTACCACTGAAGTACCTGGTTATCATCTTTTAAAATGACATGAAGATGCTATTATAAAGAAGATATTACCAGGTTTGGTGTAGCTGTTTCATGTGCTGTTTTGCATCCCACTGCACAGGTAGCACGTTCTGATGGAGATGGTTCCACCTGCAGTGGTGGGATTTCCTTTTTCCAATTTACCTTAACCTGGCCGGAGCAGGGAAAACCCTTCAAAAGAAGGGGCAATCTTTTGGGCCAAATGGATTGGGAGGAGGAAATTTTCCTAGGGACACAGAGGGGACTGTGTTATTCTTATTCAAGCTGAGAGCACACTGAAAAGTGACAGAGTACAAAGCAAGGATGAGGAAACAACCCACCATGCAGGGACACACTGGACAAGAGAGATTGGCTTTCACATCCTTTATTTAACATCTTACCTAGAACTTCTGAGCCTGTACTAATTTTTTTCTTTGTACTAATAAAAACCTCAGACTAGAGGCTGGGGATATTTCACTCTTCAGTCTGTTCATCTCATACCCTTTTCTTCAGCAATATATATTAATAGTGTGGGTACCCTTCTGTGGTTCCTCCCTAACATAAATGCCACTGTGTTGCAAACAAAAGGGACTTTTGGCACAGGACCCTGACCTGTATTTGGAAAGAAGATGAGAGTTGGTGGAGTGGCTAATGAGCTCCTCAAAGTTTATATTTTGGCTCTGCTCATTTTGCAGTTTCCACAATGAGAAGGAAGTGTGATAGCTGAGAAACACACTTCAAGGATACACACTCAGGCGTGTCTGGCTGAGAGCACTTTTCTAGGCCAACACTTCTGAGCATTCACTCATGATAAATAGTGATGGAACATGAAGGTGCGGAAAGCACCTTTAAAGAAGAGATGCATGTCCTTGGGCTGGAGGAACAGGAAGATGAGGACCATGCAGGGACATCAGACACCAGGGCCTGGGAAATGCTTTGAATTGCACCATAAGCAAGGTTGTCTGTGTTTCAAACTCATTAATGCGCTGCCATCCACCGTTATGATGGCCAGAGTGATGGGGACCACACTCTGACCTGGAAGCGACCGTCAGTGATGAGAAGACATTGTGTCCTGATGCGCAAAAAGGAAAGTTCCCTTCTTCCACCTCTATATCCATGTTAAAAACTGTCCCTAGTAAATAGTCACGTGATTTCTCGTTGGATAGCAGTAATGAGGTGAAGGTAGGTAACCTGGTCTAGTGGGTGGTGTCCCTGCCTATGGCAGGGGGGTCGGAACTTGATGATCTTCAAGGTCCTTTTCAACCTAAACCATTCTATGATTCTATAATAATTAGCAGATGTATAATTTCCCCCCTACTTACTGGCTTCTTTTCCATCAAGTCATTCCTTATTTGAGTGTACTGGTTTGATGCCACTCTCAGCTAGCTGAAATAAACAGTAACACCAGTATGAAACTGGTCAGAGAGTCACATCATATGTCTTATATGTAGAAAAAGAAATCCCTTTTCCTTGTTTCTCTAGTAATACTAAATTGCTGTTTCTTCAGAGCAATAGCTAGTTTCTATTATCAGCTGTAAACAATTACTAAGCTGCTTGTCTTGATGATTTATAGCTAAGTTATAAAAGGGTGTACTTTCTTCCAGGCTGCTTGCTAAGCCCAGAGGAGGACCCTGAGTTAATGGTGATGATGCTATTTTATCACCTGCTGTGAACTAATTCTAGGAACTAGTCAGATTTTTCTGAGGAAATTGCTTTGCAATGTGAAATCAATAAAGTCAATAATCTTTTCCTTTTTTTCCCCTCTGTGTGTGGGCATAGACCAATATGAAGAAGTGGTTTTTGGGGAAAAGGTGCTTATTTCCAGGATGAAATTTCTGGTCCAAACCAGAGATGGCAGTAACATAGGGACAACAGAACAAAGCATGGTCCAGTGGAGATAGCACCCAAGGGGAAAACATGAGAATTCAAACAGAGTTCATGTTTTGAATCTACTGGTAATTTAAATCCAGTGTGAATTTCTTTCTAACCTGCTATTTGGGCAGATATTTACTTTTTCATGAAACACTGTGAAAGATCCAGTTTTTATCACATTGCAGAATGCATCATTTTTTAATTAAAATTTTGTGTCGTTCTTCAGCATAGGAAAATTACTTCCTACAGATGCAATAAGAAAAATCAGGTGACTATTTTCTTACATTTCATTTTGGCTTAGTACTTGACATCTTTTAAGGGTTAAAAAATTCAACAGTAAACAAATTGTGGCATGTCAGTAGTTATTCTAAAGCTTCTTTTTAAGCTACGTGTATTAAGCACCCTGGAATTTTTGTTTGTTTGCGATAGCTGTTTTGTGTGATCATCTGTTATTAATTACAGTATTGTTGGTCAACTGGCTGTTCCAGTGATTAGTGGTATTGTTATAAAAGTATGCACACTCCCTCAGTACGCGGGTGGTGGTGGCAGTTCTGTTGATATCATTCCTGTCTTTTTCATGGGACAGAGCTTTAGGTCTCGTTTGGTTGCTTCATTTCTGCCAGATCCTAGATCTTTTTGCTTTCCTTTTTGGAATGGTTGAGACTTTACACTAACTGAGACAGGAATGGATCTTCTGAGGGTACATGAATTTTCAGCTCCTATAATAGATGTACAGTGCTCAGGAAGATAAGATACGTATGCTATCTAGAGATACCAAAAAACCCATTGTGCAGCATTTCATTAATTGTCAGTTTTATTTTTTGTGAGACTACCCTCTAAAATGTAAAACAAAACAATGATAAATGAGTTTTAAATTAGACAGTGGCTTGTAAGAGAAAAATCAAGCCAGTCATTTTGATGTCAGATGGTAAATAAAGGTTATGTGGACCTCATTTCAGAAGGAATTCAGCCAGTAATGTATTTCTGTGCTATATATGTCATGTTTGCGAACTGTTTTTTCATATACTTTTGTTTTAAAGCCTAGTGTTAGAGAAACTTGGTGGTTCTTGTTTGTTTAGGTTTCATTTTTTTTTAATGACACGTACTTTAAAAAAAACTTAAAAGGTTGGTGACTTCTTATGCTGGACAGTGTAACATAACTGAAACCACTGAGCTACTGATGAGAACTGCCATGGCAATAGACATACAGCTATTAACTGTGAAGCTACTGCTGTAATTAACAAGTGTGATGGCAAAGAGATGTTTCTGGGGAAGCTTTATGTTCTTCACACTCTGAGGGCTAGTGAGAGCTTTGGAGAAGCATAGATTTTTGAACAGGGAGCCTTTAATACTGCTGCAGAGACGAGTGCAGTGAACCTAATCCTCCCATGCAAAGACAACTTCACAAAAGAATTCCTCTTACCCTGTTCTTTTACAAGCAAATTCCACAGGCAAACTGGCCCTTACTGCATTAGTTTAGCTAAAATACTGCTTTGGGCAGCCTCGCCCTATACAATACAGTCAATTAATTTCATCTGTATCTAACTTTAATCGCAATCTATAGTGATCCTAATGTTTACAACAAACACCTTTAGTGTGTTCCAGATAAAGCTGGAAATTCAGGATTACTCAGTAATTTTTAAACTTGATGCATTATCCTTTGTCTAATAGAAGAATATAGTGATGTAAACCAGCATGATGTCAACTGGAATTTGGTCAAGAAATTCTATATTGGGCTTTTCATTGAATCGTTGTGATGGAACTGGGTGCAACTTGCTTAATAGGACCGAACATTTTATTTCAAGATGAATACAGAAAGTAGATAAACACCCTCATCGAATATCAGTAAAAGAAATAATTGTCTTTGTTCAAAACTCAGACCAGATACTGAACTGGAGCTGAAAGTTCAGTTGCACACCATGTATGTCTTTCTATGCTTATCTTTGTGAGTTTAGGGGCAGTGAGTTGAGTGGGAGGCACACTTTGTGTACATAAAATATTGTAGAAGAAGAGTAGAAATTCCTAAGGATGTGGCAAAAGAAAGATATCTGATACCTTTTTCCTTTAAGTGGACCTTTTTTCTTTAAGTGGACCCTTTTTTTGCCATGTTGCAGAGGTGTCTTGTAGAGCTTGACTGCGCAAAGTAGAAGGCCAGGGAGAACAGTCCTTCCTGTGAAACCCTGGAGCTGCTAGGATGAGAGTGGTCCCAGCCGGAATGACTAAGTTGTTACACAAACACTCATGGATGAAGCATTTGATGAACTCAAGTAACATACACCTGAGAAATCAAATCTGTTGAAGAGGATGGCCGTCACTGGCTAGAAGGTGACAGGAGTCTCTGCTGTGAGGGTCCTTGCAATGGCATCTTCTGCTGGAGAGAGTGAGATTCCCTGAACTGCTCTTCTGCTCAGCTCGTGTGATCCTGCTGGGCTGTGGTCCCACATGACATTACAGGCATGATCCAGCACTGTATATGATAGTAAAGTACTTATAAATTCTGTCTTGGCTGTGTACAAAGGACTGCCCTACACAACCCTTCCTGCACCTACAGGAATGATTTCTATTAACAATTTACAAATATCTGTGTACACTGTGGTTAATTCTACAGCAGGAGCTGCCTGGAGGAGTTCCCAGCCTGGCTGGATTCTCCATCCTCGATGCTAACACACTGAAGCACACAAGCAGTGCCTGTCAAACGTTCTAGGCACAGCAGGAAGTGTCTGATGGAATCTCTGGGACTGCCCAAAATTCCCACCTAGACATCTCCTGCAGGAATTAGGCAAAGCCTTTGCTATGAGGCTGGCTGAGAGCTCAGACAGTCACCTTGTCTTGGTTCAGTCTTTTGTGTCACCTCTGCAGAGACCAGCTGGGAGCTCTGGGACGGCCCATGGAACTGATGCCTAAATGCGCAGGGTGTGCACCCAGGCGCAGCCCTGGTACCCAACTACATCACAGCTGTAACAACAGGACAAACTTATCCTTTATGTCATAAATTCAATTCAATAGTTCTTGCCACAAAAAGCAAAACAAAAATCAAAATGATAAACCTGATTCAATAAGGCTGATGATCTGCTCCTGCAGATGTAAAAGATGGACCATATACAGTGTCTGGATTCAAAATGGGGAATGATGTTACTTCCTTTTGGCAGCTGTCTGGCCCTTTGACAAACGTTTCCTGTGCTGCATGTGCACAGGATAATATGTTTCTTCATTGACATGCACTGAAAATAAGAAATACTCTACACGAGTGCTTTGCACTTACAGTCCTGATTCTCGTTTGCACTGAGGCTCTTTTGTGTGAGTCTGGAAGTATAGCGAGCACTTGAAGTAAGTGCTCGTTCTGCTGAAGATCTCCTCAGGTCAGGGTGAAGAGCTGTGAGTTTAAGGGAGACTCAGTCACTAGGAGGAACCCAAGCTAGCTCAGTGTCATCGGAGTTCTTGTTTTCCCTTGCTAATAGACCCGGACGTGTTCCCGGTCTGGGCAGGAGAGGACAGCTCCCCAGTGTCCTCACTTATGTGTGCTGTGTTGAAAGCAGGAAAAGTAAATGCAACAGCTGGTACATTAAATTCATGCCTTCTAAATCACTTCACTGTGGTGATAACAGCCCTATCAATATCCTCTTTCACTTGTCTGCTACATAGTCTTTTTTGTTTGAGTATTCACAGGTCCCTTTATGTCACAAGACTTCTCCAGCTGAAAGCACCACTGTCCATGTATTTCAAGTGAAAAGGGACATTTCTATTTTTATTTTAAGATTATGCTTCCGCTGTTGACATGGAATACGTGTGGTAATGGAAGTGTTAAAGGGGACGTTTGCATCTCTGCAGTGATTCTGGATAGAGGAAGGAATTGTTAGCATGTGCCAAAGGTTTGTGCCTTACCCTTAGTTCAGGTCACGCAGAACCAGGATAGCGTTTTTGGGTACAGCGTTGGGGATTTTTTTAGCTTTGGGCCATTAATATCCATCTAGACTGTTGCTGCAAAAAGCGTTTTCTTGAACCATAGCTTTGACCTCTCTCTCTGTCCTCTCTGCTGCTACTTCTCTGGCATATCTAACACAATTTTGTCTTTGTTCTCAAAGTTTTTCTTGGCCTAATCTCCCCCACCTATCTGTATTCCAGTGCTGAGAAGGTGACTTCTGTCTCTGACTAACCCAGTTTGACTCATGTTGCCATGCTGTCACTTCACAGTCACCGGTCTATCTATCTCCATCTAATCCCCAGTCTCCTATTTATCTCCTTAGAATCTCTCTGGGGAGAAGCTCTTGTTTTCTGTGTTGGCAGCTAATGCAGTTAAGCCCTGGGACCCCGCTGGGGATCCTAGGCTCTTTGAAAATATAAATTAATAAAATGTGAATTAGTAGAAACAGTGTCATGCAGAGGGATGGAAAGTGAAAGGAACTAAAGTAATATCCTGGGGGTCTCTACAGCAGCCAGCAGGGGTTCCTACCAGGAGCTCATAAGCAGAGAAATGGTGCTGAAGATCTGCTGTATGAGGTGTGTATATTGTGCTGAGGGGCTCTTCCCAGCTAGCTCTAGCCTGGTCCCATGGGCTGGAAGGTCATTAACATCTGGAGCACAACTTCTGGTTTCGTTTCATCTAAGGGGAATACAGCGTGTGCTTTCTGAGACTGCGCTGTGGTGTGAAACACTGCAGTTATTGCTGTTGGGAGGTATTGGCATGTTCACTTCAGAAGTGTCCTCCTGAGCCAAACTATAGTGCTAATGTGGGCACACCCTCATTGTCTTCATATCTTCAGTACAGTTTGTCATTATGACATCAAATTAGCAAAATGAATAAATATTACTCCAAGGCAATAAATTTTTTTCTGGTTGAGATTTGAGTTATTAATTTATGTTCATCATCCTAGAGTGATTTGTCAGAAAAGACAAATGATTTCCTTCTATATATGTGTTTGCACTGACAGGAGTAGCTTTACGGAGCCCAGTGGATGGAGCATTATGAAAAACCACCGGAGCTGGAGGTTCAGTTTAAACCTACAGTAGAACACACTAAAGTGTGCCAAACAAGACCACTTTGAATTTAACAGATTTAAAAGACCTGGCTAGTCTTCTTGAATCATAGGGTACTTCATAGCAATCTGGAACTGCAATATCTCATTCTTGTTTTAAAATTTCACTGTACTTCACACCTAGCTAAATTCTGCCACTTACACAGCCAGCTGTGAATGGTGATGAAACTGGAGAGAACAGAGGAAAAAAAGGCATATCTATGTAGGTGTCATCAAGAACTGTTACATATTACTTATTTCATCGTTTGACTTGTGATGTTGTATGTATGTATTAACAATTGTCTGTGCTCTCATTTATTTTTGACTATAACATGATAAGTAAAGCAAAATGCAATACTTGCCTTGGTACTACCGTACTTGCAACCTGATATAACACAATAGAAGGATGAAATAAGATGACAAATATTGTTTCCCAATGCTTATAAGACTAATAAGCTGCAGATTTAGTTTGGTACCTATATAGTTTTAAACTCGCTTTAAAGTGAAAACTTCTAAAATCCTCTATTTTTCAGTATGTTGCTCTCATTCCTTTTAGCCTTTTTAAAAAGTGATTTGATTTCTTTGTTCTGGTACGACAGTTTAATGAAATCTGCAATGTAACTTAAGACTTAAATATCTGCTTTGTATGTTTCTTCTGCTAGTTAGAATGTTGATTTGCATTTCTTACAAATACTAATTGCACAGAAGGTTGTGGGGATACACATGTGCGTGTGTGTGTGTATGTAATATCTTGCTTCCTCTTTTCAAAGCATTGTCCAAACACCAGCTAATTGATTTGACATGCTAAAAGAGAAACTCGGTGCAACCAAGTTATTTTGGTATGAAAGACATTTCCAGTCATCTCCGTTCAATAATTGCAACCACAACTTCAAAGATGATACAGATGCAAATTGAAATGTGTGATCTTGTTCTATCTGGATTTGATTTCTTTCCCCTTTTGCTCTGAAATACTCATCCTCCCCTTCCTGCTGGGATCAATGATGGCTGGGACTGCCACGTACAATGAAGCTATACAAGTCCAAAGCGATTGAATTTTACTCCAGGGATATAACTCCAGTTCCCTCTTCCTCTCCTTCAATGGGACTGGCCCTAATTTTATGCATATTCTGTGAGTTATATCCAAAATGTAGGTATGAATAAAATCTCCTAGGAGAAGGACGGGGAATCATGATCCTTATCTTCTAATAGGCCCCATTCTGAGATCATCCTTCTCTTATCTCTTTCCAAATTCTATTCTGCCATATGGGAGTACAATAAATTGTTGTTGACTAGTGAATACCCCCACAATTCTTGCAGGAGATAAATCACACCGCACATCTTGAAATTTCTAAGCCTATTCCACCAGTGGAAGATAGCGAGCATCAAGTCCGTACAGATGGAAGGTTTTTAATACCTTAGCTAGTCCAAACATTTTGCTGACTATGTGAAGTCCACCAGTAACTTTGAAATTACTGCTGATTTTCCATGAAAGACTCTCAAATGCTGATGAAAAAAACAGAAGACCCTTGTGCCCCTGCCTCCTCAGAGCTGTACATATTAGTACGTGTCGTGCTAGAAAGTTTCAGCAATATTTTCTCCTGTGCTCGTGGAACACAACATCATGGCAGTGAACATCAGAACAGAAGATGATGACTCTGAGGCAGCTGTAAGCATTGTTTTGTCTACTTACCTTACCCGTTTTCTGTCCATCTGGCTGACTCAGGAGCCAGCAGAGACTGCTCTGGGTATGACAATGTATGGCAGTATGTGACACCACATCTCTACCTCAGTGCACGACACCGTGGTGGCAGGTACTTGTTAGCACATGGATGCTGCAGAACAGGTAAGAGCACAGTATAGAGGAAGAGTCTAATCTTTGAATAGACTTCAAGCATAACAAATAGGGAAGATGTAACCAAAATATGCAAGAAAACAGATTGTAAAAGTGCTCACAATTTCTGATGTTCCTCCAGAGCTCACAGGATTAGAGAACATAAGCTTCCTAGGAGCAGATTTTCTGGTACTCCTTTCTTCCAGCCAGATCAAATTCAGAAATGCCATTAAAATGTCACTTTTTTTTTCATTTTTTCTAGTGCTCGCAAGTAACAATGTGTCAAATTTTAGCATCTCATGGAGAAATTCAAAATCCACTTGAATCATTGTAAGTAAAGATGTGAGGCCTCTGCAGGAAGAGACAGCACATCTGTGGCTGACTGGAGCTGCCCAGTTGTCTTAGGTGTTTCAGCAAGGTTATAAGAAGAAACACTGAGGTCATACTCGTGCTTGTCCAGTAAGACATCTTCACATCATTGCTTTCAAGTGGCCCCAACCAGACAAGGCTGTGCCATAAGACCAGAAAAGTCATGAAGTCAGTACTTCCACGATTCTATCATTTTTCCACAGATGCGTGTTATTTTTTTTAATGCTTCAATATTTCAATCAAATTGAAGGAAACAGCTGTTGAATAACCTCCTGTAGGTTCCTAAATGCATGTGCTGGTTTTGGCTGGGATGGAGTTAATTTTCTTCATTTTTGCTAGTATGGGGTTATGTTTTGGATTCGTGCTGGAAACAGTGTTGATAATACAGTGATGTTTTCGTTATTGCTGAGCAGTGCGTACACTGAGTCAAGGCTTTTTTTGCTTCTCACACCACCCCACCAGCGAGTAGGATGGGGGTGCACAAGAAGCTGGGAGAAGACACAGCCGGGACAGCTGACCACAACTGACCAAAGGGATATTCTATAACATATGATGTCATGCTCAGCAATATAAAGCTGAAGGAAGAAGAAGGAAGCGGGGGACACTCAGAGTTATGGAGTTTGTCTTCCCAAATAACTGTTATGTATGATGAAGCCCTGCTTTCCTGGAGATGGCTGAACACCTGCCTCCGGTGGGAAGTAGTGAATGTATTCCTTGTTTTGCTTTGCTTGCGTGTGCGGCTTTTGCTTTACCTATTAAACTCTTTCTATCTCAACCCATGGCTTTTCTCACTTTTACTCTTCTGATTCTCTTCCCCTTCCCACCAGGGGGGAGTGAGCGAGTGGCTGGGTGGTGCTTAGTTGCCATCTGTGGTTAAACCACGACAATGTAGGATGGCTTTTTTTCTGTACATCCTAATTCATTAAAAAAAAAAAAAATCTCCAAAAACCAACCCTATGAATATGCTTTTAATTCCAAGGCATGGGTTTACTCTGCCATGATCTCTGATGTCCAGTTACCTTGGGCTCTCCTGGAGCACTTGGGGCTATCACAACCACCACTACCTCAAGCCTCACTGACAGACCTCTGCAGGCCTTTGGGGTGTTGAGTGTGGGGACTGGAAGAGATAAGTGTGATTCTGTGGCCCAGGAATTATGAGGGGATGATGTAGTCTGAATACCGCCGTGCAAAGTTTAGTTTATTTCATGTTTTGTCAATGTTTTTCATTGTACTTTGAAAATAAAGAGATACCTTAGATTTTGGGCAGTGTAATAGAACTAGGAGGCTAAAGGAAAGAGGTCCTTACTTCTGTCTGCTCAGATAGGTATAAAGCTGCAAAAGGGAGAGCCAAATCCACTTGATACCACAGGGGTATGAACTATATTGGAGGGTGGAAGGGCTGTGAGTTCATAATCACCACCTTACCCAGTCACAATTGCATTAATGATTGTTGTGGCATTTAAAATTTTGGCAAACTGCCTCAAATGGCCTGTTCAAAGCTAGCTTCACACTGCAGAGAGAGCCCTGTCAGCCAATCTGACGTAAATAGAGCAACAATGACTTAAATGGGCTTGCACAAAACAAAACCTTTGAGGTCTCGGTGGCAATTTTCTTCTTTTTTTTTTCCTTTTTCGATTTTAAATTGAGTTAATTTACATGTAATTTTGTTTAAAAACATTCCAAAGTGCCTTACCCAGGCCCTGTGGCCGACTGACCACCTAGTGCTGTGAGAAAAGTTTTTTTCCGAAAAGAAACTGGGCTCATGCATGAACATGTAGCGGAATAGTATCCACCATTGCACACGACAGGCCATTTCTCATCAAGCAAGTTCACCCCTGCAACAGGTATTTGGGGTACGATTGACAACAAAATCCATTTCTGGCATTTCCATGTCTTCCAAGACTATTTTGAAATCAGAAAAGCTTGGTAGCAGTAAGACCTTAGCAGGATGTCTTGGTAACTTATTCTGAGGATTCCCTGAAAATGTTTTCAAGCTATAGGTATCAGACATGAATCTTCAGTTTGTTTTGAACATCTCCAACGAGTGTCACCTTCTGTTTAACTTGCATTCATTATTTGGGGGTAAATATTATCTATTCATTCTCCTTAAGGTAGGGGAAATCTCCTGTTAAGATTTCTGTCAGCTACTCTTCTGGGTTCATCAGTAACTGTGGTACCGGTGGGCCGGATTTCTGGCCTTGCCTCCATCATCTGGGGCTTGGGGCTTTCAAGGGTTCCCAGACCTCCTTCCAGGCTGCAGCAATGGACCAGAGAGGTGTCAAACCCTGAGCAATTGCAGACCAAAGTTGGTGTTAGTCTGCTTGGTTTCACCACTGCCTATCTCCGGCCAGCTCTAAATGACCTGTATAGAATTTTGCAAACGGGTTGTTTTTCCCTACCCAGCACAAAGAGAAATGAAGTGCCTGAAAAGAAAAAAAAAAAAAGGTTATTTAACTCAAAGAAAATATGCCTTTCTTTTCCCTTTGCATGCAATCTTTCAAATAAGTTTTTATTTGAAAATCACTGCTAGCCATGTGTCTCCTTTGTATAAAAGAAGACCTAGTTATTTGTCAAAATTTTATTTCACAGTTTTCTTTGTTAAAAGAAAAGTCCTTTTCTTTGTTAAGGAAAAAGAGAATTGTTGTTAGGACACATATGAAGAAAACAAAACAGAGGAAGCAAAAGATTATAAAGGAGGGGAAAAAGCTTCCTCTTTCCAACTCTTTCAGTGACTTAAAACAGTTAAACTTCCCAACAAATTTTGTTGCAAATTCCTCCTCAGGATGCAAGTGTTTTTGTGTGTTGTATTTCACAGGCAACAGCTCGCTCTCAGGTTTTATCTTCACCCCACTACAGTAAGTGCTGAAGATGGGGGTGTCAGATGCCCTCGCCTCATCATGCCATGGCACAGCAGCACTAGGTCAGTGCTCACCACTTTGGGTCAGGAGAGCAGGTTTGAAGGGTACCTTCTGCTTGTCCCAGCAAACCAAGCTCTGCTTTACATCACAGAGTGGTCTCACGGTGCAAGGCAATGGAGAATGTACCCCGTGTGCTTCAGGTGTTACAGGCAACCTGGAGCTGGTCAGAAGGAAAATCCATGAAAAATCCATTACCAATGTCCTCATTTTCAGCCACTCGTCATTCCTAGGAACACCTTCTGCCCTTTCAAAACCACCTGTCAACCCAGATGTTTTTGCTACCTGCCTGGAATTGCCCATTGCAGGTTATTTCTTAATTAAAAGGGCAATCACTCCTGTGGTCCTTCGAGAGGCAAGAGAAGGAATATGGAAAAGAACTTATTTTCCATGCTTGTAGTGTTATAATTTGTCAGTATTTAAATCTGAACCAACTTTGTGATGCTGCTCCCTGCCTAGCTGGAAAGTACACTGCAGGGATACTTCACATTGTTTGCTGTTCATTGTCTCTCTTTTTTTTTACCCTTCCTGAGGTAAGGATTACATTGGAAGGGATTTGCTTTTGTTGTTTCAGCAAGCAGAGCCAACTGGCAGCCAGTTTGGTGTTTATATTGCAGTTGTTTCTTCTCCAGGGCACAGATTTTAGCGTTGCGCAAAATGGTATTATGTTCAGATCAGGAAAAATACTTTCCTCTCCACTGCAGATACAAAAGCGACAGCCTGTGGGAGGCGAGATCTGTCTCAGGTGTGTGCTGCTCTAGGAAACACCTGGATGCTGTAGACATAGTTTAATGTGTCTGATGGCTTAAGAATAGGAAAAAAACATGCAGAGAAGAGAGTAATTTTTCCTTGTGTAGCATATAAGCAGTATTCTGAAGCCTCGTTGGTAATGTACAAAATAAAAACTGAAAAAGAAAACCCCAGCAAAAATATTCTAAGCAACCTCACTATCTCTATGATAAAACTAATTTGGGAGACTCATAGCCAGTTGCAACTTCATTACTGCCGGAATGGCTCCACAGGATAGGACTTAAGAATACCTGCCACCACAGACCAGCTCCTGAGAAATGTCCATTCCTGCATGGATAAACTTGCTGCAAAGCAAAAAGTCTGGTGTGATGGTATTGATTATGGTGTAGAACGTGGCCCTTTGAACCACGATACCAAAAAATATCAAAGTAACCAGGAAGCAGTTTATGGGGAACCTTGATAAGTGCTAAGATCTTAAAGCTGAGATGGTATTCTGAGAAAAGACAGTATAGAGAGGGGAATACATATTAATGTTGTTGTGGTTGCCTGTGATGCTGACGCAGCACTCTGAACTATTCCATTTTAGTTATATTTTTTAAGAGTTTCTGGCTTCAGGCCCAAGTGTTCACAGTAATTAATCTTTCTAATAAGAGAATAATCAAGAATTTAGGCTGGTTTGAAGCAATAGAATAAAATCTTTCACCCTGGTGATCTCAGTGGGGCCAGAACGCAGTGGCTGTAAATAGGCACAGGTCCATGAAGCCTCACCCAATTTTGCTGCAGCGTAACAACGAGCTGAATGATGCTTTCAGTTTGTTAACTGACTGGCGTAGATCGTGTATCCATCCAGGGAACATGATGTGCAGAAGTCGCAGCTTGGCTCTGGATGAATACCAGTGCTCTGTGAATCATTGCTGAATCCCACGTACTCATGAGCCAAGTGGGCCTGGGAAAAGCCAGGTCAGTTTTGCTTAGTCCAGGTTTCCAAGGTGTTTTTGGAATGTGGAAGTTTCTACCCTTTTTGGACTCGGCGACCCTGAAGCCAGTGCTAAGGTGGGTATCTCCCTATTCTTGATTAGCATTTTCAGCAGTTGTGTGCCAAATATATGAAGCAGGCAGTACTATCAGAAGAGTTTCTCAAACACAGTCACTTTTAATAATACCAAAACAAACGAAAAAAGTGCTAGAGAAGTTACAGACCCCTTTCCTAGACTCCCCACTCCCCAGTCCAATTCTGACCTCATTCTTCCTGTGAGTCTTTCCTTGGAGAGTGTCCTAGGCTTGGCGGGTTCACTTCTCTTTTTTTCTTCCACCAGGTTGGTCTTCTGGCATGTGGTCTGGATGCTCTCTTTTGTCAGTCAGATTTCCTTCTTGAATTTAAGTCCGTTTTGATGATCTTTTTGCCAAACATTTACACAGCTGAATTTCAGCCACCAGATGGACCCATCCCAACAAACCCCTGTCCTCAGAACTGGCCCGGTCTCTGAGTTATTCAAGGTGGCCTTGATAGGACTCGTATTGATAATCTGCTATTAGGTGTTCCCTTGTCTTCTGTTCCCCCATGGTGGAATGGAAAAGGCTGTTATTATTAAGGTCAAGCAATTGCCACACAAAATGAGATTCACAATGCATGTGCAATGTTGTGCAAAGACGCTGCACTCTACTGCACGCTCTTTTTAACGGCAAATAGGTAACAGATAACTATGTATTCATATGCAAAAAGAAGCAGAGCTGCATTCTTTTAAACTTAGACTCCTTTTCAAATCATATGTGCTTAAGTGTAGAGAATATCAAAGTGAAACAGCTAACTCATAGTCCCTAGCGCAACATAGGGCTGTCCTCAGTGAATGAAGTTTTTTGCAATACTAAAAGTCTTTCTTTCCATGAAAATGTAAAAAGGTATGCCCAAACGATGGCCCCTTATAGTAACATCTTATAACCTCAAGCAAAATATACTAGTTCAGATTTATCCGTAAATATAAAGAATTAGAACTGACTTGTTCTTGAAAATAAATGAAGAAAGGACACTTTGGAATATGCTGCATTAGCTGTTACCTTATTAATTTATGCTGTGATCTTGTTCTCTCTTTTAACCAAGTAGCAAAACTCTTACAGGCACTGGTGACTGTAACATAGTACTTTAGCTGGTAAAGAACAAAATGTAATCTTACAGTATTCTACACTTCACTCCAGAATAGAAAAGCTCTGGTGTAATATTCATTCTATCGCCTTCTAGAATAGGTAAAGATGTGTTTTGGCACAAGGTGCCTCTAGTCACTAAATACCTGGCCCTTAGCCCAGAGAGGTTAAATTTCTGGCCTAACGTGTTATACACTGTTGTCTGTGTCTTGATCATAAGGGTAATTGCTTGCAACTGCTTCTGCCTGGCTCAAGCAGCTTGGAGCTACAAGTCAAAGCTTAATCATATCTAGGGACCCCAACCACTGAGACACTGGCAGAATCATTGAAAATATTTCCATTTGCCTCACTAGGCTTTGGATCTTGTCTTGGGTTACCATGGTGAAGTCTCTCAGCGTATCTCGTTGTATCAGTAACAGGAGAATGTGCCAGGGGTTGATACTGAAGCACAAGTTCAATATCATCAGCAACCTGGACAGAGGGTGCACCCTCAAAAAATTTGTGATGACACTGAACTGGTGGGAGTGACTGACATGATCCCGCAATCCAGTGACCTCAGTAAAGCTGGCTGCACCAGCAAAATCCCCACGAGGGTCAGTAAGTGCACCTAGAGGAATAACCCCCTCTATTGCTGTAGTTTGGGAAGTGACTGGCTCAATGACAGGTCGTGGTGGTGGATGCCAGGTTGAACATGAGCCACCGCCGTACTCTCATTGCAAACAAAGCAAACTTCAAACTGAGATACATTATGAGGATCTTGGTCAGAAGATCAAGGGAAGCTCTTCTCCTGGGAGGGTAGTGCAGAAGTGGAACAAGTTATCCAGAGAGGTTATGAAGTCTGCCCTAGGGTGTTTCCAATGCTGTGTTAGGCAAAGCTACAGCTGACCTCATCTACTTGGTAATACTCCTGCTGTGGGTGGAAGGTTGGACCACAAACTTCAGAGGTCTCTTCCAACCAATGCCCCTATGATTCTGTGATTTTAACTGTGATACCTATAATTACATATCACAAAGGACTGGATAATAAGACCAAACTAAAAATATATTTGAAAAAGAAACATATAGACCAAATACACAGCAGTACAGAGCTAAATAAGACTAACACTGGAAATTCATTCACACTGCAAACAAATCTACCCTCTGGCTGCTGATGGGGAATCTTGAGAAATACAGACAAAGGGAGATAAAATGCAAGGCAGAGGGAGATAAAGTTACATGAAACAAGAGGAAGGATTCCAATAAGTCAAAGTTAATTAAGAACATCAGTATCGTCTCAGCAAACATTTCTCTCATGAAGGTCCTCTTGCTAGCTTGAGCAGCAGCTCTGGAAGTGAAAGATAGAATACCTCCATTCATTTTCATATCTTTGTGTATAAAACTCATTGTGTTAATTTGGCATTCAATGCATTTGTCTTCATATAAATGTGCATAATGGAACAGATTTACTCCCTTTGAGGCTTAATCTCTCAACATCATTTCTGTCTGAAATAGGCAGGAAACTGTACCGATGGCAGATGCCTGTAAGGTAATGTGTGGTAAGATAATGGAGGCAGAAAGCAAAAGGTTTCTTGCTGAAACCACCCTGATGTGGCAATCTTCATGTACTTTAAACCGCTATAGGTGAACATGAGCACCCTTGTACTGGCACACCGTGATTGCGGATTGGTCTACAGAGTGAAAAGGTGCATGGCTAACATGTTCAAAAATGTCACATAGCCAGATCCTGAAACAATCTGAGTGAAAATCCAAATGATGCAAATGAAAATGAAAAGTGAAAATGCAAATGACTGCCTAATCAGGTTTCCAAAAGCATTGAAGGAAATTAAGCCCCATTTCCCATTTCTGAACTGCTCCTATGTATTATTTAAGATCAAAACATCATTTTCAAAAATACACTGGAACGGAACCCTAAATCTATGAAAGGGCATAGACTTTGGAGAACCTAGCTCCCAGGTACTTCCTACCCAGCTGAAGTCAAGAGCTCTAGCTTAAAGCTGCGCTGATTTAATTTTATGGCAAACCACGATGTACCTATTGGGTCAGAGAAAGAACAGGAGGGTGAGAAGTGGTCCAGATCACAGAATCACAGAATGGTCAGGGTTGGAAGGGACCTCTGGAGATCATCCAGTCCAACCCTCCCACCAGAGCAGGGTCACCTACAGCAAGTTGTACAGGACGGTGTCCAGGTGGGCTTTGAACGTCTCCAGAGTGGGAGACTCCACAACCTCTCTGGGCAGCCTGTGCCAGTGCTCTGCCACCCTCAAAGGAAAGAAGTTCCTCCTCATGTTAAGATGGAACTTCCTATGTTCAAGTTTGTGCCCGTTACCTCTTGTCCTATCACTGGACACCACTGAAAGTCTGTTCCCATCCCCCTGGCACCCTCCCTTTAAGTATTTGTAAGTGTTAACGAGATCCCCCCTCAATCTTCTTTTCTCTAGACTAAAAAGACCCAAGTCCCTCAGCTTTTCCTCATAGGAGAGGTGTTCTAATCCCCTAATCATCTTTGTAGCCCTTTGCTGGACCCTCTCCAGCAGATCCCTGTCTTTCTTGAACTGGGGAGCCCAGAACTGGACACAGCACTCCAGCTGTGGCCTCACCAGGGCAGAGTAGAGGGGGAGGATGACCTCCCTCGACCTACTGGCCACACTCTTCTTGATGCACCCCAGGATGCCATTTGCCTTCTTGGCCACCAGGGCACATTGCTGGCTCATGGTCATCCTGTTGTCCACCAGGACTCCTCGTGGCTCTTGGGCATCGTGCCCCCTAGAGCAGAGAGCTGTGCCAGTGCCTTGGGGGAAGAGGCTGAGGACGGCCAGCGGGAGTGTTTCCTACGCTCTGATGCTCTGCAGTTACTTGGAAAGTTCGTGAGTTATATGGGATTAAGGATTCGCATTGCACCATTGTGTCAGATGTAGACTACGTGAATGGGGTAGCTATTCAGCGCTTAACAGCGTCATGTATTATAGAAGCAACTATGCTGTACTGGGTGGTGCTAACACTACAGGGATTTATTTGTAAAGTAGGAGAAATTACAGTTCCTTCAGTCCTGCTGATAAATCTTCCCAAGTCTTAGCTGAGTGACCTGACTGCTGGGGTCAGGCAGAAGGAGTGTAGCACCGTCTTATCTCTCTGCTTTGTGTGAGGCACTGTCTGGCAGTGTGCACTCAGAAAACCCAGTGCTGTGCTGCTAGACACGGGGGAAAAGCTTGGGTTATAAATTCTGACAAAATTCAGCCCTGAATTCAGCGCCTGGCTTCTCAGCACTGTCAAGAATTATGCAATTCTGGGTGTGACCAGCAATAGGCAGTTTGGTATCTGGGGAATTTTACTGGGAGAAGCATCCGAAATTTTAGGCAATTCCAGAATTGAGGAGCTGATGAGGAAGGGGAGTGGGAGGCTGAGGACCTAAATTTTGCATAACTGTGTCTTAAACAATAGGACACAGAGGCGTTCTTGTGAATTTGCCTCTTCAGAGACTTGAAAAGTCCCGAGGAGCTCATCAGGTCTTCTGTTAGAAAATGTTGTCAGATATGTCCTGCCAAAAGACTGTGAGTCTGTCCCAAGGAGGGGCCAGGGAGTGGGATTCGTGGGTAGGGAGAGTGAGGGGACAAGGCAGTGGGACTCTGGGCGAGAAGGACGGCGAGGGCCAGCTAGGAGCAAGAGCGGGGCAGGAGAGTAAGAGGAGCCTTCCTCTGAGCTGAACCCAGAAATGTGGCTCCTTGGAGAGAGGGCAGAGACCTGCATCCCACCGCTCTGCTTTCTAGTAACTGGCTCAGCAACTGGGTTGACTTCAACAGTTAGCTTTCTGGGGGGCTGAACACCTCCCTCACAAGCTTGTGTTCCTCACTGTTTGTCCCAGATATGAAGAAGGCACAGATGAGGCTCTGACTCCAGCAGTTTGTGTTCTTTGTAGGTTCTTAATATATTTTAAAGCCCATTTTGTAAATGCTGAATGATTTGGACACATGTTTATATCTTTTTTTTCCCCCTAAATGAACATTTCCAAAAATCAGTTTAAAAAAAAAAAAAAGAGACAAAAACAATTAACAAAAAAAAAGCTTTTTTCTGGCAGCTTGTCTTTGTGCTGAACAATCGTGCACAAATGATCGTCTCTTGCTATGACGTGAATTAGTATTCCAGCCAGCATTATACACAGAGTATTTTCCCCAATTAAACTTATGTATTTTCCCTGTCAACCTTCTGTACCTGATTCTGTTATTTTTAAAAAGGAAGTTTGATTAAAGTCCATTTGTTCACCACAAATCATTTAAAACTGCCAGCCTTAAATATGTGGTAACTGAGAAATATCACCAAAACAAATTACATCACCTCCTCTGAGTTGCTAACTGAGCTTTGAAATTCTTCCTTTCTCCAAGTGGGGTTCAAGGAAAGTGCATGCCAGTCCATGTTCACTGTGAAGCAAACTGTGTGCTGGCTCTTCCCTCCCGATGCTGTATGGATACCATTTGTGTGCAGATCTGCATGGAACAAAAACTTCAGCCTGTTCTAGATCCTTCAGCAATGTCCCTCTGGAGGGAACAGTAGCTTGGTGAACCAGTGTGATTCTGTGATTCTGTGATTCTGTGACTCTCAACCTGTGGTTCTCAGAAAGTCTATCAATGGACTGAATAAGAGTTCCAATGCCTGGGAAACAAAGATTGACATCACTGGTCATGGGTAGAAGATGCCCCACAGTTGGCTCATGTCACCTGTTCTTCAGAATGAGGAAAATGTACCCATACACAGACTTCAAGAGAACCTCTCGTGCTTTATGACGAGCAGGAATGATCCATGCTGTTACAGCAGATGCTTTTCTGAGCTTCACAGAAGGAGAAATTCTGGGCATAGCTGATCACCAAATTAATGGGACAATATTTTACATACTGTACTTACCTGTGTGTAATTTGGCTTTATCCACCGCACTGTGTTTATGTGAAAATACTCTCAGGATAATATAATCCTTCATGTGCATAAAAATCATCTGACTGGAACGTTAGGCTACATGGGTAACGTTATGATGCTACATGTGGGGAGAATATCACACTTTTATTTTACCTTTTTGAACGTAAATTCCTAACTATTTTTCATTTACAGTGTTATTCCTGAAGAACAGCTACAATTAAAAGAAAATTATATTCATAATAACATAACACCTATTCATCAATTAATATAACAAAACACAGTCAAAAATAATTAACTGAAAGAGAAAGGAAAAAGAATTATATAAAATAAGCAAATGATGAAATATCAGGTATAGCATAACAGAATTAAATAATGGCTATTATGCAGCAGTTTGAGTTGTAGGACTGCTTTTTAGGCTACTCCTGTGTCTCAGTGTTGCTCACTCTCTCTGAATGCCAAGTCCTGCTTTTCTCAAGCAGCACAGCAATTCTTTCCATTAATTTCCAGTTCGATGATTACACAAAAGTTTTAGGAAGTCAGTTAGGACAGTCAAACCTAAAACTAAATACAAAAAGCTGCAGAATGGTCTTACAATTGTGTTTGCAAGCAGAGGGAATGTCAAAGCAAAGTAACCCACATTTAGAAATATACCACTGATGTTCAAAGATGGCAAAGAAGTTGAAAAGGCTTTGTTGATCACTTTCTGAAAGCATAAGCAGTTGTGAAAGCAAATAGACTTCAAAAAGCATGTAAGAATGGATGGCAAAAGAACTTAAATTGTTGGACCATTCTTCAAGTCTTTAATAGATTGGGACTTTGGATTCAGCACATGGTTCTAATTTTTCTAATCACCGGGAAAGACGCAGAGGTTGAAGAGGTGTTGAGGAAGGTAGCAAAGACAGGCAGGCATACAGAATGTTTTCTAACCTGGACGAATTGAAATAGGCAGCTAAGCTGAAATCGGCAGCTCAGAAAACAGATGATGGGGCTGTTTTTCAGAGAAGTCTCTAAAACTCCCGAATTCCAAGGAGAAATTGAGTAAAGCAAGGTATTCACTGTTTTTGTAGTGCAATAACTTATTCATGAATTTGTTATTGAGGACTTCATTGGTTTCTCATTGAAAGCATCACAGTATTTAATTGCATGAGAAAAAAGAGAAAAACCTCTGCAGTTACTTAAAATGGTTTAGAGTTACAGATTTTTCAATATCTGAGTAAAAGAAAGATGCCACTAAAATTTGTATGTAAAGCATGTAGGCCAAAAAAATAAAAAACTAGATGTGAAAGGAATTTAGAGACCTTCTAAGAGCTTGGAGGATTCACCTTAGGACCAGGTATAGGACAGCTAGAGAGGATCATGTGAGCTGTGAAATTGGTAGCTTCAGATCTACTGGAGCGCAAACACATGGTGGAAAACATTAGTTACCAGGGGACACCCTCTGTCTGACTGCTGAAAAGCAGGAAGCCAGCATCAGAGCAGGTGGTGATGGTTGAAGAACAATCTGCTGTAAGAAGAACAGAATCTGCTGGAGAAAAAAGCCTGAAAGTTAAGATCAACGCTGGTGACAACACCCAAGTAAAATAGTCTTACAAATCTCAGTAAAATCCTCCTTGTTATCTTTCTTAAAAGGTCTAAAAGGCAAATTGTGTTTCTATTTGAGGAACAAGCTGATTTGTAGAAAGACAGAGATGCTGCAGGAGATATTCTGCAGATGTGACCAAGTCACAGGAGTTGAGAAAAACATTTAAATTTTGTTGTCATCTTCTGAGAGGGATTCACTTCCTACCGAAACGTTTGATGTTTTATTGTACAAAGTTGAAAACGCCATGCAAATGTTTTAAATATAGATTTTTATTTCACTGATAAAATTTGTTGTACCAAGTTGTCTGATATCAGTAGGAATTTCCTTGTTAAGAAAAGATAACATTAAATAAGTACTGTGCACATCCAAATATCCATATCCACTTACTTTTTTTGGAGTACACTTTTCACTTTTCTGGAGTGCTCTGAAGTCCCTTATCTCCCGAGCACTTGAGGGTTCCTTTGCTTCCTTCTCTGGAACTAACCATTCAAAGTCCTCAATCGAGATCTCTCCTCCTGCCAGTGTTTACAGCGCTCTGTCATCTCATCAGTCAAGTAGGATGTCCTTCACTGAAGTGTTCCCAGGAAGGCTGTCTCTAACAGACACATTCCTTAAGCTGTGCAGCAAACGGGAAAGCTCTCATGTATCTATGGAAACATGCTCACAAGCCACAGTGTTAGGAGTGGGGACATAAATTCCACTAATGTCCTTTTTGGAGTCACAGACCCAACTGATGCACTTGGGTAAAAGGACTCACTGCAGCAAGATGTTCAACCACATCTGGGTGTTCTCAGGTAGCAGTCTACCTGTCTGCCTGTCTGCTTGCTCTCGCAAGCCTGTCCTGTCACAGGGGAAAAAAAAAAGCTGAAAAACTGAAAACCAAAACATTCTTACAAAGGTCCAACAGTACAGCTAAGACTTTACATGCTCTGCCACACTGCAACAGCTTTAAAAATAGCTCTAGGACAGCAGTGGTCCTCAGTGCCAGTAGGGCTAACTGACCTGGCTCACTGCTGTGCTCCATGGCTTCAACTTCAGAGCTCACACTTGTCTGTCTGGGTGCAAAGGCAGAGCAAATTAACATGTAGATATACCCTAAACCTGCTCAGAGAAGCATCGAACTACCTTACACAAGACAGATATTAAGAGTAGAAATAAGTCTACTTTCATGCAGTTATTGCTCTCTGGCAGAGCACGCATTGGCAGGAACCTAGGCTGAGAGAGTTGGGGCTGTTCAGCCTGGAGAAGAGAAGGCTCCGGGGAGACCTTGTTGTGGCCTTCCAGTACCTAAAGGGGGCCTACAGGAGAGCTGGGGAAGGACATTTTACTAGGCCATGTAGTGACAGGACAAGGGGGAATGGCTTCAAGCTGGAAGAGGGCAGGTTCAGATTGAACATTAGGAAGAAGTTTTTCCCTTTGAGGGTGGTAAGGCACTGGAACAGGTTGCCCAGAGAGGTTGTTGAGGCCCCATGCCTGGAGGTGTTCAAGGCCAGGCTGGACGTGGCCTTGGGCAACCTGGTCTAGTGGGAGGTGTCCCTGCCTATGGCAGGGAGGTTGGAACTCAATGATCTTCAAGGTCCTTTCCAAACTAAACCATTCTATGTTTCTATGAACCTTTGCAGCTCCACCATGTAGCTGTGAAGCTGAAATTGCAGACACTGCATATGGACAGGTTCTGGTGTTGCTCCTTAAGACCAGCCACAGCCTCCAGCCTCACAGTGGAGCATTGCTTGCATAACGTGGGGAGTGCAGGTGGGGAATGCCCCCACATCGTCAGCCCTCTGCAGAGATGCCAGATCTGATTTGGCCAAGGACTCCTGGCTTTTAAAGTGCTGCACCTTCAAAGTTATCTAGCATGGTTTTGTTTCTGCTCTGTTCACAGCAGGAGGTACAGCTGGGTAATTGTGACTATCTATGGCACATTAACATCTCATCCAGAACCTAAACACTTAATTGCTTGCTGGCAGATTTCCCTGCATTTGGCATCCATCCTGCTGCATCGCTCTGCCATGAACAATATAAAAGATACGTTTATTATAGTTGGGACTGGGAGAGGGCAAGGGGCAAACCAATGGTGTTAAAGATAGCAGGTTGGATTCTATTATCTTTAATGGTGAAGGATGTTTTACCCCAATTGACTTATTTTTTCCTAAAATAATTTAATATAATTTGGAGGGAGAGGGGTTATAGTCCTATTGTAAACAATGAAAACTCCATTCAAGTCAATGCCAGCTTGAGCTGCATCTAAATGAGCTCTTCTGCCTGGAATTCAGGACAGAAGTTGTTTGCCTAAACACATGAACGTTGTATTATTTATCCAAGAAGATTTTGTTTTAATAAATACAAGATCTGAATTCAGAATGGACCACTCCTATGCTCGCTGGCACACGTCAGAGTCAAAATTTTATTTCTTTTCAAGCTGGAAACTCTTCTAATTTATGTGTGTTCACATGCTTTTTTTTTTTTAAATCAGTGGATAATGATAATCTTTTCTTATTTGGGCTATGGCCAATTCAGCTCTTTTTTTCCATCAGGTTCTTTTAGTGTCTGCATCAGGAAGAATCATTAAAAAGACAGTCTTAATCTCCTCCTATTTGAATTTTTTAAAAATGTTAACTTTTATCTGTTTTAACTGTTATTTTTAACTAATAGCAGCCCTTGTCTGATAAGCCTGACTTATCAGCCCTGTCAAATTGCAGTTGCTTTGGAGGGGAAACTGCTCTGACCTTAATGATGTTTCCAAGAGAAGCCCATGAGACTGGCTACATATGAGGAGAATGTTGTTTTTCCTCTTTAGTCTTCTCCATTCTTTTGACGGTACTTCTGTTGACAAGCACAGAGACTGGGACCTGGGACTGGGATGGACCTCTGGGCTGCCACGTCCAGGCCACCGTGGCACTGTGTCATACAAAGACTGTGAGATAAATGTGTCATGTCACAGGTGGGAGGTGAAATCTATAGGAGGAATGGGAAACTTCAGAAAAGTTTTGAAACAGCACTTTTGACCGGCAGCTAGCCCGATTCTGACTTGTCCCGGTATAAATCAGTAATAATTTAATGGGGTCAGGTGGAGTTGCTCCAATATGACACCAGCTTAAGTGAGAAGAGCAGATTTTGAAAGGAAACTTTGCTTCCCTCTTCCTCTGCAGACTTACATGTTTTAACCATTAAAGATGATGACACAAGAGAGAGAACTCCCTCCATCACGATCGGGGAGCGCTCCAAATTGAAACAAAGCACTCAGAGCCAGATATCATGAAATAAGACAGCCGCATGTTCAAGACGACACTTCTCTCGTGCTCCCACAACCTGCCTCCGGCCGAGGCACTCCCTGTGCTCAGCCACTCTCAGTGGCTTTTGCGATTATTCGCATCAACTGCTTTTCCCTGTTCTAACAGCGTGCGAGGCGTCCCTCCCGGCAACACGTAAACTCCCTAAACAAACTCTGCAGGGGAGCCTGGTGAGCGGGAGAGGAGAACTCCTGCTGCTCCTGTTACCCACCGGAGAATACCCCAAGGTGATGGATATGGTGTCTAGCAACTGCCTTCCACGTGTATTCTCATCTTTGCTGATTATCGTAATGTCCGTGTATAAATAGTAGCTCTCCCTTTTTATATCGTTCTCCCGCCTGATTCACTCGATGATGCAGCGTCAGTGACGTTTGACTCGCTGCCATGGTGATTGCAAAACGAGGGTTTCATAAACATTGGATTGTGACATCTGAATGAATCAGGCGGGAGGAGGAGGATGGGCAAGCCCTGTGAGAGAGCTGCACCTGAGCCAGCCTTGGCCCCTGTCCCCAGACGAAAAAATGAGCACAGGGATGATGTGACGTTCATAAGGAGCAAGAAAAGAGCAAACCCATTGGGAACGATAGGAGAGCGGGGGGGGGGGGGGGGGGGGGCAAGTCTGCTAGGAAAAACTTCTGTATCGGGGGTGTGAGTCAAAGATAGGGTTGGGAGGTCTGCTAATAAACACTGAGAAAACACTCTAAACATGACTTTTACTTTCTGTTCTGGAGAAAAATGGAACCTGCAGCAGAACCAGAAACCAGATTAAACAGAAGTAAAAGCTTATTTGAAGATACAAACAGAGGGAACCAGAGAAGTGAAAAAGAAAAGGAGAATGTGAAAGGCTCTTCTCCAGGCTGAAAGCACCTTTTTGTTGCCGTGTTGTGAACTTGCTTCTGCTCTGAATCTCATTATCCCAATTTTTAGCCATCTAGTTGCAATGGGAAAATCTGTAACTCTGTCCAGATGGTATGGGGGTGTGCACGGGGGGCCTCAGAGTGTGACCCACAAAACATGGGGCAGCCGGTAGGAAGACCTGCTGTCTACAGGAAGACTGAGGACAAGGACAAGGATTCAATTCCCCCTCCTTGCTGGATCTGGAGCACTCTGAAGAGCTTGTGCCTCTCTCTAGCTGGACACCTCAGCCCATGGCTTTTTGTTCAACATTTCATACGGAGAGATGGGGAGGCCTCACTTTTAACAAAAGATGAAAAAATGTGTGGTGGTAGTGTGCTGACATTCAGTGATTGGGATATTCAGCCATGATGTGGGAGACCTTCCTTCAGCAAGGACACACCGGTTGCCATTCCCCACCTCCTGGCAGGACTGAGCTGGAGAGGAGGCGCGTTATCTTCCCACTCTCCTGCGTTTCTGTGCACAGCTTTGCTGGGTATGAGACAGCTATTCCTAGAGTCTTTCCACAATTCAAGGATATTTGTTTATTTTACATGAAGCAACTTTTGAATAAAAATAAAAAGCAGGCCTTAAAGCAGGGATTTCCCCATTTTTAGGGGAGAAATGTCTGTAATCACTAGCACAGACTAAATTATTCTTTGTTTTCTTTCCGGTGGGGTAAATCAATTCTTTTTCTATGCAGTTGAGAGACTCCCAAGAAAGATTCACATCTGCCAGACCTGCCCCAGAAGAGCTTGAGCCCAGGGGTTGGGGCTCTGTGGCAGACTTGGGGGACACCGGCTCACCTCCTTTTAGGCAAAGGAGAGAAGTGACTTGAAGGAGGAACACTCTGGCTTCCAAGCTATGCCATAAGAGCAGAGTGCTCCTGCTGTGACATTTTCAAAGAAACTCATAGGCACAGGGTGTAAGTACCTGAGCTGCTTCTTGCCCTAGGTCACAGGTGGAGGGATGAACATTCAGAATAGAAAGGAGTGAGAAAATAGCTTAAGTTGCACAGATTTAATTTTTAGAGGGCTCCTGTTTATTTTGCAATGAGCATGTGGAGTCACGGTCAGCCTTAGCACAAGCCTCCAGGCTGAATCTTGCTCTTGTTACACAGTATTCTAAAAAAATAGTCCAAAGCAGTCTCTGCGCCATTGTTGGTGACCTTTAAGAATTTATGATAGCTGTGGAAGGAATCAGAAGGCTGGAAAAAAGCATCTACTTTTTAAAAAGGGAAGTTAAAAACAAAAGAAAAAGCATGAGGGATCCTATCAGTCTAACTTCATTTCTTGGAGAAAGAATTTCATAAATAGTCAAACAAGCTGAGAACCCTTGAAAAAGCTGAAAAACTGATAAATATCAGAGATGAATGTACAAATGCTCAGAGATGACTATTAGCCAGCATATCTTTGTCAATAAAGTTTCATGTCAAAACAGTCACATTTTTATGTGATATGAAACAGACCTTGTGAACAGGGGAAAAGCAGTGTCATAAAAGCAGTAAGAGGGATTTGAAACTGTTTCAGACACCACTCTCATTAGTAACTAGGAGGATAAGATCTTTATGGCACTTGTATGAGACACAGAACTGTTTGAAAAATGCCCTCAGAGGGCTGTTATCGATGGTTCGCTTTTAAAAAAAGAAGCTCGTATTGAATATTCAGCAGGTTTTCCCCCTAGGTCTGATTCTGTTCGATGTTTTTCATTCCTATATCTCTGTGATTGAATATTGAGTGTGCTCATTAATTTGCAAATGATTTGAAGTCTACAGGTACATTGGAGGACAGGGTTGAAATTCAAAACGATCTTGACAAGCTGCAAAAATAATCAGGAAAACGATAGTGCAAAACTCAAAGGAACACTAACAAGGTATTGCTCTTTAGCAGGACCATTCACCTGTACAATTAGAGGACAGGAAACAATGATGAAGTAATAATTTGGGGAAGGACATGCATTCTGTGTGCACATCGCAAGCTGATCATTTCAAGTTGTTACAAGAAAAAGTGGCTGAAATACGGAGTTAGAAGTAAAAAGATGAACGGATCTTTCCATTGCGCTTTGCGATGATGAGATATTGCTATCCCCAGTCATGGCACCATATTTCCAGAACGATGCATGACAGCTGGAAGAAAACACCAACAGTGATCAAAGGACCAGACAGCATAACCCATGAGGAAGGATAAACAGAACCGAGGTTACCAAGCTAAAGAAGAGAAGCTTGGGGGTAGGAGGAAAAAGGAAGGACAAATCTTAGAAGCTGTTTCCAAGAGAAAGGGACTAATCTATTCCTCGTGAATGTACAGGAGAGAAAAAGATACAAAGGGCTTAGAACACAGTACACAAGATTCTGGTGACATCTTAAGAGACATTTTGTAATGGTAAGAAAAGTCTAACAGTAGATGCTTGTCTAGGAAGGCTGTTGAGTCTTCGTCATTAGAGGTTTTAATGACTGGTGAGATGACAATATAACTACCATAAATATAGTTGTTTCTCCCTTGGGACAGATGACTCCATTAAGATTTCCATCCTCTGTAATCCTTTGTTAACTATGATGCAGAGCTTTTGGCCTGCTTTTCTTCATTACTAAACCACTTCAAAAAAGAGGAGACAAAGATTGAGTGAATGTAAAGCTATTTTAGGCAACTCTTCATTTGTTTCTTTGCTTCCTTCCAGTATGCAAGAGTATGTTCAGCTTTCTAGATAATGCAAAGGCTGTGGGGGCATTCCAGTAGCTAGAGAGGATGAGACTTTCTGACAATATTGATTTGAGTTAAGATCAAGATATAACTCTTGTCAAATTATCTGCATGCAGCGTTAATATTCAACCACGCTACACAGGCACAGGTGTGGCTGGAATTGCAGTAGTTAGTGTGGGACAGCTGTCTGTGAAACTACATGGAAGTGGGAGGAATGAAAATCAAAATATAGGTTCTGCCACTTGCAAACTTATTTTAATGACTTATAACTTAGACACAAATTGTTGCCAGAAACACCGAAGTTCTGTTCTTCAGAGTCTTCTTCAAAGGTTGCTAAACTTGCCGTGCATACGCATTTAACTCTTTTTGTGAATATGGATCTTATTCTAAAGGAAAAGAGAGAAGTCCTGCTCTTTTACCTCTCTGAACATGAAGGCAGAGTCCAGCTCTCTGTATGTGATAGCCCCCTGTAAATAAGAGCTGGGCTGTGGCCAAACCCCAAGATTTGTGTATTTCTCTGTTATTTATGAATGTTTGAATTTTGCAGACTGTCCCTTGACTCATAATAAATAAACTATGAGTATACACTCACTTGTCTACTGCCCCAATGATATCCACAATCAATTAATAATCAATAAAAAGGTACAGTTGGTCAAACCAGAAGTCCATGCTAGAACAACCCCCAAAATAAAATCTGTCAGAGTAAACACAGCAGTCAGTGAGAAGATTGCCACTGACTAAAAAGGGTTTTCATTCAGGCTCTCAGGATTTTCAAAAAAGAAGTCCTGTTTCATATATTTCCGTGTTTCATGTATTTCATCTGTTTCCATTTGGAGGAGAAATTTCTTATGTATATTAAGGATTAGTTTTTGAAAATATCATCTATGCATATTTATCTTATTCATGTTTGCTTATTTAACATTGTGGAAGAAATTGCTGTACTATCAATACAATTGCCATCTGCTTTCTCTTTATAGATTTTTGCTAGTACAAAGGCAGCAAGAACGCAGCGTGGTTTTTCTCCTTTGGAGCTGGTGTTACATGGCCTTTACTATACCATGCAATACACCGATTGTGCTGCAGCACACTTGCAGAAATTGTAGCCATATTATTGCAGGGTATGGGAAAGCATTTGACATTACATGTCATGCTCTACTAGCAATCACAAAATCCCACCCAAAATTCTCACCTACGTTTGCTGGACTATAAGAGCAGTTTTTCCTTGGTCTTTTTCCTTGGTTTTTAGTTTCCTTGGTTTTTCCATTATGTTAGGTCTATGGACTGTCAGGTTAGCTTCTTAAAAATAGGGCAATATTTCCTTCAAGACAGTGGTTATTCAGTGTGGTCCATGAAAAGTAATTCAGAAACCCACCGCTTTAAGGGATAAGGTCTGTGCTTTGCTGCTAAAAAGCTATGGCTTAGTTTTTCTGAATATTTGGAGTCACTACAGCTAGTGCTGGGAATTCCCATCAATCTTTTACAGTCACCCATGAACACAAGTATTAATTTTTTTTTCCTTTAATTAAAAAAAAAGTTAAGCATTGTGGTCATCGTATGCTCTCCTTCAACACAGGATTAAAGGACTTTATGATCACTAACATTGCATCAAGGTCTTGACACTTCTTTTTATTGAACTAAAGTTGATTTACTACATAGACCTTATACGCTTGCTCCCCTACAAGGACTGCTGAGATTAATTTGTCATTAGTAACACTATCTGGGCACAAAATTGGGAAATAAGCAAATAGATAAATTGGGAACACAGTCCTTAAGGTGAAGTGTTTCACATTGTAGCGTGTGTCACAATGGCATATGATGACAGAAAGACTCACGGGAATAGACATAGGAGATCAAACAAATGCTTTATCAGACAGACTATTGTCCCTAAAAAATAGTTACGACCACCGCTTTTCTTACTTGTCGCAAACTACACAAGACATTTTTTTGCAATGAGTTTTGGTGTACATACACAGGCTGATACTTGGTGCTATTGGTCTTGTGTAATGTGTAGCAATTGGGGCTGGGACTCTGACGCAGACAAGCCAGGACATCCAGACATGGCTCACCTCTTAAAAGGTCACCTTCTGTCTTTGTCCTGTGACGTTACTGTGAGAACTGTGTCATCTTGTAGCTGCTCTGAATGTGATGAAGGCAGCAGAAAGGGATCCTCAGACATTGCCTAACAGGAAAAAGATGAGTTGAAGTGCTTAAGATAGCCCAGCAGAAATCACACAGCTTTCTTTGAAAGACTTAGAGCACTCTCATGGAAAAAAGAAGAGAACACCTATAAGCCTCTTGCTTTTCTGTGGTGAACTAAGGATTCAAAGGAAGATTTGTACAGAGAGCTAGTATCATTCATCACAGAATTGGATATAGCTGGAAAAAGAGAAAAGTTTTTGTATATGTGGGCCCTTCTTCAGATCTAAAAGACAAGCCAGATAGAACATATAAATCTTCTGTATTTGTGATCATGCAAAATGTTAATGTGAGCTTTATCAATTAAAGCTATGAGATCAGAGTTGGGCTTAGTTCATAAAAATTTTACCTTGAAGAAAATGCTATGCTTTCCCAAAAGAAGTAGGCAGTGCTATGTATGTGCAGCTTATGTCTGAGATCGGAAGATTCAGGTTTTGTACCCATTAAGGAGAGAGGGGAAAAAATGCAGCTTTTGAACAAGCAATTACTGTAAAGGCTGTTACACAGGATAGTATGCAGCAACTGGATTTGGAAACGTTTCACAAATGTGGGTAAAGCTTCACTGTACCTTATAGACTGACTTTTATATTAGTCTTTTTTCATAAATTTGTTATGTGATACAGCTTGATGTATCTGTATGCGGACATTAGATCAGTTTTTCAGATCACTGTTGATTTCTTGTGAGGGACATGAAGACCAGCCCAAGGGTTACAGCACCGTGCTGTCTCTGGTCACCCCCACACCTGGTCCTGAGCCTCACCTCTCTGGCTCATCAGCTGAACACCAGCTTAATTGATGAAAGGCTTGCCAGCTTTTTGGGGACTGTCCTTCCCCCAGCTGGAAGCTTGTGCCCTTGTTTGAGCACATCTGGGTTACGGCAACTGGATAATAACCAGGAAGATTCGGTCTCCAGATGATTTCTGGGTGCCAGCCAAAACTTCAAAAGATATAGGTATTTGGCCAGATTCTCACTTGCCTTCACGTCCCTTTATTCTGCTGTCATTTCACTTTATACTGTTGGGTGATGTAAATGAGAATCAGGCCCTTGGCCATTATAAATCTACGGTATACATCAAAACATGGAGAACAGTAACCGGAGGCCTTGGCAATTAGCGTTGCGAGTCTGTAATCTGTTCCTTTGTTCATACATCACAGTGTGTGATTCTTCAGATCCTGTCCAACTAACACCTCAGCCAAGCATTTCGCTTGACACAAGCTTGGATTTGGGATCCAAAATCTGTAAGGAAGCTGCTGAGTTTCAATGTGACTCTTCTGCAGACACTCTTTAATCTCAATTCTATTCTTTCTTCTTCCAAAAATATTTAAACCTGGAGTATATCCACATAAGGAATTGCATTTTATATATTGCGCTTAACTCCATACTCTTCTCTCCCAAAGCGCTGAATACACAGGTCTGAATTAACAGCTGGCGTAATTAAAAATTCTTGCTTTAATTACCCTAACCTTGTGAACATGCAATGTGACATCTTTCTGCTCTTTTTTGATATGGTATCTTTGTCTTTTCAATACTTTCAAAGACACTAGAATCCATGGGATAGTACCAGAAATCCTCTTGCCACAGTTGGAAAAAGTAGTATTTTTCATCTTAGAGAAAAATATGTCCTTGGGACACAATGTCACAGTATCACAGTATCACAGTATGCTAGGGATTGGAAGGGACCTCAAAAGATCATCTAGTCCAATCCCCCTGTCGGAGCAGGAACACCTAGATGAGGTTGCACAGGAAGGCGTCCAGGCGGGTTTTGAATGTCTCCAGAGAAGGAGACTCCACAACCTCCCTGGGCAGCCTGTGCCAGTGCTCTGTCACAATGTCATCAAATTCAGAGGGATTAAAATATAATTTAAATGAAAGCTGTCCTGGCCTGTTAACCATACACCAGGAAAAGAACTGACATGTCTGAGCATTGTATTTCAATCCAGTATCACCTTGACTGTGTACTTGTTCATATCTTATGTACTAGTAAGTTATGCTGAAAATTAAAAGCCATATTCTTTCCCATGTTATCACCTCTCTAGGGTCAGAAAAGGAGACTACGGCTTGCTTTTCTGGTGATACTTGTGCCTAAGCACAATTCAGAGCAGTGGGCAGGCAGTTCCAGATGTTCTCATACGGTCCCTGACACAGCCACGGGTGGTTTGCTGACGCCTGCGGAGCTCTGGCAGCTCACCCTGCTCACGCTCTTTACCACTGACATGACTCCATAGCATAATCAAGGAAAAACAACGTAAGAATGAGCTAAGACAATTTTGTATTTATTGAAGTCTTTTTACAATGGGGAGTATTACACTTGTCTTTTGGTACATCTTGGAAAGGGGCAGGAGATCTTCTAAACAGGAAGGTTTTGTCCGTTCAGACTTGAGGCTAGGGATACCCAGGTAAGCAGCCATCTGCAGCTCCCTCTGCGACCTCTCCCAGTGCAGCAATGTTCGGAACACCTTGGTTGTGCTGGTGCTGCTCTTCCTTCTGCAACCGGCATTTTTGGAGTCCTAAACTACTTTTTAGGACACTGTCCTGACCAGCTGAGAGCAGTTTCACTTCATGCCCATTCCCTCTGTGAATACAATGCCATTCTTGGGCAGGCCAAAGCGTAATCCAGATGGCGTGGTTAGCACAGGTCCTTCTGGACCCCCCTTACCACACGTTTCCTAGCACACAGCTCTCCCCGCATCAGTGGGAGTTTAGGTCTTGGAAGGCTTCATACCTGGTGCTGGTGAATATCTCATTACAAGCCAAACTCTTATGGCTCCTGAAGCCAAATACTTAAAACCCCATTGGTAATCTTTGCTGTATTTTTGTTTTTTAAGCATTTGGACCACTTCTCTGTGCTAACACTTACCCAGGAGCAGCCTTCCCATCTCCTCACAGAAGGAAGGAATTCTTTTTTGCAGCTCTTCTTCTTTGTTGCCAGATGAAAACAAATTGGATTTATGGCTCCCACTAAAGGTGGCAGAGAAGCCAAGTGATTTGAAAGGGAAAAGCAGAATAACTTGCACAAAGAAATGCTTTTAATTAAAAAAATGTTTTGAAGTATTGCATAAAGAACTATTAATTGTTACCCCAGCAATTATGTGATTTTATATCCGTATGGAAGTTATTTGCTGTCACTTCACGTCTATGGTAGGTTATTGCTCTAGGCTCTTTCTTTTTCTTTTTTTCCCCCTATTTTTTTGGAAGGAGTAAATTAAACTACCTCAAGAAGAGGAATTTTTCTATTTCCTGTTAATTTTCTTCCTCCTTTTTTCTCTCCTTTTTTTTTTTTTTCCTTTTAGGACAGAGGTTTCTAATGATCACGTTTGGCCCCATACATCCTCCCACCTGTTCCCTTACAAAGCTCCTGCCAAAAAGCTGTTTTGTAACCCCAAGTAGTAACTCATCGTGTATTAAGTCATTGCAGAAGTTGCGGTGTCTCTATCTTTCCTGATTTGGACCTTTTTTAACTAAATATAACACTTTTGCTCCCAGAGGACGCAGCAGAAGCTGACGCTGCTCTAGGGAGAGCGGGCTGCTCCACGCTGCAGCTGCAAGGACGTGCAAAATGGTGATACATGGCAAAACCTTCTTGATTCTCTCTCTCTATCCAGAGGCTAAAGCAGATAAATGTGACATCTTCTCTAGCCCCTGCTTGTCCATGGAGCAAAATTCCTAAGGTAATTTACAGACTCTTATGTCCTACATGGTATGTGCTGGGCTAATCGCGTGGGAGTTTTATCCCTACCAGCCAAAAAAAGCAACTTTCAAAAGTGGGAATCCCAAGGGCAGTATCAGCTAGTGGAAGACATGGATGGGTTTGTTAGTATACAGACTGACCTTTAAACTTTGAAGTGTGCTCTAAACCACTCACATTTATTTTTGACCTACAAGTGTACTCACATATGGAGAATGCTATAAGGGGACACGGGGAGCAGATACTTGAGGAAAGCATCCAGTTGCATTTAAACACTTTTAAAATTGAAAATTGACTGAATGGCCCCAAAGTATTTTAAAAATCAGCCAACTGGATGCTTTTATATTTCTTCCTCCACCTGGCTCAACACAAGCAATAGTGGTTTTATTTTTCACTGGGAACTTCTAATCCCTGTAAGACGTCCATGTTTTCTTTCATTAGAGATGCCTGCCCAGGGCTGACAAGGGGCATAACCTGACTGAGGTCTCCAGCTACTTATTTGGGTTTCTGCCTGTCTGAAGGGCTGAATAACTCCCGAGAGTTCTGCATAGCCATTACCTGAGAATGGCATTGTCTAACCTGTTCCTGGCAGAGTCCCTTCAATGGCAACAATCTTGTAAGACCATTTTCCTTTTTCATTTGGTGCAGGTCAGCTTCTCCAGTGAAGAAGGAAGATTTCAAAAGTCAGGGAGGGCTGCTTTTCTTCCTTTTGCTGTTGTCAGAAGTGAACCTGAGTCTTACCCAATTCAAATCTTCCTGCACTTCTGAGCTGTAGTTCTCCAGGTTTTAATTTTCTCGGAAATTTGTCATCACTTTTATTCAGTGGGCTGGGTTAAAAATTTATCTCAAGTGCAGAGGTGATTCCTGTTCCCAACAGCTTCCCTTGCACCAAACAGTTGAGCCATTGTCAAGATGAAGGTGGGTGTAGGGCACTCATCACAAAACAGCCCCACCAGAAACTAAACCAGAGTGTTTTCAGCACAGGTCAGTAGCACAAATCTTTCTGAGTGCTATGTACACATCTGATCCAAGCTGACTGACATAAGTAAACATGGTGCTTATCTGAAAGAAGAAGGGAAGGGGTATTTACTTTCAGTATGGACTTGTCAAGCGGTCCCAAATGAATTAAGATCAGCTTGATAGCAGGCTTTATGGGGGAAAAAACAAAAAAAAAGCAGTGAATATTAAACATCTTGCTTTTTTAATAAAGCGGTCCTGTATTATATACTGCCAAGTGAGCTGGAGAAACCTGGTCTGGCAAAACCAGAGTAAGTCTTTAGATAAATATCTATACTCAGAAAATGATTGGCAACAGCTTGCTGTCAATGTGCATTCAGCGAGGCTCCAAACTTTTGTCTGTCCTGGGTCTGAGACCACTCAGTGTTTTCATAGACTATTGTACTCTGCACGGAAGTCACCTACTGAATTTGTAGTTTATTAATAATAACAATATTGTTGCACAGACAGCTGTTAACCAGCAAAACAGCTGTGTTTCTGGCTGGGAGACGATTCTGCTGTGTTGAAGGGTCTGTCCTGCATGCGCTGGCATAAGCGCAGATGAGTCCCTGAGGTGCAAACTCTCTCTGGGAGAGTGTGGCAGCAGAAAACTCCACAAAAATGGCTTGCAAATTCAGTGATCCTGGACCATTTTCAATCTTGATCTCTCTTATTTCTCTCAGCTTATTTTTCTCTTCCAAAGATACTCTGTTGGCAGGAATGATGGCAATTGCCCAGCACTCTGGCGCTCTGCAACTTTGCATCCTGAAACTTTTTCTCCTTCCAAAAAGACCCCCCCTCTGCCCTTTGCTTCCATCATGTATTATTCCCTTCCCTTAGAATATCAGTTTTCTTCCACTTTGTCGCTGCTTGTCTTAAGCAGTATCTAAATTACATAGTTATTTTGGCTTGGGTTTTCTTTCTTTTTTTCTCCTTTTCACTCTTCTGTGTTGATTTTTGTTCAGACCTCTGAAATAGCTGACAAAAAAACTTCTCCCTCTGTGCTTTTCATGTTGGTACAAGGCGGAAAAATCCAGTTAGAACCAGTCTGCCCTATGAGAAGTGCAGTTTTGTGCTAAATTTCTTCACTACTTGGTAGCAGAAGTTTTAAAAAGATAGCACTAGACTCTGAAGATGATTCAGGCGTTGCAGTTCAATAACATAATTTTAGGTACCCCGTAACATTTAAGGTGGGTAATACACAGTAAAGGCATTTTCAGTGATTTCTACATATGCATGGAGAAATTTCCAAGACCCAAAAGGAGAGCACAGAAATCTAGTTGATTTTGGAAGGATTTTCTTGGAATGGCCAACATGGAACATGTTCAGTCAATTGCAAGAATTCACCCTTGATTGCTCTCCATTGTCTTCTCAGTCCAGTGCTCGGGCCTCGCGCTTACAGTGAATATGATACAAGCAGCTAAGTCCCGCCGTAAACCACCATCTCAAATTAAGAGCCTAAATCCTTTCTCCAAGCATCAAGACTTTAATCTCCCTTCATAGCTAGAAGTGGACTTATTGAGGTCATTTCCATTTCTGTAAGCATGTAGGCAACCGGGAAGAGGTCAGGCTTACTAAATAATCATTAGATGTAGAAATGTACCCTTTCCCCTTCTTTTGCCCAATCTCCTCATTTCAGGAAACTCTTTTTCCTATCTTCCTGAAATAGTCCATAAATAAGAGGTTACAGACACTCAAAAAATTCTGGCAAAGTTGTTCCAACTTTGTATGAGATGCTTAGCTCTTTTGGGAACATCAAAGTAAGGTATTGTGATTTTGTCTCTGTCTTAACAAATTCAGCTTGTTTTTTTCCTGAATAGTCACCAGGAAGGGGACAGAGGTCCTGTTTATGCACAAACCTTATGATATTATATCAAGTGGGTCACTGGAGCAGGGACTAGACTAGATTTCTACAACAGCTGGTAAATGGGCCAAATGCAACACTACGTGATCATACTCACTCCCAGCTGCATACTTAATCTTCAGAACTTCTACATGGAATAGACTGTGCAGAGAAAAGTCCTACAGCAAGATCCTACAGCCATTCACATCATGACATTTCTTTTTTTTTTTTTTTTTTTTTTTCCAGAGAAAGCTTTTTGTATTCCCAACTCCCATGTTCTGGATGAGGGTATTAACTGCTGAGTGAGGAGGGTTAGAGGCAGCTGGAGTACACTGGTCTGATTTGGCTCCACTCTGAGGCTGGTGAAAGGATTCTTCTACTGATGTTATTGGGGCTTACATGTGAGATAAATGCCAAGGAGTTTGTAAGTGTCAAACAGAAGGCAAACCTTAGGCATCTCTGATACATTAGCAAGCACCGAGATAGTATAAACCTCAACATGGCTATGCTGGGGTGTCTTGAGTACCAGTGACCTCCAGGGGCAGACAGCCACCTATGAGCCTTCCCATATGTAATCTATGCTGTATATTAAAAAAAAAACCAAACAAACCAACAAAAAAACAACCCCCCAAAAAACAAAGGGGCTGATTCTGTCATCATTAACACTTACTCCTCTTATTTCCCACAAGTTAATTCCCTGGGCTATATTGAAGTTACGGGAAATGAGGCATTTGGCATACTTACATGGAAGACAAATAAGGAAAGAAGGCTGAAAGCAGAGTGTAAAATTTGTGATGGTGGGGGTGGGTGGTGTTACTGGCCGTTAACATACTTAAGGGAAATGCTGAGATCTTGGTTCTTTGGTCCTCTTACTAGCACACAGGCAAAGCACTGCTAAGTGTTCATTAAAGATCTTTACTGGCTGGGATGGAAGAGGAAGGAGGTGGAAAAAAGGCTTTTTCCATCATTAGTTTCTACAATGACACTTATTTTACAGTAAAACTTCACCTCAAAAAGCCAACCATAATAACTGATGCTCTCTCAAAAGGGTGATCTCTCTGTCCTATTCTTGATTGTTTTAAGTTAGAGTTCAACCAATGTTTCATACCTATAGGATGAAAGCTGGACATGTCACCTGGGGTTGTGTCCTTCCCATGCTGGCGAATGAGGTAGGAGCCAAAAGTGATGACTCTCACCCCATCTCTCTGCCTGGATGCCTTTTCCTTCTTCCTTGTAACCCAGGGAACAAAGGCTGTTCTTCACACTTCTACTTCTGGCTATTTTTTGCTCTGAGCACAGATTTGCAGCTTTCCTCCCTGTGTTCAACTAAAGGAAAAGTGGAATCTGATAGTGGTAAAGCTCATCACAAATTTGCTAAGTATTTCACAGTTTCTTTTACTCCATATGTAGTCTTCAGTTTAACCTGGGGGAACTCAGTTACCTTTGAGGCCTCTCCCTTTCTATTAAATTTATTTGAAATTGGCAATGGGTTCAAAATTGATAGTCAGGCTGGGACTGTTCTAGCATCAGCATTATTCTCTTAGGAAACTGCACTTAGAAACAGTATAGCCAATGGAAATAGGGAGAAGTTATCTAGTTTGGTTTTTCCTACTAGTTCTGTTGCACACAGCTGGCAATGGCTGCTTGTTGTTTGAAAAGTGTCTTATTTTGTAAAGTACACATCATTTATATGGTGAACAAAATTATGTGTTAACATACTTGTGTGTCATTTTCTGTTCTCTTTTTAAAAAAATCACAAAGAATACCATGTATTTAAAATTCTTGAATTAAAAAAAAAACCAAAACATGAGATAGCAGACAAAAATCAACATAAGGAGACTTTAATTAAAAGTTTCTTATAATTTTTATAGGATTTTCTAATAAGTAGGAAGGCAGGAAATAACTTGAGACAGAGCTTTCTCTTTCTGTGCCTGACTCCTCCCAGGGTTCGAGTCCCTCATAACATCTCTGGAGCTCACCCACATGAGAAACAGCTGCAGTTTAACTGTGCAAATGCTGCACTCTGTCTAGCTGGGAAGTGGGTTTTGATTAACTGCTGGGGGAAAAGGAAAGACAAAATTCACCATTTTAACTACTGTTATTAAAAGTCAATATGGGGAAATAGAGCAGAATAATGTAACTCATGGAAATAGGAGAAAATATGTCAATTTTCATATTTAATTGCTTTCTGTGCTCATTATAGACAAGGTACACTCTAACAATCTTTTAAACGTCCTATATACAGAATATTAATGGGCAAGTAAGAGCACGCTGTGCCTTGGTTACAACACTTAGGAACACAGAAGATGGCAATGAAAACCTAACTCACAAATTCTATGGTTTCACAGCTTCCCTTGTAAGTAACGCTTAAATAAAGAGGCACTTTAACAGAAAAGGCCCAGAAAACGGTTTATTGTTGAGGAAAAGCTGTCCTACAACATGGCTGGTTAATAATGCACTGCAAGGCAGACTAAAAAAATAGTACACCGAGTCTAAAAATATATGTCATCTTAAAAGCAGAGATATATCTACATTACTTTTAGTGATACAAAAGTGTGTGTTATCTGTCTGGAAGCTCTGTAAAATGTGCACATGTTGGGGGTTGTACAACAGCAGTTCTTTGTGGAGATTCAAAGAATTTCAGCTACACATAGGTAGGGGTTTAGAGGTCTAGATGATTAGTTAGGATTTAGCTTGTCTCCCTCAACAGTTTTAACAGTATATCCCTATAATATTTTGTCTTAAGGAAGTTACCTGAAACAAGATATTATTTAAATGTTGAAAGGTTCCCCCAAAATACATCCCTCTGATGGATTGACCAATGAATAACTGCTATCAGTGAGCTCATGTGCAATGATGATACCAATGATATTTTTTGTGGGAGAGTCCTGAAAGAAGCAGGTAAAGACAGTGAGAATTGTTCCACTGTTTAAAAACTGTGGAAGGACAAAAAAGAGGGAGATCAGGTGCCCTTTCTAGGGATGCAAGGATCCTACTTTATTCTTGAATCCAACTGAAATGTACTGTCAATTCCACGGTTTTTATCATAAATAAGAAAACTTTCAAACTGCCACATTTATTTCTATTATTTCTATAGTTTTAATAAAACCTATTTATAATATATTGCTAGAAATACACCTACAAATTCATAACAACCCCTGTAGGATTTCTTGTTTTATAAATTGTGTGTTGGTGACTCACAGAATCTGCTAATACAATTTTATATCCTCATCAATTTAATGATGAGTTTTTTCTCCATACTTCCTAGGTCTTGACCTTGCACCTATTTCTGCACCCATTTCAAGAGTCAGCTTGCCATAGGAAGAAGGCGTCGTCTCTACCCTTTAACACAGCGGGACACCACCCTATTCCTGAGCAGTTCAGAAGCTCCCAGAGGAAAAGGGTGATACTGATTCGGGGTTGCTTCAGCCAGCTAATTGCCGTGGTTTGGTTCTTCCACTGCGTGTATCATCCAAAGGTTTCTGGGCTGTGTGCAGCCTGGAAGGCTGTGGGTGACTGCGCTTAGCTGGCGCTGCTGGATCATCGGAAACCAAATTATTAGCAAGCCTGTTACAGCGCCCCAGATTTAGACCCTGTAAACATCTAAAAATATTGTTGAGGTTTGTGTCTTCCTTTGATGGTTTGTAGGGTGTTCAGGGCTAAAAGCAGATAGCAGCAGCATGCGTTTCAGTATCTTGAAAACATTTTTTCAAAGGGGGAAGGGGCACTAGATACTTCGCTGCTTGATAAAAAAGAGGTGACTGAAATGTTTTCTCAAGAAATGAAAGGAGAGATGGGGGAGGGGAAATCAACAGGCTGAAAGTTCCCTAATTAAGCCTGGCACAAATACACATGGCAAAGGATGCTTTAAAAGATGATTGTTAACTGATCCACCACAATGAGGGCTCAGGATGAGAGGTCACATTCAAAAGAGAAACTGGGATTAGACAAAAAAAGTCAAATAGAAACAACTAAGAGAGTTAGGGTTTTTTCCATTAGTGGCAGTAATCCCCCAAAGTGAAGGACATAAACACAAATCATCTCAAAGTGGAGGGAGGATCAGAAGCCCATTATGTGACCGACTTGGCTAAGTCATGAGCTCTTTGCTGACCTCAATTACAAGACAGAAGCATACACAACCCCAAAAATTGGTCAGGCAAAATAGAAAAAATTAAATAAAAGGGGAGGGAGTGAGAAAACCAGAAAGGGACAAAACTGAGATGCAACTAAGCAAGGGACATAAGGAATCATTCTGTATGCACATTGGGAGCAGAAGAAAGACAAAGCAAAGGGCAATTCTGCTATTCTGTGGAGGGAGGTACAGAGATGGCTCAGATATTTAATGCCTTATGGTCTCAGTCACCGCTGAAAGACCAGCTGCAAGCAGACAGCTGGGAGAACAGCAAATAATAACAAATGTTGGAGCCTATAGCAAAGCAGCAGAAGGAAAGAAAACACTAGGCCTGGAGATGATTGGAAATGTTATCAGAACAGTTAAGAAAACCCAGAAAAATCTCAAAACCAAACTGTGTAGCCAAAATGGAGTTTATCTTCAAAACAGAAAAGAAGGAAGACCGTGGAATTGTGGCCCACTCACCTGAAGCTCAATTTCTAGAAAAATTTGGGGAAAAAATGATCCAACCATAAAAACTTAGAAGTCTGAAGGAAGAAAGATTGAAGACAATACAGATTTGTTGGGAAATAAACGTTTCAAGCACAGTATTTCACTTTTCTTTCCTCGACAAACAGGCCTGGTGATAAGGAGAAGATCATAATCCCACATACGCTGACTTGAGTAAAGTTTTGACTTTTTCAAGCCAAGTTTTTTCAGCTATAGGAAGGATGCCAAACTGGTTATAAAATTGCACCATAGAAAAAGTTACAAATTGTTCATCATCAGGATGTAAGGCTGTTATTAAATAGCATCTGCAAGAGTCTGTCTCGCATCTATTTCTGTTTGATATTTTCATTAGTGACATAGATAACAGAATAGAGATTAATCTTAAATCTGCAGAGGACACAATGCAACAATGATCCAAGAAAATAAAAAATAAAAAATAGAAACCGAACCAACCAACCAAACAAAACCCTGAGGGACAATTTCCATGCAGTACATTTAAGATGAAATGATCAATTACTTAAAAAGCTAATGGGAACAACTCATTAGCTGGTGGCTCTTCAAAAAAGGATCTGAGGTCACATACCTTCTTAAATTAAAAAATTGCATGCTATTGCAAAGTCCTTCAAACACTACATTGGGCTATACAAACAGAATAAACAGCCTGCAGACACACGAACAAATCCTTCCGCTGTACTCAGCATTGGTAAGGCTTTGGCTGGATTGTTGTGCTCAGTTTGGGGCTTCTCACTTTAATAATTTGAGCAGTCCAAAGTCATTAAAGGAATGGAAAAAATACCATATTATTAAGCCTGAAGAGACTGTGGGTAAACATCCAAATATTTTCAAGTATGCAAGGAAAGGAAAATTCAGACTTCCGAGATAAAGATAATAAAACACCGAGATAACTTGCCTAAAGAGATAGTGGAGTTTCCATCACGAAAGGATTTTAAGGATGCTTAGACAGACATGTCAGAAAAAACAAACAGACAACTGATGTAATTATTACATGGGGGGGTAATGGATTAGATGGCCAATTGGGATCCCTTCCACAATGAAGTTTCAGGTAAACTTGGAAACTTGCTGATGATGTCCTTTTGCGTTATAGATTTGGAAACTGACCGAGCATTAAAAACAAGGGTAAAATCTTCGTCATTGAGTTAGTCATCAGGAGAAAGTAACCTGATGTTTTTGGTGTGTTGATTGCTCACAATAGCCTGTCATGTCGAATGAAACTTGTTCAGTAAGCTGGAGAGACACCATTCTGCAACCAGCCTCTGATACAAGTGGTGACTGCCAACATAACAGAGTGAGCTGGTGGGGGAGCTAATGTTAGACTTTGTTACTTTAAACGGTCTTTATTGTTCTCCAGTTGTCTAGGATTTGGGAAATTTTATCTTTTTTTTTTAAATAAAGGTTGTTTTTTTTTTCAAAATTTTTGAGCAACTTTGTTATTGTGAATGGATAACTTTGGGTTGAAAAAGTTACCCAGCTGATGTAATGGGACAGTAATTCCATTATGTCTTTTCATGCACATAAAAATTTAATTTAGAACATGGTTACAGAAAGATCACAGTAATGTTGGCCAAATTATCCTACTTCTATTCCCTCACTTACAAAACTTCCTGGCCAGTTCACTCTCATTTGGGAGCCTGCAAACATGGCAGATACAAGACTGCAATACTGAATGGGTCAGGAAACCTGGCCCCTCGCTCCAACACCCTTCACGCTTCTGGACGGAATTGGTACGGGGACGACTGCAACCTCATCCAGCCTTTCAGTCTCTTAGACAGAAAACACAAACACAGGAAATTTGTGATCTTATTTCTAGGCTTCCCAGGTGTACTCTTTTATGAAAACGCCATCCTTAGGGTGAATCCAAAGCTAGTTACTTCTCAAGTAAATGAAGTGAAATTCTGGCTTTATTGAAAGAAAAGTCAATTTTTGTCTTGACACATAAGGAATCAGGATAAAATAATTCCTTCTCTTTTATAATTAAAATACCCTTTTAAAAGTTGTTTCTACAGAGGGAACAATCTTTTTTATTGAATTCTGTGGGATTATTCATTTTACATTCCTCTAACACATCCCAGGGTTTTCAGTCAGAATTGAGAAGATGGCTTCTGTCCCAAAGACTTTTCGGTTGCAAATGACAGAAATACACAAGTGGGAAAGAGAGATGGGCAGAAAAAAAAAAAAGAGTCACTCACAAGCAAAAAAAAGAGAGCAGAGGTGCGCAAACATCTAACTGATTGCATCTCTATAGTTATTAATTATAATTATAGTAATTAATTTTAATTAATTCTCTAATTGCATTTAACATTGCTAAAATTCTTACTTCATTTCACCTAATTACTGCTAGAATGAGTTTCACTGCCTTTGCCTATTTAATTCCAGAAATGCTAATTCACCCTTAGATTTTAGCAGTCCCACCTTGCCATTTCCATTTGATATGTTTTGTCCCTTACCTACTGCCTATGGGGATTTTTTCCTGACTAGATGTGAGGAATTTCCATTATCCCAACTTCCCTATTACCCTAAAATCACCCTTATTCCAGAGCAACTTGCAGTATAATAAAATAGGGAATGTATTTACAAATTCAAATAGAAATGACATTGAAAATGCTTTGGGAGGAATGAAAGTAAATGAAGATAAAACGATGTACCCTACAAGCCCTAAAACTTAGATTAGCTTAGAAGTCTCTTTCTGTGGTATCCAGGTGAAAAGTTATTAAGATGATTGGTTTTTGCATTCTAGCTGAGGAGCTACTTCTCGACTAATTCCTTCATCTTTGCTTTCTTGGAAGAACTGGCTGGACGGTCGCACTCAGAGTTGCGGTCAACGGCTCGATGTCCAAGTGGAAAGCAGTGACAAGTGGCGTTCCTCATGGTCAGTACTGGGTCCTGTACTGTTCAACGCCTTTGTCGGCGACATGGACAGTGGGGTCGAGTGCACCCTCAGCAAGTTTGCCGATGATACCAAGCTGTTTGGCAAGGTAGACATGCTGGAGGGGAGGGATGCTGTCCAGAGGGACCTGGTCAGGCTGGAAAGGTGGGCCCAAGCCAGCCTCATGCAGTTCAACAAGGCCAAGTGCAAGGTCTTAGATCTGGGTCAGGGCAATCCCAAGCACAAATACAGGCTCGGCAGGGAATGGCTGGAGAGCAGCCCTGAGGAGAAGGACCCGGGTGTGCTGATTGACAAGAAGCTCAACATGAGCCAGCAGTGTGTGACCGCAGCCCAGAAGGCCTACCATATCCTGGGCTGTATCAAAAGAAATGTGGCCAACAGGTCAAAGGAGGTGAGTCTGCCCCTCTACTCCACTCTCGTGAGAACCCACCTGGAGTACTGCCTCCAGCTCTGGAGTCCCCAACAGAAGAAGGACATGGACCTGCTGGAGCATGTCCAGAGGAGAGTCACGAGGATGATCTGAGGGCTGGAGCACCTCTCCTATAAGGAGAGGCTGAAAGAGTTGGGGCTGTTCAACCTGGAGAAGAGAAGGCTCCGGGGAGATCTTATTGCGGCCTTCCAGTACCTAAAGGGGGCCTAAAGGAGAGCTGGGGAAGGACTTTTTACTCAGGCATGTAGGGATAAGACGAGGGGGAATGGCTTTAAACTGGAAGAGGGCAGGTTCAGATTAAACATTAGGAAGAAGTTTTTCCCTTTGAGGGTGGTAAGGCACTGGAACAGGTTTCCCAGAGAGGTTGTTGAGGCCCCATGCCTGGAGGTGTTCAAGGCCAGGCTGGACGTGGCCTTGGGCAACCTGGTCTAATGGGAGGTGTCCCTGCCTATGGCAGCGGGGTTTGGAACTCGATGATCTTCAAGGTCCTTTCCAACCTAAACCATTCTATGATTCTATGATGTCACCTTGGATCCCATGTTTTCTTTTAAGCATCATGTTTGGGGATCTCTTCAGATTCAGAATTTCTTCCCTCCTCTTTGTTCATAATTTCTTCATTCCTGATTCAGTCAAGAAGTGCTCAAACACTGTGTTTCCCACTTCCAGCATTGGCAATGCAACGTCCCTTTGGCTAGGGATTACTGCCTTGGATACAACCTAAATCACTTGTCAATTTCTTGTGAGGTCAACCTCTGTTATGTTGGGCAAAGTTAAATTCCTAAGACAGTATTTTTTTCAGAGCAAACTGTAGATTGCATATAAAGGCAAAACTTGCTAATCGTGCTTTGTGAAATGATATAACTGTGATGACAGTATGCAGAACTTTACTGCCTCTTGTTCCAGAGCAGCTTTCTTGTCAAGACAACGATTTTTACTCAACGATAATTTGGTGTATTTGGCCTTTAGCCCTATCTGTGTCATGTTTGCTCTCTGTCCCATTTCTTCAATTACTGTTTTTGATGGCAGAACTTCTTCAAAGCATCCACCCCCCTTCCTCTTCTATATAGAGCTCCACAAACGAGTTCTTGTGGCTCTGAGACACATGTTTTCCTCTGTGCCTGGCACATCTTTGCAGGATCACATATATTTGGAGGTGCCTTGGGCAGGTGGGAAAATATATCAAAGATGAAGTGACAGGTAGTGGAGCTGTCTGGGTAAAATCCCTCCTCTGACAAGTTCCACGACCGTCAGTGTATCTCATTGGGAGTTTTTCCAAAGTATTTGCACCAAGCTTTGGTCCTGAGTAATGTGCTCTAGGCAATCCTGCTTTAGCAGGGGAGTTGGACTACATGATCTCTAGAGGTCCCTTCCAACTCTGAAAACTGTGATTCCGTGATTCCGTGACTTGTGAGCACAGAGAAGATGCAGGGAACTTACTCTAATCTCCATAATTCACCCCAATACCCACTGTCTTTACTCCAAAGTCTGCTGAATGCTGTTTAATGTCTGTGGCTTTATCAAACAGAGCATATTCAAACATAAATTTCCCATCTTTCAGTGGAGTGCATTTTGTTAAACAATTCAGTAGAAAAGAATCATTTTCCTGGGCAAAAGTCCCTTCTTTGCACAGGCACAGCTTCAAGAGAGGGGATGGGACTTGCCTTTCCCCAGGCTTGCCTTGAGCCCAGGTGTTACACACTTTTTTGGGAGAGGGAACCGGTGAATTCCAAACCCCAAAAGTACACATTTCCAAGGCGTCACGGTGCCAGAGTGAGATTGCTACTTACAAAAGGTGAGCAAAATCTGTCTTCATGGCAGAAAGGGTTGTTGCAAGTTTGAAGGCAAAATTTTAGATGTCTCTTGCTTTTGAATTACCTAGAATATAAGTGAGGCCTATGTGCATTAGGCTTCTACGTGTTGTGCCCAAATCCTCTTTACATCACACTTTCTGTTCTTCAAGAAGTAGACTTTCCTTTGGCTGTGATAATTTCCTAATCTGCCCCATGATAATTTAGCATGTTGCAACTATTTGGTCCTTGGGTTCATTTTTCATTTGTGTGCTCAATTTTCAGGACAGACATTATCTTAATAAAGCAGGAGCAGAGAATATAATGTGTTTGGTTCAAAGTACTGAGAGGAAAATATTTTAACTTATAACAATAATTATGACTAGTACTAAATTATGTGCAATGAACTGGCCCTTGACTAATCATTTCCAAAGGAAAGAGCCTAATAACACTTTCAAGTTACTGTACGCACATTCATTTCTATTACACTTTATTCTTCCTTTATTTGAGGTTGGCTGGTTTACAAAAGTACATTTTTCAGAAAGTGCTCAAATTTTTACATTTCCTTCCATATTATATATATGAGTTTAATCACACACATTACATGCTTTCTCTATAGCTTTTTAACACAACAGGTCAGCAATAAGGTTCCAAATTACCCAAGCCAAATTAATATTAGTAACATGGCTCAGGGGAGGTACATGTTATCAAGTGGGTGAGTGCACTGCAGCAGTTCTACTATCAGACATTTACAGTGTTAATAATGTTCTCTATTGTAAAGTATTTAAACTTTGGAAAGAACAGTGATAACAAGGGGGAAGAGCGTCCCTAAACTGGAAAGTATATGCTTGCAAGCACATATATCTTATGTTATTTGTTGTATGTTATTGTTATTTATTAGTCCTGTAACCATGACACAGACATATCCTATCATGGTACATGGCAAAAGTTGATTTTTTTATCACATAACACTAAAAAAAAAGGACCCTACTTTAACTAATGGATGCTTCTTAGAGACGTATCATAGTATTATGAGTTTTGTAGTATGGAATTGCAATAATGAGTAGGACTGTGTCAGGTAAACTGAGCATCAGAAGCAAATATCCATAGATTAAATGTCTACAGAGAATAGACCTAGACACTGCCTGATCAATAATGTATAAATTTCCAAGACACCTCCACAGCCATCACAATGAACACCGAAGACAAGAGAACGACCAGGGTCTGTGTGTACTCTTTCTTGAATGTGATGTATTTTGTCCAGGCCATGCAATGGCCTCATGGAAACCACTTGGCTAGAACTGAGCAACCACAGCGCCCCAGCATGATGTCACCCTGGCAATCAAAAAAGGCTAGAAATGCCCATATAAAAGTGGGGAAATATTCCTTAAAAACACCTATCCTATCTTCTATATGTGAATCCTTATCTTCACAAGAGACCCTATAAAACAGATTGAAAGTTAAATCTCCAAACTAGATTTCATAACTGTACTAAAAATACTAAAAATGATGGACTTAGCAAGGTACAGGTTCTATTGTGTATTATTTTTCCTGGTTCTATCAAATTGTAACTCTGTGTTGCACAGACAGCTCTGGTTCTCTATCTCCCTCATACGAGAAAACCACCTTCTATGCCTATGTTTGTTAATACTTTCTTCTGCTTCACAGATACCAAGTACGCCATCTCTCCTAAGCTCAGACTGATTGATATAGGGTTAAACAATCTCATAAAAATTGCTTTCTAACTGGAAAATTGCTTCTTCCATTGACACTTGATGGTCTGTGCGTCAAAAATATACATTTGCAGTAGCTATAATGATTGGTCTAATAGATTTCCCTTTATCTGTAAACTGCCTTTCTGGGTCTTCCTGATCTCTTATATCACATCTTTTGTGTGATTCTGTTTTAATTTGATAATAGTTTTCTTCAAAGTTGAATTTACACAGAAGTGGATCATTGCTGTCTGTGAACAACGCTCTTCTGATGCCTTTCAAGATCATCTGCTTCCTGTGGAGAAACAATATGGTAAATTAATAAGGCTGCCTCTTCCTAACAGCAGAAGTTAAGCGTAAAACCCTAGAAAACCAGAAGAAAGAACAGAATGTTTTACAAACAGCAGAAAACATCATCGCTTGGGAACTGGCAAATCCTACATGATTTTTTTTTACGTGTTGCAAAATAATTAAACAAAAATTAATTCCTTTTCTCTTTTGTCCTGCCCAGGTATGTGTTAAAGCTAATAAGTTTGTTTTACTTAATGGAGACATCTATTTATGTATTTTGAATGACAAAAGATGGACAAGTTTGTAAGATTGGTTTAAAACAGCTTTATTTGTTAATTGCTTTATTTATTTGTTTTCCCTTTAATAGTGGAAGAATAAGCACCACCAACAAAAAAAGTTAACAGCAGCTTTTCCCAAAATTCTGCTGAAGTGTGGAGTTTTTCTGGCATTTTTCACTGAAAGAAGAAAAATCAAGGAAAAAGGGGAAAAGTGATCTTAGGTCATGATTAAAGGTTGTGTTCTTGGTGCTTCTCCAGGACTGCTTGGTTCTGACTCAGATAGAGAGATTAATGCTCTCAAAGCTGCGATACAGAGAGTTGCGGTTCTGTGATTGCACATTCATGATTTATAATGTCCGTTGACTCTTTTGTGAAATTGCCTCTGGGGAAGTTGTTTGGGATAAGAAAGAAACTCAAGTGACCACTACTGTTTGCATCCTTTTTTCAAATGTGACTTTATTGTTGGGGTGTTGTTTTTTTTTTCAGGAAATCAGTTGAAAGGGGAATTTTGGTTAAGCAACACAGAAGTGGAGTGCAATTATGACTGGCATGTTTCATAGCACAGTGCAGTTCACTTCAGTTTCTGTCAAGGCTGGCTAATTGCACAGGATTACAGAAAAAAAAAGTAAAATTCAAAAGCATCTACAATTAGACTCCAAATACAGGAAAAATATCTGCCAACAAATCTAATGAATACCCAATAAATCCTATCTTCTGAGAGAGAAGAGGTGTTCCTTTAGTATGTTTTCTGGTTTTCTGGATTAGCTTTAGGTGAGAATAACAGATTTCGTATCATTTATTTTAGTAATTATATAATGGGCTACTGAATCTACAGCAAGTCTTTGTTACTGTTAAGGGGCTTTTCCAACGTGACTTCATACTGACAGAAATAGCCATCACTGAACTACATACCTGAACACCGATGTTACTAATCTGAGGTTACTTCCGCACCAACACGCCTGTTGGGGCAGAAACTTTCCCAAGAGGAAATGTAGAGGTCAAACCCAGAAAGTATAAAATCTTTTATAGATGAGGGGTGGGGAAAAGCATAGCAATATTCATCGCTACTGGTAGCTGAAAATAATACCAGCACCTTTTAAATCTGGAAGCAAAGGCAGGCTGGGAGTTGAAGTGAGTCTGGGCCAAGAGAGGGGAGGGAACGAGCCCGGAGGACGGGAAGGCTGGGAGGGTTGTAGGGGAAAGAAATATAAAAGGCAGAGGAAATTCCCATTTTTATACTTGGTGCTTTCTGAGGCTTTATTTGTGCACGTAGCCCAATTAGGATCTCAGCTGTAGTTGGGGTATCTGAGATCCCCTGTGCACAAATGAAACCTGCAGTAATAAACCTCATTATTATGACCCACTAAAACTCTACTTGGGAAATCATGACAATAATATCCTCATGTCTCTGTTCAAATATTAGCCAAAAATAGCCCTCAGCACAACTTTCCTCCCTTATTAGTAATTTTAGTCAAAACTTGGCCCTGTATATGATACAACCAACATTAAGAAGAACAAGGAAAATGATGGAGTTTAAATGACCATGTGTAAAGTGCTATGTGCATATATTCTATTATGTGAACCTTTTACCATAGTCATGTTTTATTATTACATAATAAAATAATTATAAAAATGTGTCCTCTGTGAAAGAGATAGTCCCATGTGGTAACTTAGACATGTTTGACTTTCCATTATAAATTGATAATTGTAGTTTAAAATTATAAACAGTAACCTCTGAATTGATCTGATGTAGCAAATGACTGTTTCTACTTAATTATGACCTACTTGTGGTTTTCCTCTTTGGATGGTGAAACATTTTTGTCATTAACACCAGATTGCCTGAAAGAGATGCCCTTTCTGTGAGGACTGGACAGTCCTTCACATAGAGTAAGTTGAAATGTCAGACTTCTCTCCCTTTTACTGCGGAATGTCCTGTTTTATTGTTTCTGACAAATTTTAGGCACATAAATCCAGATTCATAAAGGGATTTGGACGTAATAACCTTAGCACTGCTACATCAGCATCACTTTGGTGATGGAATTCACAATCCCACACTAAAGACATAAATTCTCTGGAACAGTGTTTTTCCAGCTTTTGGAAGTGTTGCCCTCTTTCGGCTCATGTGTCTTCAGACAATTTTCCCCACATCCACAAGTTTAAACTAAAAACCAGCTCAGGTCAGGCATAATTGCTGGAAGACCTTGGTTCCTCCAGGGTAGCAGAGGCTGAAACCCAGCTACAACAACTAACTCTAATGTAAATTTTGGTGACCCATCCCCAGCTGAGCTGCTGCTGGCAGTTAAAGCTAATTAGCAGTTCCCTGGCTGGTATCAACACTTGCAGCCAGTAATGACTACTACTTTTTACGCTCTTGTGCTGAAAGAACTGCTCCTGTCTCATAAGAACAGAACAAATTCATGTGACAGTATAGCAAAACATTGCATAGGACTTCCTGACACCTCTGGGGTGCGAAGGTGAGCTCCTTGGTGGGTAGGACACAGAAAAATGCAGGGACTTGGGAGTCTGATGAGTTTGTGTAGCCCAAATGTTCCTGGACAGAAGCTATTCACCAGGATGATGGCATCTCTCAGAATATGCCACAATATAGCTTTGAGCATCAGAAAGCTTCCCAGGGAAGGTTTAAGGTCCTGGCGGGCAGGCAGGACTTTTGTGGATTACTCCTTGTGGTTCAGCCGTGGCTCAGCTTCGATCTTGTACAGACTGGTTGAGCTGCTGAGCTTAGACTACTGAAGAAACTGATGTTCAAATATTAAGCTTGCTGTTTGCTTGTGCAGATGTCTTTTCCCATTGCCTGAAGCACCAGCTTCAGGAGAGCAGCGTAGGCTCTGTTTGCAATACACTAGCACGTCTTCAGACATGCACCAGGAAGCACCAGCATTCGAAGAAAGCTCTGTCTTTGCCCTCTCTCTCATCATTTGCGGTCACTTAGCCATCCCTGGAGAGGTTTCTAAGGAAACCACCAGCAGCTCTTCTTGCCAGAGATTCCAGGCGTTCGAGTGATGATTCAGATGACATTTGTGTGATCACACTGAAGAGAGCCAAATCGGTATGGTCAGTGACAGCCTTCAGTGTTGGAAAGGAGAATTGTATAGAAGGATGAGTGAGCCAATCCATGGGGATGTGCTCCATTTGGTGACTCAGGATTCTGCACTCTGGAAATACTGCATTACCCACATGTCACATTGCAGTAAAAGTAGTCCTGGAAGGATGAAAACATTTATCTTATCTACACTAAAATGTTTTGTCATTTTAATGATACCACTGAAATTTTTCCATGGTCAAAAATCTATTTGTAGCTATCTTGTGATCACTTATATGTAGTGCCAGCTGACCTGATTATTGGGATGCTAGTGTACGAATATGTAGGGTTATTGAAGAAATGGTTCAGTGCTAGACCTGGCAATGTGGGACACTGTCAGTCATCTCAGAAATCCGACAGAGCTTGCCCAATTGAACATCGAGATTTGTGAGTATATAGTAAAAATCTATTTGTTGGTGTGGTTTTTATGAGGTTGTGGGTTTTTTTAATTAAGAAAAAAAGAAAAAAGGAAAGCGGGTTTTAAAAGTGATGCCCTAACGACTGAGGTGTAGCAGCCTTCTGGAAAAGCCAATCTGAGATTTCAAAATTATACCAGGGCAGTTGGAGGTGTTAGGACTGCCCTGGTTGTTAAAAGGGATAACACACAGGTAAGCCAGATGTGTGCATTGATTCCATAGAATTCTTCTCACTCTCTGTCTTTGCTAATAAAATTAGTGACACTTTAATTTGAAACAACCACATCAGAGGCATACCTAAGTAGGTATATCACAATGTGATATACAGTACCTTGTGCTATGTTTTCTTGAAAATATCCTTAGCAACCTTGAAAAGCTCTCTACCTCTGCTTATCACCATCTGGTCCTGCACACTTTTGGAAATATCATTCACTGTTTTAAATTTATGTTTTTTCCTACCGGAGCTTAGGACTGTAGAAGTCCTCATAGGATCAAACCCAGTGTGCCACCGGGCCTGCCTGGGAGATGTTCATATCTTCAAGGGAATATTCTTGATCTCATATTTGACAACAATCTCCATGAGCTACACATTTGAGACTAGCCTATGAGTTCTCAGTGATGTACAGTGAAAGTTAACACTGCAAATTCTTAAATTAGGCAATGCCAAAATTTCAGAGTCTGCAAGGGTTGGAAGCCAGACTGCACAGGAGTGATTTATCAGCAGAGATTTATCATATTGCATATCTTCCAGCAAAGACAAATTGCAGGTACTCTAAAAACAATTATGCTGGGTGGGGCAGATCCTTTATTTATCTCTCTTTAACCTGCACTATTTACTTGTCCCTAGTAAAGCTGTCACATTTGCTAAAAGCTCCACTGATTCCTTCCCTTCCTCATCCCCTTTTCATACTGTCCCCTTGAGGGGAAGATTTATTTTATCCTTTAAACAGCAAGTCTAGGCCTTGTAGCTGCTACATAAAAAGAGATAAAGTCCTTTATATGTCCCATATTTTTACAGAGTAGTGTAAGGATGGTTGATTTGGCATTGGTTGTATCAATAAAATATGAACATTTTTCCAGTTTTTACAACTGTATATAGTAAGCGCTCATACAATACTTCTTTTTCTCTAACAGGCTGTGGAAATGTGGTATCATTGTGGGTATCATTATGCTTGTTTTCTAGCCTAAGAACACTGAACTCCAGAGAAATGAGGTGAATTTCCCAAAGTCCCAGCCTACATGGGATGAAGCAAAATGTCCCTGTGTCATGCCTTACCTACTGGTGCGGAGCTGATACTGTCATCTTGTTCTTTCTTTTCTTCTCTACCCTCTTTCTTACTCTGGGGGACAATTAGCTTTTCACTGAGTGAGGCAGCTGCTTGTGATTAAAACATGAGTTTTAAAGACAGCACAGGGAAATTACAGTGCTACATGAAAGCACAAGTCTGGTGACAGAATTATAATGAAAAGGCAGTAGCACTAACAGGATTGAGAGGTTTTCAAGAAACAAGGTTTGGAGCAATTGGCCAGAAACACTGATTCTGAGACCTTAAAAGCAGGCTGCCCGCTCCCCCGTTGGCCCAAAGAAGCTCTTTGGAGTAGCTAGGTCACCTGGGACAGATTAAGGGTAGTGGGTGGGAGATTCTTAAGGAAAAATCTGAGCTTAGTCTGAGAGCTGCTGAGGGGAAAAAAAAAAAAAAAACTTTGCCTCAGGGGAAGGGTTGAGAGGCTCCTTATCTTTGGTGAGGGGGTTAAAAGGTGGAGATGTTGGGGTTGGAAACGTTCAGCCAAAGTAGGAGGACTGTGAAGATCTTAAGGTGGACAACTCAGAAAGGTAATTGTATAGCTTGAGGAAAGGGCTATAAAAATCTTGAAAGGAAGCCAAATATAATTTAAGTGTTGGATGGCTTTGAAGATAAAACGAAGTGGAACGTTTCCTGGAGCACAAAAGGAGCTGTGGCAGGAAGCTGGAAGATAACGTGGGATGGGATCCCCTGGGTTGTCTTCTGTAGTCCCTGGCATCCTCAATCCCATTTGATAAATGTAATGAATCCTATCTTAAAAGTAGATAACATATATTTTATAACTTTTCATCTTTATTTTTACTATGATCCCTTTACTAGCTTGCTAAAAATTCCCTTTTCTAACTGTTGGGAACCATCTTGTAACTTCTAGTTCTTCTAATTTCTAACCAAAATTTTCTCTCTGCCAGTACTCTACTAGTCTGTATGGCCTTGTTCTTAAACTGAAACTGCTTTTAATACAGTAGGTCTTTTCACCCAAAGCGGGGGAAAGCTTTTAGCTCAAGGCTGATTGGGCTTTTAATTTACAAAAGCAAACTAAGCTCTTTAGCTGCTGCTTGCTATGGAAGCTCTATGTTTCCTATATCAGTCAAGTTCCTGCTTCTGCTTTCGTTTTTCACTAAATCTTTCTTAAAATAGCAGGAAGATAGTTACCTCTAGTGTCCTAAATGAGGCGTCATCAGCAACTTAACCACTTTTGTTAATACTCCCTTGTGTCTGCCTAAAATAGTTCCACTGTTCATTTTAGGGCTGCATCACCTTTCCACAGCAGTGCCTCACCAGCGCATTGTCATCCAGTCATAAAAAACTGTACATAATTCAGCATCTTCAACTCTTTCCAAATGATGCATTTTCTGCTAATTGATTTGATTTCAGTCCCTATCTGCCATTCTTATTCTCCAACCAGCTTTTGGTGTGATGCTTGTCTTGTCTCTGTTGATACAAAACTTGGAGGTGTCACCAGCAGATTTTATCAAAAATTCCAATTTTTCATTTGTGAAAATATCAATTCATTCCGTGATTGAGCAAACTTGTCCTGAGGTGGCTGAACTCAAACTATGCTCCTTTCAGATTACGTTTCCTGGCTTTCAAAACTGTTTCTTGCTTTCCCCCAGCACTTTCCTCTACAGTCTTCAGTTACTGCTGTCACAGGTAATTTCTCATAACACGCAGCTTACTGATATTCATGTAGATGAGGTATGTCCGGTTTTGTATTGAAAAACAATTATCACAAAATAGCACATTGTTTGTTCTTTTTTTTTTTTTTTTAATCTGCTAATGAAATTGAACACCAAGGATAACTCATCACTAGAGTATTTGTTGTCAGGTTGTATTAGAGAGGTTTAGAGTTTCCCATGATAAATCATGACTCTACGAATGTCTGAATCTGGCCTTGGGCTCTATAGCATCAGAAGAACATGTACTTAGCCATTTTCCTCATAAACAGATCTTGTTCCATGTTTTGGACGTTTTCTCCATGTTCTCTCTTTTGTCTAATCTAATAATGATTTTTTCATCCCTAATAAACAGTGACACTCCATCTCCTTTTGTACAAGCTCCCATTTGCAATTATGTGCCTGCTTCTTGATTGAAAAACTGTAAAATTTATCAATTGTTGCTGAACTGAACTGTTAAGGAAAATTTTCAGTTTTGTCATGCTTCTGAAAACACGGTTAATCGTTACAATAGCTGAGTAGCTGCAAACACAACAGGACACTTTCTCTTTCTAGGAGAGCTCACAGCCGAGACTGACGTAAAGAGAGAGGATTAGGACTTGCTGTACACACAGAAAAGGTCAATAACGGAGCCAAGAGTCGAAGTTTCGAATCCCTGTTGAGTGCTCTTTCTCCTCAAGTTTGTTGTATATCGGGGGAAATATTAGTCACACCTGTACAGAGACACAGAGACATCTGGCCCGAATGAGGCATCTCTACTTCCAAGTTCTTTTACTAGTCTACCCCCAGACTGACTTCTTCAATACAACCCTGTCTTTTTGGAGATCTGATCCTCCCCTCTTCTTCCTTTTGGCATTGCTTCAGTCACAATCCCTTGTACATTAGTTCAGTGCTGGATTTACCAAGCTTTTAAGTTGTGCAGGGAAATATTCCCTATAGGTTTCTCATTCTTCAGCTACACCCTTCCCCATCATTTTATATCTCTTCTTCCATCAAAATCTGCATGAAAGCATTTTTTTTCTAGAGGGTCTCTGTTTTGTCTGCTAAACCCCTTCATAAAAATTTAACCCTACAATGCAACTAATCCAAAACCAACAGGCATCTTGTGAAAGGACACAGAGAGAAAACAAATCTAACACTGACTGCACTGAGCATTGCCGGGCCAAGAAGCATATGTTTCTTTTCCAATCGGTGACATTTTATATCTAAACTTATTTCAAAGTAATTAGAACAATAAAACACATTAACTTAAACTCGTAAGCAGTCTCCTTTCCTGCCTGTGTTTTAAGAAAAAAGTAGCATGCTTTTCTGTTGTTGTTAAAAAATTATAATAAAAAAAATAGGAAAGGATATGTGCATGGAACATCTGGCTTTCGGTGAGGTCTTGCTCTCTCCTATTTTTTCCAGCTGCGTTGGCTCTTTGCTTTGATGGATCCTCGCTCAAGCATCCCTGAAGATCATTTTCCTACTGATTGGACGTCCCTTGGCCATCTTCCCATTTTGAGACGAGAAAGAAGGAGCGGATACCACACATGAACTTGGCTTAAATGGGACTAAACTGTCCCCTCCACTTTCAGGCACAGCTGGAATGAAGAACTTGAAAATATAAAAAAAAAAAAAAAACAAACCCAAAAACCAAAAAAACCCAACACAAAAAGTGAACAAAAAGCCCCAGTCAGAGCAGTTATGTCTACTTACTCTGAAGGAACAGAGCTGTATCAGTACCCTCTCCTATTCCTTAGAGCTCTGCATTCTTCTGATGAGGGCCAACCAGGAGGAAATGAAGCTGGTTAAAGATTCATCAATAAGCAGATTAAGAGAAATGTGGTCTGCTGAGCAATGGACCGGAAAGGGAGGTAGGGTTTTGGTTGGGATTTTTTTTTAGCTTGTTAAGTGTTATCTAACTTTCCTAGTTTATGCTGGTATAAATGACATCCTTGTATTCCCTCGCCCATGGGTGGCAGCACTTTTTGGAGTCTCAGGAAAGTTTCTCCTGAAAGGGTAGGACTGAATTAAAAAATGCCACTTACCCTAAAGTGGGAGTAGCTGTTGTGATAAGGTTTTCCATAACTTTGGCTGGGATTTCCTAGGCAGAAATATGCATTTTACAGTACACGTGCACATATGCAGTGAACAGGACACATCTGGGAAGGACTGTATAAAAAAGTACTGCTGACCTGGGGCTGTGTAGTCAGACTTCAGTAAGGTCTTTTGGGTTTACGTGGCACGCACAGGTCATCAGCACAGCATGCGTGCAGTACTCTACACGTGTGCAGTAGAGACTTCTAGAAAAACAGCCCAAATCCTTTAATTCCAAATAGGATTTTATTTAAATTCTAGGTGGAAAATAGCACATATTTGGAAAATTTAGACATATGGTAATCATACTTATTCTCCTTCTGTAACAAAGGCCAAGAAAAATCACTGTTTCCTGTATGAGAATTTCTGTTTGACCTACGGCGTATCTTCTAAGAATAGAAACTTGTCTTGATCTGAATAGATGGATGATGCACCACCAGTATGTAAGTTGTTCCAATGGTCATTCTTGTTAGAAACATTCATAAGCATCTAAAACTATATCTGCTGCATTAAATCTCATGGTAATTGTCTTTTGACATTGGTTTCTGCTAGCTGAGCTTATTTTGGAGAGCAAGTGACAGAAAATGCTTTCTGACTATTACAAGATGACAGCAGCCTTAGTAGAGCACTGGGAAGGGTACGTGTAACGCAATACCCCTCATGACGGGACCCTTTGCAGGGATGCCCTTATGGCCCACCCTTGGCAGAATGGCTAACAATGGCTGTTAAGGCAGGAGGGCTTGTACACACGACAGGTGAACAGGACACCCTAAACTGTCCAAAATTGATAAGGTTCAAGAGGAAGCTGATTGTCTAGTGGATTAACTATTAACCAGGAAAACACAAAGAGCTAGTTTGTTGTTTTTTTAAAAAACAAAGGAGTGAGCTCAAAAAGAAATAAAGAATGAACATTTTGTGATGTGGGGAGGGACTTCAGAGAGAAAACTGCAGCAGCAGCTGTTTTGACGCCTGGTTTGACAACTGTCATGGGGTGATCTACCAGTGTCACAGCGCTGCCCCAGCCAGACCAAGCGTCCTCCTGCGGGATGCTGCAAGGAGTCCGCACTCAGCTGGTGGGGTGATGGGACGGAGCAGTACGTGGGGACTCACATGTATGACCTCCTTGGGCTCTCCTGCCAGGTTGTGAGATGGGCGCAGGCACACACAGAGAAAGGCACCCACATGTCCAGCTGGAGGGGGGTACATGGCGAGAGGGGCAGTGTGAATGCAGCTGAGCGTGTGTCTGTGTTGCTATTGGTTACTGCTAGTTAGAGAAGTGGTTAGCAATGTATAGGCGTTTGCTAACAACTGCTGGTAAGTATGTAGTATTGTGATGTCTCTGTTGATTCTGAATGCACAGTTCACTGATTGCTGATTTCTGCCGTTAATAAATCAGTAGACTGCTTTGATCTTGAGCTGATATTAAACCATGATGACCCATTTTTCCCTGCAGCACTTCTGTATGCTTGGAGGTTGTAGTGAGGTGGGGGTTGCTCTCTTCTCCCAAGTAACAAGTGATAGAACAAGAGGAAATAACTTCAAGTTGCACCAAGGGAGATTTAGATTGAATATTAGGAAAAATTTCTTCACCGAACAGGCTGCCCAGGGAAGTGGTTGAGTCACCACCCCTGGAGGTATTTAAAAGATGTGTAGATGTGGTGTTGAGGAACATGGTTGAGTGGTAACTTCACAGGGTTAGGTTAATGGTTGGACTCAATGATCTTAAAGGTCTTTTCCAACCTAAATGGTTCTATGATTCTATGAATAAAATGTCAAGATGGAATACAGCTGACATAATTGAACAAGAGGTGGATATCACAAAAGGTGACAGACTTCAGAAGGCTCTAAATTTAGAGACTCTGAAGTCTGCAGTGGAGTAATACAGAGATAATAAACTTGCATTTTCCCTCTACTGTGTGCCATTTAATTTAATTACACCATGCAGGGAGGAAAGTGTGCATCCAGCACTGTTGCCTTATTTTTCTGCAGCTTTTATATTTGAAATAAAATTCCTTGACCTGTAGCCCTATTTTAATAACTTGGTTAAATGAATAAATGTGAAGAAAAAAACAGAACGAAGAAACAATATAAAGTAAGCACAACAGTGATCAAGCAAGGACTCTTTTCCCTCTCTAACAGCCTTTACAAATAAAGTGCGTACTCAGTGCGAGCAATACTTCACCATCGTTGCTATCAGCTCCAAAACCCACAGACTCTGTGAATGAACCCTGTGGCACTGCCAGGGGGGTGTGGGGATGTGTGTTTATGCCTTGCGAGGGTTTCCTGGGGCTGAGGAGAGGCTGGAGTCCCCCAGGGGTTGCGGGAGCCAGGGCAGCTTCCCTGGTGGCAGGGACCTCTGAGGGCTTTCTTGCCTTTTTCCTATAGGGAAAGACAGGACTAGAAAAGGCAAGTTTGAAACAGAGAGTGGAAAGACATTGTGGAAAGCTTATGGAGGGCTGATAAAATTGTTCGCACCCTGTTTAGAGAAGGTCTACGACAGTATTCAGAAATATGCTCTCGCAGAGACTGTGGTGGGTTTTACATACAGCAATGCAGCTGAGCAGTGAACTCTAACATGCTACTGTCCAATTAAAATAATGAAGCCAAGAAGCCAAATCAGCTAAAATCGGTGTTCAGCTTGGCTATGGACCAAGAACAAAGCAGAATTAATTCAAATCCAATGAGACAAAAATCAGAGGGAAATATGTTGTTTCTTCATTTCACATGGATCAGCTACGTATTTTATCTTCGTGTTGCATGATGAAAATTAATGATGGTTAAAATTCATAATATTTGACATTTGTAGGCTCATAAGCATCACACAATTTGTTTCCATATTCCATTATCTTCGCTGTGCACTGGATAACACTTTTCTGGTTTTGCAACTTTGGCTTTAGCTGAGCTGGAAACACTCTAAGGAGGTATACTTGAAAAAGTGGTTAAGAAAATCAGATTTCTTGTTCGTTACCTGAAGAGACTGCTTTAAGTCAACATTCCTTCTTCCAAGAAAGCAACTTTATTCGACATTATTCTAACATTATTCTAATATTTCCCATTTTTCTGTAAAAAGCTACCAGTCCGTTAAAGATAGCTGTGCAAAATTCACTTTTAAAACACACAATTTAAGCTATAGAAAACAACTCAGCGAACTCAGCTGTATCATTACCCCCTCCCCCCTCCCCCCAAAGACCTAAATGAATCTTCAATGTTTCTTGAAACTTATTTAGATTATTGTTTACCTCACTTGGCTTCATAGGTTTATAATAGCTCTGGAAGAAGATGTGTCCTCTGAAAGTGCTATTTGCAAATCAAAGGATTTGGATAATAACCTAGAAACTGAAAAACTTGGACACATGGATACACTCACATTACTTGGGTAGAAAAGCTGACAGATGTCACAGGCTCCTTTGGAGGATCTGGGCAAGAATCTCTCCTCCACAGTTACAAAGTGATGAAACCAAAGAACAAGTTGAGACATGCATCTTTTATAGGCATTTCATGTTTTAGGCACCATCCCCTTCCGCTGTTACTGGTTTTGCTTTCCTGTCCGTCGATAACATCGTGCATCAAACTGTGTCCTGTTCTCTCTACCAGATGGTCAGGTCTCACAGAGGGATTTGGGCTTGTAACCAATAATGACATTTCAGTGCGGCAGCAGCAGTGTGTGTGTTGTATTGTTAGATGCAGTGCACTATGGAGGAGTTGTTTATTATAAACTGAGGTCCCTGATGCCTTTTTCTAGTGGTTGTCCAGGAGGGAAGGTTAAAGATCTCATGTGTTCCCTGTCTACCCTGAGCCTCCACGATATAAGAAAAGATTGATTTAATCAGTGCTCCTTTGCTCAAGCGAGCAGCCTTGTGGGCCAGTATTATCTATTCTTCTTCAAAATGACAAGTCTGTTAGAGGTTCTGTTTGTAAAGTACACAATGGAAGTTAGTCAGCAAACACAACTCTTGATTTTTCCCTCCTGAAGAGCCAAGTGAAAATTACCTAATCAGCTTTGCATGAAATGTGTTTAATTATACTGTTTCTTCACTCGGCTTGCAGATTTTTGTGTGAGACTTGGGAGGGCGCGTGGCTTGATGAAGTGAATCTGGCCAAAGTGTGGATGGCGGAGGTTTATATACATATATTATGCTTGCTTTAGTTCAGGAGCCAGTGCACCTGGCGTCAGGTAAAAGGCTTTAGATAATGCTCCGAGGTCACGTATGCGTGGACTGAGTATGACCTCGGATGTTTATATGCTACCAGCTGGCTAGTGGTATTAAAATAACGAAGCAATATACAGCTTGAATGTTTCCTTGCAGAGGGTGCTCCACCCTCTCTCTTGCTCTGCCGGGACAAGAACCTGGTGACAACATGGGAAAGTATTATGTGCAATGAAGGGAAGGAAAAGAGGAGCCAGTAAATAGGAAAATCACTAATTGATATTTTGGCATGTAACAAAGATCTTCTGCATAGATTTTACATCTATACAAAACAATAATTTCATTAATCCCCTCTGAACTGTGTTCTCTATTGTTCTCATCTGTAGCTAAAACCTTTCCTTCTAGGAATTAGTCCAAAAGATCAGAAGATTATTGTTGCATTATGGACTGCAGATTGTGTGTGTGGATTTATATGTTAACATTGCCAAATTAATTGATGCATTATTATTTTTTTAAATCTTAAATCTGGTGTTTAGTCTATTGCTTGGCACAACATCAGGAGGTCCCTAAACACAAAAGACAGTGCTTTGGAATGCAAAGTGCCTGAATACTGACGTCAGGTCATCGTGTTTCAGGTTGCAAACCAATATATCTTTTTGAAGTGACCTGCATTTGAAAAAGAAGTGTTCAAAACTTTAATTGGCTTTGAATAAGTTACTGTAACTGATAGCAAATGGCAATTTCACGAGAGAAATTTCACCAAGTCCACACTGTTGGAACTCAAATGGTAAATATCAGCAAAGATACACTTTTTCATGTCTACGTAACAGCAACACTGGGGACATTAATGTACTGAAAGCAAACAATGATATTGTTGTTTCTAATCATAGCCGGTTCGGGTACTTGGGAGTAAGACCTCAATCGTTTTGTTCTTCTGCCTGTAAACAGAGCGACTGCTTAGATAACAGCCTCTAGTTGTGACATCCCTTAGCAACGCGTTATGAAAACACAAACTTGCTGCTTTGTTAACCGTTCCACCTTAACTGTGTTTTAAGTACATTTGGAGGATATATTCCCAGATAGTTATGAAGGGAGAGATGCAAGAGGCCACATCTGGCCGTGAGGCGCATGCTGCAGGAACCTGCCCTATTGGCATCATAATTGCAAAGTTCGGCAGAGTTTGGGCAGCATGGGGACTTCTCACCCAAAAAAGCTCTTTTGCTCTCTGGGTAGCATTCGATGTAAACCAGAGAGAAACCTACTGGCAATTTGCTGTGGTGGTAAAAGGTGAGGTAACACAGCTTGTGTGCTGGGAAATGTGGACAGATGAAGGTGTTGCCTTGAAGGGTTTTGAGCAAGAGATCAGGGGCCAGTAATGACGGCAATGGGCTGCCTGGGAAACTGCCGGAACCTCAACCAGACCTGCAGAGAGTCTGCAGTGCGTAGGAGCATCAGCAGCTGCGACAAAGGGACAGCAGTGGTTGTAGGTGCCATTGACACTGTTCATTAATGTAAAGGATATTAGTCTGTATTTTCAGATGCGTGGAATTGAGGACACTGTTATCGCCGGAGAACAACTCTCCCTTCCTCCCCTCCTGTTACTACGTTTTGGTATGATCGCTGAGCTCCCCTGAAGGACATAAACCTCTCTCTTGGAAAGCGCCGTCCCCATTCCTGAGGATATTTTCTGCCTTTCAAATTGGATTTAATGGGGAACTAACCAGTTAACATATGTCAACTGCAATGCAATAAGGAAATGATATTTTTGACAGAAGGGTGAGCAAAATTCAGTTTTATTTTTATGAGTGACACCATTCCACTTTCCACAAATGGCAGCCCTGATAGCAATAAAATGTTGTTTTGTTGTAAGTCCATGGGGAACGGCTGCACTGTGAACGTAGGAAGTTAAAAGTAAGGGATTAAAGACATGGTAGATGTTACATTTGGTCCACTTATGGAGCAAAAGTCAAGGAATGAAAAGATTGCTGGGATTTAAAGGGAAATCTGTATATTTTTCTAATGATGGCCTACTTTAACTCTTTGTAGAGAATAAATAACACACTAAAGGCAATATTTAACTTTTTTTTTTTCCCTAGAAAAATAGAAATCATATGATTTACATCAATAGGCATGTTCATAATTCTTTTTAGAATGCAAATCTTAAGATAGTACACAGGTATGTTTAAAAGTCATTAATTTAGACACAGCTTGCAGCGTAACAGCCAGGGCAGATATTTGGTATAAATTGAGATTCATATTGTTCCAGCTATATTGCTATCAACACTCAATGTGGCATATCAGAAACACCAGTCAACAATTAACTCTTCTAAATCATACTGATCTCGTTCAGTTTCTGATATTTATAGAGTATATGGCTACAGTAATAAAACCACTAAGATGAATTTCTTGGTTTAATTTCTTTTTATTTGAGTAATGTAGTTTTGACTTCGAAAAATTCAGCTCTTATTCTTTCTAAAAATTGTTCTCCTGTTCTCCAGTGACAGCACTGATTAGTTTTGCCATCTTCAATAATCCTTTTCGTTATTGCCTCCTTAAGGTCTAAATGATGGATATGCAAAACGATGATCTTAACTAACATCTAATGCATGAGGCTGGGAACCAAGGCATTTCGCTCTCTTATTGACAAATTCATGACTTAGGACTAAAGTTACACTTCATGGAAGGCTGAAAGGTATAATTAGTGTTTGCAAAGTAACTCGAGATCCTTGGATGAAAGGTACTATATACAATAAGTGTGAAGTGTTTTAATTGAAGAAACATGAGCTGGCAAGTACGGTGGGACATGACATAACCATGCAGCAGTCACAAGAATATGTTCTCCCTGCACCGAAATGCATCAGTGAAGTTATGATATACTGCTGGTTTTCTCACTCATTTTGTTTTAAATCTGAACTTTGCTGCAGGTATTTGCTTTTTCTTCTCTTTTCCTCACATCACAGTGTTGATACATACAACTAAGGAAAAGCTGCAGATGTTTCTTCTGTTTATCAAGAGAGAAACCCCTGTAAGTGAAATTGAAGAAATTCCTTTTCAGTCTGGCTCTACTTGATGACAACAGCTAGTTTTCATGTGAAGGAATTTACAAATACAAATCTATACTATTTGATCCCAGTTCAGTAGACTTGCTAAAATAACGTTTCTAAGATGACGATGCTTGTGCAGAGATCTTTAGGAATCTATAAAGGACCAGGGTCAGAAGGACTGATGCTTTTGGCTCACCACAACACCATTCTCTCTTCCCCACAGAATGATGAGCTATCCAGTGCATACCAAAGGCAATACTGATACAACTGCACAAAAAGAAGCGGGTACAGAGAGAAGGTACTCACTTGTTCTGTAGCAATTTAAAAAAAAATATATCCTTGAGGCTTTTTTAAAAATAGATTTGCGAAACAAAAACCCCATCACCAATTTGGTTTGATGCAGACTGTTGTTTCATTTTGATTTATAACGTTTTTATATGGGAGATGGTGGTTGTTTGCATAATCAAAGGCATGGTGGAAACCAAGAGCCAGACCTAGAAGGGGAGCAGGAGGCCCCCCTGCTGCTGGTGTGGCAGAGGGGACTGGGGCAGCAGTGTGATGGCAGTCCCTGAGGAGGGGACACCTCGGAGAAGTACCAGTTGCTGTCCTCACCCTGCCCAGAGGTGCAAGATGCCCTTGTATGACTTCATGCTACAGTCTCTTTCCTGGGGAAGGAGCAGCCAGCTCTGGACTCTCTTTCTGGAGAAAACATGATTTAATTTTGTCTGCACCCAGGAGACTATTTCAGTACCCAAGACCCAACTCCTGTCCACTGCCACGTACAAAGAAAGGGGAATGGAGAAGATAGGTTTGGAAGGTCCTTTTCACTCCTAAGCTTATGGATGGTGCCTGATGGCCTCTGGCCTTTGGCCTCTCTGCCCCAGGAAAAGGACACAATTGCTGCAATTGCTGATTTTGCTCTTGAATCAGAACAATAAACTGCAAAGAGTTATCTACTAGTAAGTATTACAGTATTTCTCTCATTTTACAACATAAAATATATCCGCCCAGTTGCTACCTCTGCCTCAATCCTGTGTGACAACCTTTACCAACTCATCAGACCTCTGCCATGCTGTGATTTGCTGCACATGAGAACTGGTAGGGAGCAGGTAATGGCCAGACTGCCATATTTTGAGAGTTGTCCTTTGGATTGCGTCCTGAAGAGAGCTTGTAGAGAGAACAAGGCCAGGTTTGACAAGGCTGGAGTAGAAATGTCTCTTTTCTATCAGAAAAAGCCAAACACAGGGAAGATTTGTTTTAATCTTTTGATAATTGGTTTTGGACTGAAATCACAAAGGGTGTTGTACTTCTTTTGTGCCCAAGAAATTAAGTTCTCATTGTGATGTTTATAAAAGGAATTAGTTATATAAAGCACTTGATGCATTAAAGAGTGTCTAATAATACTGGCTGCATTTCTCAGGAAGACACAGACCAGGGTTTTCTAGAAGCTATAATACTTGTCCAAAATGTTAACTCTACAATCCTGTTCATGTAAATCTTCAACCGAGACAAACAATTTTACTTCCTATAGTACAGGAATAATCTCACTTTATTTTGGCTATGTACAAAGTGCCTTTCCACACCTGGCTTGTCTCTGGTGAGACCAGTGCAGTCCATGCAGTGACCAGACTCTCCTAGGGAATGTTTCATCTGACGTATTGTGGTGTCTACTTTAAGACAACATATTCTTGCTATTTACTGAAATGAATTTGACAAAGTAGAGAAAATGTAGCCATCAATTTTTCATCAGACAAATCCCACTTTTAATCTTTTGCAACTGTCCTTTTCCTATTTAAGTTTAAAGCAAACATCATTGGACACCATCATTGCCCCTTTAGTAGACTTTCACCATAGTCTATCTCTTGGGCCTGAATATCAAAGTTTGGTGACATTTCTAAAATCTTTCAGACTTCTGTCTCTCTTGTCTTTTCAATCCGCACTTCAGATTTTACATACCTTAATTTTTGTGTTTTTTTTTCTAAGAGGTCCTCAAGATTTCAGGGTGAGTTGGAATTATAGCAAGTTTCTCATTGGCATGATATAATGTTAAAATGAACTCAAGCAGAGCTTGACATCAGAAATAGTTTTATTTCATTTTTGCATCTCTAAGTTACCTATGTTAAAATACATCTTCCATAGAGTTGGACAGTTATATGCTTTGTATTGATTTTTAGCTCTAAAGCTAATATAATTTATAGCATTAGGTTAATGGTTGGACTCAATGATCTTAAGGGTCCCTTCTAACCTAGACGATTCTATGTTTCTATGTGTTGACGTTCATTTAGACAACATTATTGTTAGGCACATCGTACTCTCAGCTTCATTTCTACTGGTGACAGCAGAGAACCTTTTGGCGGTTCAGGATCTGTTGATTACCATTACTAGTGCTGATGAGTTTTCAAGGATATTCTCGAAAATGAGGTAAACTTTGATACTGGCCTCCAAAAAGTGGGAAGGAAAATATAGTTGGAAAAAAAATACAGCAAATTTCTTTGTTTATTCATTTGTATCCATGTAGATGAAAATGAAAGTAATTCGTGACAACCTGTGGCTTCCTCACTACTGTCAAATAATCTGAAAAAAACAATTAAAAAAGGAAGCAGAATCAGATGAAATAAACCCCCTCCCTTATTCTAATAATCTATGTGTATGGTGTAGTCATTGGAGGACTGTCAGAGAAGAGGAGCTATGTTCACAGATGATGATCTCTGGCATTTTTACATCTATATTAGCTATTTTTGTAATTAATTACCTGCAATTGCTAACATAGGAGGGAATGTTGCATAGTACGGAAATGCATTCATCTATTCAGCATCTATAAATGCACAGTTTATGAGTTTTGTTTAAGATAATAAATATCAAAGAGAACATGAACGTGTTGGAGGACTAATAAGAAAATTTATTGTTGTATAGATATATTCAGATAAAGGAGGTGAAATTCATCTAACCCAAGACCTGCAGAGGATGTTTCAGCTGCTTATATTGCTCGGTAGTGTTTCACCAAACTCTTTTCCCCTCACCACAACACACATACGCACATATGCATGCGTAGACTCCAGACACCCAAGGATGGCCCCATTTAGATGCCCTGCTGTCCCTCCATTTCCTGCTTTGCTGAAGGGCCTCTCCATAGAGGTGGTGGTGTAAGCATAGTAACCTGTTTACAGATGTCACATTTACTTGTTTGCTGAACAGAGCCCATAATTTTCACTCCTATCGGGATCATTTTTGCCACACCTGTGCATCCCTAAAATGATAACAAATATCATTCAATACCTGGATCCAGTGGTGACTCCCCTTTCATGCTTAGGTTGATTCTTGATCTAGGAGAAGCGTGACCTGATAGGGAGGGTAAGAACAGGCCTTTTGTGGGAATAATAGGTTATATTAGAACAGAGCTGCAATGGGAGAAGGTGTTAGACTGAGGATAGGTGTATCTGTGACCGCCTGGTGAGTACCTTTGACCAGCAGTGTGAGGAACTGAAATACTGTGTGGTCTTTCCTTGAGGAGATGTTTTCCTCTGAGGAGAGTTTGCAATGCGTTTCCTTGACCTTGAACTTCCACTCTGGTGCCAGTCCCCAGGAGTGATGCTTGAACATGATGGACAAATAAGCCTGCGCCCCAGCAATACCAGGTAGAAGCTGTGGGTGATCCGAGCCAAATCATGCTAAGATCAACTCAAAAGTGAATCACTGGGTCAATCTTGGAGTCTTCTGCACTGCATGTGCCCAGTGTCCTGACCAATGTGACTGAGTCCATTATTCATAGTGTAAAACTGGAAAAAAAAATTGGTTTAAGAAGTGCTGTGAAGTTATTTTTGCAGGGCTAACCCTTGCTTTTATTTTAGATCCTTTTTCCTTTTTTTCCAGTACAAAGGTAACTAGAGCTTGTCCCTACTTGTAAGGCACGATTAAAGAAAAAGCTGAACGTCACACATCTCCTAGCTTGAGTTTCTTGCAGCGTGTTTTTAACCCATTGTATAACTACTCTTTCTACAGCTACTGTGTAGTATGTAACAATGTTGTAGGGGAACTATGGGCTTATTTATTAATCAGATGTTTATGTCACACTTGTCCCAAGCTTAACTGTTGTAGATATTGGCAGCCTCTATTTGAGATACTTATAAATTTTTTTGGTCTTTTTTTCCCCCTAAAAAATACCTCCAAACTCCAGTAGTTCTCACATAACCCATCTAGACATGTTTTCAACTTCACGCCTGCCAATTTGAAAGTGGATAGCAGACTACTTGGAATGTAAAAAACAATTTTGTTCCTCATGAGCAAGAAACTGTTTTTTCTCCATTCTAGGGAGATTGCTTTTTGTTGACTTCAAACATGTTCACATAGTAGTGCCTCCTAAGGGGAAAAATAGTTGATGCTAACAAATTTTCTGCAATGTGTTAAGTAATAAACATAGAAATAAGTAAATTCTAGAAGATGTGCCAAGGAAACAAATGTCACAGAGCATTCACATTTATAGACTTTGTTATCTGTCCACATTTTTGAGGCCTCTACACCTGTGGTGTCATTCACACTACAAATGTGTCTATATTTGCCTATTTTATATGCTCCCAGTACCCTTTTGAATGCGGTTATTATTGCATGGCCTGTGAAGTCTAGGCTTTGAGACTAACTTTATTGACTCTTTACATTATTTTATATTTCTTTCTGAACACATTTCAGACGATGTGTTGGCAAATGCCATAGCTGCCAGTTTTGGCCAAGGTGGCATGGCTTGCCTCAAGGATACTGCCCCACCTTTGTCAAAAAAACCCATGATGTTTTGGCAAGGTCTATATTCTTTGCTACGTAGCAGTCACGAAACAGAACATGAAAGAGACTTTTCAGGGTTATTATTTACCTAAAACCCTGTTTCTGTAGCCTGACCAAAGTTGCTGCCAGGGTCTCCATAGATCCACCCATAATGGTCAGGAGATGGAGACTCATCCTGCAGCTACTGAAGGGTTATCTATATGGGGAAATTGACTGTCAAATGCAGAGTGGAATAAGCTTCATCACTTGTATAATAAATACATCAAAGCACTCCCTGCATTCTCAGTGTCACAAAAACGTTGGAGTGAAAGTTTCATGCTGTGTTTTGTATTTCTCTTGTCAAGGGTAGGAGGAGCCTTGCTTCTTCCCACAACAACAGCAAATTACAGAACAGATATTCCACCACATACATATTGCTTTTCTGCCTTTTTTACCCCATTTCATGCTTCACTTTTCATAAACAGCAAAGAGCAACAGAGCAGTTATAGACTGCCTCGGGAGAAATATCTCCAAATAAATTATTGCTTCAGAAACTACAGGAAAAGCACTTCTTTCCAGTCGCTGAGGATCTATGTGTATCTGTAAATAAGCAATGTTGTTTTGGGTTAGTTAGTGACTGCACGTCTGTAAGATCTCTGCAAAAACTTCCATGAGAATTTCAACAATCTGTAGCCATTTTAAGTGTTACCTGCAGACATTTTAGCAAATCCTTCAATAATTGCTCAAACCAGTGATTATATAACCTACAGACATTCCTGTGTTTAACTCCATGTTTACTCTAAGCAAAGAATCATCAAACCACTTCTTGATACTCTTCAGTATCAGCTTATTATGAGCACAGGTAACAGGAACAATGTCAGTGCTTCAGCTGGCATCCCTAATTCAACCTCAGAAGAGGATTACAGTGCGTTACTGATATTTTTAATCATCTTTGTCCAACAATTTAATTCATGTAAATAATTGCTTTGATCGTCAATTTCACAAAAACCTGAGGAAGAATAGGGACTTTTTTCCTTTTTTTTTTTTTTTTTGCCACGGCTTTGGATAATTTTGTTCTGTGTTTGGATAGCTTGTCAAAATAGACCTTGAGCCAAAGCGTAACAGTTTTAAAGCCTAACAAGTACGGAATGAATATAGCAATATCATAAAGCATCATCAATAAAATACCCAACTACCTTATTGTAAGTAAGATTATTTGAGTGTTCAGCATTTTCAGTTCCCAATAAAAATAAATGTTATCTTTAATTTGTAACTATAATGTAACTATAAATGACAGTATTGTGAACAATATGTCCTAAGCCTCATAAACTGAGCTGAGAACCTTCATTTTCAGCAAACAAAGTAAAAAAAAAAAAAAAAGTAATGTTTCCCTTGTCTCAAAATTTGTCCTCCCAAAGGTATATCTTGCAATTTATGTTTGGCTTATCTTCATACCCATGAAGAGTATGATTTGGGAAAGAATTTAAATACCACAAAGGACATTTATGTGCAGCAGAGGAATTTCCTTTTGTATCTTTGCTCCACTGATCAGAGAAACCAATTTAAAAGGCGAAAAGGAGGCAGATACATAACATATGTGGTTTGTGTCAACATAAAAGTGATCAACAAGGAGAGGAAGGTTTGAGCTTGAATGTTCAGATCTGAGTCCATAACGGCCTTGTGGTTTAGAGACTGTTCAGATCCCATACAGTCTTTCCTATAAGGAAATGGAGAATTCATGTGAGCTTAATGTTTTGATGACTGTATCTTCTCTCTGTCGTACGTTCTGCTGTGACTGAATGCTCTTTTAAAAAAGTCCATCACTTCTACATAACAGGGTAGTTGAAAGATATTTCAGATATGTCATGGATTGAAGAGATCCCAGTAAACGTGAGTAAATGTGAGAGATCACAGACTGTGGGTGAGTATGGGGGTTTTCTCATATATGTTTCCCTGACTTCAACACAGTTTTGGGGAAAGCTGAGATTATGTTCTGGGGCAATAACAGAGATTTTTGCAGCTTTGCCAGTTGGTTAAGATGAGCCCTGCCTTTCCATATTGAATGTTACGCATTTACTGGGTTTACTGGCTAGTAATGAGAGTACTGTGCAAGTTCTGCTGACTCAGCACCTTTAGAGAGGTTATTTTACAGACACTCTTAGTTATACAATACCAATATTCGTGGAAATAAAACAAGACTTGTCATGTTCTGCTATATTATTCTGTCCACTCCCTGCTCTCTGCAGAAAGCAACTAGCTTCTCTGCATTTCCGAAAATCATGCTGGTTTTTCGGCACCTGGTTTTGGCTTTTCTTTTCATGTGGCCCAATACTAAGACTTTTTCTGCTTCTATGAACTGAGGACCTTTTGGATTTTGTTTTAGTATGGTTCAAAATTGAGACATTTGCTGCTTCTATGAACTGAAGACCACAAGCGAGGAAAAACACTGGACTGATCCACAGGAAGCAGATTAAAACGTTTTATGGCTAATGTAGTTCACTAGCTGACCCTGTGGAAAAAAAGGATTGCAGGAGGAATAGTGGGAGAGATGGTAAAAGCTTGAGATACTGGAGAAGTAACATCTTGCTTGAAAAAGAAAATGTGTATTGGTAGCTATTATAGGAGTGCTCAGAACCGTAGCCAAGCAATGGAAATGGTTTTCCTGAACTGCACAGCAGATCCCACAGTGCAGGTAAGGCCATGGTGCAAACCCATGGTAAATGTCCTCTTCCATAGTTCTGGATCCCAAAGGCTCACCACCATCCTGCTCTGGACAGTCTTGCATGTGTAAGATCTGTGAAAGTACTGCTTGTCTGAGTGCTCTCAAAGATGGAAAGTGTTGAGGTTTGTAAGGTCTCCATCAGTTCCAGCTGCAGCTAAAAAGAGCAATGGCCGGTGCTTACAGAGCGGCCTACTAGTACTTAAAGCAAAGCGGTGTGAATTTCTTCATGTCCAGCTCCTATTTTGCACAAATTCATGCAGAAGTTTACAGCGAATCATGGAATTATGTCTTACCTCTTCTTTGGTCCTGATTCAACATCCAGCTCCGGGCCTTTTGTGGCTTTATCTGTACAGCCCAATGCAATTTGTATATGCAGAGACACCTGAGCTTGGGCTGAGTGGCCTACTGGAGGAAATTGCTGTTCTAAAACAGCTAAATCTAGGATAGCTTTTAATATTTGTATTTGGTATCTCTGAATGTCCCCTGCACTGTGCTTTCTCCACACATCCATCCTGTTTGGATTTTCAAGGCTTTCCTCTTCAGTGGCCTGAGGAGCTCCCCACTGCTTCCAGTTTGTCATATCCATCATCTCCATTTCTTTACAGTGGTGTTCCCGGATCTAAAATAGCTAAGAAGAAATCGTAATGGCTAAGAGGGATGAATTCACACTAATTATTCCAAACTATGGAGTTATAATAGCTAGCCTGGAAGGAAGTGGGAAAAGGTCAATATGGAGACATTGTTTATAGTAAGAAAATGTTATAGCAATATTTCAAAAATTTGGGTAACTTATCTAGTTATTTTGGGATGGAGAGAGTCTGCATTACATTAAATCAAATAAATTTTACTTCCATCTGGTCTGACAAAATATCTTTCCCCATGGCATCAGCCACAGATTGCAACCCTGCTGCTTGGAAACTGTAATAGTGTATATTTAAAAAGAAGAGTTGCTCTCCAAAGACCCTTAGAACACGTGCAGTTTGTATGGTGAGATCACATGGGTTCTAAAGTAGCTCCAACCCTTGAATACGTTTGCTGCTGCTCAATGCAGGTCCTTTAGGAAACACAACTGTCTTGCATGGGCGGTCCTCTGTGTACACCATTAGTTCTGTAAAAACCCCAGATCGCTGGGTTTTCTACTGGTGCAGGAGGCTGGTGAGGGTTTAAACCACTGTACAAAATTGAAACAAAATTCAACTTTTAACACAAAAGTGCCACAGAAACAGAATAACACACAAAAAAATTCCCTCCTGAAAACTATTACCAGGTGAGAACTTTCTCTTACAAAAATATCTTCATAGACTCTAGCCAGGTCGACCTGTGGTGCAGTTTTTTGCCTTTTTGAGAACAGGGACGTGGGTACCTTCCTTGGCTCTGTCTCCTCTGACCATAAAATAAGATATTAGAGAACATAGACTATAAATGTGTTTTTATTTGCACCCTGCAAAGATTTGAGGGTGATTTGTAGTTAATATCAGAGGACTGCTTTTCTAAGTGGTAAACTGACAGTAACCAGGCTAACGGAGCCTGTTAAATTGGCTATTACTGTGGCTGTGGCATGTTATTTTTTAGGAAGGGATTTCTAAAACCTGTACTAATTCTACAAAGTACTAGAGAAGAAGGGCTGAAAACCAATAATTCTCTTAGATTTTTGTTGAAACTACCATTAAAATGCAGAGGATAAATAAAACCCTGCCTTCAGGCTAAAGAGCCTGGATTGCTGTCTGCCTGCGTTTGCTTTCAATCTGAAAGCGATTCTTCTACTTGAACTTCTATTTGATTTGATTAGTCATATGGTTGAGGTTTCTTTCTTAGTTGATTTTGTTTTAGTAAACTGCTGTAGAAATTTTTTAAGCATGCTTGAGAGGGTCTTGGGATCAAATTCAGACTTTGTGTAAGTGGACACTTTGCTCTGGGTCTGACCCTGGCCTGGGCAGCAGCACCGTGAATCTCTGTCAGGCACTGGAAGATGTTCATGTCATGAATAACTATTTGGAGAGGTTTCTCCTCAAACTCTCTAGAAGACTCAAATGCGGAGGCCAGTGTCCCCAGTGCATTGGCATCATGTACCAGAACTGCAATTGCGAGATCAAATTATTTCCTACAAAATATTCTTAATATTTAGGATGTTGTAAATTGTTATAATTTTTCTATTCTTAATAAATTTCTATTCTTAATATTTAGGATATCAGGATTTGTGATAAATACCCACATGGCTGGAGAGAGAAGAATCCGTCTGGTGGCAGATGGGTCTGTGGTGGTGAAGGTTGTTCATAACAGCACTTCCTGAGAACATGCATGGTTCCTGTTAATCTGGTTCAGACATGAGCTTCTTAAGGTATAAATGCTGACAGAAATCCTACTTTTTTTTCTGTAAATACCATCATCTAGGATCATAAACGTGATTGATAGCTAATTTTATCATTTGAAAATGTCGTGTTGACTCAGCAACTTGGTGTAGCAGAGTTAAGAAATATTAATACAGTGTGTTTTAGACTCACCTCACAAAGACAGTTTCTAGAGTACGGGTCAAGAATGAAAATATATGTATTTTACTGGTATGGTTCCTGGGCCAGGTCACACACACTATGTTTTTGGAAGAGTTCGGATGACTGTCTTAAAATTGTATGCATCTACAAAGGGGATATCAGCTTGGTGACTCTCTCAGAAAGCGTCTCTTTGTTCTGCAATTTCCCACCTAAGGAATGAAGATTGCACTTTTCCACCTCTTTATATGTAAAACTGTTTTAGGAGGTGCTCACGTACCATTGTAGTAGAAGCTGTGGGATTACATCGATTGTAATTTCAGAAGACATCCTGGTTTATCAATTGCATAAACGCACAGATTCCCCCAGATGGGTTATTTTGGTTTCTGATATGTCTGCGCATAATGTCATGATCAAACCCTAACTTCTTTTGCTATTCTGTCTTAAATTGTGGAGAAAAATATTTTAAAAATATAATTTGCTTCTTATAATTTATGCTACTCATTTGATTTTGCATTCTACTTAAAAGAATCCAGAAAAAAACAATTAGGCAAGCATCAATGGCAAAAAGTACTCTGTCAGGAGGGCTTTAGATATTGCGGGTCTGCTTAGGGCAGAAGAATGACCTCTGATGACGGCTCTCTGCCTCCTCCAGCAGTGTACTCTGTCATTCTATGGATATTGTAATATGATGATTTACTTATTTTTACAGGGCAGTTGAACACAAATGTTAATTAATGTGAAAAGTTTTACCTGCAACTTTCATTTTCTCTTTTGTTTTGTTTTCATAGAATCATAGAATTGTCTAAGTTGGAAGAGACCCTTGGGATCATCGAGTCCAACCATCTACCCTACTCTACAAAGTTCTCCCCTACACCATATCCCCCAACACCACATCTAAATGTCTCTTAATTTATTTTTATTATTTTCTAAATAACATATTGTGGGCCTATAAAAAATTAAATGTGGCAAATACAATGATTTGTTGTCTTGAATACAGAGTAGAAAACAGGCAAATGTCCCCTGTTAACGTTTTCGTAAGCTGCTTAGTTTTGGTGTAACAGGGCTATGTGGAAACTGATAACAAACATGAGCTGCCTGGGGCTGGTGGCCTGGGCTGCGTCCCGTGTTCCACGCTCTGGTAAGCTCTGATCTTCTGATACGGAACACAGAAGAAGCCTCTTCCTACTTTGGCAGGAAAGACATTTGCAGTACTTGCATAATTATCACGTGTTTTAATCACAGAAATTTTAAATTAGCTTGAAACAGAGATAAGCCAGACACTAACACTGCCAGACACTGCCTCTGTGTTGAAGCTCTTTCATTTCCTCTGTAACCTCACAGTGTCCCCACAACAGCTCCCGGGTTCCTGTGAACACCATACTCAGAACCTTTGTGTGATATGTGAGACTTACCAATATGGTCCACCCCCATTAACAGAGCTCAGGGTCTATTTTGATAAAATACGGAGAATACTAATGAACTGATTTGATATCGTTTGACCAGTAAGTGCTACTATTTGTTATTCCAATGATATTGTCGAACTACTGTGAAAAAACATACTTGTTTTTCTACATAAGGTTAGCATTTCCAAATTACCCTAGAGATTAATCACAGCCCCAAAATTATTGCAATCTCTTGATTACTCCTTACTGCTTCTTAATATATGAGGAATAAATATTTTACCAACAAAGCTAACAAACGAAGTAGAAAATATCTTTACTTAATGATGCATTTTTCTAGTTTACCTTAGACAAATTCTTTTCATTCTTAGTTAGAAAAAATATTTTATTGAATGAAGTCATTTCATCTAGCTCACAAGTCTGTCTTCAACACTGACAAATACCAGGTAATCAGTAGTGATAATTGTAAATGAAGGAACATTGTCTTCCTCTCCAGCCCAGCAATAATTCAGGTTGGGGAGGAGAACGCCTTTACCAGGCTGGGAGCTTAAACAACTCCATCTGAAGCCACTGGAAATATTTTCAGCAAATTAAAAGATGGTTTTACTGAGCCATTTAATTTATGCCCTAAAGCAGAAGGTTTGTTAAGTCTTATAATAATTATTATGGTTATCAAAACTGCAGGTACTGGCCTCAAACATATAAACATTTTAGCTTTGACTGGATCTCAACAAATAACCTCTCCTACTAAAAAGTGTCAGAACATTTGTAGTGTTTCATTAGCCTGGAAAAAAAAAAAGAAACATTCTCAAGGAAGTTCATGTGTGGATATTCTCCTGGTTCTTCTAAAGCAAGTATAAAGGTTTAACAAACGGACACATGCCTAGTACTTGCCAAGCTCCCGGGGCTCCTACATATAACTCAATTACTCTCTGAAAAGAGCTATTAAAATAATTAATCTCGTCTAAGAGGACCCTTATGACCCTCACAAGTGGCTGGGTAAAGAGAACCACTTTTTAAATATTAACTGTTACACGACAGCCCAACCACTTCAGCTAATAGTTCGCTTACTTTTTTATGCATATGCACCACTGAATCCTCCTCTGACTCCGTGATAACAGGGATTGTGTCGGCTCTTCACTGATAACAAGCTGTGCACGGAAGTTGCAGCTGGAAATGGAAATTGCACAATATGGCTGTTTAGTCAAAGCAAGTAAATGTGTCCAAGAACAGCCCATTTTCTAATGAAAATCTTTCTAGGTACAAAGGCGCGGCTTGGCTGCCCCTTTGCCTGCAGCTCCCAGTGTATACAGGTGTCTCCAGTTTAATTGCTCAGCAGGGGACTTATTAATAATGGTGGGAAACTTTGTTATTTGGAAGATGAAGAGTATCTCAAAGGCAGAGTGCAAGCATTGATGAGCACGAGAACTTTTTGAATAGTACTTTTAATGAAGTCCTTAATAAAAGATTTGAGGTGCTTTGCCTGCTAAGTGTGCTAGGTTGCAGATGAGAATATTCCCACTTTTCCTGGCCAAAGCTAGAGAACTGTCTTGATTTCAGAAATGTGTACGTATTGCTTTTTCTGCCTCTCTGCAGTCTTCACCCAGAGACAAACTAAAGCAGTGTGACGAGTTGAACTGCAAAAACGGCCAAAGTTAGGGTGTGTTGAGAACGGTCATTTGGGCTCAGACGAGTTTCTTATAATGAATTATTCATGGGACTGGACTATTAAGAAGATTCTGATTCTTTTCTTTAAGACATGTAACTTTAAGGATGAAATTAAAGAAACTTTCAGTGCTTACAAGTTCTCGCTATCCCTCAGACAAGATTTTTTCTTTTCTTTCAAAGCTTAGGTTCATTAAGTTTTTTTGAGAATCTGGGGGCTTTTAATGCTGCTTAAATTGAAGCTGATGCTTTTGTAAAGGTCCTCTACAATGAGGTAAAATACACAGGACATGGAGCAAGAGATAGATATGTTCTGATTTTTTGACCGTGTCCCAAAATATATGAAGTCTCTGGGCTGGACTAAAATGGAACTGGAAATCTAGGATGGCAGACCTTTCCTCCTCTGCTGCCAATAAAGGGCACATAGGCACTCACTTCGGACCTAACTTCCAGATAGCTGAGAGAGCCAGATTTCTGGTTAATTTACAGCAATAGCCCTTGAAACCTTCCAGACAGTGACTTTATGACTTTCCAATTATTTTTTTGATCTGCAAGCAAAGCAAAGTATATAGAAATACATATGGAAGAAAACATGTTCTGTTCAAAGGCACGTTTCCTGTGTCAGAGACAATGCCAGCTCTACAAAAGAGCATTTGCAGATTGATGTGTCAATGGTATCAACCTTAAATGGAGATTTGCATTCCTGACCTCCTAGGTAGGAAGCCTCACGTCACCGGTGACCAGGCTGTGGAGACTTCATTCTGAAGAAGAACATCGTTGCATTGTTTGGGTTTTTTTAAAGAAAAAGAAGGAAAAAAAGAACTGAACATGCTTAAAAGACTCCTTTTGCAAGTTCTGATTACTTACAAAATTCTGTCCTGTATTTGGGAGAGCCCTGTGCTGAAGGAGGTACCCGATCCTCCTTCATGTAAACTTTATTTTCAGTCTTTTTCTACGCAAATAGTCTGCTTTGTGGAAAGCGGTTGATCAGTGGTGAACTTTCTCATTATCTTTGAAAGAGAACAGATCTGCTGAATTAAAATCAGACCTGCTGAGATAATCGTGTTGAACTGGAAGGGGCCTGTACCCTTAAAACCCCTCCTGCAGCTGAAGGAACAGCTCTTGAGTGAGGCGGTGGCTGGCAAAAGAAGTGGGGGGGTGCCCTTAGGAGATCAGGAGGGCCTTTAATAGTGGAGCAATTGCGTTATGCTTAGGTGGCCTGTAACTTACTCCCGCAGCATGCAACAGATGTGTACAATATTCCCCTGCAGTAACACGCTGTGTTGTGGGCTACTCACACATGCACAATATCAAGACATGTTGTGGGTATCTGCAATCAGCGAGCAGATCATATCACTAATTTTGAGACTGCTCATCCACTCTGGTTTTTTCATCAAACGTTGTTTCTGAACTTGCCTCCTGGGGGGATTTTTCTTTTCTTTCTTAGACCTCCAGCTCTAGTAGCTTCATTTAAGGATCATTTCACCAGAGGAAGAAGTATTAGATTTCTTTGTAAGCTATTAGGAATTGGCTTTAGTTGAAGCTGTGAGGAGAATATGAAAAGTACTGGTTGTAGAAGCTGACTGCAATGATTCCCTGGTGGCAGCGAAGAGGTGATAACAACAGATAAAATGTGGTCCAGAAACAATGAGCAATGAACTGGGAGGTGCCTTCAGAACTGGAGAGCAAACAGCTGCTCATTTAATTCACCGCACTCTTGTTTTTGTACCCTTTTTCTGTGTAGAAAAAAAAAAAAAGTTACAGGTCTCCTGCAAACTACCAAGAAGATCTGCAATATACCTTTCCGCCTGCGTCAGGTAAATTCCCCTTCTTCAGGGAGTGAAACGGGGATAAAACAGCTTCTTCTCCTCTAGTTGTGGAGGGCTGAGCAGCAATTGTGATGTCTGAAATATGTTTCCTCAGTCAACAGAAATATGGACATGAGGTGTGGAAGCAGGACACATCTTACCAAACTCAAAACTGATGAGAACGTGTGTGCAGTTGTGTTTGGCTCTTCAGATGTTCCTCCGGAAAAATCATGCAAGACTCTTGCAAAACAAACAAGATTGTTAGTTTAAATCAATATTGTCTCAGTTGTTGACGCTTCATGAATACCCGAGGGAGAAGGTGTACGGTCCTGCCACAGACACACGCTGCCATGGCAGGAGTGCCCCCGTCAATGCAGACAGTGAAGGACGGCCTGCACCACCTCGACTTCCGAGAGCTTTTCTCATGAGTTGCCCTCAGGGGAACCCCATGGCAGGTGCTGCACAGAAGCCACCAGTGCACGACATTTTTATCACTACTAAGGGCAAATTCCCTTGAAGGTTTGGGCTTGGCTGGGTGCCACTCCTTGACTCAACACCACCGTTTCCGCACATGGTTCTGCTGCTGTTTCTTTACAACACGTGTGTGGACAGTGTACATATTTGAATGCTTTCTCTCTTTCTGTTCCTTCACTTTTGATCATATAAATAACTATTCCGTACTTGTTGAGATTTCCAGCTTCCATCAGTAATTGCAGTGGTATAATGAGATAATCAATAGCCAGATCTCTTTTGTTTTAGCTCAAATTTATGGTCAGTTATCTACACCTTCTCTCAATTCCTTTTTGGTACAAATCCCTTTGCTTAGACTTAGGCCAAAAGTATTCTTTTTCCTGGAAAGCATTGAAAGAAATGGTCCTGGCTGCCTCCTTTTAACAAAAGATAATATGAAGTTATAGGATTTCTCACTTTACTAAAAGGTATCCATCTTTTTGTGAGGATTCCTTTTGATTTTGATGAACTTTGAAAGGATAATCTTTATTCGACTTCATCGATATCATATCATTACTATTGTTTATATGAGATACCCACTTGCTTGGTCAGCTCCAAAAGTGGTTATTGTGAGGAAAGGCATTTGTGAAACATACTTACTCGTTAACTTAGTTCTTTTAGTTACAGGTGAATGTTTCAAAAATATTGGAGTTTTTTTGATTTTTTCTTTTTGATTTTCTCCCCTTTCAGTTTTCCTTTTTGGGAAGAAAAAAAAAGGTATTTTTAATTTTTTCAATTTTGCTACATTAGAGGAAAACTTGAGGGGAGGGAGGAGGGAGCAGGAATTTCCACTTCATACAGAAGGATATTTCTTTACAAATCAAATTCTAATTTGGCTTCAGCCCCTGCAGAAACCGTGACCAAATTCCCATATGAAATGCTTGGATCAGATTTAAAAATTCTCCGTAAGAATATATCTTTTACACATCAATGCTCAGGTTCCAAGAAAAATCACTTTGTCTACCTCATTTCAAAACAGAAAGTTGTATGTGGACACCTGGAAAATATTATTTCCAAAATGACACAGAACTGGAAAAACTTATCATCCTGTACTCAGAGAACTTCTTTTTGTCTTAAGTGGACAACAAATGTTGTTCCTGTTACCGTTAAATTATATCTGTGTGATGAGCAAATCTAATTGTTCCAAAATAAATCAGCGGAATAAAAGGGGAGATTAGAACAATAGCTAACAAGACAGTTGAAACCTTACAAACCAAATCTGGTTGTTTATCTCCTTTTCCTTCTCTTTTCCACTCCTGCCATACACCATTGTCTGCTGCCGTGGCTTACTGCCTTGTGTCTTTTTTGGATTGTGAAGTATGTAGGACTGGGACCTGCCTTTAAAATTTTGCAGGCTGCCATGGATATCAGCATTTCTGTATAAATACGGCAATACATTAGAGGCTGCTTATACCTTCACAGTTGTTACTCTGGTACACCCAGGCTATCTGCATATACCCTGGGACTTTAAAAGCACAGCATCTAACAGCAGTAACAGCCGAGGAAAATTATTGCTATTCACTCACCTGTCAGGGCTGACTTTGCCAGCTGAACAAATCCAGTCCCATCCATTAGATATATTTGTACATCCATAGCAGTTATTAAAATATGAAACAATAAAAAAGTACCCATATAAACTCTAATTTTTATATATATATATAGTAGCCATTACTTTGAGTGAGCCGTTCCCTTTGAGGGAAATTTCAGGTCATGAATAAAAAAAAAAACAGTGGTGCTAAATATACAAAACTGAACTACAAGGCCTGGGAATGTAACCTAATAAATGAATAATAAAACAGCCAGACAGATAAGAAGGGCTTTTTCTCAGAGCTCTGCAACTCACACAACTTAATCTTTGTAAGGGAGGGAAGTGTTGCAAATGCTGCCTAATATTTTTTCTGAAGCTCATGTCCTCTGCAAAAGACCTAGTAACCATGCTGAAATGATTAGAGTGATTGTACCATGAAATGGCTTGGATTTGCTCATCTGGCTTCAAGTTCAGAGGAATGACCAACAAGCTGACTTATGTTCTTAACAGTGTAGACCCAGAAGGGTTCGAGCAGATGTTGCAGGCTTACTCCAGGCAAATACATGAAGTTTTGCGGTTTCTCTTAAGTGTTTGCTAATATCTACCACATTGCAAAGTCAAATGTCCTTTCTCAACAGAGCTGACTATTCATAATACAATACAGATGATTTAATCTGTGGTTAGGACTTTCCATTTCTACAAGAGCAGTGTAAAGTCTGAACTGCTCAAACCTACACTAAATTGACATACGAAACAAAAAAAGGCCAAAAATCTCAATCAGTTCCAAACCCTCAAACTCTAACAGTTCACACCTCTGCAGTTGGGTTATGTTGTGATGCTGTCTATGACCCTGTACATGTCCGTGTGTTACAATGACATTGCTCCTTTAAGTCCATAACTGAAAGAAGTGGGAGCTTTTTTAGAATAGTTTTTGAAGCAATTAGAGGAGCATATATTTTCAGAACTAGAGGCACCAGGATCTTGACTGTAGTTGATTCTGTCACTTGCATCAAAATGATTGTTCGTACTCCTCTCTTATTTGTGACTCGCTTACACAAAATATAAATGCTAGATTTTCATGTTGAAAATATTATTTGAAATTCACTACCAGGTAAAGCAGTTTTAATATGATGATTATTTCTTTCAAAGCTAATTCTCTTTGCAGTCTTGACCGCATTGAAATCCTGATGAGATTTGTGTTGTTTGGGATTTTTTGGTGTTTTTTGTTTGTTGGTTTTGGTTTTTTTTTCCCCAGAAAAGGGTTTCATTCCAAAAATATGAAGTTCCTGAAGAACTCAAATGAATCCCTTTTGAGTTTGGCGAGTGCTTTTGGACAAAAGTATTGGGTGACAGAAGATTTAGAAAACCCTAAACAATTTGTTTTGACATCTTTAAACAAAGACATTTAGTAGTTTTTGCTTGAAAAACTGTTTTCATTAATAAATGAAGACAGAAGCCTGAGAGATTTGAGACTCACAAACAATACACTTTGTGTCAGAAGAAATACCTCTGCTAACAAAAAATGTATTCTGATTTTTTGTTGGTTTAGCAAAACAAACTGCGTTTCAGCTGACTGGTTTTCTTTTTTATTTGGTTTTCGGTTTTCTTTTTTATTTTTTCTTGGTTTGGACAGAGAACCAAAAAAAAAAAAAAACCCAAACTCTCACCAATTTCATACATAGCACTACTCCTGAGTAACTCCCAGAACAGGGCAGAATGAAATAAAGTTTATATCTTGGTTGAAACGCTGGCCCCTTTGAAATCAATGGCAGAATTCCCATTAATTTCACTGGGGTCAGGCTTTCACCTTCATCTTTAACTTACAGCTCAGTTTTCCTTCATTATACATTGCAGAAGTGAAGGAGGCTTCTTTCTGGTCAAATCATTGCTAGAGAATCTGTCCCCAGAGAAACACGCAATACACACTTCTCCTTTCTGTCCTAAAAGAGCCCTGGAAAAAGCACATTTCTCCAACTTTTATAATGTATATGGGCGTTTTCAAATGTATCTTAATGTCTTTGTCTATAGTAAACCCTCTTTAAGATGTTAATAATTTTTGACAAGCACTTCCCTTGTGTCTGGATTTTGAAAGGAAAACCTAGAGCATAAAATGGCCTTGTTCTAGTGGTGCAGTGGATTGAAACCAGCAGAAGCTGATAGCAAACAGCTTTTCTCAAAATGTAAGTTCAGTTTTCTTTCCCATGGATTTCTTCTATGTCATTTGCTGCAAGCTGGCAACACTATTTAAAAAGACAGAACAAGAATTAAACTTAGAAATCTCCCTTAAATGCTAATGCATTGTCCAATTATTTTTTTTTTCATAAGCTATACTTTCTCCCTGACATCCAAACAGCAAGGAAATAAAATTTATCTTGTAAAAAACTTCTTCAGAGAGCTTTGTTTAGAGCATGGAGCAAAACAGAGGACTTCCAAAGGGGTAGTCTGCACCCTGGAAGGTCAGAGCAGCTATTTCCCATTCCAGGGCAGCCCAGCACCACACACCTCCGGTCCCTCTGTTTATTGAGTCAACGGTAAGTCATAGGAAATATGCATTTTTCACCCATGTATGAGAATAAAGCAGCATTAGTTGGATCACAGGTTTATTTATATGCAGCTTCAAGGCTGTAGCCTACTTGAAAGCTTTTGAAAATTCAGCTATTTTTTGACAGAGTTGGTGATGCGATGAATTTCTGAGGGCTAACAAGTCACCATCTACCAGCAAGCCATGGTAGCTGAGCACGTGCTCTTTGTTACTGGAACTTGGCTGTGTGTCTGTGTCCTTGGATGCCTAAAAATAAGTGTTAGTGTTGTGTGTCTTCCTGTCTTACAAAATAAATTGTTGTGAAAAAGTAAAACACTTCAGATTCACCTGATTGAGAAAGGGCATCTCCAATGCGGAAGGTACATTTGAGAGAGTCACTCTAGTCTTTTGTAAGCAGTGGAGAGTTAGTGTGGTCAATCAATGGGAGTAGAGTGGGATTCATCTCATCCTAACCTAAACATCTGCAAATGGCAAGGCATCCCATCCTAGTCTGCAGTGACAATGTTAATGAGATCTTCATTGATGGTCATGGAAGCTGAGACTCCTTGCACTCATCTGCACACCTACCTCTGGGTACTCTCCCAACTCGGGGAAGATTTTGTTGCTTTCGTTTTGTCTGCTGGTGTTCTCCAAGGTAAAACTTAAATTAGGTCTAGACATTTATTTTGTTTTGAACGTGTTATCCATATAATCAGGGATTTCACCAATTTTCTACTGCTGTTATATGTAAATTGTTCGGGTCTTTGTCTGTATTGAATTTGTTTTTCATTTACCCACAGTGATATGTGTTTATGTTTTTAAGTAGAATCTCTTGCTGCTTGTCACTGGAGACTCCCCAGGGAGGCAAAGCTGATAACAGCTCTCACCTTAAATCAAATTAAGAACATAAGTTTCTAACACATTGTTAAAAAAAAGAAGCACGCAAATAAATAAAAAAGATCTGTGAAGAGGAAGTGAAATTCTAACTTCTTGTTGAATGACAAAGATCATGGATTTATTAATGAAATAACAAGGATCATGTTCAGGCATAGTGCTACAAATGCTAAGAGGGCACAAGACATCCTACAATGAGAGAGAAAACAGTTACAAGACTGAGCAGAACATTTCTTTAATATGGCACATTAAAGGAACAATTTTAGTTTTGCTAGAAGTCAAGAATTTAAAAGCTTATATATATCCTCTACCACATATTTCCTCCTCCCTTCCTGCTGGACCAGCCTATCCCTTCTTCCCACTTTCTGCTGCAGCAGAGGCCAGGCTTTTCCTTTTCACTTGCTCTGGCAGCTGCAGTCCCACCCTCGTCTCGGCACTGAGCACACAATGATTACATATGTCTATTGCAAATGATCATTTTCCCTTCTGCCTCCCAGCTACAAATTCCCATCACAGTATACCCCTCTTTAAATCTCTTCTTTATTGAGTTTCATCAGCATAAGGCCATTGTTAATACATCTGTTTGAAATAAAAAATAATTTCCCTGTGTCTGCCACCTCCTCTCCACTACAGAGTCTCACCCGATCCAGGTTCCAGCCGTGATTAACCGGCACACATGTGGTTCAAATAAAAGCTATCTTCTCTTCACACACACCCCCTCCCTCTCCCAGCTGTAGACTTCCCTACTGCGTTATCCTTATTTGTAACTCTTCTGTCTTGTTTTCAGCCATGCTTTCTCATCGGTGTCTTCCCTGTTCTTAATATATGCTTATGGATGTGTTTAGCATCTTTCTTTCAAAGAAGAAGCTCTAAAAAAAGATAATTATACATCACAGTCTTCATTTTAAATGGAGAAGCTAAAGTCTGCAGAGCTGGAGAAATGTGCCCCCTGCTCCAGAGGCGGCACGGCAGGCTTGGGAACGGCACCTGGGACCAGGTTTCTAACTGGCGTAAGCTGGAGCCAAAATTCAAGATCTTTGGGCTAATGGGCATATGCCCTTGTACTGGATTGTTCTTCCTCCCTTTCAAAGATTTTACTGTTTTTGAAGATAGGCATCTTTGGGAAGCATTAATTACCTGTGGTTCGTGTATTAGGCTTACAGTGGGTTGGGGAAGTGGTGGGTTTCAGACCAACAGGCACTGTGTACCCCCAAGGGACAATGGCTGTACCCTGGAGAAGCTGGCTGACCCCGTTCTGTTGATGCAGGCTGGTGTCCATCCCACAGTAAAGCAGAGGTGGATGTAAGTAAGATTAACTAGACAGGCAATTTAGATCAGATTTTGCATTTTTAAATCCTTTCCTCTTCTCGCCCACTTCTTTCTTTTCTAATGCTTCATTGTTTTTGGAAAAGGTGACTGTTCGTTGAGCATAACATCAAAAGCAACACCCTCAGCTTCAGGCAGCTGCCAACCAGCTAGTGGTGCCTGAAGCTCATGGGAAGGATGGTGGGATAGGGTCATCTCCTGCCCTTGGCCTCTGGAGGATGTGAGAGTAGAGTTTAGGGAGACCTGTTAGCTAAAATTGGATAGACCAGTGCTGGCACAGGCCAAAGGAAGGAAAGACAAATGCCTAAATCCCAGCCTTAAAAGTGGGTAATGAAGGGTCAGGTGCTGAATGGGACCTCTCTTGGCTCAGAAAGGAGAGCAGAGATCAGTTGTTACATCCCTTTATTAGGGCCACAAACTATTACTCTATTGGCCCTGGCCTCTTTAATGCCTCATTCCTGTTTTTTTAAAGCAAGACTGATTTTGAATAGCCGAAGACATCCTTTCAGCTGTGTCTGTTATTCAAGGGCCAGAGATAGTCTTAAATTTGTGGAAGATTAGGGCATGGGCCCATCCTTCCTCCCATCTGCAGAGCAGATGGCTTGTGCATGTCCCTAGTTTAACCCAGTGGGTCTCTGGGTAATTACCCTGGCTGCTCGTGCCTGTTACGGCAATTATTCACACCCAAACTATTTTTCGGTCTACTCTGCAAAAGCTCTCAACACTGAACTACTTTCCCTTCTTTTGGCTGTGCTGTTATTAACATAACCAGAACATGATGGTGCAGACAGTGCTTATGCTTCCCCTTGTTTATATTGCATCCCATAGCTGGTACTGCCAACCCCAGCTACTTAAAAATTATGAGTTGTCCTCCAAATCATTACCAACACAAAAGAATTAATTAACAAGCAGTTGTGCTTATTTGTCCGACTTCTTGCCTCTTGAGTCAAGATTTTCAGCTTTCCTCTGTGACTGTAGTGTCTAGAAATGTAAATATTTTTTATTCTTTTTATAAATGAAAGCTAGAATTCCAATTTAATCTCTTGTTTTGGGAAAGTGGTGCTTTAGAAAGGAAGCACACCCATTGTCATTGGTCTCACTAAATACTTAGAAGAGTTGGGAACACGTTGCAAAACTTAGCTGGTTGTTTACCCAGAAAAATTTGTATATATACCAGGTAACATTCCATTAAAGGTAAAAGTCGTTGGTCAGTTTTGTCACTTGCTAAGCATCAATTCCTAAATACCAGCAAAAACAGTGAAGAAAACCATTCAGACCTTGGCATTGCTGTTTTCTACAACATTATTTTGCATAAAAATATCTGCAGTATTGACAAATGTTTCTCTATTGTGAAATAAGTGTATTTAATTTTAAAATAATTTTCCACAACAGACAAAGGACTGCAGGGAGTACAGTGAACATGAAGTAGATAGATAGGAAGCACAGTATCAGAAAAAGATCTTTCTGACTGTATTGGTACAAATATACGTGGGCTTCTTGATTTTGCTTTTGTTTATGACCTTTGTGGTTCGCAGACTCACAAGAATTAAAATATTTAAATATTAAAGATTTGAATTTAGAGACAGCTTATCTGATCTCACAAAAAACTGGAGGGACTCAGAAAATCTGCCCCAAAATTGCAATAACACTTCTGCAAAAGGTTATCTTAGTCCTCTGCAAAAGTATAGTAGCACAGATATTTTACAATGGTGAAATCCCAGACCTGAATTGAAGGAATGTTTGAATAAAGATACATAATTTTCTCGTTAAGCCTCCTAACCAAAAGGGCACAAAAGAGTTATATTAAATGTTGAGGACTCCATATGTTTTCATAGGCAACTTCTGTATCCAACATTTAATTTCTGCAAACATGATAAGCCATAAACTGAAAGAATATAAAAGAAGATTTTGGATACTACAAAATCTCTTACTTGGAGAAGTTCAAACCAGAAAATTAGCCTGGATTTCATCTAAAGCTGCAATCCCCAGCGTATGACATATTGGCCATTTGTATGACCATCTTGAGATTACTTGATTACTTGTTTACTTGATTACTTGATTACTTGTTCACCAAGAAACAGAAATTTAAAGGAAGGCTGCAGGGAGAGTAAGGTGTGATGCATCCGCTCAGCCCAGACCTCTCAAACCTGTTTTACTGGAACAATCCCAGTTAGGAGTGATGGCATCATTAGCACATGCGAACTGGTGTAGTCTGCGGACCTATAGAAATGGAAACAGACCTTGTCTTTAAGGCAATGACTTGAAAAAGAGAAAATGAGAGCAATGGTCGGCTCTCTCCCTCTTTCAAGACCATAGAAGATGTTCTTGGGTAGGCAGAACTTCACTTCCACAAATGATTATTATAAAAAAAGGAGTATCTTAGATGCAGAACCTAACTTGAACGCTCCTTAGGCTGGCTCTGTCCCTATGGCCTGAACCAAATTGGCTACAAATAAACCCTATTTGTCTCAAGCAACAGAACTGGATTTACCTTTCTCCCTCCTCTGCACCCTCCCGGTCAATTGACCTAAAATGCCAAAGGTGTCTCCAAGGGAGCGTTACAATGGAAGAGAGACCAAACCAAAACCTGAGATTGTTTCGTTGTTGCTGTTGTTACTTCTACTAAAATGAGTTAGACATGAACAAATGGTAGGGGGCCTCTGATAAGTTTACAACAGACAATCCATTGATGGATAACTTGTGATTCTCCAGGTGTGGGCCAAGATGGACAGTTCAATCTTGGGTGTAAACTAGTAATAACGACCAAACTGTACAGTAGGGGAAAATGTAATTTTCCTGTTCTGACTTGTTTTCTGTAGATTCTTGAAGTTCTTTGCATACACAAGGTGCATGGATCTTGCTCTGATGTACCATTTTCTCACACAACTAGGAAAGGCATTCAGCCCCAGTAATGGCTCTTGGCTCACTATCCATCCATTTTTCCAGGGGCAGCGATGTAGGCATAAGGCTCTGCAGACAGCAGCGTGAGACCCTACCTTCCTGGCCCTGAAAAGCTAGGGATAACACCGATGTAAACACGCGAGCTTGCTGAAGTGAGGCTTTAGAGGGAAAAGCGATTGGAAATGTTACGCTTCCATGCAAAATGCATATTCCTCTGCAAGTGCAGGTATGTGCATTTCCTCAGCCCTGCTTCTGAAACCAGAACCCTCTTCATAACGCTATAGAAAAGAAAATCTCGGGCTTGGCTCATCTGTTGTTCAAAGAATTGTTAACTGAGTTGCAGCTGCAAAGCCAAATACTTTTCTGACTTGTACCTCTGCAAGAGCAGAAGGCTTCTTGGGATCCGATCAAACGGCAAGAAAGCAAAGCAAGACTTGCAGAAGTTAGAATTTGCCTCCAACCATCTTTTATTTTTTACTGCTGGAAGTGACACATCAGCAGGAACCAAAAATAACAAGACCATACAGTTTGGCTTTCAAACCCCAGCAGAATTTGCAGGCCTGACGGTAGAAGTGCTTTATCTCAAATCACATCATAACGATCCCTCCTCGGTTCTGCAGTAGAATTATGAGAAGTAAATATGTGCACGCACGCACATATGTGCACCATGTAGGATGTGCGCTACAGGCTTTGCATAATCAGCAAACATTTGGCAGCTATCAACCATTAACAGCTTCCTCTTCACAAGCCTAATGATGGCCTTGTCCTCTGTATTCCAACCATAATTGTTAATGTATTAAGGAGCTATGCCTTTAAACTCAAAGGCATGAATATTTGCATATTGAGCTCTATATTTGATTCCTCTCCGGTTAGTCCACATACTGGCAGCTGGTTTCATGTCTGGGTTGTCTGCTCTTCAGTGCAGTGGAAATATTTTACAGAATTTTTCTCACAGTTGAGCTGTTCATGCATGTCCTTCAAAATGTGTGCTCTCTGTCTGGATCTGCTGATAACTAATGAGGGCTGAAGTGTTGCTGAAGCCTTTCTGCAACTGGAATTCATCTACCAATTTCTCTATTTTCTTTGAACTAGTACTTTGCTGCCAATTTTTCTTAACACTGATCAGTCATTCAAAAATTAGCTGTGGGGATAGACACACACACAGGGTATGATCAAGTAAGTCTTGTTCCTTTGGGAGCCTGGACTAAAATGACATCTCAGTCATGAGATGCACATGCACATCCTTCTTCCTACATGGGAGCATCTATCCTACTCTCTGCACTGGGATCATTCAAGATATGTCCAGATAGCTGTTAAAAACACAACCATGTAGAGGGAAAATTTTATTCAGTACAGTGTGGGATTTCCCCATACTGACAAGTCTTGTTGCTATTTGTCTTTGCAATAGATCCATTTTACCAGTTTCAAGTCTTCTGACATCAAAAGCTAGGCAATTCTCACTCATACGTGTTACGAGATGTCTTTGGGCCATTTCACGCACAGAGGATTTAATGAGTCTTAGAAATCACTTTCCCCGGTCTGTTTAAAAGTTAGACTTCTAATCCAAGCTAATCATCAAGGTTTACTCTATAGTCAGTAAATAAATACTTCCAGGTGTGTCACTCCCCCTAAGGGAAACAAGTAGTGCTATGAACACACAGTGGTACATTTTCAGACCGGTCAGTCCCATCTCTTCTCTCACTGACTAAAAGGAAACCTAAATAGGCAGAATGAGTCGAGATTCAATCTGGACCTTGCTGACTTCACTGAGAACTGCTCACAACCTCTAGGGGTAAAGATCTGTCCCAGATACCTATGGAGTCCACAATGTTGAAGTGCTTGGTGGTTGTGAGATGCAGATATGTAACCAGTAGAGGCTATGATAAGACTGTGGCAAATTCCTCGCTATTAGTGAGACAAGTGGAGTTTTAAAATAGATAGAAACCAAATATTCTTTTCATGTGGTCCAGCCATTTGTCTTCCTGTCAGAAAATTAGGGCATTCATGGTGTTGCTTCAGTGCTGCAATCACAGAGGCTTCCTTTGGTCTTCACTGCTGCTCCACAACTTACTAGCAGAGGTGGGCCAGTAATGTCATCTTAACAGCAGGAATTAGTGTGTTAAAACTGTTCTTGCCTAATTTCTCGGTATGTTACTATGCACTGATGAGTGACAAACCGCATAGAAAACATGGTCTCAATGTTCTATGAAAAGAATTGCTGAAATATTTGACATGCTTCAGTCAAACCAAGCTGTTTTCTTCAATTTGAAGCCAACTTGCCAAGCAATCTTTCAACACTTTGTGGTATTTTATGTAGGATTCTCCAGTCTAAGAAAGTGTAAAGTTCAGTGTTAAATTGTACCGGTCCTCTCTGCTATGTTGCTGTAACAACATGCAATGTTGAAGTTCTCAGCTTTTCAGTCATTCATCAGTGTAGTGTAGATACAGATATGCCAGATGTAAGGCAGTGCCAGGGTAGCGTACTTCGCATATATTTATCATGCACCTTTTACTACCTCACTTGTGCTTCAGTGGTTCTTTTTTTCCACATACTTTCAAACTACTGCAAGAGTTTAGGGTTTGTTCTTATTTTTCTGAACCATCTGCTTGTGTCTCTAAACACTGTGAGAAATTTCCAAATGCTCCTATAGAGCACGAACCAAAGGTCCCAGCTCCGGTGAGCAGGATGAGCTATTGTTGTGTTCAGTTTATCAAAACTAGGGTTCATGTCTCTCCTACCTTTTACGGAGGCTTCCAGGACCTCAGCCTACCTGCCCTGCAGGCAGTAACCAAATCCCCTGTGTCTCCCACACTCCCTCTTTTCCCCTCTCTTCACTACATTTCTACCCTCTTTTGTCCCATGTGATACCTCAGCAGCCACTTCCCACCACAATCCCAGAGATCTCCTGATGCCACTTGCCTACCTTTTTTGAAGGTAGCCATACTTTTCCAGAGGACACAATTCACAGAATCATAGAATCGCAGAATCTCCTAGATTGGAAAAGGCCTATAAGATCATCTAGTCCAGTCATTAACCTGACACTGACAAGCCCACCACTAAACCATGTCCTTGAGCACTATATCTACATGACCCTTAAATAACTCCAGGGATGGGACTCCACCACTGCCCTGGGTAATGCGTTCCAACGCCTGATGACCCTTTCAGTAAAGAAATTCTTCTTAATATCCAATCTAAACTTCCCTTGGTGCAACTTGAAGCCATTTCCTCTTGTTCTATCACCCATTACTTGACAGATCAGGTCAACTCCCACCGCTCTGCAACCTCCTTTCAGACAGTTGTAGAAAGCAATAAGGTCTCCCCGACCTCCTTTTCTCCAGGCTAAACAACCCCAGTTCCCTCAGCCGCTCCTCACAAGACATGTTCCAGACCCCTCACCGGTTTCATTGCTCTTCTTTGCACATGCTCCATTGCCTCAATGTCCTTAATTCATAACATTTTATGTGGAACAGCTGTTCCTAGAGAATAAACCAGCTGTCTAGCTCCCACACTTCTCCTTATGGAAAGCACACAGATCTAAAAATTGACTCTAAGGGAAACAAGGTTACACCAATAGTTTGTACCTTTGCAAATAACTTTTGTACCATCCAGAGCTAGACAAGAGAGGCTGGGCTTTCTAGCACATCACTACATCGCTCCTCTGGGCCTCACATGATAGAAACTAAAAGAGCTTCTATCAAAAAATTGTGTCTCATAAGGGAAAATAAACTCCTTTCACTGCCCACCTCTAAGGTTATAATTTTCTCTCTTTTACAATTTTGTGCTATGATGTTGCCATAAATTCTCTTGGTCTCCAAAATGAGATGAAAAGAATTACCAGCAAAGCTGTGGAAATCTAAGATTTCTGAAATTGCTTCTTAATATTGCTCATGCTTCCAAAACACACCCATGCTATGTTTTATTAGCTTGAATTTAGAAATAGCAGATGGCTTGCTCTCAATCTCATCACTTGCAAATAAGGCAACCCTCCAGCACCCAAACTAGCAAGCTCCCTAAATCCTGACCTTAGTTGCACAGACGGGATAAAGTGGCTGTGTCACACTGAGCAGAGTGGTCTGCAGGTCTTGTTGGGCTTTGCAATTTGCCTGTACCTAGATGTTTTTTGCTCTTTCTTCAGTCTTGCTTTGGGGGCGGGGAGCATGGCGGGGGGGGGTGGTGGCGATGTTAAGGATTGTACTTTTTGATCCATTTGTACAGCATCTGTCATCTCGTGGCCCAGAGCTGTAACTGAGGAACAACTCCATTGTGTGGCTGAACAGAAATTGGGTTAGTAATCCAGAAATCCAAGCCCCTTTGAGCTCTTTTCTGTGCAGTAAATTTTCACCAAATGGCTATAGGCTATGTTCTTTTTTGACACGAGTTTGAGTGGGGCAGGACAAGAGGATGGGTGATGCTGAGACAAACCCCATGACTGCTCAGCCACAGGAATAAGAAGGACCTTCTCTTTGTGATCCTGGTTGTTACAGATACTTTCTGCTTCTTAGAGCTCAATGGAAACTTCTTTTTTTAAATCACAAAGGTTGGATTGATTTTCACTGAAGTCATAAGAGATGTCGTCCAAAGCATCCCAGAGATCTCTCTACTGCAGAAACAGGAACCTCACCTTTGTCCAGCCTTGGCCCAACTGCTGCCATGTACTATGAACACCTTATCTCTGCTCTTCCGGCCTTGCAACAAATGCAAATTGAATTTCCAGCCCAGGCAACATTTTCTGTTTTAACTGTTGACAAGATCTGCCTGCTGTAGTTTCTGAGGGATCTGAAGGGCTTCTTTGAGCGGGCTGTGTCTGTATGGCCTGGATGTCAGCTAAAGTCAGTATACTTTGAGTTTTCAAATGGTAATTAGTCCATGGTATAATTCTTTATTGCAGCATCTACTCTTGTGTCATCTGCTCCCATGCTCTTGGATGTTTGTCTACCACAGGTTTTGTCCATACACACTCAGAGTGTGTATGTAGTATGTGTAGTTAATTGCTTATCTACTGTATGACACAATAGTCACATTTCAGTGTACTGCAGAAAAATGTTTGTTGGTGCCCACCCGAGCTAGAGAGAAGCTGCAAACACAGGACATGTTCCTGACTTACATTACCACCAATGTGAACACTCTCTCCTTCACCATTCACAAATCTCAGTGGTAATTCTTAAATTATTTTGATCTCTGATGAAAATACTCCACCAGACTTGAGGAAGCCCTAATGCTTCCATATTTTCACAAAACCTGACTGCATTGTTCTGCTGTCAGAAAGTAGTGTGCTACTAATAACCAATCCAGAGATCTTACAGAATAAAGGCTATTTATTAATTTCATTGGTGTACTCAAACACTGAGTCCTAACACCTGGTGTTCAGTCCTGAGATCTCAAATGCTACGTATTTTTCTGAGATGCAAAATGACATGCATTAGCTGCCATGGAAACTCTTAAATGAAGCCATTGTGATCAAGAATGCAGAAGGGATTTCAATTTGTCACTAGGTAACATGGAAGGTGAAATGGACTGGTAGGAAAGGAATACATAAATATTATTATAGCACAGTCCTAAAATGTTTTTAAAGTCATGTCCAATGCTAAGAATAAAAGCCAAAAGCACAAGTCCTGAACCTCTAGCTTGTTACTACTTTAGGCACCTCTGAACATGTGCTAATTGCTCTCATATTAGTTCTGCAGCTAAAGGGATGAAATATGTAATCCTTGCTCAGGAATAACAGCCATTAAGTGCACATGGGCTTAATAGTCTTCCAAAACACATTAGAAATGATGAAGAATAAACCCTTGCAGAGCAGTTATTTCTATCTGTGGAGTACCCTGGAAATAGAAGATGTTTTTCTTTATATGAAGCTATGATTAATGTAAAACTGAGGAACTGACTAATGTAAAAACAGGATGCAGAGCCTATTAAAAGTGGAGGCCGTAGAAGGCAGAAAGTGGCCGTGTGGTCCAGTGGGGAAGAGGAACAAACCATTATATTCAAAGAACAAAAAATGACCCATTCATATCTACTTGCAACAGCAGGGACACTTTTGCTTTCCAGTGGAGGCTAGAAATAACAGCATTCAAACCACTGAAGCACCAGTGGGAACCCTTACAGAACTCAGTGAAATACCTCCACAGACAAGGAGGAACCATTAGTGTGTTTAACATAGCCATGAGGTGCTGACACTAATGCTGCATTGAGAGCAGAGATGGAACACTGTAGATATGCTTTCCAAACACAAATATTTTAGTATATATTTTACCAAAGTATTTTCTAGCAAGTTAGCACATGTTTGGGCCAAATATGAGAAGGTTGTCTTTTCCTCTGCTTCTTTGTTTTGGAGCATAGAGCTGCAGTGGTGAGCCTGAAGCTATTTGAAAGGACTACATGCTAGAGAAGAGACAGCTGTGAGACAAGATGCTCAGCAGTCAGGTCTGACAATGAAGTTAGCTCATGGGTAAATAGAAGCCTAGATCAGAAATAATACTAATTTGTGGGCAGACTGTTCTTTATCTACTGTGTTTTGCAACGGGGAGTGAACGCTCTGGCTTCACAGAGGAAGCTGAAAGGCAGAGACACTGCCCGAGCTGCAGGCTGTGCCCCTGCTGCAGACGCCTGTGGGTACCATGAAGAGTCTGAGCAGAATTACTGAGCCCAAAGCACCAGCGGGGTGCCAACGGGCTGTACCGTGCACACACTGTAGGTGGTGACAAACGCCAGGACATTTTTTTCCCTCTCTTTCCCCTTCAGGGACAGAAGGTATTTTTAGGATTGTGTGAGGGAGGAGGTAGCTGACTGTGCCAGCATTGCACGCTGTTGTACCTGCATAGTGGGGAGGATGGTGAGCCCCAGCGTGGGTGTTTGCGAAAGGGTTGCTCGTGAGGCCAAAACCTCTTCATCAGCTTTGCCAGCTCTGTCTCATCTAGCGGCACTGCACTCAGATGCCACTCATCTCTTTAGGACCTCATTCTGCAAGGCATGGGGCACCCTTCATGCCAGCTGGCATCCTTGAAGGCATGGCTTGGAAGGCTACTATTGTCCAAATGAGAACATGTAGGTGGAATATGAGACCAGTGTGCTATGGCTAAGCTGCTCATTGACTTATCATGCGACCTCAGTTTCTCCTGCTTTGTTCAGGGGGCAAAGACTGTTTCTTGCTATGTCTCTGTACAATATGATCCTTGGTTACAAGTAAAAATATTTATTGAAAAGGATTAATGCTGTAAATTAGGTTGAAAAGTGCTACAGATGCTAGAAATAATTTGCAAAGCAGCATCTAGACAGCCTGGAGTATAGACTCATCCTGAGCTTATCAGGACATATAACTACAAGAGTCTACTAAAAACACCCCAATATTTCTCAGGTAGAAAGCATAAAGGCTCGGGGAAAAAAGAACCCAAACCAAAACCCCAGCCAAACCCCCTAAAAAATCAAGAATGAAAAAGAAGCATAAAATACTTCAGAGTCTTCAGCAGTTTTGTGTCCTGGAAAAGTGCAGATGTTTGCTGAACTGGATGTTAAACTTGTGTAGCTGGAGTGGGGGCTGAAAGGGAGTAGGAGAGATATGGAACCAGTTCCTCCTCACCTCGATTTATCTCCTCAGCCCCAGAAGACTCTTTTTGATGTATTTTGTCATCTATTATTTTATCTGATATAAATCAATGAGGGATGAGACAGACATGTGGACCTAGAAGTCTGTTCATTTAATCATTCCCTGGACACAGTCCCAGGTTGTGAACCAAACGGGATAAATACAAGCAATATGAAAGCTGCTGAGCGTATCTGTTCAAAAATTAAGTCTTTGTCTGTGGGTTGCTAATGTAAACAGAGTGGACTCAGGGAGAAAGAAGTAATCACCACTCGCAAAGAGTTCAGAGAAGGTCTGTTGTGCACAATCTCCCCAAAGATTAATTGTGTTGGAGAAGCTGGTGTCTGTCTACTGAGCTCTGAGAGTGAATGAGCAGCCTTGTTTGGACACATATTTACTTTTATTTATAGGTAGCTAGATCTTGTTTGATTCATAGCTGTAATTCTGTCAAGCAAGGAAGTAAAGATATTTTTAGATTATGGGATTTTTTTCCCCCAGCATGAAGTGACTCTCACTAATAGATCTTTGTTGTGTATTTTAAGTGCAGCTGTGAACACTCTTGGTTAAGTGTTGTCTACCAAATGCATGTGCTCTGGAGAGCGATGGCATGAACCAGAGGTGCTGCAAGGTCTGAAGTGTGCCAGGAGAAGCACATAATGTAATGAGGGTGCCAACTCTTCTCAGACAGTACTGGAAGTGCTATCTACCACTGCATGGCAACAGGGAAGGCAAACTTGATGCAAACTCATCTACACTGTCTTCTGTGCCTGCATATTACTCACTTACATGAAATATATCATCCAGAAAAGCACGTAGGGTTTTTCGTCAGAGACCATGTCTGCATTGGCAGGCAATGACCATCAAAAAAAATGGATCTGTACAGTGAAGCAGTTGGTCCTGCAGACCTGATCTCCACCCTGTACACCTTTCAGGAGGTTTGCTTGAGATTGGTTCTGGACTGAATACCTATTTGCTGCTGTGGTGCCTAACACACTTACTTCCAGTAGAGTTTCATCCAAAAGAAGAATGTCAGTGCATTGGGAGACTGCTCAACAATGTGAAACAAAGCACAGTAAATGGGAACAACTTGCTTCAAAAGTGCACTTCTGATCTAAAGTAAAATAGCAATGTGGACAAACTGGAAAATGGACTGGTTCAGTCTTAAAGCAACCTTGGGACACACATCAGCCTTACAGCACAGATGACTTGGGGATCCCAACCCTGGAGTGAACTGGCTGTGTGAACCATAAATACATACCCATGGATGCTGAAATGCCGTATCATTAACATCATGGATGGTGGTACCATGCTCTGGAAGTGGAGCGAGACAGAAATATTGTATTTTAAATATATGGAAGACATTTTAATTTTCAGCATATGAATGCTTAACCCTAGAAATAACAGAAGATGGTTTATATGTCAACCTCATGAAGTCCAAGAAGGCCAAGTGCAAGGTCCTGCACCCAATATCAGTACTGGGTGATGAATTGACTGCGGGCAGCCTGTGGAGAAGGACTTGGGGATACTGGTGGAAGAAAAATTGGATATGAGCCAGCAATGTGCACGTTCAGCCTAGAAAGCCAACTGTATCCTGGGCTGCATCAAAAGAAGCATGGCCAGCAGGTTGAGGGAGGTGATTCTGCCCCTCTGCTCTGCTCTCGTGTGACCCCACCTGGAGTACTGTGTCCAGCTCTGGAGTCCTCAGCACAGGAAAGAAATGGACCTGTTGGAGCGGGTCCAGAGGAGGGTCATGAAGATGATCAGAGGGGTAGAACACCTCTCCTACGAAGACAGGTTGAGAGACTTGGGATTATTCTGCCTGGAGAACAGAAGGCTCCAGGGAGACCTTATTGCAAAGTTTCAATATATAAATAAAGGGGGTTTATAAGCGAGACATTTTACCAAGGCCTGTAGTGATAGGACAAGTGGCTATGGTTTTAAACTGCAAGCGGGTAGGTTTAGATTGGACATGAAGAAATTTTTTTACTTTGAGTGTGGTGAGACACTGGAACAGGTTGCCCAGAGAAGCTGTGGATGCCTCATCCCTGGAAATGTTCATGGTCAGGTGGGACAGGGTTTTGAGCAGCCTGATCTATTGCAAGATGTCCCTGCCCATGGCACGGGGATTGGACTAGATGGTCTTTGAAGGTCCCTACCAACCCAAAACATTCTATGGTTCTATGTCTCCTTTTATCAGGAAAAGCTTGCCCACAATCCAGTAAGTCGAGCATTTACTTAACTTGAACCATATCAGTGGTGCAGCCACCAGTGAAGCCATCCACATTTTTTCATCTACAGGGTAAGTGCCATGGCCTTAGCATCACTCTTTCTCTTTATAACTAATTCAGGAAATCCAACACCACCTAATACAGGTTGTGTTCTTCTGCATTCTCCAGCTGATATACACCTTAAATACCTTGACTGGCAGCTACAAGAGAGCTTTGATGTCAGGTATATGGTTAGCTTAAGTTTTTGTGAGAATGTGACCATTCTTTTTGCTAAAATAAATATGCATACATAAATATAAATTTAAAAAAAAAATCTTTTTCTGCACTCTTCCCTGTCTCAAAAAAAGAAATTGCTGAAACTGAAAGATCACAGAATCTCAGAATCCCAGAATGGTCAGGGTTGGAAGGGACCTCTGGAGATCATCCAGTCCAACCCCCCCACCAGAGCAGGGCCACCTACAGCAAGTTGCACAGGACGGCGTCCAGGCGGGTTTTGAATGTCTCCAGAGTGGGAGACTCCACCACCTCTCTGGGCAGCTTGTGCCAGTGCTCTGCCACCCTCAAAGGAAAGGAGTTCCTCCTCATGTTAAGATGGAACTTCCTATGTTCAAGTTTGTGCCCGTTACCTCTTGTCCTATCAATGGGCACCACTGAAAAAAGACTGTTCCCATCCCCCTGGCACCCTCCCTTTAAGTATTTGTAAGCGTTAATAAGATCCCCCCTCAATCTTCTTTTCTCTAGACTAAAAAGACCGAAGTCCCTCAGCTTTTCCTCATAGGAGAGGTGTTCTAATCCCCTAATCATCTTTGTAGCCCTTTGCTGGACCCTCTCCAGCAGATCCCTGTCTTTCTTGAGCTGGGGAGCCCAGAACTGGACACAGCACTCCAGCTGCGGCCTCACCAGGGCAGAGTAGAGGGGGAGGATGACCTCCCTCGATCTGCTGGCCACACTCTTCTTGATGCACCCCAGGATGCCATTTGCCTTCTTGGCCACCAGGGCACATTGCTGGCTCATGGTCATCCTGTTGTCCACAAGGACTCCCAGGTCCCTTTTCCACAGAGCTGCTCTCCAGCAGGTCAGCCCCCAACCTGTACTGCTGCATGGGGTTATTCCTCCCCAGATGCAGTACCCTACACTTGCCCTTGTTGAATTTCATAGGGTTTGTCTCTGCCCAACTCTCCAGCCTGTCCAGGTCTCTTTGTATGGCAGCACAGCCTTCTGGTGTGTCAGCCACTCCTCCCAGTTTTGTGTCATCAGCAAACTTGCTGATGGTACACTCTATCCCTTCATCCATGTCATTGATGAGTATATTGAACAGATCTGGAGTTTTGTTACTCTTTCTCTACACAATGAATCCATTCAAGTGATATGTAGAGGTCACTTCTCAAGCTGCATTTAACTGTCTCAGGCACATGGGTTTTTCCCCTGCCCACCTCCAGGAGTCAGCCTGTTGCCAGATCCTGGGGAGAAGTCCCCTCTGGGGAACACAGAGCACTGTCCTCTTGGGTGGGGGTGTGCCAGCTGCTGTCCAGATCATTAACTCCGGACTGTATTTCTTTTTAAGAAGAACATTAATTTGTTTATGAAACAGACTGCCCAGCATAGCTTCTTGTGATAGCAGGAGACTAGATGTGACCCACGGGGTGACCTTAATGCCTGTGTTCTTGTATACAGGAATATCTTGCACTCCTGATTGTACTTGAGCAGGCAGTGATCACATCAGCAGCCTGTGCTGTTTTGGGGCTGTTTGTGCCTTTCAGATACTATAATTGCTATGTTAAAGCAGTACTGGGATGTCCTAACTTCAGCTAATATGTGTGTTATGAGACTCTGTGCAAATGTAAAGATGTAAAGCGTCATTTATCCTTGTAGTTCCAGCAGTTTTACCCATTGGTTTTGTTTTATTTCTCTGTGCATGCCTTCCTTCCCTGTGACTTCATATGGGCTCGAGTTTTCTACTGGAAATTTTCGCTTTGATTTATGGTTTCACTACCAGTGTGCTATACAGAAAACTCTCTCCCCAAAAAACTCCAGCTCCTAAAGACAGTCAGTTTATAATCTGTTTCAGAAATAATCTCTGCTGTTTTCCTGATTCAGTTAGCAAAAATTATCAGATATTGGTAACAAAGTTAAAGCATTTACATGTTTGATCTCTGAGGATTAATGATCTGTATGCCATTCAATTTTCCCACTAAAATCAACAGTGTTGTGATGATTAGGCTGCTTGTGTTGAGAACCTCATACTTCTAATCTTAATTTTGGAGTTTGGCCATAAAGTTCAGTTTTATGTGTTATTTCAAGTCTACTAATGTGATGATCAGCATTGGAGGAAGAAGATGAATTTTAGAAGACCTTTACTCCAAGAACTTCAGTTTCTCCTGTTTGTATGACTGATTCCCATCAGAGTTTCCACAAATCTTTGAGGACCTAGACATGAGCACCTTGGGTTCAGTCATGACTTCTTCCAATCAAGGAAGAACCTGAACTCTGTCCTATCTTTCTTTCAGCTTTCTCTGCCACGCAGACCACCTCCTTATAGCCCAGAACCCTCCTAAACCCTCTGCTTTAGTCTTTTCACAGAACATTAGATGAAGGGATGGACAGAAGGAGGGGAGTGACTGATGTGATCAACAAGCAAATTGTTCATGACTTCTTCTAAAATTATTCCATGCATTAGTGAGTACATCATCCTTAGCAAGTTCAACTTACTGTGCTTCATGACAGAACAGATAACGTGTGAACACTGAGCTTTTGGAGTAACGTTTGTTAACGCTACTGATAAATTCCAGAAATTTAGGTCTTGGGTTTCAAAAACATGGCTCTGAACTTGCAGAAATGACCACAAGGTTAAAGAAACAAGAGTTTTACAGAAGTGCATATATATTTCCGGTACTCAAGGAGAGAAAAAAAAAAAGACATGGAATACAAGTATAGTGAATTTACTGCAATTTCACTCTAATTTCCTAACCAGCTGTGGACTTTTATATCATCTTTGGGATTTTTCAAGAAACATCTTGCTTTTTAACAAGCCATTTGCAAAGAAAAACACTCAGACAATTTTTCCATCTCTCTTTTCTTCTCCTATTGTGCTGAAGCTTGAGGAATAAGCAAAAAGAAAAATAATAAAGAAGGAAAAGTGTGCCAGCAAGTTATTAATCTGTCTATTGCATGTTGCCAGCAAATGGGGAGTGTCATAATTTTTTCTAATTTGGTCACCAGCACTTTGTCTGAAGAAAACAGAACCGGAAAGGAAACCCCTCTGAACCTTGTCAACCTCCCAGGGCTCCTCCAGGCTCTGGAGGAGGATCTGAAGGGCTCTGCTGCACTTCTGCCAAGCTGCCGAAGTGCAAAGGTCACTCTGCTCTCCCTCAGGACTCATCTGTTTCCATCACGTATACAGAGGAGGCAGAGGAGTCTTTCAGCTTCAGACAAGTGGAGGGAGGCCTGCGGCAAAGAAACACTAAAAAAAAAAAAAAAAAAAGCCTGAGGGGCCCTCTTTAGAAATGGGTGCACTGGTCCAGAGGCACACAGACGGGCAGCCCGTGTTATCAAAGTGCATCCAGTTGCGCATCTGGCGGCGTGTTTATACGGGCCGTGATGCTGAGTGTGCTCTCTGTGCACCACACTTGCAGAAACAGTTTCTTTGTCTTGGTCCCTTTCTGCACCTTTCGTTGAGGAAACCCCATCACCCTGTGCAATTCAGCTGCCCTTAAATACTCCCCTTCTCACAGTGCCGGAGGCTGTGACTGCCAGCAGGGACTAAACAGGGGGAGGTTTAGCCTGGGCAGTGCAGACAGTCTTGCACGGACCAGAAATGCCTTGGCTAGATATCGTTATCTGAATGGGGCTGTTACTGCAGCCACTAGAAAGATATTTCCTGACCGACAAAGTGGCACAAAATGCTGAGGTTCTTCTCCCTTCTTCTGAATACAAGAGCCAAAAGACATTCTGGGCTACCTTAGTATCTTTGAACAGATCTGTCATTTTGGCCCCAATAAAAGCCTTCATGACAACCGGTTTCTTTTAAATTGTTTTATTATTATTATTTATCTTGTTCTGTGGAAAATATAGAGAGATTCCTACCCCAAGCCTCAGACTTAAAGACCATCTTCAAAACATAGCATCAGGTTTTGTCTGAAATTGTATAACTGCTTTTTGCATCGATCTGTCTTCAAGCTCTGAAGCTAGAGTTGGTGTTTTATGAAACTCAAGAGTCTCCCCTAATCCCTGACTGGAAGACCTAAACATACATCCTTAATGTCCTCACCAGGAAGGGCTATTTTCTTAGCAGGACACACAAGACGAGTCAATAAGTTTGATGTGAGCTGCCACCATGGGCATCAGGTAGGACTGCAGAAGCAAAAAGGTGGACTTCTGGCTTAAATACATCTTCACTGTGTGGTCTCCAGGATGTTTACATTCATATATATGGCCATATAAATCACAGAGCTACGAATGCCATGTTCTCAACCCTTGGAAAAGGACGCTGAATCAACTAATAAAATGTATTTTTAGTTTCAATAAACTTTATTCCCTTATTTATCATGTCCTGCATCAAAATTTCTTGCTGTTTGAAGGAGAAAGCACTGATTTCTTCAAAAGAAAATCCAAGGCTTTTCAGGCAGCTTGAATCTGTTCTTATTGTTTAAATACAGACAAAATATATGTCTGCTTGCACTTCTACATTGTGCAAGACTTCTGACTAATAAAAGGCTATGGATCTGTTTGCAACTATCAAAAATACCCTTATTAGTTCCCTACTTGGAGAACAGCAAGGAAAATACCCTGTTCCTCTTTTTGGTAAGCCACATCCCTTTGCTAAAAAAAGTGCTGATGAGATGTTTGTTTGAGATGCATCTGAAATTAGAGAACAACGGTCTTGAGGAGTATTTTTTTGTTTGTAATAGAAGGTCTCTTCTAAAACCAAAAAATTACTTAAACATGTTCCAAACGTAGAAGATCATTCTCTATCCATCCCAAACATTGGATTAGTTATAATTTCTGCTTCTATATTTTTTTATTTAGATACATAGTTTACTTCTTCCCACTAATGCACTTGATGTATTGACTGTTTTATAAATTAGGTGTTATAAGCTATGAACTATAAAAATGCCCATGTTAGCCTTGAAGAAGCTGTCTGGGATAGCAGAAACAGTCTAGCTCTGACAGCGCAGAGCTCATTGCAGGCTTGAATTAGTTTCCCAAGAAACAACACGGATTATTCAAAGGGAAAAGATATGTTGTGCATCACTTCTAGTACCTTCTGGTACCTAAACACACTATTAAAAGCAAGCAGAGGCAACACTATATTGCTGTCAACCATATGAACATCTATTTCTTTAAGGCAAAAGACAGGTCTGGATTAGGAAAATTTGCTTTCTTATTCTTTCAGTAAATCACTTTCTTATCTTGAGAAAAACTGTGCCTCCATTCTTTTCTATAAAAGCTCCTTTGCAATGATCAGCAACATAAGGAGCATTTTTCTTTAGTAGGAACTATTATTACTTGATTATTTTGCTAAAGGTTTTGAAAAGACAGATTTGAGGTACACCTGCAATTGGTCAGCCTCCTTTCCTATGTTCATCTAACATCTGCCCTAAAAGTATAGACAGGGAGAGCGAGAGGACAGCCTGTTCTGTTATTGCATGCGAGGAGATTCTTTTCCCTGCTTAAAGGGGATTTTCAAAGAAGATTGAGCCAGTATCTCCTCAGAGGGGCAAGTAAAAGGACAGGAGGCAGTAAGTTGCAAGACGGAAATTCAAACTGGGCATAAGGGAAAAGCTGTTCACCATGAGCATGGACAATGCTGGAGCAGGCGCCCAGTACATCCTGTCCCTGGGGTTTGCAGCGGTGTGTGGGCATCAGGCCCTGGGGAACACGACAGCTTGAGGTTCGGCTCTACTTTGGGGAGGGTACTAGACTAGATGACCTCCAGAGGTCTCGTCCAACCAAATTTTGCTAAGAATTTATAATAATAAAGCTGTAGAGTGAACTGAATTAGTAATTTGAAACTCAGTAATGCTAAAAAGTTCTGAATATTGTAAACACTGTTTTAAGGGGAGGTATTCTTTTTTATGTCCCTCACCATAGTCCTTCTCCTAACTTCTTTGTTAAGTTTAACTTCTAGGTCTTAGGTACTGTGTATTATCCTTTATGATCCTATAATACAATTTCTGTCAGGATGCAGACAGATAATAGGGGAGCAGCTGCCATCCTCTGTTGGCCTTTGCCAACTGCTGTGTTTGTGCTCAGACAGGTAGAAATTCCACAGAGTTCATCAAGTATCCGGGGGCAAAGGCTGATGGCAGAACTAACGGTCAGGCAACAGCTTTTTTTCAATCCTACCCACTGAATTCAATGGGGATTTTGACCCACACAGGGGACCTGGAACAGACCCAGCATCACACCATAGTGTTTGTCTCTGCACTACCATGTCCGTGTCAGTGGAAGCTGATACAGGGTGAGGGAAGAGGTAGGCATTATCCTACACCTTTTGTCTTGAGATTTTCCTTTGTTCCAGGAGCCGCTTTTTGAACAGGTATCCAACCTCTTAGAGAGGTTTGTTCCTCTTGCAAGCTTGCCTTTCCCACAGCTTTACCATGAGAAACCAGTAAGCAATCCAATAAATATATTGGTGTAGCTAAACAGGAATTTCCCAAAACATTTGATGGTGCAACACGAAAGCCTTCAGTGTCTGGCAGCGCTCTGAGTGAATTCCTTCCACGCCTTTCCTCAACCCGCACCCCTGATACCTGGTGCAGTGCCTGCTGCCGTGCGATGCGGGATGCGGGATGCGGGATGCGGGGTCGGGGGGAGCGGAGCCGCTCTCCCCGCGGAGCCACGGTGGGGCGCGGTTGCGCGGGGAACCGCATCTCGGCGCTCCCCGCGCCCGCCCCCCTCCGAGGGGGAGGCATGTGATCCCTTCCTTTTTTTTTTTTTTTTTATTACTATGGAAACAGAGCAAAGCAAAGGGTAAATACACGGACAATAGCAAAAGACAATTTTAATTTTCATCCCCGCTTAAATGTCACACTTTTTTTAACACGCCGCTGCCGTAACCGGAGCCTGCATCTGCAGCCTGACGCGGAGAGCCGGTCTCCGAAGCCTGAGGAATACAAGTCCCTCATTATTGCCAAGTGGGATCAGAGCACGTAGGTCTGTTTAGACACTGCGATGCATTGTAAGAGGCCTCTCTTCAGGGATAGCCATAAAAGCCTCCTTTTTCCCCCCCCGTTAAAAAGAGCAGCTGTATTCTTCTAACGTGGACAACGCCGAAGACTGCCTGTCTCTGCTGCACAGAGACTCTCTCGGTCGGGCGTGAAAAAGCAAACTTCGTCTTGGAGTCTGAAGAGGATTTCCCAGTGATGGCTTATGCTTTGGTGGGAGCTGCGCTCACTCCTGCGCCCATGGCTTGGGAAAACCGGTGGGGAAGGTTTCTGACACTGTGTATTGCTGACACTCAAGGTGTCTGACAAATATTTTGGCAGCCCTAAACTAGCTTTACAGTATAAGCCTGAGCAGTCTCACGGATTAGGGTATTTCAGGCTATTAATTACCTGCTAATGGCCGCTCTAAATACCTTTAATATTAACTTCAGACCATAGCAATTGCTTGTTAACCAGGAGAGACAGGTCACCTTTCAGTGCCAGCGTTCCCTAATTTTTTAGCTGCAGCTCAGCCTAGTTTTCCCTCTTCAAAGCCAGTGACAAAGCGCTCAATTTTATAGGTACATGAGCAACGTCTCACTAATCATTGAGTGTTACAGATGTGAACAGGGTGCTCTAAACTGTTTACCAGCTGGTTCTTGGAAACAAAACTTCCTGGATGACTTTCCTACTGAGATATGCTGCCCCTCCTTGTAAATCCCTTGGCGGTTCCTGCTTCCCAGCAAGCGCAAACACCCCATTCACACACAGGATCGTTCCTAAAATTGCCACCGGAGTTGCTAGAAGAGCTCTGATCAGGCGGGTGGAAGACATTGATCGCTCCGTGCGATTTCCCAGCGCGAGCCTGCTCACGACACACGCAGCATCGAGAAGCCACGCTCTCAGTGACAGGACAAACCCCGGGAGCACATGGACCGCTCTGCTGCGTCTGGAGCTGGGGGTGACCTTTCCTGAAAGGAGGGATCGCCTTTGAGTCTGGCTGGGAGTCAGTGTGCTGCTGGATTTCTGTTAATTGTATTAATTGCAGCAGTCTGCCCCGGCACTGTTTTACTTGGAAACCTGCGTGTGTGTAGTTTTTAAAGCTCACAGACAGAAATCTTGGCACGTGAAGGCTGGATCGTCTGGTTGGACTTGGGATAGGACAGGAGGGACTGACCAGCTGGGCTCCTTTCGGCGCAGTCAGGAAAGCCGGAGTCGCTTCTGATGGTTTCCAGTACCGCAGTGCGGTGTTTCACAGGCATTCTTGCTGCTTATTAAATATTTCACATACATCTGAAGTAAGACAAAAGGGAGGAGAAAAAAAGCCAACAGCCCACATGTGGTTGTATATGGCAATCTCGTGTTGGCATGGAGAGGGTCTAGATGGTTTAAGCAGTCTTTTTGTCTTCAAAACCTTACAGTTCTGCATCAATTTGCAAGGGCAGGTTTTAGATTCATAGTAAGCAAATCTGGTGCTATGCGCTAACGTCCCTCTTACACTGTATTGGTGTGAATGGGAGTGCACGTTCTGACTATTACTTATCATAACACATAACAGTTTGGCCAAATGCCTTCTCCGTTTATGGTTTCCTGGTTTGGAAAGCATGCAGTTATTCGCAGATATTCCCAGTAGGAAAAATCGCGTGGAAAGTTACTCCAAAAAGAGGTTCTGGATTAAAAGACCTGTCCAGTTCTCCAGAGTTGTGTTGTGAGACAGCATTTTTCTCACTTGCAGACTCACTTATGACTTATAAGAAAAAATATCAAAGGATATTTTGCTGTCAAGGGATAGTAGCTCCTCTCTGGGATTGCGAGGATTTTAGGAGATCATCCAGGAGCTACGTTTGCATTTAATATTAGTAAGAATAGCAGTTGATGTTAATGCCTTGATAAAGAATCAAGAATCTTTCTTGTAATCTATTGCATGCTATTTTTTGTGTTGCGTTCGTTTTTCCAGAAAATCATATTGCAGTTTTTATTATGACTTTTTAAAAAAAATTAAAATCATCTAGTGTTGCTCTCCTGGTTACATATGAAGTTGAATGCCTGGTTAAATACCAGATGAGCCCAGCTGTTTCAAAACACATTAATCTACTTTTTACCAAGATCCTCACATCTTAACCAAGTGAATGAAGGAGTTGAATTTAGCAGGGGCAGACTGATGTTCCCTTACCCCATCTATTTGTGTATGTACCGTAACTGCAGGCTCTTTAGGTATTTGTTTAGATCACTCGTACAAAACGCCCCTCTCTCTTTCTCTCTCTCTCAAACAAATCTCTGTTTTTACGGCATAAAGAAATATGTCTGTAGATTAAACCCCGTGTTCCTGGGAAAAGAAACTCTGTATATACCTCAGAAAGATTTTGGCAAGAAACCGAAATCTTTCAAATAAGGAACTGAATTGAGCAAAATCCCTTGCTAACGTAAACTGAGCTCTCTGGAGGTCGGTAGAGGAACAGGGACCTCCTGCAGCCGAGAGTCTGTGTAGTGCTCCTGAGACCTCTGAAAACTCATTCAGGCAAATGGAAAAAAAGTCTTCCCTGAAAGTGCTTCTCACTGTCCAGCTCCTTACTTTTGTCAGGAGCTCCGGCAGCATGGAAATCTCAAACTGGTGGAAGTAGAACGCATGGATCTGAATGGATCTCCTACCTCTGAGGGGTAACACCAGCTGCCCCTTCACTCTCTGCTTGCCTCTAAGACAGCAGGATCAGATTTGATAGATCAGAAGGAGAAAGGCGTACCCTTTGGTTTGACTTAGTTTGGGCTTCTGGGAGACATTTGACTGTCATGGACATACTCACTCTGCAGTATTGCTCTTAGCCCAGTCGTTGCCATATCAACATCATACTGTCTCTTTTGCACAGTCGTGCTTGTAGTGCCTATCGTCTTTCATTTATTTTCTTTTAAACGCCTTCAATTCTTCTAATTTCTTCTGAAGCAACCATTTGAATAATTACCCAAGACAGGCATATAGATCTACAGGTTGACTTTAGCTCTACTTCATTACGTATTTCTAGGTATATTTTTCTCACAGAAATGACAATGTCATAATGAATTACGATATATTTTCAGCTCGGCAGTGCTGTGTCTATCTGGAGTTTGCCCTCTGTGTCTTTAGGAATGTGGGGGTGCAAGGATGCTGCTGCTTCTGGTACGTGCTTTCCCCTTCCCTGCCTCTTCCCAAGCACTTAAGTTTGTAAAGGGCTTTTTATTTTTAATTTATTAATTTTGTTGGCATGGACGGATATTTTGAACTCCTCTGCCATGGCAAGTTAAAACAAATGGTTCCTCCAGTAGTCTGTCAGCTTGTTTTCAACAGTTTGGCTCTGCCTCTACCGAGTAATTATTTTTGCTGGCATCCAGCTACCTTTGCTAGTTTTCAGATGGACTTGATGTCTCTTTCTCTCGGCATGGAGGCTTTTGAATGCCTGCCATTGCAAGATTTTGTTGTTGTTGTTGTTGCTACTTCTGCCTTTCATCTGGTACAGCATCCTTGCAAACCTCTGAAGTCTTGCACTACCAAAATCCCAGCAATATCAGCCCTCTTGTGTTTCCTGCTTTTGCGAATTGTGGCTTCATAGGTGGCAATTTCACGGATTGTTTTTGTCACTTTTGATGTTTTCATGTCTGGAGGATAGTATCAAGTACCAGGAAACTTCTATAACGAATTGAAATCAGTATCCTTTCAGAATTTGTCACAGAAAAAGGACAGATACTATTTTGCGTATTTTGTCCCTTTGTTTGCCTGCTCCAAAAGGATTTAGTCTGCGTGTACCATAACAAAGCATCCCTCTTTGAGGACCAAACTGATATCAGCTGCCATCAATTCTAGTTTTTGGTTACTAAAACCCTGCTACCATATATTTATGTATACACAGATGGAATATTTATATATATGGATGAAAAAGAAAACATTTAATCGTTCTTGCTGCAGTGACCTCTCTTTTCCCATTTAGCAAAGCTCCCCCGTACCACCTGCAGTCTTTGCTGACTGCAGAAGGCTGAGACACCTCCTTTCAGGGATATCTGGAAAGTTTTTTTGTGCACAACCCTGTTAGCTTCATTATTCCGCTTGTTGAAATTTTCAGCCTCTCAGTGTTTGTGATTTTGAAGCACCGGCAGGCTCAGCCATGTGTGATGACACCCAGAATGAATATTAATCAGAGTTTCATTCAGGCTGAGTTGATCTACAGCAGCTTTGCCATGGGCGTCTGCCACGCTATGCTGGAGGCAGTTTGCTTCAGTCCTTTCAAGCCCGTGGGTAAAATGACAGCCAGCTTTTAAGAGCTACATCTATATAAGAAAATAGAGCAATACCAATGAACACTCCCAGGCACTGGAGCTTGACTGTCTATACCACTAAATTCCACGTTTAACTCACTAGGATGGACACAGTGGCTCTGAACGCCCGCCCCTGCTAGTCCTGCCTCCCCTGGCTCCGACCTCTGCTCTTCCTCCCTCAGCCCCTTCGTCAGATGCTCTTCATCAGCGCACCCAGCTGCCGGTCCAGCACAGCTCCTGACGGCCTCACTGCAGCTACCCTGCCTTTCGGTAATCGGACAGATGAAAATTTAACACCCATCCTGCTGAAAGTAGCCTGCTGATTTCAGAGGGAGCAGGATGTTGCCCTAACCGTTTGGTTATTCACTTCATGTCATATTTTTATTTTTTAACAAAGGTGTTTACTTTTCAAACGAAGATCATTGGTTGAGCCATGGCAACTATAGTGTCTGTGTAGCCAGCAAACACTTAATATGTGGGTGGGTGGTTTGGATGGCCTTGAATACATAATTAAATTTGTTTTTCCTTTCAGCTCCCTGTGGTGTGTTATTTTTTTATATTTAAAAGTTATCCCGTCTTGAAGACAACTGTTTTTTATTATTAAAAGGACAGCTTAAATGCATTTAGCAAAAGCAAGTCTCATTCCTTTTATGTCTCAATCTTTTTTCCAATTAAAGAAAAAGTCCTTTAGTGCCTATGATCAACTTCCTATAGCCAAAAGGTTTCTCTAAACATTTTCTAAAGGTATAAATGCTTTGTATACTTAATAGAATAAGCTCCACGTTTCCTGATCCTTAAAATGTTCAGCATTATCTTCTGTGTTTCATACTGCATCTGCAAAATTGAGGATTTGGAGTGTTTCCCCAGCTGTAGAAAGAAGCAGCTCCTGCTTCTGGTGCAGGTGAAAGGGAACAATAAACAAGGGACCATCTTTGGGATAAGTTGAACTTCTGCAGTCCCTGTGGGATGCACCAGTGCCTTTGAACCGTGGCTTCACCGCACGAATGGAGCCCTGCGAGTCTCCGCAGTGGCAGCCCAGTGCACTATGTGGGAATTCAAAGTCTGCCAAATTATCATAGAATCATAGAATGGTTTAGGTTGGAAGGAACCTTGAAGATCATCTAGTTCCAACCCCCCACCATAGGCAGGGACACCTCCAACCAGACCAGGTTGCTCAAAGCCCCTACCAAAATTAGGTAGATGGCTCAAAACAGACAGGTGAAAATTCTGCTAGAACAAGTGTGATATGGGCACTTTGGGGCAGTGATCAAACCCACAAATGCAGAGCTGGAGTAATTGGCGATGAAAGCAGTACAGCAAAATGAGTTTTGAGATTATAATAGAACTAAAATTTAATAAGACTAGAAATTTTCATTTGCTTGTAAAACAACACCTTTCTTGTTCTAATTACTTCTCTCTGTTTGTTACCTAGGCTTCATTTGAATCATAGAATCACAGAATGGTTTGGCTTGGAAAGGACCTTCAAAGTTCAACTAGTCCAATAGCCCTGCCATAGACAAGGACATCTTGCATTAGACCAGGTTGTTCAAAGTCCCATCCAACCTGACCTTGAACACTTCCAGGGATGGGGCATCCACAACTTCTCTGGGCAACCAGTGTCTCACCACCCTCAGAGTAAAAAAATTTCTTCTTGTCTCCAATTCTATCCCCTTTCATTTGAAAACCATTGTCTTTTGTCCTGTCACTACAGGCCTTGGTAAAAAGTTTTTCTCAGCCGTCCTTATAAGCCCCCTTTATCTATTGAAAGGTCACAAAAAGGTCTCTTCTCCGGACTGAACAACCTCAACTCTTTCAGCCTGTCCTCATAGGAGAGGTGCTCCAGGAGTGTTAGGAGTGTTGCAGCAAGATTTAGATAGTGTACCTAAGCTGGTGAAGCTCAAGCCCAGTGTCTGTGTGATAAGGAATATAGAGCACAGATATAGAAAGTCTGAAGAAACTGAATTTGTGTAATACCTAAAAGAAGAATGTTGAGGAGAACATGGCATGCTTCTTCTATGTTGCTATAGGGAAGACAGGCAATCATTGTTCTCTGTGTTCAGTAGGGGAGAGAATAAGTCTATTTATATGCCAAAATTTTACATTAGAAAAGAAGAATACTTTAAATATATAAGGCCTCTGAAACACTGGCTGGCACGTTACGTGTGAAAACTTTTGACTAAATGTTTTCAAGAACACACAGATGACCCTCTCCTGAGAAGGGTTTAGTCTGCTTGATCCTGTCTCGGTGCAGGTTATTGGGCTAGATTTTTTGGTGTGTGTTTCTTTTTAGCCACACAGTTCTGTAATGTACACTCTCCATGGACAATCTGGGAGAAATTAGGGTTGAATCCAAACAATCAAGCTGGGACTGATACTCATGTCTAGATGAAACAACCTAAATATGAAGGCGGAAACTCAACTAAGCAGCTACTATTAAAAAAGGACTATAAATAAATTGCCTAGCATTTGAGACAGTCCCATTACTGTGGGAAACCATGAAAGAATAGTTATTTTTAACTCTCCCGTTGGCTTTGCCATGGCAGTTGATCTGGTGATTTATTGAAATGCGTTTGTAATGATTTCACTAATATACACACGACATGATGAAAAATGCCATGTTTAATGAGTTTTATGAGATTCATAACAAACTGCAGACAGTAAAAGCCTGGTGACATTTTTAAATTCTATGGAACAAGAAAATTTTTAATTTTAAAAGCAGGAAGCTAAATTTTGAGAAGTGTTCCCACTTTAATTTCCCATTAAATCAAGGCAGACATAATCATTTTTAAAGGTTCTATAATTAAATATTAGTCTATTGTAGTCAAAGGAATTGAAAGTCAGTTGGGATAAAACAAAACCAGGCAACTATCTGGAATCTGTTGTTCACTGTCTCTTGCTCTTTGCCAAGCATGCTTTGCTTTTACATGGCTTTTCTGTTTGGTTAAAATTAGTTCTCACATAACCAAATAACATTATAACAGAAAGGAATAAAGTCAGCGACTGTAATGTTCTCCTTCTGGAATGTCATGTTATGCTGCAAGAGGTATTTAGTTTTAAATTTTAAGAGCCAGTTACTGCTGTTCAAAAAACTCCGTTAATTTTTCCTTTGCACTCAGAGTCTTTGCCCATTTTGGTCCAAGTTAAAGTCTACGCGACTCTGCTAATTGCCCAGCCATTTGCTCATCTCCATTAAAATGGCTTAATACTCAGATAAAAATAGATACGAGTGGGCAACCCTTTTAAGGTTTGGAGTTCTTTTTCTTTGCATGCTTAACAGTGGGCTTTTGAGCTTTTCCAAGTAAGAAGAAAAGAAGCTTGACTCTCCGGTGACTAGCTTACTATAGCTTTAATTCAAATCTGAATCTCCCATTAAGGTCATCTCTGTAGTGGTTTGAAGTTTTCCTATTCGTTAACCTCTGCATTGAACTGAATATTCTTCAGATTCCCTAATTAGTTACAGTTGGAGCTTTAGTGACTTTCAAGACATTCCTCTTTGAGATAGAAAGGAAAAGGTTCAAACAATGGTCAGGAAACCCTAAAACCTCTTATCTCTCGGCAGTTCGATTAGACAAGAAGAGTACTGTCTTGATGGATTGAAAGTGCTCTGTACCAGATAAGAACAGGAATGATAAGAACATTAGACCTCTCTTTTTTTTTACGGAAGAAAAGACTGCTTTCCTTTTAAGCACTATCTTTTCTTCATTTACACATTGCAGGACAAACAGAATTTGTTTGCAATTAATATTTCTGCTTACACACTTGTTGTGCCTCAATTTTTCAACAGGTACAACAGAAGAATATAAGATTAAATGATTATTGAAGAAGCTGAAGCTCACTAAACTCCTTATTATATGTTGTGCAGCCCTAGAAACACTGGAAAAGAAGGTAGAAAAGATGATGCTATGAAAATAAGTACAAAATGTGTTTATTCAATGTATTCACTTTCAGATATTATTAAAAAGTAAATATAGGTGTGAGAAAGACATTCACTGCCCCAGAAAGATGGCTGTGTAAATGTTTTGCTTATTTTGCTCCATTCAGTGGGTTGGTTGTTGCTTTTCTTCCAATTGCTTTCCATTAATCACTTTGGTTCTAAAAGGCCTTAGAAGGAAATTGTTTACAGATATTTTCCTTTGCTCTGACAGAAATATGAAGCCATTTTCAATCAGCTCCCTCCCGTCCTGCATTTGTGGCCCAGCCATTTCCCTGTTTCAGTCAATCAGGATGTAGCCATCGACTTAAACTGGAGCAGATGAAGTTCTTTACCTAACAGTCGCTAAAAAGCCAGAACGCTGAATGTTTTCTATAAGCCAAAGGGTATTTTAATAGCTTATCCTTTATTGTAGCTGATTAACTTTGTCTTCCAGTGCCAATATCGCAAAAAAGACCTTATAGGACTCCTTTTAAGGAGCCTCGGGGCTGCATTTGTTCTCAGGTGCACTTTGGATGCTTTGTATTAAACGGTTCCACTCAGAATTTTCCTAAGATCTCATAGTCATAGCCCAATGTACACCATTTGAAAAGAAAAAGCATCCTGATACAGTATATAATGCTTTTAGCCGTATGGGATTTTTTTTTCTTCTGGTCATTGTTAAAGAGCTACTCTTTGGAGATTTCTGTAGCAGCTTTTATAGGAATCTATTTGTCATTACATGATCCTAATTCAGATGTTCTCATTGAGCCTACATACTTCTTGCCTCTACATTTATAATTGCACAAATTTATGCTGCTGTAAAGTTCAGAAACTCAAGCAATCTAGTACAGATGATGTTTGGGCCAAAGTAGCAGATTGTAGCCATCATTTCTAGTAGCTTTTCCTATAACTTTAAACAATCCAACCCGAACAGCTGAGATGGTCTGGGTTCCATAATATCAAACTATTTACACATGAACAAAGTCAACTTGAAAGCTCAGAAAGATAGGCCTATTTAGAGGAAATAGACTAAACTGTAAGTTTGATTCTATAATCACATCTTAATTACATTTCACTCATCAGTTACTGCTGGCCTTTGATGAATCCTTCTGAGCAGCTGGTTCGCACGCATGTCTGTCTGTGCTTGCAGAAGAGCTAGTGGGAAATCATCAAAACGTTTCAAGGGAAATCTGGCTCCGCTGAAGTCAATGGCAAGACTCCCGCATACTTCAGCAGAGTCAAGTCTTCAGTCTGGGATCCTGCCCACAGGCAGTTATAGCAACAAAACAGGAAAAATGGTTTGGCTAATGAGAGATGGGGATGAAGGAGCTGGAGAAGTTTTCTGGGAGGTGGTGGAAGAGGAGTGGCAGCAATGAGGACGAGGAGGCAGAAGAGCTCAGGAGAAGGAGGAAGAGTATGGAGCAGGGGCAAGAGAGCAGTAAGAGGAGGCAAGGGTGTGAATAACCGAGAGTGAAGCTGAAATAAGGGGCACTGCATTTCAGACCAAAGAAGAGAGTGTGTTTTAAATCAGTGATATGAAAGGGTTAAAAGCCTTCAGAAAGAAAACAGGCATCAAAGACCTTACTCTGTATTTAGGTCCAAATCAGCCCTGCCAGAACAGTTCATCCCACCTCTGGCCTGCTCCCAGGGAATCTTTTCCTTCATAACCCTCACAGCTGGACTAGGGTTGGGCCACAAAGGCAGATGAACAGAAAAGGGCTATCCGTAGGACAGTGCCTGCGGGCCTCTTTCCGGAGGACCCCACAGCCTATGGCACATGGTCCACCACATCCTGTGACCCAAATGTTGGCTTCTTATATGAAGTCGCAAGAGAAGAGTGGAACTGGGGGCCCACATTCATGTGACGCAACTGTTGTAAGACAAAAAGCAGCTGTGTGGTGGATGTGAAACTCATGCATCTCTGATCACGAGAGAAGAGGTGCTTCTCTGCAAGCTCCCGTGAGGCTTCCTGCAACAGCAACAAGTACCACAGCACTGCACTGGTCTCTGAAACCAGACATTGAGGCTATAACTGTCACACTGAGTGACATGGGCTTGGGATTGTCCTTAGGCATTGAGGCCAGCTGGTGTGCAATGGCTTGCACACATACTTTTCTGTCTCCCAAAACAAAGGAAGTTCTGCACGCAGACCGGGTCAGCAGCGCTGCCAGGCCTGTGCTAGCTCCTCTGATTATTTCTCACCTGGGAAAAAGCTAGCTGGCCAGGCCAAAACCTTGCCAGGAACTAGTCTACTGGCTGAACAGCCGAGATGGTTGGATTGCTAATTGTTTGGTGCTAGTTAATTCACCATTATAGAAACATTAAAGCTGTTTTTTCTATGAGGTACTCTTATTGATCTACTTCGGCATGTAAGAAAAATCATTCACAGGCTATTTTAAGTACTTGTAGCTTCAGTATTAATAGGAACCTGGACAATTAGTTCAGAAACAGCATCTTGTTGTATTTCAGGACATAATGATCCCAAACCAGAGTGTGAGAAAGAAGTGCATTTCCAAAAGGCATAGAGGGAACCTGATGAGTGAAGTTGTCCAGGGTCTGGAGCACTTCGTAGGACCCAAGGCTGGAGAGCTTAGTGTTACTCTTTATTGGGGCCACCAACGTGAACAAGGACACATGTACCGTTGGTTCTGTGTGTGGTGTTAGCTTAGACCTCCACGGTCGTGAAGATGCAGCAATCATCTCTGAAGGTGGCTTCAGGAACACGAATATTCCCTATTGCTTCCACCGTGTGCCAGAGAAACCCTTGGTTTAGCTGGCCCCACATTCACAGCTGGAGAGATGACAATTACCTTCCTTCCTTGGCTGCTATCCAACACTGTCAGATGAGGGACTAAGAAATACCACTTCATACACACTCTTGTTACTGCCTTTCCATTCACAAATGTAAAAACATCCTTGATTTTTTCTGACAAAAATGTAAACAAGGAGACTAGCTGGCCCAGGGGATCTGTAATAGGATATAGGGCCTTTCACCTCCGTCATGAACAAAACACCATTCCCCTCTGATGCACGTTCCATGGCTTGTAAGAAGAGAGCTGGTGGTCTGAATCCAGTGTCATGTGTCTGCATCAGGAAGCCACTAGATTTGGGACTAATTAGCCTCTTTGTCTGCAGCCCCCGCAGAGGGGCCAGTGATGAACAGGTACCTCCTGAGCAGAGATAAGGCCGCTGACTGTAGGAGGGAAACTGGTCTAGCTGATGCTAGTCCTGCATTTGTCCCCTGATGAGTCACTGGTCTTTAGACATTTTTGGAAAGGCTAATCACGAGCATGAATTTACTTAAAAGACTGTAATGAAAGACAGCACTGTAAATCAAACTTGTGCATTTTTGTAAGAGGGTGCTTGGTGACTCAGATATGCAATGCAGCATCTGCCAATGAATGCTTTGATGAGTAAAACCAGAGGTCTAATGTAACGGACTTTATAATCTGACACTGCATCACCTGGCTGTGAACAGCCCTTTGCTGGCTCTGACCGCAGCACTTGGAGACCTGCAGACCGCCAGTCCAGGTGCCCAGGTGAAGGAATCAGACCTGCCCTGTGCTCACGTGTGTGCGAGAGGAAGGACGTGTGTCTGCCCTCTGCGAAGAGCAGGGCAAGCCCCTTCCGCATCGCACAGGAGAACTACCTCCAGCCGTCGCGTTTCTGTTCTTAGGGCTCAGAAGCCCACCATCTGAGGAGCGAAACTTCCCAAACTCAGTAATACTGGTAGGTTATATGGGAGCCCTTTGCTTCCAGCTGCTAAGTACATGAATAATAGCTGTAAATGCTGCTCTTTGTGTTATTCTGGTAAAATCAAGGACTCGGCCTCAGACTCCTGTCGATGCAGGGGTGTCTGTGAACACCCTCTGAGCTCTGCCCTGCCTTCAGACTGCCTCCACTTGAGTGCAACTGCACTGAATTTGGTTGGATTCTGGAACGCTGTACAAGTAAATATCTAAATTTAAACTGGATGTACGACTGGCCATTTAAACGTGTGTTTGTCCACACTGGGCTCTGCAGTGATCCTTGACATATGCAAATGCATTGAAGTAGGGCCCAGTATATTTCTATGGGCACTTTTCACTAATAATAATGGGCCTCCCCACCTCCAAAGCAACCAAAAATAAAAAAGATTTGTAGGAGAAAATGCTTAGAGAGAAATTTTCCATTAGCTGTGGTGGTGGGTCAAGCTATTGCAGCTCCTTTGCAGCTCAGTTCTGCTCTTCTGTCGGAGACTGCTACCTTGAGGACAGAGTCCAAAGAGCAGAACATGAAAAGGTCCTCAGCTACTTCAGCAGACAATCTGATGGCTTAGCTCCAACCACCTCCTGCAGAAGTTCAAACTGAGCTCTCAGGGTTGAACGAGCTGTGGGGGAGAGTGGAATAATATCTTGAGCTACATCATCTGTTCACTAAATGAATGTAACTAGACACTGAATTCATCGGAAACTCAAAGAAAAACATTGCGCTAGGAAGGAAGCAAAAATAGACTGAATATTCTGAGTAAGTCTGGGATTGCAGCTCCTCTGCGGGTCCAGTTCCAACACATCCTCCCCTCCTTCCTCCCCTGGTCACAGCAGGAATTTGCCCTCATTTATCTAGACGTCAGGTCTTTTCTTCTCTTGCATGCAAGTAAACAGCAAAGATGATGTAGGATGGGGCACACTAATATGCAGTGGTAAGCAAGACCTTTCATCAAACCCCGAAAGAGGTTGGTAACGAAAAGTGGCTGACATAGGAGTTTTCAGATGCAGGAGATATAGCTGTTTTCTGCATTTAATGGTGGGAGTGAGCACCGGGTGGATGCATTGCATGATTACTGATGGACCAAATGCACTGATAAAATAAAAGTCAGCTAACCAAATTCCTCTAGAACCTTGAAACAGTGCAGCCAAAGGATCTCCCAAGGATCTCTCTGCAGGCTCTGCAAGTTCTTTTGGTTTTCCTGGTCTGACGGAAGTAGACAACACAAAACACTGTGAAAACAGCACCCATTGGGCTGCCAGTTGCCTGACTGGGAACATGGGATATTAAAACCCCCTAAAAATCCCAGTCCACTAGAGATTCTGTCTCTCTTTTTTTTTTTAGGTAAGTCATTCAAGTCAACTAGATTCCTAACCATCTGCTTCTCTTAATAAGCCTGACATTCAGGCTTTCTCATATTTATTTAGTCTGAAATCTTTCTTACTACTAATCTGCTGACACTATAGACATAAGGAACTTGATTTAAGCAAGTAAAATAAACATTTGTGGATACTTTAATTGCACTAAAGTCCCCTAGGTTCTTGATCATTTTTTGAAAATCAACAAAACCAGAAGACTAAGGATCAGATCTGAGAAAGTTCTTAACAAACCAAGTCCAAGAATGCAACTTTTGGTGGTCATTTATGCATGGCAATACTTAAAACTCACTGAGGACCTCCTTGTTCAGCTTGAATGTGGAATATTTCATACCAAACACTCTGGGAAAGAACCTCCTCTCTTTGTCGGCCCTGAGGTCCTGTATTCTTGCTTGCATCAGGGCACAGATCCCACTGAAAAGTGGAGGTAACCTTACCTAGCCAGATGGTTTAGGTACTTTCTTGTAGACAAAGCCGTGGATTTGAGTCCCTTCAACCTAAACTACTTAATGGGTCAGTGCCCTATTGACATAGCTGTGGTATAAAAGATGGATGTAACGCCAAGGTTGAGAACATCCTTGTCATGATTCTTCAGACATAGTGGGAGAAAGACCTGACCTGGTTCAGGTGTCAGTCTTGATTTCTAGCAAGAGACCAGGCTCTGAGCAACCTGATCTAGTTGAAGATGTCCCTGTTCATAGCAGGGGCGTTAGACTAGATAACTTTTAAAGGTTCCTTCCAACCCAAAATATTCTATGATTCTACAATTCTATGATTCGGTCATGCTTTTTGCAGGGTGCTTCATACTGGTTAGCTACAGGTGCTGATGGAACCTCACTCTGCTGAAGTGCCTCTGTGCTGAAGGGCACTGAAGATGTATTCAAAGGAAGTAGTTTAGGATGTTACCATTCTCTGCCACTGCTGTTCCTTCTCTCTGCCAGTGCTTCATAAGCAAAGCAAAGCTGGAAAAACAGTATCTGCTCAGATCTCAGCAATTTCAGCGAAAATTGTTTAATTTATGTTAAATTTTTTAGTTTATTTGCACATATCTTTCTGTCAAAGGAATGGGTTGTTAATTCCAGGAACGGGACAGAGGACTCAAACTTCAATAGCTGGATTTGTTAACCTATTGTTTATTATCTGTTCCTTATGTCTCCCCAGGTTTCTTCAAGTTTAGACTCTGAGAGTCTAGTGCCTAAATATGATGTTGCAGTGCCTACTTTGCTACTCCCTACAGCAAGATCAGATAATCACCAATATACTCCTTAATATTTCATCATCAAAATTTTCCACTAATGCAGAAAACAAGATAAGCACAATGTCTTAATTACTTAAACTACTAGGAGAGGACATAAAGAAAATTTCATTCTCCTTCCCAACAGACTACACAAATCTGGCTGACTTTAGCTTTGTTTAGTTAGAAAGTTTCCACCGTGTCTCTCTACCTGCCTTTTCAGTGGATGCCGTTAATGACTCAAAGTCAAGACTCAAATCTGCTTACTGCAAACAAGGAGCAATGTCTGGTGAATGAATGATGAATGCTTGAGTTTTGGGTTCACAGCCATGAGGGCAGAATATTCTGCAAAAACCAGAGAGACTGGACACATCTATCCCTCCAGGACAGTTTTTCCCTTGTACAGCTTGGTGTGAGTGTCACAATAGTCATGATTTCCTGCTGTTCTTTAGGAGATGTGAAGGTTCACTTTATGGAGGCATTCATAAGTTTTGGAGGTGTTAATTGATTGCCCAAACAGTGTAGTGCTTTGAGCCCTGTGTGTATCTGCCACCCATCTGTTTTGCCTCCTGTTTGTTAACACAGCTGGAAAAATTGATATGCAGGAACGCACCTCATCCCAGAAGTCTTTAAAATCTAATCACTACTCCTGGACATCCATCTAAATCAATCTAAAACAATTAGGGAATGTGCAGTTAAAGCAAAAAAAGCTGTAAAGCATCCTTTGGAAAGGCAATGCTAACTGGCATGTTTCTGTGACACACAGAGATTTATTTGGATATACAGCGATGATAAGATAAAATTGTAATGGGCCTGGCGGGGGACCCAGAGGTCATGATCCCTAAAGTATCACTGTATTTAGCTGATCCATATCTTGAGGGCTTAATGGTAACTGTTGTTTTTTTAGACAATACCTTTTGTTCTCAGTTAATGTACTTCTTGTTGGCTTTGGGCAGCAATCTAAACAGTCACAGCCACCTGATGATAAGTGTTGGCAAGGTGATAATCAGTTTGTTTGCCTTTTAATCCCTACAGTAACAGATGGATTAAAAAAATCTTAAAGGGTGTTATAAATTACAGTTGGAGTAATAATGTTAGTTCAATTGTTTGTGATGAGAGACAAGGTAGAAACAATCTTTTACCGCACTAACTGGTACACCTGCAAACAGAGATTTTTGGCCCACACCCTTGTGTCTTTTGACCCTTTTCCACTGGAAGCATAGAAACTTTTCTTTGTTCCTCTAAAACCCCAAATGAGGACACAAAATGTTCAGGCAAAAAGACTGAAGTCCTTGCAAGACCCTACGTGCATCCCAGACTGGATGTCTTTTCTCTGCCCTACTGATGAGAGGTTTGAGGGGGCTGGGGACATGGAACCCGCGAGCAGCAGAGTGTGCTGGGGACATGGAACCCGCGAGCAGCAGAGGGGGCTAAGGGAGCTCAGCCACGGACACACTGTACTCAAGCACCAGGAACAGAAGGAACTTTTTTTCTGTCTCAATGATAAGCGTTTTGAGCCTCCTGGCCATCAGCCAGTCCCTCCTAGGTTGCCAAATCTGTTGCTGGCATGAATTTGGTTTTCTCATGGGGGAGTTTGTTACTCTCACTATTTCACATGAACACTTCATAGAAATGAAACCTAAGGTGGCACTGTTGTTGGTTGGCTCTTCTGAATGAAGGATTTCTCATTGATGACAGTCTCGTGCTCTTCTTCTCATGGCTCCAGTCCTTGAGAACAAAAGGCTTTGATCCTGGCATTTTTGTCCCAAAGCGTGAAGGCTTTAGTACTTTTTTCCTCTACTCTGCCAGAACTACACGCATGTCTCTGACCCTAGTTTAGAAGGCATTGGCTCCTATGTTTACTTTCTGTGTCAATTAGTGAAAGCAATTTTTGCTTATTTCTTTATTGGAAGTGTGCTGCATGATTGAAACACAGAGTGCTAGAAGGCTGTGTGTGGTAGCTCCTGCCACATATGCTGGACATTTGGAAAGTGAAGCAGGGTTTCATGGCCCATGATTGGCTGGATACATGATATTAGGGAAGCTGGAGAATGAGACACAGCAAATGATTTGTTAAGTACCACCAACCATCCAATCCTTACAAGCTTATAGCTACAAACCTGTGTTTGAACATGACTGAATTTCCCGTGACTGCAGTTCAAACATCTCTACCCCACTGGTCACCCTCAACCCCAGCATAACCAAGGGAGATCCAGTCAGTATAATCAGGAGATGGAGTTGTACAGCATTACTTGTCACCTCCTAAAGAAGATGGCTCATTGTAACGATGGAGATTGTAGGACAATGCTGACGGGACGCCTTAAGTCATCTCTTTCACAGGTTCAGGCTTCCCACTGTATATCATCTTTCCTCATACATAAGTCATTTCAGGTTTTCATCATCTATCTTGCCCTCTCTGTGTCTTTTCCTTTACACTATATCCTTTTTCTGAGATGAGGGAACCTTCTCTGAGATAAGCGCAATTTTCATTATATGGACTAATAATGGATTTACATTTTGACTTTGACTTCTATTCCTTCTGGTAATTTCTAACTTTCAATCTGCTTTTTGACTTCTACTGAGGTTTACCAGAGTATTTCTGCAGAATTACGAATCATAACCCAGAATCCCACTGCTCGGTAATTGTTTTACCCTCCATTGGTTACTTGATCTTTTGGCTCCATTGACTTTATTTCAATACTTTATCACTCGGTCACTGAGGGCTCAGTGCCACAAGCAGACAACCTGCGCCAGTGTCACTACTGGAGGCCTTCCCAGCCTCTAGCCTCTGCTCAAAAAGGCTGCTGGAGCTCCCGGGTCGTATCTGTCAGCACTGTGTGGGCATCTCAGATCCTCAGGTCTCTCAGGTAACACTATGCCACGCTATTCAGGCAATTGAATTATATCTTCGATCTCTTAAGGTTCCCCCAAAATTCTCTGCAGTCAGCCTACTTCAAAAAATACTGAATTATCATCAAACTTTCTCACTGCCCTGCTCAACCAGGTCACTTACGAATATGTCCAAATTTCAAGAACTTGCTTTAGGAGTCAGTCAGGAGACACCTGGCTATTCTGTTTGTCTGACCATTTTTAAAGATACCAGAATATTATTTTCCACATTTCCAGTCCTTTACAACAAAGTAACCTCTATGCATTTTAATCAGCGACTAAGGTTTATTCTCAGGGATTCAATCCAGATTACTCCTTGATAGTGGGTGTCAGTGTCTTTTATTATATCTTATATCAGAAGACATTCATATTTCTGCCTAGATCCCCTCTTCATTTTCTCAGGTAAATATACCAATGCAGGGAAGGTGTGAAACTTAATTCCTATCAGTTGTATGGACACAAATATTTGGCAATTCAGCAATATGAGGTGGAGTTTCCTCACACTAAATTTTCTGATACACGAAGATCTTTGGCCTCTTAGGGACATGGTGGTGTCACTCACAGTTTAAGACTTCGCTATGTGAGACCTGCTCATTTTCACAGTGCTGACAGAGAACTAGTACAGTGAGGTTTACAGTATCAAAGAATACCTTCAACAGAAGGAAGAGAATAATTTTAGGCTTTCTAGAAACAGAAATGGATTTTGTAAGAGTAAGCTTGTGTTTACTAAAGCACTGGAATCATTTAGAGAAAGGAAATTTAGGTGACTCAGGAAGCAAGTAATTCACTAGGCTGCCTTCCATTATTTCTTATAAATTCTCAGTTCAAATTCAGGCCTGGAGCAGGAGGCTGGATTAAATGACTTCCTGAGATGCCTTTACATTTATTTCCTGTTATGACTTTTCAAAGCTTATGAGAAATGAAGGTAGAATGAAAGGAACACTGCCCCCAGTTCTGGTTCTTCCGGACAATCCCTGAAATGTCTTTTTCCATCAATCTGTTAGTCTCCAGGTGACAAACTGGTGGAGTTGGTACAGGTGATATTTTAATAAAAAACCCATTGTTGAATACAAAATAATAATCACAGAAATAGCCTGAATTGCAAAATCAATTAATTTTATTATCACAACAATAGAAAATGGCATAGGCAGCCTGTATAACATGCTTCTCTAGTTACTTTGCTAAACAACAACGTGCAGCGACTTGCACTATTTATGTGAAATGTGAATAAGTGTGTTGAGTGATGCACCTACAGACATAATAAGAGTGTTCCTACTAAATAAATTAACTAAAGAAATTATCGTTTCTCCAAAAACATTTGAGGCGACAGGAAGCAATGAGCCTAAACTGCAGACTTGACAGCAGCAGTGATTTTCTAACAGTGAGGATAATTAAGAACTGGAATAGACTGCTTAGAAAAAAAGAAGAGGGCATCACTATCAGAGAGAAGGAATATATGTGAAGAAGTACATATGTATTTGAAGTTACATTGGCACAGAAGGGTGGTATAGATGACTTCTTCAAGCCCAGTTAGCAGTATTTCCTGTGATGTCAGCTCAGCCTCCTGCTCTTCCCTCCTTACCTCCAAACTATGATCTGTGAGGCTTCTTCATCTGGAAAACCTGGCTGCAAAAGTTGCAGGAAAATGTGGTGTTACTGAAGTCTGCTGTTGGATAATAAACCATAAGCACAGAAAACATGGTCTCAGACTCCCATGCAGCCTCCAGTGAGCCTCCACTGGTTCTTCATGCGAGCAAACGTCATGAGCCAAGGTCAGATGCAGTGGAGCCAAGGTCAGGTGCAGTTGCAGTGGGTGTAAAAGGTTGCATGTCCCCTCTACATGTTTAACCTTTCTTGTGATTTCTTTTCGAATGGTGTTCAGTGTTTCTGCTGACCCTGGAGGGTGTAGGCATGGACCCAGCCCTGGATGATGATGTTGGCTGTCTGCAGTGGAGTCTATTACTGTGTGTGACAAGTCATCTGTTCTGGGAGAAACTTGCTATGATCCCTGATAGAGTTGAGAAGGTAAACTCGGGGCACAAAACAGGCTGTTCAGGTTGGCATAAGACTGGGCTCTGTCTGGGCTCTGCTTCTGACTCTGTAGCTTGTTTACTGGATTACTTTGGGCTCATCTCTAAGCTCTCCGTACCTTGATTTTACCACCTGGAAGTTGTGGTGATCTGTTATCTTTTGCAGTCTAAGAAGAGAAATGACTACGTAAGAGCTAATTCCTGCAATGCTGTAATGTTTTGAGCTCCCATACTACTACCTAAGCACTGTCTGCTGGCGGGCTGTGGAACTTATCTGTCCCATGGACCAACACCACCTCCCAGCAAACTGGAACCACATTCCCCCGATTGCCTGATTTTCAGCTGGGACAGTGAAATGTGCTCCAGAAAATGGTAGCAGAAAGGAAAAAGCATTGGCTGTGACATCTTGCTACTCAGGTGTCCATTATGCCCGCAGCAATTTTGAGAGTATTGTAGATTAAAGAATTCAAGTCCTGAGGTCTGCTACCTATGGCAACGTGACTTCTCTGTTCCTGTTACTACATTTTTAGGTGTCTCTAGCATATGAGAATAGGTGTCCTGAGACTGGCATCTGGCTCCTGACTTCAAAAAGTTGAATCACTTAGAAAGCCCAGAAGAACAGAAGGATGAACTAACAGAAAGATAAACACTAATGGCAGCAGAAATGGCATTACCTGGACGGTATTCCAGGCTGGAAGAGAGGCAAACTAACAGACACACATCCTCAGGAGAGGAACAGACTATTCTATGGAAAAATGAAGGTGTAGATTCAAGTTGTAACTTCAGTGTGCGAGAGTAGACCAATTCAGACCGCAGGTCAGGAACACTGAGAAAAAAATAATTTTACAGGATGATAGCTAGCAACACAAAAATACCCTTTTTGTGCTTAACAGTTAAAGCCAAGTTAAATACGTACTATATTAAATGTCTTCAGAAATAATGAATGCTGTCTCAAATTTCAGCTATATCATGGCAAAACTGGAACAAATCTTTTGTTCTCAGAATCAAACCTGCTTTATTTGCTTTACTGAAAGCGTCTATTTGGAAAACCCTTTAAAAAGTGATATATAACAATATAAACTACATTTGGCCATCATGTCAAGAGCAGACCCAAACGTCCCAGGTGGCTTCACACAGGAGAATTTTTTCCCTGCCAAATAAAAGCAAAACACTTCATTCATGAGGTTCAAGGGACGGAAATAAAATTTATACAGTGTTGTGTTTAAAACAGGCAGAGGGAGAAAAGCACAACTGAACTCAGCTGAGCTCTGTAGTGTCAGAAACCAGAGACCACCTGAAGAAGATCTGCTGCTGTCCGGATATATGTGGAATCTATATCTCCTTCTGGGCTCCACCTGGGTACTGGGGAAATCCCCAGGCAATGTCTGGATGTGGTTTAAGCCTTGACCATCCCCTCCTGTATTCTCTGCTTGTGGGACACCCTGAAATGCTCTTTCCTTAGCAGTACTAATTCTTTAGAACGTTAGTCTGAGTGATACTGCCTAGCCAAGCTCTGCAGGATGGCTGTGAAGGGTGTAAGTGTAGAAAGGCAGCAGCAAAGGAGAAAAGGATTGTTCATTCGGGACATCTAGCCTTTTCATTCTGCAGAACCTGATCTTACAAGACAGCCAGGAACTCCTCTTCAGGAGGGAACTTTGGGCTGGAGGAGACTGACACCGATGATTCAAAGTCTTCCTACCTCTCCCCAGTAGCAAGTACAGACCAGGGAGAGTGAAGGTGTAGATGGAGGTTGTTTCTCCTTGCAATCCTATACCAGAAGCGTGGCAATGAGTTAAAGGAAATAAGGCTATTTTAATTCATGGTGGGGGTTGAATCCGAGCCCACCACCTTAAGATCATGGGAGTTCAAAGGTGAGGGGTAGAGCTTGTCCAGACTCAAGAGTTTAACCATAATATGCCAATTGATGAAGGTATGAGGAATGAAAGAACAGTGGCCAACATTTCCTAAGCAATTCTCATTATGACCCTCAGGGTTTGCAAAGCACACGTGCTTTCTGTGGCTGCAATGGGTGGCGGGGAGACATTTGGGCAGGGAGTGCCCTCTGCCCAAGCACTTTCCTGAAGAAAGTGACTTTTCTGCTGCACTGGAGCTGAACTCGAGGACGTCAGTTGCTTGGAAGCCCTGAGTTGTTCCAGATGTGGCGCTGTGGGGTGTTGTGAGGCTGGCACACAAGCTGCTGCTTCTGGCTTTTGGAAAAACATAGGAGGGCAAAGCTGGTCTAGCTGCACGTAAATGTTTTCTCCCACTGTAGCAAACCTTGCTAATGAGCAGCCCTGCTTCCCTTGGCTTTCGCCAGCTTAATTCTCTGATAGGTATTTTAGGTCTTGTTCTATTCTTAATCCATGTATCGTGAATATCAGCGAGTTGTGCCTTATCTCTGTTAGCTCTGATGAGCCTCATTGCTCTCTGCAGTGGGCCAACCATCACAGTGGTGACTAGAGTCAACACCCTGCGGTGTGGTTTGGTGCTAGCTGGCTTTCAGCCACGACATTATCTCGAGCCCTGGGAAATAAACTCCTCAGGGAAGTGCTGGATGCCCCAACACTGGACACTTCGGTTGGACAGGGTGCTGGGCCGTCTTGTCTAAACCATGTTTTGCCAAGAAAGGTTGGACCAGATGATCCTTGAAGTCCCTTCCAATCTGTTATTCTATAATTCTATGATTCTATGGAATGTGCTGCCTCTCCAAGGTCAAGGTGATCTTGCTTTAGTGAGCTCCAAGTGGGCAGTTAGGAGAGTGGGTGGATCAGTGACCAGTTACCAACAGAGATACTTCCAGGACTGGAAGTGATGAAATGCCTGATTGTGGCCAAAAATGCTTCCAGTTTTATCTCTGAATATCTGGGCTTCTGTCTCCTTGTACCATGGCTCTATGTCCCACCAACTGCAGATGAGGTTCTTACGTAAGCTGTTCTCACAGCAGCAAGAGCACGCGTCTGTGCTGCTCGCAGTGCGGTGTTTGTGCACTGTTAGGCGCCGTAGTGGCTGCACAGTCCCGCGCTGGGTTAATGTGCTGCCTCAGGCAGAGATCAATACTCACGTCTGATGCCGATCCTCCTCATGGCAGTCTTAGCCTGACATTTTCGCTGGTCCAAATGGCTCCAGTGTGTAAAAGAGCTTAACAAGCAGGTTGCTGCTTGCACTCGTGCCATTTACTGCGTATGCGTAATCCGAGTTTCTAAGTTTTCCGTGCAATATTTTTTTTCTTGAAAAATCAACCGCCTGGAAGATCGTTTGAGCTCTGCTCACAGCTCCTCAAGTTCACGTCAGGTATGGCTGTAAGTGGTAGCTGCAGAATTTATAAACAGAGCAAATTCATCACCGAATGCGTAATGAGCCAGGCCTTGGAAATGAAGGACACCAGTTTCTTTCTTCAGCATCCTGTCTGGTCCGCATCTGACATGTTCAAGCCAAATAGACACCATCATGAGCATTCACACTCTGGGCAGCAGCGGGAGAAAGCAACAAAGTGGCATTTCACAGCCTGAGCTGCTGCTATTGTTCTACGCAAGATCTATAAATTAAATAAGGTCTCAAAGCTTCTCAGTAAATAAAGGCTTCTAAATAAATGCAGTTAATAAAAGACGTTCTCGGAAATGAGCAAATTTAGCTTGCTGTGAGAGTCCTACTGTATGTTGGCCATGAAAAATATCTTTGTCTCAATCCTTGCTCGTTTAAAGATCGATCTCTATGTGGAAACTTGTGCCAAAGAGTATTTGAGATGTGCTATTTTGGGAATTCTATAGGAGAGGTTAATTTAGGAAAATCAGGGAATCCTGCTGAGATTTCAGGGAAAGAAAATCTGAGAGGCTTAAAGACTAAGAACATTGGCTTGTGCTATTTTTCTGAAACAACTTCAGCCATGGCCAGACCTGAGAAAATTTAAATGAGGTCTGTAGTTGGGATGAGTCCAGGAGGACAAGTTTTGGCTCCTCCAGTTTGGTACAGCGGGAAGAGGTGGGAAAGGTGTTGATAAACAGAAATGAACAGAAATGAAAAGGCTGCCACAGCTGGCTGACATTTAAAAGCTGAGTCACACTTTTTTTTACTTCAAACTCCCAGCAATGAGGAGTTTTAAGGGCCAGATTGTCATACCAGCCAGACCAAACTAAATGGGGGGTAACTCCCACACTGCTCCTCGTTTACACCAAGAGGCAGATGTGAATCGGGATCTAAAAGGAGAGCTAGACGGGCCGTCACGCTGGGTAACGGCCCAATATGTCAGAGCTGGAAATCAGGCTCCAGGCGCTGCAGCGAGGACTGCAGGCACCCCGCTCTCCACGTACTCTCTGCAGGTGTTCAGGCTCCACTGATTTCACTCTACCTGACCTAAAATGTTTTACATTTTTTCATTTCAGCATTTTCCTCAAAGTAAATCCTTAGCTCTCCCTCTGTGGGGGCAGATGGTCATGAAGGTCTTGTGTTTGGTGGTTATAGCCATGCGACAAGGGAGGGATGACTCCAAGCCCTCCCTCAGCCAGCTCCCATCCACTGGTTTGAACATCTCGAGTCTGTGCAAAGGGAAGGTGAAACCATGAGGACCTGGCAAAAGTAGTCATTGAATTGCAGCTGTGGGAACACATCCTCTTGGATTTATACACAGCAGTACAAATCTCCTGACTGCCACCGGGAATAACTATGGCTTCAGTGGGTTTTGTTTCCTTGCCTGTTGAGGAAATCCTCCTCCCTTGCCTCTTTTCCCTTTTACGCTAGTCTGGGCTGCACACCCCCTGCTTCTCCGGTGCTGAGCTGGCTCTGCGGCCTCCGGGCGTGGGAACAGAGCTGTGAACTGGCTAGAAAGAAATAGGCAAGCTGTCCTACCCACACAGGAAAATCTGACACTATATGCCCAACCTTGCATTCCTTTGGGCTGGAAGTCCTCATTTATTCCTTCGTAATTTTATTACATGCATTTTTTTTTTCAACTAAAGCAGTCTATTGCTTCTCCCCTTAGAACCATTAGGTATGTGACATTTCCACCAAAACAATAATGTTTTCAAATGGTGCCAGTGAAACGCTGGAGGTTGGATTTAAAATGAGGAAAGAGACATGTGAGCAACTACTAGGTTATTTCTCCAGCCCCAGAAAACTAAACTAACCTCTCAAGGACAAAAGCTTGCAAACAAACTTTTGAACTTCTTTACAAGTACTCCTTGAAATATTTCTAAATTAATATATCTATATTCATTACTGCATTTTATGAACTATCGTGCCCTGCTTCACACTGAAAATAATAAATTGATGCACTAGTCTGAGAGGAATCAATCTTGTTTTATGCATGTGTGGGGATGTGCAATGCAAATATAAGGTTTTCCTCCTTTGTGGATTGCTCATTTTCCTAAGGCTCATTCTCACGGCAAAAGACATGATCTTTCATGTCCTAATGGCTCTCTTTGTGACATTATGGACTTAAGGGGAAAAGCCCGGCCACAATAACTGCTCTACGTGTGAGCTATAGTCAAATGGCCAAAATAGTACAAAATAAAACTAACAATGTAAGTTGCTGGTTTGCCAGAGCTAGGGGGTTTAAAACTCATAGCCTAGCTTATTTCCTAAGTATGATTATTATGGAAACAAATACTTGAGCAGTGCTGGAGTCATCTCTTTATAGTTCCTGTGTCGAGCAGAAATAAGCCAGTATCACTTGCAAGTGAGGAGTGCAACTGCTTGTCTATTGGGCCAGGAAGGCATAAGCTTCTCTGAGCACCTTTTAGACCCTGAAGGCTTGGTTTGGTTGCCAGACTGTAGATGTCTGGAGTCATAAGGAACACCTTACTGTGCAGAGCTGGAAGATACAACAGCAGCTACAGGGTGTTCAGACTGTCCTGGAGCTGATGGGGCCAGCAGTTCACCCTGGGGCATCTCGGGCTCAGGCAGCCAAATCCCATTTGATTCCCCCGTTCCCCTGCAGGCAGTCTGATGAAATCAGTCTTAGCAGTTTTATGGAGATTTAGTTCATGCTGATGGTACCAAGCAGAACATATTCCAGACAGCCAAAGTCAAAACAAAAAATAAAATTCATATATGTACAATTATATCTAAGTTCTAGGATCACCTCATCCCGAATCCATTATACAAGACATTGAGCTCCAAAGCAATTACACGAAGTCCCTAAATTTGTGTTTATCTAAGAGATGTCCATCAGTCAGGCAGCAGACACCATCTGAAGACTTGAAGTGTTGGAAGAGGTACCACTTCCTCTGCTAATATGCTCCAGTAATTAATCATGCTCACTGTTAAAAAAAAAAAAGGCAAAAAAAAGCTTATTTGAATCTCTTTTGAATCTCTTTTACCTATTATCTAAAATAAGGTCACGCCTCTGGCTTGTCTGGTGAAGATGTTGGAAATTGCTTTAATTATCCTTGCTTATCTGAGTGTAATCCCTAAAATATCAGATAAGTGGAGCTGCAAGGTAGTGTTTTTGGCACTAAGCCTGCAAAATGAATGATGTTTTTCCCCAGTCCAGGGTAGAATCTTTCCTTCTCATTTATTTACTATTAAGTCAACAGTGTTTTGTTTCAGTCATTCACCTTGATTAGAAGGAGATGTGCTGGAAATAGGGAAAAAGCGTCATTAGACAATGGAGGTAGAAGTGACAGGGATATTCTGTATTCATTAAAATTTATAGGTACACATCTCAGATGGTCTGATTTACTGTCCCCAAAGAATTATACTGCATAGAAATGTTTCATGCAGCCTAGGGGTGTGTGAGATTTCAAAACTGTTAGGTGTAAAAATGTCCTGGATTAATGCCACGTCAAAAGGAAAAAAAGAAGTGCAACAGTAAAAATCCATCTTAATAAGATGTTGGTTGGAATTCAGATGTGAACCCCAGAATATCTATATGGATGCTATTTCTCTCTTGCTTCCAGCCCATCCAGCTACACTTTACTAGCAAAGATTTGCTCTGGACCCCCACGTTTTAACTGGGAAGGAAACCTCTCATTGCTCCCGGCAGTGCTGTGCTGAGTCCCCTCGAGGGCTCAAGCTTTTATCCTCACCCCATTTGTCTGAGGTTGGCAAATAGTGTTATCTGAAGTCAGCTAACAACAGAGTGGGGGCACGGAAAGGCTGGAGGGTCGGTCCTCCCATCCGCAGGCAGCCTGGGCAGGCAGGCGAGTGGGGACCACACACCCCACACGAGGGTCTGGTGCAACCACTGCCCTCTCCGGCCCTTTGCCGCAGCTCCTCCAGCCATCCCCTCCACGGGGAAAACGTGCATACTGTGGGATCTACTATATTTTTCTTTGGTAAAAACGAAAAAACTGTTGCGATCCGCTTGTTAAAGACAGTTTGCTAAATCTGGGATCTCCGGGATTCCTCTTGCACGTTATAATTCATAGCTCCCTAGCAAAGTAGACGTATTTTTATCTGATTTTTTACAATTTACTCACAGTCATTTTAAATCAACAAGCTCATGCTGAAAACCCGAATCTCCAGCCCTAAAGACAAACGATCATGTAGGAAAACAGCCTGTCGGTGACTCAGTAACATTTTTTCTGCATTTGTTGTGGAGTTTAATTAATTGCACGCAACTTGGATTTGCACGTCCACCGCACTGGATTTTACCTACCCCTTGGCCTCGGCTGAGCGGGTCGTACTAAACCTTTCTTGCATGAAAACTCTCCTTTCTTCCCCAGCTGCCACGTTCCCCGCTCCGGGGCCCCGGGGACCTCACCGCCTGCTATTTTTGTTGTGTGGTGTATTATTATAGGTGGGAACAAAAAAATCTCAAAGGAGACAGAGGGGAAACAAAAGTGGCCACTGACGGCCTGGCGCAGGCCGGCCAGCGTGGTGCAGGGCTGTGCGTGGCGAGAGGGAGGGCTGACGCCGCGGGAGCTTCTCTGTCAGCATCCCGCCTACGCAGTCCGGCCGCCGCACAAAAGAGTTCATCACGAACTCATCATCCTGAAAAAGATCAACACAAACGATTCTTGCTTATACATTGCCGGGGTTGTGCTAACATACATTTCCAGGCCGGGCTCCCCAGGGTTGGATCCAGCTGTGTTAATCTGCTGCTATCCGATGCAGCCAGAAGCAAGTTAATCTTTTCTGTCCGGCTTGCTTTTAAAGGCAATGAGAAAGAAAAGCAAGAGAAGCTCTGAGACAAGAGCTAAGCGGCTTTTAAAGGAGCTAAAAGGAGCCGGTTTTGTACGATTGCTAATTTGAATTGCCCGCTTTTAAAGCCGAGGTGGCTGTGCTGCCGCTAAGGGAGGCAGAAGGCAGCGCTGCCCGGGGAGGCTGCGGGCTCCTGCGGGCAGAAAAGCAGCAACTGAGTCTGCAGAAAGAAATAGCTTAAATATTTTGGCTGCCGCAGTAAAGACCATTTAATGGAAGGGCAGCAAAGGGATTGGGGGGTGGCTCAGGTGGCTGTGGAATGTTTTCATAGACCCTCAGCAAAAGCAAGACAGGAGGTATTTGACATAGGAGTCCCAACTACTTGACGTAGCCATGCGTGTGTGGAAAACCGTATTTAGATCCTCCTGTTTCCATACAGAAACAAAGCACTGTTCCCTGTTTTAACAGTAAATGAAGAAAGAAGATGGGAGCTGTCAGGCAGGGTGGGGAGAGAAGAGGATGGGGCAAGATGCCATTGAGGCTTTCCTTACAGCGAGAAGATCAGGGCTCCTATGGCCCTGACCTGTTGTCACAATGTTCCAGAGCTCAAACTGAAGGTGTGGCGTCATACCTATAAATACTCTAAGGAAAATGAAAAAAGCAAACCCACAAAAGAAAATGTCCTGCAGGCAAGCTGCAGCCACAACCCCTTCAAAGCAGGGGGAGGTAAAGCTGCCTGCTCAACCTGTACCCTCTCTGTCCCAGTGCACAGTGACAAAACCTTAATTTGCACAACAACATGTGATTATTTCCACAAACCATTTCAAAATGGAGCTTGCAGGAAAAGGAAATGCTTTTCAAAAAACATTAATGCAAAAAGCTTTTTTTTTTTTTTTCCCATTGAAAATTTCTCTCTGTGTATTCCTTTACCCTCTGCTTTGCTCTGTTAAGGACGGGGATGGCTGCATGAAGCTGAAAATTATTTCTTTGCCAAAATACGAGTGGTCTATGTACTCCTCAAATCCGATGTAATGGCACAAAATAGAAGTCAACTTGTTCAGAGAACTGTTTAGAGAGATTTTCATCCTCCTTTCTCCCACTTGCAGGCTGAATAAGGTAAAGATCTCTTAAAGAGTGCATGAAGGGTCATTTTAAGAAACACCCTCTGTTACTCAAGGAAGAGTAGATGAATTTCAAACCAACCCATGTCAGTCCTGACCCTTTTGGTGACACTGTGCGCCCAGAAAAGCCCCACTGGACATGTTTTCCCTGGGTGACAGCATTGCTTGCCCAGCCCAAGTGCACAGAGAAGCTGTAGGATCTTGTACGACTGTGCTTGTTCCTAGCGCAGAACCCAGCGTGCTAAAAAAACACGGACTGAGCTGAATACAAGAGCCCATCCTGCTCCTCCATGCAGGGCTGGGCTCTGCCTCCTGTGCAGCGGCGGTGGCCAAAGGCACGTGGGGCTGCAGCTCAGCCCACACACCAGTGAGCATCGTGCAGGCAGGAGAACAAAAAGCGTTGGCTTTCTCATGTATTTTGGAGTTCGGCTGGGGAAGGACTGGAGAAAACACAAGTATCTCGACATCACAGGGCATGTATTTAAGACGACAGTGTATAATGAATAGCATAATTTTGGTTGGGACTCCCTGAGACGGGAAAATATTTCCGAAAAGCATGTTTGGCAAAAACCTGCAAGCTAAATCCTATTGTATGCAGAGGAAAAGAGTGACAAAGGGCAAGGCAGTTAGATAGCAAAGTAAAGAGTGTCTTTGAGGCTTTTAAAAAATGTAAAAAAATGGGAAACAAGAAGTACTGGTAAACCTATGGAAAGCAAGCCAAAGGAAGGTAAAAAAGATTTTGTATTTAGAGTTAAAAAAAAAAAATACTGAACATATTGAATTTTAGTGAACGTTTCAACCGGCTGTAACAGAATCTTAAAAAAATATTTACAGTTGACCAAAAAGGGAAGAGAAAATACATTCAGGTATAAAAAGGAAAAAGAGAAGACAGTTGAGGACTGAGCAATGGGAGAAGGAAAGGAGATGTGGTGAATCATTTGTCTGACTTCTTTATTTACTTACAGATCTGGAGAGCTGCTTAAGACATTGGTTGACATTGACAAGCAGTGATAGAGGAAGCGGGAGGGAGGACAGAGAATAAAAAGTCTAAAAGTTCAGCAAAAAAGACTGCCTATACAGGTACGTGTTTCTGATTAATTAAAAGCTTAATTTCATTAGTATTTCTTTCCTCAATTTAAGCAACCAGGATCCCTGGTCATGCATATCTATACCTGCGTTGCAGGTCTGCTGCCCCTTGAGATGAAGTAGCTCCCTGAGGGGTATTTTGAGACCTCTTGAGGCTGAGAAAGAGTTGAATGAGAGAGATACAATGATCTATAAAATAGATAGTGGAACAAGAACAGTGAATAGGGTGAATGGCTGTTCTTTGCTTCTTCGGCATAAAAATCAAAGGACACGAAATTAAACTAGTGGATACTAATTCTAAAGCAAGCAAAAAGAGGCACTTCATTGATTGCATAGTGCATAGTTATGCTATGGCCCATAGCATGATAGGGTTCCAAATATTTCCATTAATTGAAAAAAAATAATACCAGGAGCATAAATGAAAGAAAAATCCACCAAGGATTATTAAATATAAAAGCATTAACTTTGACTCAAGATATCCCTGAGTCACAAGTCACAGGAGGCTGGAAGAGCATTCCGGGGAAGCATTCCTGTGTGCTTGCCCTGTCCTTACATCCTTCCTCGGATAACATCTGCTGTGTCTGCTCTGCTGCTGGGGGCAGGACACCAGAACAAATGGACCTGTGCTCTGATCCAGTACAGATGTTCTTGTATTAAGTTTGTGTGCTGCGCTGTGAACTAACTGGGGAATTGATCTGGGTAAAAAATAATCCAGTGAGTTTTTTTTTGGTCTCTGACCCTGATCAGTTCCCTGACCTGGTTCACTAAGTGGCCAAGTAAACGGTTGGACTGGCCCTGCTGAGGAAGTGACAGGAAGAAGGGTGAGCAGCCAGGCTTTGGTGATGGGATGGAGGAGCAGGGGGAAACAGAAGGGTTGACTAAGCCATTTTTTGTCACTGAAAGAAATTCTTGTGAGGCCAAAAATACTGATGGAGATCTGGCGTGAGTCAGAACCTGAATCCGAATAATTTCTGTGTGGATGCCGCATGGTCAATAAAGCCTGCTTAGAACTGCACGTCTCACAGTGTTATTTTAATGGTTGCACAGAAAAAATGAGAGAGTAAGATCCTCCCTTACACTCCTGGGCGAGAAGCCCAGCCCTCCCTCCTGCTCCCCTCAGCAGCAGCACTGCGTTGACTTCGCCAGCACAGACCAAGCGGAGGCGATTCGTGCCCTTCCTGGAGCTGTGGACTGGGAGACGCAGAGTTTCGTCTCTGAGCACTGCATTCTTGAAAGCAATGGAGCAAAAGGCAGTATTATCATTTTACAGAGCTAAATTGCTTTTTTTGTTTTCTGTGTAGAACATTAAGGGTAATTTTGGCTCTTCACTTAAAAAAAATAATTGATCTTTTTGTTTTTTAATAAAAAATTGAAAAGTGCCCTGTACAAGTAGCATTTCTGCTTAGATCATAATATGCACGCTAGTGTATCCAGGCCAAGAAGTGAAAGGAAAGAAGGACTGAAGTAGAGATGGCCATAGCTTTGGAACTAAATCTCGAGGTATTTTTTCCTTTCTCCCTTCCATGAGATTTCATGGGAACACTAAAACCAGAAACAGCTCCAATCTCTAAACTTTACAGATGTAGCTTACCTTAACATTGGTTCAATCCAGAAAGGCAGTTTCACAAATTTCTCTCTTTTCCAGATTTCTTAAGGTATAAGCCTTGCGCTTCAGGAATTAAGAGCTGGAAGATTGGAAGTCTTCGTACCGAAGTCTGCAGGATAAGAAAAATCTGTCTCTCACTGACTGCTTTTGTAGTAACATGAGTCACCGTCAATCCAGCTACAGTTAGATTTCCTTTGCTTGTCTTCACACAACAGCTTAGATTCATTCCTCACACTACCTTGCGCTGCTTTTAGAGGAGCTTTAAGAGTAATAGCAAATGTAATGTTTTCCTCCAGCTTTTGTGGACAGTATATTACTGTGCTGTTCCTTCTGCTTAGGTGATGGGTTTAGATCTGCCTTTGAGCCCTGCAAGCCAACAGCTGGACAAGGCCAAGTGTAAGGTCCTACATCTGGGTCGGGGCAATCCCAAGCACAAATACAGGCTCGGGAGGGAATGGCTGGAGAGCAGCCCTGAGGAGAAGGACCTGGGGGTGCTGATTGACGAGAAGATCAACATGAGCCAGCAGTGTGCGATCGCAGCCCAGAAGGCCAACCGTATCCTGGGCTGCATCAAAAGAAGTGTGGTCAGCAGGTCAAAGGAGGTGATTCTGCCCCTCTACTCCACTCTTGTGAGACCCCCACCTGGAGTACTGCATCCAGCTCTGGAGTCCCCAACAGAAGAAGGACATGGACCTGCTGGAGCGTGTCCAGAGGAGAGCCACAAGGATGATCCGAGGACTAGGGCACCTCTCCTATGAGGAGAGGCTGAAAGAGTTGGGGCTGTTCAGCCTGGAGAAGAGAAGAGAAGGCTCTGGGGAGATCTTATTGCGGCCTTCCAGTCCCTAAAGGGGGCCTACAGGAGAGCTGGGGAAGGACTTTTTACTAGGGCATGTAGCTATAAGATGAGGGGGAATGGCTTTAAACTAGAAGAGGGCAGGTTCAGATTGAACATTAGGAAGAAGTTTTTCCCTTTGAGGGTGGTAAGGCACTGGAACAGGTTGCCCAGAGAGGTTGTTGAGGCCCCATGCCTGGAGGTGTTCAAGGCCAGGCTGGACGTGGCCTTGGGCAACCTGTTCTAGTGGGAGGTGTCCCTGCCTACGGCAGGGAGGTTGGAACTCAATGATCTTCAAGGTCTCTTCCAACCTAAACCATTTATGATTCTATGATTCTTTGATTTTGTAGATAGCTGATTGAGGCTGCTTTCCGTAAACTGTAACTGTTCAGTAAAATGTATTATTGTCCTCTTTTCAAATGACGAAGGCTCTTCTTTGGGGTCCAAACTGGGCCAGGCTCTTTTCCACCTTCACAGATCAAATCTAACTGCAAAGAGAGTTTGGTCCTTATTCAAGTCTCCTGCAGAGATTGCTGAAAACTGCATACTGACTCTAGGTGTTCCCAGGTAAGGACACACAGAATATACTTTCATTGCTTTATACCACCTCAAGCAGCCAAAATTTGCTAGCAGTCTGTGATTCTTTCCTTAGCTGTGCTTAACACAGGGTAAACACGGAGGGAGAAGCAAGCCAGTGAGGAGAGCACTGGGCAGGGATCCAGTAGGTCTGTAATGGATTCCTCACTCTGCCGCAGATTAACTGCAGGACCCTGTTCAAGATGTTTAATCTTTCCTCATTTCTGTGTAACTAGACAGAAAAGTTCTCATGGCATGAATTAGCTCTTCTTATATGTGTACATGCTGCATCTCACATGATGAGGACCTTATCTGACTTTGTATCTTTGGATGCAACTAAAATTCAGGCAACGAATGCTGCTAATGTTGATGCTGCTAGTAATAACAATCCAGTTGCAATAGTCAATAGTCGCAACTGAAAATGAAAAGTGTAGCAGTTTAGAGAGAACTGAATGTTTAAGGAAAAAAAAAGAGAAAATCATTCAGAAAGTGAATTTGTCCTAGTAAAATCTCAGAGTTTTAGTACTAATCTGCATCTGTTCCTTGGTGTGCCACAGACTTACCATGAGACCTCTGGCTATGATCTCTTCCTCTTCCTGTCCCTTAGCCTCTGTCATTAAAATGGGATTATTGATATTCAGAGGGGAACTCAGAGTGCTCTTGGAGATCCTGGGAGATGAAAGCAAACCAAATTCCTTACCTGCTCGGAAAGTGCAGACTAAAGAATCAGATGATACCTTGACTTTTATGAAACTTTGCGTAGTTCTATAAATGTCCTAAATGTCTGTGTATTTCCCAGAATGTCCTAATCTTTGCAAAAGGTTTGATGTGAGCTGGCTATAATGTGAAAAATACTTAGGCCCTAAGATCCGGAGCATTAGTTTCCATCTAGATCTGATTTTTAATGCGTGGGTTCCCAGTGCCGTGGGTTCCTCACTTAGACGTGCTGGCTGTTATCTGCCTCTCCTGCGAAACCTTGTTTGCTCCTGTTGGCAGCAATCATCTCAACGTTTCTAGCAGAATATCTAGTGAGAACATGACGCTCCTTGTTCTCTGCTTTGAATCATGAATTATTACCAAACAAGTTCAGAGGCCAGAGTATGTATTTCAGTATCTTCTCACTCCTGATTTTTGTTGAGAAAAATTATTTCTAAATTATATCCTTGGATCAGTCTGCAAAGCAGAGATGAGACGCCACTGTGTAAAGCAGAGTGCTGTAGGCAGTGTTAATCTACCTGGTACCTGCAACCAAGTTATCACAACTAACACATTGATAAGCTGAGCACTTCAAAGTGCATCAAAACTATAGAAGGTGAAGAACCTATAATATTCTTTCAGGTGAAACACTTTTCTGACTTGGCTGATGGCTAAATACACCCTTGGTTTATATGACTTTCCTAATGAGATTATTGTGAGTGACTATATTTTTTCCCTTAAGCTCTGTCAGGAGTTCATTGTTCAAAGTGTAAGAAACCTGTGTAATTGAAATATTATCAACAGGGGAGAAAGGTGTATAATATCTATTTCAATAAGTTTTCCTGGTGTCAAGAAGCACAAGCTAGCTGAAGGAAACCATAAAGCCAAATTCACTCACGGCAGGACGAGAGGCATCTTTACCAAATTCAATGAAAACCTCTATCAAGATTAATTTGGAATTATAAAGTAGGTCTGGAAGGGACCCTGGGAGATCCTGTAGTTCATAACCCTCCTCCAGGCAGGTCCAGCCAGTCCTGAATCACTCGCGGGGAATGTTTGTGTAACCCCTTCCTACAATCCTGCAGTAAATGAGATTCCATGACTTCCCAGGAGAACCTGCTCCAGGCTTTACCATCACTGTTATTAAAAATATTTTTCCAGCATCTAACCTAAACTTCCGTTGCTTGACTTCAGTCCATGATTTGTATCCGTGCCCAGCAGGCATGGAGAAAAGAATCCCTCCCTTCTCACAGATATCTTCTATATTGCAAAATATCACAGTCAATGCAAACTTTGCTTTTTTGGAAGAGGGCCTGACCGAGTTTCCACAATTTACTGTGTTATCACGTGTTTACTGAGCTGCGGTTTTTAAGCATGTTGGCATGCTTAACCCACCCAACAGAGAAGCGAAATGCTTTGGCTTCACCCACCCATGGAGGTGCAGCAGATGCACAGATACTCGTCTGCAGACAGCGGTTGCCTATCTGTACCCTCAGCCCCTAGCTCACAAAAAAACACCTAATTTTTTGGCCGAAATTTTCCCAAAGCTACTTAGCCTAGGCTTCACTGGATCACTGCCGTGGAAAATTTGAATTAGCAAATGGTTGAAGTTTGACAATGTGGTAATCAAAATGTAGAATCTTTTAAAGCAATGTTAATAAAGCTGATATCACTTCTGCTGGATTTGTATAAGCATGTGCACGTCCACGTGTATCCAGGCAATAACATGGATACTAGTTTCTGCACTTAAATAATTCCCTGCATCTCCTGCTTTTTCTTTAAATATTCTTGAAATGTTCATATCAGAGAAACAAGAAAACAGAAAAATGCACTTTTGTTTTACTAGCTTGGCCTTGAATCTCTGGTAGCATGACTGTGAATCATACAAATGTAGGCTACATTTTTTATGATTAATGCTTCAGTAAAATATTTTCTATTGGTATTAAAGACATCTTAGGAAACTTTACTGGCAGTAATTTAACCTCTAAATTTTTTTTTGGCTTGACATAAATAAGTTTATGTTATCATTCTATATGTAAGCTATAGCAGTTTTATTAATATAAGTTATAATAGCTACAATCTTTATGCTTCTCTATAGCTTTGGAGAGAAAACAACAAAAAATCCTCCATTAGAACAAGGCTTTCTATGGGGTATGTTTAGTTGTCTGTTGCCTTTGGAACTTCAGAATTGTAGAGAACATAATCACTTGAGGATAAAAACTCCCACTTTGCAACAATTATTCTATTTGATGTATGACACTTTTTGAGGTAGGTAGGCTTTACCCCCCCCTTTTTTTGGAGTTAAGATAAAATTTATTCTGAGCACAAATATGAGTGTGAGCTGAAGAATGTCTACCATTATACGTAAACTCATTGGAAAGCAACTTATTTTCTGTTAAACCACAAAGTACTGGGAATAGTAACACTATTTTTTATTTTTCAGGGATTAAATTAACCCTCTTCTAAATCCTAATTCTTCAAGTAGAATAAAGTGGATTATCAGATAATTCTTTTCCAATAAAACTGTAGTGGCTTTGACAACGTCCAACGAGTGGTAAACACAGGAACATATAATATACCTGCTTTCTAGTGTATCTTTTTTTTTTTTTTCTTTCTGTATTTCTGTATGGTAGGTATTAAGAGGGATCTAAGGAGGATTTAACTGGTGCCTGAATCTTGTGCTACCATTTTGTGTAGGCAAGATCATTGCCCTGTATGAACTCAAGTCTGCAATGAATTCCTCTTGTATTTTGTAACAGTTCTGCGTCTATGCAGCAGGAGTTTGCTGATTCTTAATTATGCCCTGGAGAGAAGAAAGAAGCAGAACCACCACTAACCTTCTAAGATTTGGTGGGGAAATATACGCTTACTCACTGTTTGCTGGTTTTGCTGGATTTTGGGTTTTGGTTTGTTTTTTTTTTTTTGTAAAGTGCACATAATAACACTGCAGATGCATAGAATTAAAAATCAGTTTTAAATGTTTTGTTGAGTCACTCTACTTTGAAGACTAAGGCTTGTAGTATCATGAGCATTTTAAGTCAATATAACTCAGCCATTCTGCTAAGTTATCTACCAGCCCCCATTGGCACATTCCTGTTCCTGCACCATCCCTACGGGAAGCTGACCCGGGTTAACATTAAACCGGCAAATAAGGAATGAATTTGCAACAGGGATTGTTCCTCTGACCTTCATCATGTGGCTAAACCAACGTTTGTGCTGGGACAGGGAGGGAGCAGCACAGGGACCTGCAGTAAGGCAGGGGTGAGCATCTGGATGGCAGCGCCAGCTTGCCTGCATTGCCTGTGCTTTTATGGTGCCCGAGAAGAATTTTAAGAGGACAGTTTCTCAGCTGCAGCGTGCTTCCTTTCATAAAGCAGTCCTTTTTCCCCTACAAAACAACTCTGAGTGTTGCATAGGTGCATGGCACCTCCAGATGTCAGGACCCTTCACACAGACAGCAAAACAGCGGTTGAAAGGCATAGCTTAATCACCCAAGTCAGGAGAAAAATCCCAAATTAACTTTTGCCTAAGGTAACGGGGTTTGTACTCTACTTATTAAATAAAAGAAGTAGGGCCTGTAGAAAGCATTCTTAGAATAAGAACATAAAAACGCATTATAAAGTTCAGCACCTTATTTTTATGATTCCCATAAAGTCCATGAGATAACAATGTTTGCCTACTAAATTAATTTTCATGAGGCTTCATTGCACAGTCTGTTCTCCCGATGTTTCCCAGGGGCAGCTGCTTCAAGTTCTTGATTTAAATCATTAAATGCTTGATTTATGGTGCATGCTTCCGGAGCCTTAGCACTTTTCCAACTCATATTGCAGAATATCCTTATCCTAATCATGTTACTGTTTAAATATATTTGGACGGCGGGGGATTAAAGTGAACCAGCCTGTTCATTTTCTTACAAAGGAGCAAGATTATTTATCTGACAGTTGCGGTAACAGGCACAGAGCGTATCTCAGAACAGCCTTGTTAGCAAGTTGGAGGCAGACTTACTGCTTCATTGGTGTTTGAATATCATTAGCTGGTGTGGTCTTGCTTCTAAAATATGTTCCCTTTGGATAAGATCCTTATCTGCACTGGAAATAGTTGATTATTTGGATGCTGGAATAAATTTAATTTTTTTCTTTCTTGAAGCAAGACACAAAGAAGTCAACACCTCCAAGCTTGGAAGACACAAAGCACAGGGCTGTAGGGCATACTTTTTCTAAGACATTTCTCCAACCTCCAGCTCCTGCTCAGACTAATAACTTCCTTGCCTTCTATTTTTGTTTAAAAAAAAAGTAGAGGAAATGTGTTCTTTTGCAGTGGGAAAGAAAGATATCCAAATCTTTGATATCTTTTATAGCAAAGACCCATACCAGCCTCACTGACCTATTACAAGGACCTTTGCATCATACATAAAATTATTACTAAACTGTATAGTAGAAAGCAAACAGCGGATGAACAGAGTACTTTTTAATGTTATTTCTGTCATTTCATATTCTGTCATTTCAGTCTCAATTCAAACCTATTGGAGACAGTCCTCAATGCAGCTGGGGACACCTGATGTGTCCTTCCGTAGCTTAGACGGGAGTGGAAAAAGTTATTCTGACTACTGACCAACTCAAAGCAATAAATCTTACATTTGTTTTTCAGATTTGTTTGGTACAATGTCACATTTCCAACAATCTTCTTAAAAGCAGGAGAACAGTGAAGGAGGTACCATGCGCATAACCATTCACACGTAAAAAACCACTTCCCAGTCCAAGTGTGTTTGTGATATTTTGTACTCAGTTCTGTGAATATTTCAACACTGCAGCATTGCTGGTAAGAATACTGGTGCAAAGTCTATTTAAAACTGGAATGCTTAGAAATTTGCCGAAAGCAAGTATCAAATTGTTCACAGATGGAAGCTGGTGGTGTTCTTGCAAGTCTCTTCTCATTGTTTTTTGTTTTCAGAAAATAGAATTTAATACAGTGGTGCAACTTTAAAGAGAACATACTAAAAGTAAAATAAATCATGCTGCCTCCCTCCCCCCAGCAAACACCACTTCTTTAGCCAGCTGAAAGATTCCAATATTCTGTTTATGTTTGACATTGATCATTTATTTTGATTTACAAGAACAAGGGAATTATGGGTGCTGACAAGAAAACTGTGGGAATTATGCTGGAGTGATTTTGGACGTTATGAGTCAGGGTTACTGCCCCATCACTTTGCCAGATGTTACCAGCCCCGTTGACTAGAGCAGCAGCAGTTAACTGTGTGCTTCAGCTCAGCTGCTGCGCTTCATAGCCCGGTGTGTTAACCTCCCCTTTGATTTCTTTCCTTTCCACTGATTTATAGGATTCAGTTGCATCCCATTTACAGGATGAATAGGATACAGTTTCATCCAAAAGGAGTTCAGGTCATCCAGACTACACCACAGTGTGAACCAGAGCGCAGAAAATGGGAACTATTGGGAGATTTGCTTTGAGGGCACCTATAACCTTGACTACAACCGTGATGGAGACACTCTCAGCAGGTAACAATAAATAACAGGCAGTGACAGTGGAGACAAGTGGGTGAAGTACATGAGCTCCCGGAGGTAACATAACAAAACTGGATTTTTTTCCTCACGCAGCAGAAGGAATGAACATTAAATCAAAGTCTCCTTTAAGACCTTTTCTGCAAGATACTACTTTCAGTTTCCAATAATCATTATCATAGAATCATGCAACAGCCCAAGTTGGAAGGGACCTTGAAAGATCATCTGGTCCAAGCTTTTGTGGGAGAGGAAGACTAGATGAGAATATCTAACACCCTGTCCAACTGCATCTTGAAAACCCCCAGTGATGGGAACTCCACCGTGTCCCTGGGGAGGTTGTCCCAACGTTTGATTGTTCTCACTGTATTCATTTCATTTTCACATAGAGATGAAACCTCTCCCAGTGCAGCTGGTACCTGTTGCCCCTTGTCCTCTCCATGTGGCTACTTGTGAAGAGACAACCTCCATCCTCTTTGTCGCTGCCCTTTAAGTACTGGAGTATTGTGATGAGTTCTCCCTGGGCCTCCTCTTCTCCAGGGACAAAAGACCTAAGTCCTTCAGTCTTCCCTCACAGGGCAGGTTCTCCAGCCCTCTGATCGTCTTTGTGGCCCTCCTTTGAGCCCTCTCCAGTTTGCCCACTTTTTTCTTGAATTGCAGGGGCCAGAACTGGACATAGTACTCCAGGTGCGGCCTGACACACACTGAGTAGAGTGGGATGATCCTGTCTCTCTCTCTGCTAGTAATGCCCTGTGGATGCAGCCCAGAATCCAATTTGCCTTTGTTGCTGCAGGGGTGCACTGCTGACTCATGGTCAGCTTGTTGGACCCCCAGCCCCACAGCTCCTAGCCAGTACTGGGCGTTTTGGTTATGTTGTCCCAGATGCAGGACCCTGGCACTTGTCTTTATTGAACTTCATACAGTTTTTGCTTGCCCACTCTTCCATCCTGTCCAGGTCTCCCTGTAAGATGGCTCTCCCTTCTGACATATCCACCTCACCACACAGTTTAGTGTCTTCAGCAAACTTGGTAAGGGAGCTTTCAATACTCTTGTCCAGATCATTTATGAAGATGTTGAACAGCATGGGGCCAAGTGTCGATCCCTGGGGGACCTCACTTGTGACAGGCTGCCAGCCTGAGTGAAAACCATTGATTGCCACCCTCTGAATGCGTCCCATGAGCCAATTTCCTACCCACCTCATGGACCACCCATCCTGTCTGTATCTTGCCCCTTTGTCTAGGAGGAGGCTGTGGGGAAAAGTGTTGAACGCTTTGCTGAAGCTCAGGTGAAAAATATTCACTTCTCTCCCCATGTGGACAGAAAGTGTTACTTTGGTGTAGAAAGTGGTCAGGTCAGTCTGGCATGATTTGCCTTTTGTAAATCCATGTTGGCTTTTCCCAATCACCTGCTTCATTTGGCTTGAAATAGTTTTTAGAAGGACTTGTTCCATTGCTTTCTGAAGTCTTACTGAAGCAAGACTAATGGGCTTGTAGTTTCCCAGGACCTCTTTTGGGCCTTTGCTATTATTATTATGGAGCAAATTTGAAAAACTCAAATGAAAGATGCTGGATCCAATGTGAAGAGTCTCTGCCTTCAGTCACTGTTGGGGAAAGGAAACCAGCTTATTCACCTCCCAAGTAATTTTTGTCTTTTTTTGTTTTGATATCCTTCACTGCCTCGTAAACATATGCCATGTCTATATAGTCTATACACCTTGCTCCTCTGTATCCCTTTCAGGAAAGTTGTGCAGAGCTAAGATGATGATTTTACTCTCCCTCCTCTCCAGTTGAAAATGCAGACTGGTCACAGCATCGTCGTTTGAAATACTGGGGCTCTTCGCAGAGCAAGAGCTTTGTTCACGGCAAGTTCTTCTGGCAGAAGCGAGCTCTTGTGGGGTACATCTTGGGGTTTTCTCAGTGGAGATTGAAGTAAATCAAGCTTTTGCAGTCACCAGTCTGATCTCATATTATGTGTTTAAATTAATAATTTCTGCTTTCTTGCCAGTTCTTCTGCTAAGTCATGCCCAGATGTAGTATCATGCTTTGTCTAATGGCTTGTTTTAAACCAAGGGGTTTAAAAAGAAAAGGGAGACTACAAAAACCAGAGGTTAAAAAATGCACCCCTTACTCAGGATGCCTAATTAAGTCAATCAGAAATGCCAATAGAGTTACACTACCCCATCTGTTGAACACTGCTTGTCACCTGTAGTTTTCAGACTGCTTTAGGGAGTAAGCAACCAAGGCTGAAATACATGTGGAAAAGTAGAAATGCTGAGAGATGGCAGTAATTAACAAGACACAGAGACGAGCATGGGCCAGGCCAGAGAATAGAATTCGGGTCTTGATGCTTTGGCCAGACCATACTGCTGTACTCGTAAAACAAAACAAAACAAAAAAAATCAGCTTTTAGCTGGATGCATTTAAAGTGAGTTGTCTGTTTCCAACTGGAACTCCCTTTAATTCTTTAAAATCATCCTTGTTTTTCTATTTAAGAATTTACTATGAAGCAGGAGTGAGAATCTGCTGCGTGCTACCATCTGGCTTTCTTTAGAAATATGGCACTGTAAAAGGGAGATTGGCTTTACTATAAGGTAGCAATAAAGCTGTGACTGCGTCTTCTTTTATTCAGTGGAAATTTATAGCAATATTTTATAGTTTACTTTTGCTTGCCTGTCACAGCATCTAAGCTGTGCACGAAGGATACGGTCTACTGGCTGAGAAGATACTTGACAGAGATCAGCTTCAGCGATTGAAGATACTTGACAGAGACCAGGTTTGGTCTCCTTGATTGAAAGCTGGAAACTCCCCTCTGCTCTCAGAAAGTTGGCGCTTTTTATTATACACTTGGATAGTGTTGTGGTTATTACATACTTCTGCCTGTTCTACTGAAACTCCCAGATTTCTGTACTGTGAGATTTGTATTATTTTTAGGTTGCCAAGTAGACGATATTACTATTTCAGTTTTGAGTCCTTTCTTGTCACTTCCTCAAAAATTCACACTAAATTTTTCAACTATTCCCCTTTCTGAAGCCATGGTGACAAAGTTCCTTTTTCTTTCCCCCATCTTCTTTTTCTTATTTTAAAAAACAAAGAAATAAAACATTCTCCAGATGTTTTGTGATCTCATTCCTTGTTAACTTCGGAAAGATTTTGCCTACCGCAGAGATCAGATTCACTAATCTATAGCTTCCTGACTCCTCCTCAGTTCCTTTCCTACAATACTTTCAGGAATGCACAGATACCTATTTTGGCATCAAATCTGAATTCCATAAGCTCAAACCTTCAAATATATCTACTTACCAAATTTTTAATTATATCTTTTTCTGAAACAGAGAATCTAATTCCCAGTCAAAATAGGTGCACAAATTAGGTAGTGAGTTAATCATTGATTAACCAAATAATTTCCCCTGACATGAAATCTGAAGTGCCCAGAGGTCTTGTGCTGATTGCCTGGAAACGGTGACTGTCTCTGTGCGGTGGGTTGACCCTGGCTGGACACCAGGTGCCCACCAAAGCCACTCTGTCAGTCCCCTCCTCAACTGGACAGGGGAGAGAAAATACAACGGAAGGCTCGTGGGTCAAGACAAGGACGGGGAAATCAGTCAGCAACTACTGTCACAGACAAAAAAGACAACTTGGGGAAATCAGTTTAATTTTATTACCAAACAAAATTAGAGTAAGATAATGAGAAATAAAAGAATCTTAAAACACCTTCCCCCCATCCCTCCCTTCTTCCCAGATTCAACTTCACTCCTGATTTCTCTACCTCCTCCTGCCAGCAGTGCAGGGGGATGGGGATGGGGAATGGGGGCTGCAGTCAGTTCATCACACATTGTCTCTGCCGCTCCTTCCTCCTCAGGGGAGGACTCCTCACACTCCCTGTTCCAGCACGGAGTCCCTCCTATGGGAGACAGTTCTCCACGAACTTCTCCAATGTGAGTTCTTCCTACAGGCTGCAGTTCTTCATGAACTGATTCAACAGAGGTTCCGTCCATGGGATGCAGTCCTTCACGAACAGACTCCTCCAGCGTGGGCCCCCCGTTGTGTCACAAGTCCTGCCAACAAACCTGCTCCAGCATGGGTTTCTCTCTCCATGGGTCCACAGGTCCTGCCAGGAGCCTATTCCAGAACGGGCTCTCCATAGGTCCCAGCCTCCTTCAGGCATCCACCTGCTCGGGAGCGGGGTCCTCCATAGGCTGAAGGTAGATATTTTCTCCACTGTTAACCCCCATAGGCTGCAGGGGAACAGCCTGCCTCACCATGGTCTTCACCATGGCCTGCAGGGGAATCTCTGCTTTGGCACCTAGAACACCTCCTCCCCCTCCTTCTCCATTGACCTTGGTGTCTGCAGAGTTGTTTCTCTCACATATTCTCACTCCTGTCTTCTGCTGTAGTTCCACAGGGTTTTTTTTCCCCTTCTTAAATATGTCATCACACAGGCGCTACTACTGTTGCTGATAGGCTCAGCCTTGGCCAGTGGCAAGTCCATCTTGGAGCCGGCTGGCATTGGCTCTATAGGACATATTGGATAGCCTGGGGGCTGTCACAAGTCAAATGAAGCACATGACTGGGAAAAGCCAGCATGGATTCACCAACAGCACATAGTGCTTGACAAGCCTCATCACCCTCTACAACTAAGTAACCTGCTCAGTTGATGTGGGGTGAGCGGAGGATGTTGTCTACCTGGATTTCTCCAAGGCTTTTGACACAGTTCCCCACCGCCTCCTCCTATGGAAACTGTTGCGTTATGGTGTAGACAAGTGGTCTGTGAGGTGGGTAGGTAACAGCCTGACAGGCTGCACCCAGAGGGTGGTGGTAAATAGCTCTTTTTAAAACTGGCAACCTGTCACATGTGGGGTCCCCCAGGGATAGATACTGGGCCCAATGTGGTTTAATATCTTCATATGTGATCTGAATGGTGGAATCAAGTGTACCCTGATGAAGTTTGCTGATGATACCAAACTGAGTGGGGAGGTGGGCACTTTGGAAGGCAGAGTCACCCTGCAGGAAGACCTGCATAGGCTGGAAGAGTGGGCTAACAAGAACCTTATGAAGTTCAACAAGCACAAGTGTAAGGTCTTGCAGCCGAGAGAACACAATCCAGGAGTGCAGCACAGACTGGGATCTACCTGGCTGGGGAGCAGCTCTGTGGAAAGGGACCTGGGGGTCCTGGTGGACAACAAGCTCATTATGAGTGAACAGTGTGCTGCTGTGGCAAAGAAAGCCAACAGGATGCTGGCTTGCGTCAACAAGGGCATCACCAGCAGAGATAAAGAAGTCATTATTCCACTGTATTCACTGCTTTTCAGGCCACACCTGGAACTCTGTGTTCAGTTTTGGTCCCTGCTATACAAAAAAGATGTGGACAGGCTGGAGAGGGTCCAGAGAAGGGCCACCACGATGATCAAAGGACCAGGAAACCTGCCATATAAGGAAAGGCTGAGAGAATTGGGTTTGTTCAACCTTGAGTAAATAAGTCTTAGGGGAGACCTTATCACCATGTTCCAGTATTTAAAGGGTAGCTACAAAGAAGATGGAGACCCCCTTTTTACACGGAGTCACATGGAAAAGATGAGGGGTAATGGGTACAAGTCACTCCTGGAGAGATTCCGACGGGACACAGAGGAAAATTTTTCACTATGCGAACAATCAGCCATTGGAATGATCTCCTCAGGGAAGTGGTGGATGCCCCGACACTGGACGTTATTAAGATTCAGCTGAACAGGGTGCTGGGCCATCTTGTGTAGACCATGCTTTTGCCAAGAAAGGTTGGACCAGATGATCCTTGAGGTCCCTTCCAACCTGGTATTCTATTCTATGACATCTGGGAAACTTCTAGCAGCTTCTCACAGAAGTCACCCCTGTAGCCCCCCACTATCTAAACCTTGCCACGCAAACCCATTACATCTTGTTGGCATTTTTAATTCATTTTACCGTGTATGCCAAGAACAGTTGTACCTCCTTTTATTCATGTGGTTCAGATCCACAGCTGGGAAAATCATCTCAGACTGAGAAATATGCATAGGATGAAGATAATTATGGGAGCTCTGGCTGTATATGGTGAGTTTGGTCTGCACAATGGAGTCCTCTGATTGTGGCTCTCAAAGGACTCAGGACTAAGATGAAGTAGTTTCATGGCCTTATTCAGGCTACCTGCCAGGAGGTGAATTTCAGTTTTACAAATCATAATAGTGACAACAACAACAACAATAACAGTAATAATACCAATAATAAAAGCTTTGAGTTTTGTCAGTGTCATATGCTACTGCTATTCCAAAAATATCTGAGAAGGGCTGCTTTTCAACTGTTCCCTCTGGCAACTCTTCAGACAACGTCATCCTTTCTGCTTTTCTTGTCAGAACTTGAGAGTTTACAAAAACTTTGTAGGCTGGCTGCATTTGGGGTTTCTGCTCTGGAAATACCCAGTTGCTCAGCACTCCAAAGATATCATCATGCTTTTTTTACGTTACAGTCACCCAGAGGAGCAGCCAGTTTCCAAACCCACTGCAAGCCTGATAGGGGAGTTCCAGTGAGAAGTGCAGCTGGGGGTGTATTTTAGCCCTGACTGTAGACCCACTCGTGTGCATTTGCTCGTGAGTGCGAGTCTTGGATCCAGTTCACAAACTAAGCTGAAAAATTCAGACTTTCAAGGACTTTAAAAAAAAACAAGTTCCCCCTTTTCTTACAAATTCACTTCTGGTCTGCGTAGTGGGCTTTGCTGAATTAAGGGCCCCTCTTCTTCTCCCTTCAGTTGCTTTTGGAGTGAAGCTGCTGTCATCACTTTTCAGTAGTTTTCTCTAATTGCAGTGTAGCAAACAGAGGAAACAACCCTGGTGTTATTGCCACCATCTTCAGCATCAGCAGAGGGAAAGGATGCAGCTCAAAATGTTTTAAGGAATGTGTCCATCAAGACATATTTGCCACCTCTTAGCTCTGGGCAAGGAAATACGGTATTGTTTTGTCTTGCCAGAACCGCAATTTTCTAAATGTTTCAAGCAAAACCGGTTGCTGAGGTTGATTCTGGCAAAATGACGAAATTCATAAACCTGTCAACTCTTCCCACGTCAGAGGTGGGACTGTGTGCCAGCTCCGCTGGCGCGGAGCCCTCTCGCCTCTCCCCCCTTCCTTTTGGCAGCTTTGCTCCACAATCTCCAACTTACCAAAGCACCCGCCAGGAAATGTGCTCATTCCAGTGTCTGGATTGCTGCGGCACTAACTTGTGATGCTGGCATCTCCCTTCTGCAACGAAATGTTGCTTTTACAAATCTTAGTGGAGATGGCAAAAAAACCCCACCTCTTTCTAAAAGTGATATTGTTCAAGCCTCCCCCTTCGCAAGCTGTTGACATTGTTGACTCAGCTAAAGGATTTTGTCTGGTTTTGGGTCATTCTGAAGGACTTTACTAGATGCCTGTTTGTTTTTTCTTTCTTTTTTTTTTTTTTTTTTTTAAGGAAGGAGCTAGATATATGTAAACAGAGAGTTAGCAGATTATAACTTAAATAGCACTGCCTCCCTCCTACTAAGCCATTTGCTTTCCTAACTGAAACCAGTGGTTTGTGATTCTTCACATTATTCTTTTAATGTCACGACCTGTGTGTCAAAGTGAGAGGTTGCTTGTGGATTTTTCTTGTCTTTGAAAGCAATACTTTCTCCAGAGACAAAGAGGCTCTTTTACAACACTCTTAGCAATTGCCATGAGGTGGGAGCTACAAATCGGGCAAGCCTGGGCAGTTGCATGCTGACATTTTTCATTCCTCATGTCCCACAAGTATTTCTCTTTCAACAGGCTTCTGTGTAAGTGAAAAGGAACTTTTTTGTTTCCTTGATTTAGTTATATTATGTTTTAAAATTCCTCTTTGGCTCCAATTTCCCTTTGGAAGCGGCCCTGGCCATAAAAAAATTTCACACACCCCTTTTTAATTTTTAAAATTGCAAATTTTTGTTGTTCCTCTATCTCTATCAACAAATAAGGGACAAACTTACTTCATTTCATTTGCATTTGCAAAGCCTTTGTAAGCTGTTTTCCACAATAGACCACTCATATCTTTGCACCTCAGAAATGAAAAAGTAGGCAGATTTGGCCCTTGAAAAGAAGCCTTTTCCAACTTTTTGTAAACATTAATGACCTATTCATAAAGAAAAGGGCAAAAGTTTTGCACAAAGAGATATTAATACATTGAAAAACTGCTAAAGTCTGCTGGAGAAATAAATGATGGTGATAGCTTTGAGCGGACTCTTCGGGAAAGAGAAAAGAGGGCTACAAATACAGCAAATTTAATCTTATGATGAGATTCAGAAGTTTCCATTGATGTTTCTGGTGATTTTCATACATACATAGTGTCAGAAGACAAGAAAAGCGTTACCACATCAAGAATGTCCCTGTATCTCATTATTGACACTGTCAATAGTGGATGTTTTTGGAAGAGTGTCCGAATGGAGCAGTGATACCTCCCTGGCGTGTACTTCCATTTCCACTGGCTGACAACTGCCGGACTGGGTGGGCCACCAGCGTGTCTTTGCATTTCTTCCAGGCATATCTCCAACTGTGTTTTGACCTTATGCATACCACAATGTCTTGTGGCAGGAGGTTCCACAGCTTAACAGCAAGCTGTGCAAAAAAATACCACCTGCTCATGTTTGTTTAGAATTTATGATCTATTATCATCAGTTAAAGTCCTCCTTCACAGTCTTCTACTGGGAGAAACAGTAGTGAGTCATTCCCTATTTCCTATTCACCTTTCCCATTCTACTTCTGATTGTACAGTCTTCTGTCATGTCCCCTTTTAGTAATTTTTTTCCACAATTAAGGAATCCTTATCTATACATCTGTTCATTGTATGGAAGCTGTTTGGCATCTTTGACCTTTCTTTTTGCTGCTCTCTATATCGTTCTGGTTCTTCTATACACTTGCATAGAAGAAATATATCCTTCATATCCTATCACCTTAAAGACATACTGGTTACCAACCACGGAGATGTGATGGAGAGAAAACTCTGACAGGTACTGCTATTTTAGGCCACCATTCAGAAAACTGCTGTGTGCCATTGCCTTCTGCTGAGGACAGATGTTAGTTGTGTTACTTAATGCAATACTGGAAGGTACTTGGCTGATATCCAGACAGGCATTCAGGTTTCCAGCTCCTGTTCAGCCTTCTAACATCTCACTGATTTCTCAGTTAGATGTGGTTATGATAGGAACCTCAACAGAATTAAGCGCTCAGTGTGTGGGATGGGGTTTGAGCTTGCAGGACCGGGGCACAATCTCTGAGCATAACGAAATGGCAGTACTGAAGCTTTTTAGAGGTGTTACAAAAAAGAGGCCCTTGATAAACTGAGACTATGAGGGATTATGGGAAACACTTTTTCTCCTGGATGACACACATGGGTGATCTTTCAGGGTGGCTTTGCTCTTTGTGTAGTAAATTGTCACCTTCCTGGGCAGGGAGTGCAGGGAGGTGTTACCAGAAGAATGGATCCCATGGAAGTGTTAGGCAATCTGTATGAATGCTCCACTGTGTTTAGTGATATCCAACGTGGCACTCTGCAGTACCAAAAAATGGGATGTATGGGATTTATGGCTTTATGCAAATGAAAAGAAAAAACAAAGATGGATTTTCATTAAGTTTTCTTGTAAGAGAGCAGTATTAGTGATTACATTTTCCTGTAAGAGGAAAGAAGCAGCAGAGAACACCTACGTTTCCCAGCAGCTGACTTCTCCTGGTTTGTATTCAGTGCTCCACAAGCAAAACCCTTTTGGTTACACATGCATTTAAAATCACCTGGCAGATACAGTGCCTTGTGCAAGCAAGCCATGATTTTTGTTTGATCCAACATTTCTCTTCAATAGGAACTCTTGTGTGGGCAAAGTCTGTGTGATCAGCCGACCCCTCTGGCAATACACTCTCTAAGACAGTAATCTCAGATAAAGGTCTTGTGTTCATTTCTGTTACAAAAAAATGAAACTAGTCAGAAACAACAAATGTGCCATTTCTTTTCCTCTAGGTTGCAGCTTTCCATTTGGAACCCCTTCTTGCTTCATTTATCCGTTCCTACCAGCATATACTGGATGAGTGTCTCTTTATACAGTGTGTAATTCAGATTTATGAATGCAGTTCGTGTAAATTGGACATTAGTTGTGTTTCCAGATACCATGATTCAGCCCTAGAGAATTTGCTTTCTGTTTCCCATAGTTTGAAATGTCATGCCCCATAAGGAGTCATCTGAAGCACCACTGCTGGAAACCATGAAGAATGGGAAAGAAGCACTCACTGCTCCTGGTAGTATTCTGGGTACGGGGGATTTCACTATCATCTTCCCTTCCTTTAATCAATCTGTATTCTTAGACTTTCAGTAGAATAACTAAATGACTAGGGGGCAATAACTGGAGCTAAATTAAAGATGGAATAAAGTACCCAAAGGCACAAGAATTACATTTGCTATTGTGCTGTTCCGAAAAGTGGGTCAAATCTTTTGTTACCTGATGCAAAGTTGTACTCGCAAGGTCAGGAGAGCTATGAAGGCTGAGTGTCAACTGATGAGACAAATCCCAAGATCACAGCAAATATAACCTTCCTGTGAATGACTCGAGGCAGAAGAAGGATTTCTTCATAAACTGTGAAAGCCGAAGGCTTAAAACTAATTTCAAATCTTGCCAAATGTCTTGATGCTCTCTGGGAGAGGTAGAGAAGGACTGAAGAGAGAAATTGAGGGCAGAAAGAAAAAAAAAAAACCCTGATGTGGCATGTTTCACAGTGTTGCAACACAGCTTGATGCAACCAATTGTTGGAAGTGCAAATAGCTCCGTGACCTCAGGTCCAAAGCACACAGCTCTGCTGCAAAGAGGTCTGGCAGGCTCTCTGACCTGACTTCAGATTATAATAAACGCTCTAGCAAACAGTGAGGTGCTACAGCTTGCTAAAATAGTGCAGGCACAAAAGGTAAGCTGTGAAGTAATGCCAACGTGTTGCCAGAACTATGTAAAGAGAGTATGTGGATGGAGGCGGCCATAACATTCATAACTGCAAAGCCGTGCTTACATAAACGACTGAGGTGCAAAGACTTTATGATGCAGATTTGCCTGAGCCAGTAAGTAGTCTTGCTGTCCTCTGTGAGTGCCCTGGGTTACCCTGCCTTGGCAGTGGGCAGGAGCCAGCTGGAAGCATGGAGCATCCCATTGGGTGTCCCCAGCGCTGCCTATTGGATGGCATGGCCCTCACCCAGGAGCACCCGGCACTGAGTTGAGCTCCCACATGTGCTCAGGCCCATGGAGCTGTAGGCACTCCAGAGGGTAACGTTAGCTTGCACTGGAGCCACACTTAAAGACTTGACGCTGCTTATGTGCAGGGAGGCCAGGCTCGGGCACTGCTCAAAAGATGACGACAAACTGTTAGATGTAGGTACATTTTTTCCTTAGCTTCAGTTTGAATTCCTAGCCCAAGTGTAAATTATTTTCCTGTAGATTTCTCTGTTAGCTTCCATTAAAGTATAAGTAAGCCATTATAAAAGAATAACCCTCCAGCAATTTTGTCCTTTCCACAAAGTCATGTTATCACCTTCCACTTTATTAAGTGTGATGGGACTGTGCTCAGTGAGTCCGTTACTCACGTTGATCTAAAATTGATCCATGAGGTCTTAATTATACTGCAATTTAGCTTAACTCTTTAATAATGCATATATATGTATACTACACACACTGTGTGAACTGAGTACGTTAAACATTTTAGAAAATAGTTTAGCAGTTGTAACCTGTCTTGTAGAAGTTTTCCCACTCTTCCCGTTTTACAGAATATGTTTAGCTCATTTTATATAAATCTTGAGGGTTATAGCTATTCTAAGACCTTAAAAATTTCTGACATCTGAGATTTGGGGAACACTTGGCAACAACCAGTATTTCTGTATTTTTCTTCTCTTTTATCTTATTTCTGTAATTCTCTGTCCGCTTTTTTTTTTTTTTTTTCCTTGTATTTTCAAGCACAGGCTCTTTGAAGCAGGCAGAGCAGTTGGGAAATGATATGCTTCACTTAAAACAGACAACGATAATAAAGATTTGACATTTAGGATAGGTGTTGTATTTCAGAAAATCTGAAGGCACTGTTAGCAACACTAGCTTACAGATTTTATCTTCGCTACAAAGAGAAAAAAGAATAGGTATACATATATATATTATTTTTATATACATATATGTTTGCAAGCATAAAAGCTGTACTTTGCATACGAAGAACAGGTACAGTGAAAGTTATTCTTTTAGGAGCCCAACGCTGGGTGCCGGTTAAAGCCATGGAAACTTGCCATGGGCTCTGCAACCCGGGGCTTGGCTCCTGTTTCCCCATTGTTTGCTCTGCTCGTGTCAAGCCTTGTTTCAAGAAGGGCGATGGCAAAACTCCCACTGACTGCAAGGAAAGTGAGGTTTGGCCCTCGGTGAGCAATAAAAGCTCTGAAGCCTGGGGGTGAGAGCTCGCTCCGGCTCCTGCGGGGCTGACGTGTGCCACTGAGGTTAGCTCATATCCCACCCCCGTATGCCCCATCCGGCTCCAAGATTTATAGGGCTCCGCGGAGAAGCCCCCACATCCTACTGCATGGTATACTCAGTCACTGATGAACTTTTAGTCACTCTGGCTTGCGGCTTTGAAGAAAGCAGCCTTGCTGCCATTACATAAATGAAATAAATTATTAGCTTCCCTTGTTCTGTTTCTGATGTGTTATTTACCTCACTATTTGGGCAGCTTCACAAATGCTGTCGGTGCTCACAGTCATCTGCAGAATGGTGCAAACAAAAAAAATGGGGACCCCTTGCTGGAGAGTGTCCCCATCTGGCCCTTTCAGGCTGTGGAAATGCTGTAGGAAAGATCTTCCTCATCCTCAGTTTGGTGCTGCCCTCTGCAAGGCTGGCCCAGCCCTCCCAGTGCCTTGAGCCCGGCCTCTCGGTAGACTCAGCGTGCAGGAGTGGGGTGGGCAGCTGAAGAACAGATGTCCAGGTATGTAAAGGTCTGCCTGTCTCTGGAAAAATTGTCACTACCTGGGTTTTCAGGTGTTTTTTGGGATCGTCTCTATACCCCATGCATGATGGAAGGACTTTGACCTTGAGACAACGAAGCTCTCCACGCCTGTGTCATGTCTGAACCTTGCTAGAAATTACAAAGTAGGAATTTCTGCTCTGTGTTCCCTAAGGTGCTCCATCACATATGTTCATCAGCAATTAGGACGACTGAGAACCGTTTCAGGCCTTGGGGTGGAGGAAATACTCAGGTCCCTTCACTGATGTTATGCTGGACATGGTCAGCATGTCCTCTCCCAGCTCCAGCACCTCCATCTGCAGAGCAAAGTAACTCAGCAGGAAAGTCCCAGGCAGCAACAGGTGGATGCAAATGGCCTGAGCGGGCAGGAGTGGGTGGCAGAAAGCAGGGAAGGGAGTGATGTGGACACTGAGGCACGTCCCCATTTTTCTGGGGTTCCAGGGCCCCAGGCAGAGCTGTTGTCACACCCTTTCTGCAGCCCTCCATTGGGCTAGCGCCCATTGCCAGGTTTGGGCAGCGGAGACCATTTTCTTCCAAAACATGCTCAGGAATTAGGACACAGTCAGGAGCTAGGACGGACGCAATGACAGGGTGTCAGAGAAGGACGAAGAATCCCATTTCTGTTTCCCTTATCTCTCCACCGCAAAGAGGTTTTGTTCCCTTGAATCAACGTCTGCCCCTGCCGCAAACCTGACAGTCTCCCAATTTGCTTTCCAAGTGATGGCTTACTATTATTTTTTAAAGTCTCCTCATATTTCACTAGTAGGGAATAAGTCAATGTTTTAATCTTGTACCTAATAAATTCTGGAATGTGCAGAGGAGATATACGTGGTTTTACTTAAATTTATTTGTAATCTTTGAAATTCAGTTTATGTCACTAGGAGAAATAAATGGTCATAACCCAGGCAAATGGTATACAGACATCACTGTAGCACGTGATGCATTCCACTGGTGTTAACATCATCCGGCTTGAAAAGTGAAGAGCAGATAAATCAATCAACACTTGTTTCAAACCTGCTGTGGGGACAATACCACAGAAAGACCGATGCTTGATGAAGATGCAGTTGAACAAAATTCGCGATGGCTTTCACTGCTTTCCACGTTTATTTTCATTCTTTCCTTGTGAAGGATGGCATGAGCGAAATATTGTTCACACAGGAAAGGGAAAAGGAGGACCTGCGCCTCTCAGGCTTGTTTGAAAATTACAGCCTATATAACAAATATTTTGTAAATATTCAAGTGAGGGAGGGAATACTATGTAGCAATGGTTTTTTTGTATTAATAAATGTGGAATAGTTGGTATAAGGGTAGAATAACCATTTTTTGCCTGTTGTGTGATTGGTCTTGGTCTCTCCTCTGTAACTCACCCTCCCTTTTGGTTGATACATAGCAGTGAGTAATTTATGTTCTGAGATTTTTCTTTTGATTCTTCAGGGATCTGGTATTTACTCTAAAACTTAGCATGCACGTCCTAATTGTGTGAAAATCTTCACTGTTATTGACATAGCTGTATATAGCTTGTATTGACAGAACTTCAATTTCCAGCCAGAAAAGAAAATCTGCTAATGTTGAATACCCTTTTGGATATAAGTCATCAGAGCTCTCAGAGCTCCTGAGAGAAAAGCTGCAAAAAAAGCACTGCTCAGGAGCCTGTTAGAATGAGACAGCGAAGCAGTGAATGAGACTCAGAATACGACCACAGGAAAGGCTTTTCTATATGCTGGCAAAGTTATCCCAACATCAACCCATTGCTGCCATTATTGTGGATCCTGCAAAACTGTATAGGCAAGCTTGAAGTCAGAACAACAGTTTACTCGGCATTGTGTAAATCCTTGGCTGTTGTACTCTGTCAGAAGAAGTCAGTCTAGATTCCAGCCATCTGGAAACGTTACAGGATAAAGGAAAATATTTTTCAATTTCACTTGGAGGTCAAGTCTTCTCAGCAACTTAAGGATACAAGGAGAAAACAGTTTTCCTGATGACAATTGTCAGAAACATTGTAAATGTCATCTTTTGACATCTCTTTGAAGACTGTAGGAAAGACCCTGAAAAGAAATACTTTGTTATACAGTCTGTTGATAGATAATGAAATAAGTTGCTGTCAGTCCTGCACGCCTTGAGATGGGGTGTGTTGTACACATTACACAGGTATTTTCTTTCACCCTAAATAGCGGACCTGATCCTACAAATCCTTCTATGCTAATTTGAATACACAGGATGAACTCCTGAGCCTGTCTTATTGAAGAACAGTTTTGGGTGTGGAACAAATGGTCCCAGGGGATTAAATAGAGTATACTGAATTATTAACCCATCTCCTGCCAAGCTTATGAAAAACATTGAAGGCATCAAGTGCATGGGACCAGTAACATTTTCAGGAAACTTGTGCTGCAGTGTATAGCGTTAAGAGAAAGGTAGTAGGCATGCCACTGCTGCATGGGTATCCTTGTACTGCACTTTACTGAGACATGACTGTTGTCTTTGCTCTTGGACTTGGTGGACTCAAGGGAGCTGAGGATAAGGTACTTGCTGGCTCTCAGGGGTTCTTACTGTCGTAGTTTTAGATACATACTGCTACGAGGCTATTATCATCATGATCCTACTGTAGCTTCTTTACTATTGAAGCAACATTTCTTCTGCGTTTATGAGTAACACGCATCAGCAGACACAACTGTAGCTGTTTGAACACTCAAACAAATAGGAACCATAATCTGAAGCGTTATAAAAACTGTAACTGCTTTTGAAAAGCTCCTTATTTGACAAGTTCATAAATATCTCTAACTCTGATTACCCATTTGGGAAAAACATTTGGACAAAACTCTAGGTTGATAAGCAGTATATAAATATTAGATACTATTACAACATTTATCGCCATTGTTATTGATAAAACTTAAATAACATTAAGAACGGATGAAGATCCGGTTTTAGATGCCCAACCTGTGACATTTTAAAGGATTTGGCTTTAGGGCAGTTGCTTAGCGCTTCAAAATCTTGGCCCCAGTTTTCTCCCAACCCTAAATTTTAGACATATCAACAATATATGGTAACTTTTGCAGCAGCTTCAGAGAGAAAGCCTTGGCCCAAAGGAATTCATGACTCTGAATCATAGTAAATAATTTGCAAAGTTGAAAGATGAATCCATATCCTTCATCAGTTATAATCACATTCTTCATTAGGGAGCTTGCTCCAGTGCCAAAAAGATGTTGTGTTTCTTTCCAGACACAGGGAAAGGTAGTGATTTGCCCAGAAAGCATACAGCATACACAGACAAAGACAGATGTGGGGTGGGGGAGAAAGACAGCCCACAAACAAAGTGATCAGGACAAGTATAGACTCATGACATAACAGCTGTCACTGTGTTGTGAAAAAAACATAAATCCCCCTTCTCAGTCCTTACCTTTTATTCACTCCCATGTCTCCCAAGCAATTCCCTGTTATCATGTTATTGCTTTCACACCTCCCCTCCCAAGACACAGCCTGTACTCTCCACCCAAATACAAAAGAGACTGACAGAATAAAGAAAAGAGGACTCTAAAAGCATGTTTTGGTCATGTAGTTCCTTGGAGATGTTCCTGTGCAGTTTATCTTCAGGAAGGATTTAAAACCCTGATTCAACAAAGTTTTTAAAACTACTCTCTGATACTATAGCTGTCTTTTAAAGCACCAGGTCTTTTGGGATGGATTTAGAGGTTACATGGGATGATGCTGGTTGATGTTTGAAATTCCAGTTTCAGAATTTGCTTTTTGTGAATACTTTTACTGTTCACCTCACACTTACTGTATTTTCTGACGCTTCTTATCAGTAAATCCATTAGCTAGGGTGGCATTATGAAGCAAACAGAAAGAAATGTGAAGTTGGTATTAACGCCACCTAAGATTTTAATGAATACTTTAGAACATTTTTCGATGTAGGCATCAGTCAGGATGAAGAAGAAAGAATGCTTAGTTCTCAAGTGTAGGAGTTATAACAGGTTTTGGTTGTGAATTAATATCAGTCCTATGGGAACACTCAGTGAGAGTTGTTTATACTCACTGAAGTCAAAGATTATGGATGAAGCATATTCAAGGGCTTTGAATCAAATTAGCAATGTTATCCACTTATTTATTCTGTGATGTTAGTGAGTCATTCTGAGCAAATAATGTTTCAACATTTTATGCACTCAAGTTTTAGTCCGCAAGATTCACTACAACCATAAGAATGATCTTGATCATTCCAGACACTCAAAGACTAAAAATCTAATAATTGGCAATTCAGATAATCAAAAGAATGGAAGAATAGTTTTGCAGACTTGAAAGTCTGCGGTCGTTTCTTCTGACTACTCTTACAGTCTTCAGATGGATGGGTTTTATTCCTGATTTGTGGTTTGCTCTGGCTCATGTATTCTTTTTTTCTCAACAGCAGCTCTCCACCACTTTTTTTAATCCTTCTCTGAAGAATTTAGTTTACCCTAATTATGAACTTATTATTCTCAGTTGCTTCCCCTCCTTCATGTATGTAACAGCTTCAAGTCTTCAAAGTCCAACCAGTATCTGTTGATATGTCCAGGGTCAAACTCGGCAGTAAGACCATTTGGCTCCCCATATCTCCTATCTGAATCATCATCTTTCCTTCATTCGTCATGGAGCAGTGTCCATCTGCCTTTTGTCCCTTTTCTGCCATCCTTCTGGCTGTACCAATGTGGCAAGTGGGTTATTTCTGGCTGCTTTATTCCCCTCATCTCATCCCCTACACTCATTCCATATCACTGATTAGTCCAATTCATTACCATTCACTTACTGCCATTAATCTCCTTTTCGATCTGCTGTACAATGATGTCCCCACTCTTGCTCCTGCCCTTGTCTTTACAGAACAATATTCCTTTATGGATCTGAAGCTGAGAGCCATCTCTTTGGCCACTGCATACTGCCCTCAGCAATGTTTCTCTTGCTTTCCCATCCACACTCACTCCTTCCCTTCCCACCCACCCCTCTGGGCTTTCCTCTGGCTACTCCTCTGCTGAACCACACCATCATCCCTTTGTTCTCCTCTGATTCATCTACTGAACCCACAGAAAGCTATGACTACTTCTCTAATCTTGGCTATCTCTCTGACAGCACTTGCATTTATTATTTGATTTAGCTGTATTTTTTGATGGTATTTATCCTCTGGATGTAAATGCTTGGACAGTAAAAGCATTAGGCACATGAAATAAGTATTGTGTACTCTATCCTTCAACTGTTTTCTTCCCTAATGAGTAAGCAAATGTTGATCATATGAAAATCTAATTCACCCCCACATCACTGTCTTCAATATTTCCTTATTATTTAACTTCTTTTTCTCCATGTTAAATGTGGGCTTCAGCAGCAATGAGCCCATTTTGATCTATCTCAGCTTTTTCTTTTCTGTTTCTCATGGAGCCTTCTCTTTATTTCTCACCTTTTGCTATTCAGGTACCTCACCAGTTGTTTCTGTCCATTTTGCCTTCTTCATTACTGTTGCCTCTAATGAGCAACCTCCGCCTTCAAGACTTCCTTCCCTGTGTCCAGTTTTGGGCTCCCCAGTTCAAGAGGGACAGGGAACTGCTGGAGCGAGTCCAGCAAAGAGCAACTAAGATGATTGAGGGATTGGAGCATCTGCCTTATGAGGAAAGGCTGAGAGAGCTGGGACTCTTTAGCCTGGAGAAGAGAAGGCTGAGGGGAGACCTTATTATGGCGTACAAGTATCTAAAGGGTGGGCTGAAGGAGGATGGAGCCAGGCTCTTTTCAATGATTCCCAGTGACAGCACAAGGGGCAATGGGCACAAGTTAGAACATAGGAAGTTCCGTTCAAATACATGGAAAAGCTTCTTTACGGTTCAGGTGACAGAGCACTGGCACAGGCTGCCCAGGGGGGTTGTGGAGTCCCCTTCTCTGGAGATTTTCAAGACCTGCCTGGATGCAGTCCTGAGTAATGTGCTCTAGGCAATCCTGCTTGAGCAGGGGAGTTGGACTAGATGATCTCTAGAGGTACCTTCCAACTCTGAAACTCCGTGATTCCATGATTCCGCTCCCTCCTTGATTTTCTCCACGATGTCTTAGCTCTGACCCAGGGCTAAGTATGTGTGACATCTGGATAAAGACCTGGTTAAAAATATCATCACTTCGAAGATGAAAATGTTCATGTACTCTGTGATTTTAATCCTGCAGATGTTCTTCACTGAGCCTTCAGTTCTGTCTTCTCTCTTTACCATCATTAGTTACCCACATCTTGTCCTACCACCCTGCTGGTAGGAAAAGATGCTGCTTCTTTCCTTTGGCCTCAGTTATGCTTTTCCATCAAGTCTACCTCAGCTACTGAGAAAAGTTTTCTGTATCTGTCTCCTAGGGGTCTCCTACTTTCTCTTTCAGTTTCCTCCTTAAAAAAAAAAAATAAAAAAAGAAAAGAAATCTGACATGGCATCTTTATATTCCTTCTTTCTGCCTTTATCCAATCTGCTGACAAACAATTTCTTCGGATTTTGATGTTGCTCAAGACAATAGGACAAACACAGGGAATTTTAGGATCACTTAGATTATAAAATGTAGTCTATACTTACACAATGGTACATACACGTAAGGTATGATTTTGAACATAAGGCGCCATGTAAAAAAATATTTGTCAACATATATAAATAAAAAGAATAATAGCTATGTGTAATGCACGCTAGTTCTGAACGATTAATTACTGAAAGTATATGGCCCCTTGAACAGAACCAAGATTCCTGGAGATTGTGCAAGGCCACAGAGTTCAGCTGGACAAAATAAGAACAAATCACTCCTAGTGAAGCAGTATGTCCCAATCACCTTAGTCCCGCTGAGCTGTGTGGCCTTGGGGAAGCCAGATGGTTCTGTTATACAAACCTCATTTAAAGTTGAACATGACCCTGATTCAAATAATGGCATTTCTGGTAAGTGAGGGTTCATTGTACATCATTTGTAGGATTAAGCAGAGAACAGGATGTTCGTTATAAAAAAGCAATGGAAGACACAAAACAAGACAATTTATAATCTGAGGTTTTCCAACATTTGTGTTGCAGCGAATCCCATGATTCAGCTGTTTTAATTACACCTCTTGGTCAAATTGCAATAGAATAAACATTTGATCTTTTTTTCTGAAACCATAACTTGAATTTTGTTTTCATCCACAAATGTGTAGAGGCACAACTGTACCACATGAAAGTCTGCACAGTAATTTAGCATTCCACTGATTTTTTTTTCCATCACTAATACTTTCCATATTCTCTCGACCAGTATTCTAGCCTCGAGGCTTTCTTTTGCTTCCATGTTGGTACAGCCTCATGAGTGATAACTTATAATCCTTTCCTTCATAATTTTTTTCAAAAAGGAAGACTTAACACAGGATAATTTTTTGACTTGAGTCAAAATGTGACTTGTGTTTTCTATGTTGTCCCAGATTTTCAGTGACCTGCAAAGGTCACATCGGACCTTCATTTCTGGATCTGTAAAATGAGGAAATGAACGGTGTCCCATTTAGAAGGGGTAGTAAATCCAGAGCATAAAAACAGTGAGACACAAAGATTCTCTGGGGATAGGGCTGTGCAAGTATCTCAAATGACTGTGCATTAGAAGGTCATAATGAAGTTTCAATTAAATCTATTCAGCTTTTAGTATCAGGAAGTTCCCTTTCCCAAAGAGTTTTTATTAGTCCTTTGTTTCATGTAGATGAAGGATCTTTTATGTCCAGTCTTCAGCAAATGCTGTGTTCACTGCTAAATATTCTTTTTGTTCTCATTGTCAAATAAAACCGAGGGAATAAAAGGAAATGTTACCTCTTCAAGAATTGATGTCAGTTGTATCTTTATATATTTAAAGATCTTTGCCATGAACTTGTAGAGGTGTGAGATTTCTATCTTATTTATAAGGAACGGAAAGTAAAGTCTGTCCTTCCTGTTTGAATTCAAGCATTACACAGGAATAATACGCTTGTCTAATTTGGGATATGCTTTCAGGGTCAACATCCTGCAGCAGCATCGCTAAAGGCAATGTCTGGCTCTCCTTTCATGAAGGCACAAGAGAAGGAAATGAAATGAAACATCCATTATCTGGTCTACACCTGGAGGCTCGTTGCTCTATAGAGCTGGGAGAGCCTCATCTTTTCACAATAAATACAAGTAGGGTGAATGTTGTTTTTTTGGGTTTCTTGGTATTTTTTTTTCTCACAGGAAGACAGCTTAGGAAAAGCAATCTTATTGTCCAAAGCCCAAGGACAACATAAAACCTTTTCTGGACCGAAGCTACTTAATTACTTACCGTCTATCAGACAAGCTGCTGTTCTGCACTTAGCATCATGCTTCATTGCCTGACAGTACAGCTGACTGGAGGCTGAAATTGAAAATCATTTTCCTTTGCTCAATTTCCTTGTAAACAGCAAAAGAATGGTGTTGATACGCCAGACTTCACTGGGAGAGTGCATTGCCAACATGAGAGCCCTTTCTCTAGTGGGTTTAAAAAAATGAATGTGCTCCTGCAGAGCTGAATGAGGACACCTTCAACTTATGCTTCATTTAGTCTTTCCTATGATAGACTCCTACTGATCTATGCTGCACCAATCATGAATAACTGAGAATACTAAGGCAAAAAAAAAAAAAAAAAAAACAAAAAACAACCCAGAAAAAATGGTCTTATGTTATAAAACCACTTAGGAGAGCTAAGTGAGCTATTGTTAATAGGCAATTTATGAAGTATTCAGTCCAAGAAAACATAAAACCAGATTTTTCAATCTTGGCCTATTTTCACTTCCATTTATATTAACATCAATTTTACACTATCTGCAAATTTATGTATGGCTTTGTAGTGTACGCCAATATTAAAACAGAGCTGAGTATGCACTCCCACATTTTGTTGAAAAGCGTGCCGGTGAATTTTGCTTTTCATCAATTTGCAAATAAGTAGAGATATAACAGTTTTACTAATTTATTTGGAATCAGGTTAATTCTGTGAACGTTTAATGCAAATGATGTATTTCAGAGGATTGTTTTTGATAGGTTATTTGACTCTCCCTGTACTTGGGTGTGACCTCAGTGACCAGCCATATTTCATTTTCATTAGTATGAAGTTGCACAAATAGTATAAAAGTGAGTAAATGTGTACTTTTGGGAGCAGGATTCATGCTGCTTTAATAAGTATTACGTTTTACTAGTGTTTATTATCCTGTTTATAGATTTAGGGTCCAGTTTTTCTGCCTTTGAAGTCAAATGTGAAACCCCTTTTGCTTTCAGGGTAAGCTGTGTTGGACCAATAAATCAGTGTGTTTTCTCCATGTAGCCTTGGATTTATAAAGATCTGTTAGTTAATCAAAAAAAGAGTCATCTACTAACTGGTATAAGTCTGTTCAGTGACTGATTTAGCATAGATTTGGTAGCTGAGAACACATTTGCAAAGCTGTTACAGAACAGCTTTCTGGGGCAAAGTAAAGCACAATGCTCCCTGAGTTTCTTCAGATGGTTATTCAATCTGCTGCATTGCGGTTGTGCTGATTAAAGGTTTATATACATTCTATAGGATGTACTCTACAATGCTGTGCTCAAACTTCCTAGTCCCTCGGGGACACTTGTGTTGAAGAGCTAACAAAGTTTTCACAAAAAGCAACTATTTCCAGAGAAATTGATGACTTATTCACAGACTTCATTTACTATACAAGTAAGTGCCTTCATAAATATTCATAAATATTTGAGAAATGCCAAGAACAATCCAAGAAGGAAAGGGAATGTCTAGAGAAATGCTTTTAATAACTCCAGCTCAAATGTACTGCAAGTTCTGTCTACACCAAGCAGCCCAGTGTTTGCATGGATCTTTCACTGGGTCAGAGAGCTATAACTAAAATGTCACATCTTAGCATTTAATAAAGCCCACAGCATGGCCACCTTGTCACTGCAACCTTGATGTAGCAGAAACTCACAGGTATTTCTAAAGTAAAGCTTTGAAGTAGTTATGGGGAATGGACTTAGGAAGAAAGCATGTCCGTAAGTTTTGCAAGATCAGGTCCTTATCAAAATCACTGGACTGTTAGGATCAGATGCTCCAGTTTCCTGCATGTATGTCAGATCAGGACCCTGATTTCACTGTAAAGCACAAGACTTGCTGTGTTCAGAACCTGTGTTTCCTTAGACCTGCCAGCATTCTTTACTATCAAAGACAAGTCTGCAAAGCTGGGAGGGACAACCCAATTCTGACTTTCTTGACACCTATCCGTTTAAGAAGTCCTTGATTATCCATCGTGCATCAGCACAAAATCTGAAATAAAACATTTCCAGAACAAGAACCCAAACGTAATTCAGTGTAAAAGCACAATGAAGGTTGATTTAAAGTAAATGGATGTTCTAAAGAAGTCCTTTCTGATCTGTAGCCATTTGCAGTGGCATGAGACTGGTTCACAGAAACATCTGATTGAATTTGTCAGCTATGAAGCTGCTATTGAGAAGGTAAGTGAATAGTGAAAGATAACTAAATTAGTTATCTTTACAGAATAGCAATTAATAGTTTATGTGACTTTTACCTAAAGAGAGAATTAACTCCTTTCATTGAGGCAATTTTAAATCTAGTTTAAAATGAAATCACCTGTACATATTAAGGACTTGTCTTTGCTGCAGAAATAACTCGTGTATTGCTCTTAATTTGAATTCCACCCACAAACAAAGCCCTTCCATTCAATGTGGAAATATTCTTGCACACAAGTTAATTGGCCCATTGGGAGGTATAGGCCACAGCTCAAGTTAGCAGGGTTGCTGGATGCTGCTAATCCATACGCTATTTACAGTGTCTCTTCACAGCTGTGGCTTCCTTCGCTCCAACCAAGTGAACGTAAGAGACATTAAACTCAAATATAACACTCTTGGATTACTAGGGGGAAAGGTGGAGAAAGGAGATGAGGCTCCCTGGTTTGATACTTGCTCTGGTCAGAGGAGCTGCTGGCACTCGCTGAGGTGTGTCCCGTCTCCTCCTCATGTCATAGCTTTGTCAATAAAGCTACATAATCCTTCCAAACTGCTCTCCAGGCTCCTCTGGTATATTGGCTGGGGATTCATTTAGCTGCCTACATGTATTTGAGATGCCCAGGATATCAGAGACATCCACGGGGCTGTGGATACAACTCGGAGACTGGCAGATATAATCCAGGACGTATAAGACACTCATGCTCTTTGGGGTGGCAGCTGGAGATGAGGTCGTACCCACAGGACATCTCAAATGGCACCTGGTTCCTGTGTCTGAGGAACTAAATCAAGCCCGTCGTCTCTGCTGATGACAATGGGAGCTTACATGCTTCAATTTAGACATCCAGACATTTTGATCTGTGGCTGACTCCTACCCTGCCAGAGGTATCGCTTTCAACTGCCTCAGCAAGATTTGCTGGAGCCCATTTGTCAAACCTCTAAGATGTTGGAACAGATGGGCTACCAGTTTTAAAGACAGACTATGATAAGAATTACGGTGATAGTATAATTTTATTTTACCATGGTGTAACATTGACATTTTGATTATTTCAAGTAATTAATAAATATTTAATGCTAAGGACCACTGAGGCTGGCCAGGCGGATCACCTGAATAATGCAGGCGATGGAACAGTTCCTGCTGCAGCTTATTGCTACTGGGTGATGACTGCTGCTGCGAGCAGGTCTGAAGGCTCACAAGGGGTTGTAAGAAATGTCAAGTATACACGAAGTATATCCCACACCGTCAGCAAACATAATTAGTTTTTCCTGTTGCCCACCACTTCCGCACAACTCCCCAGCTTCATTGCAGGGGCAAGGTCTCATGTGCAATGTTGGTGGCCAAGTCTTGCTGTGATGGTTTCAGGTGATATTGTCCCCAGTCTGGCCCCTGTGCTGGGGCTGATATCCCTGTACCTGCAGAAGACAACGTATGCTTGGATCTTAGCTCCTTCAGGTCAGAGTTTGGTATGTCATGTTAGCTTTAACATCATTTCAAAATTACTTTTAACTTTGCAATCATCAAGATTCATGTACTTGTGCACACAGGCCCCAGAAGGTTTGGGGTTGGTGCACCTCCAGTTTACTGTTTAAGCTACAAGGAAATGTGACACATTTAAGTTTCATGGGGAATCACAAAAGTTCCTGTTCCAGCACAAGGCACAGGTGTCTGAAAACCACAAAAGACTGTGAGTGACCTCTGAGTGGTGAACCACATTTTCCCTGGAAATGCCCCAGAACAGCCATGGAAGTCCCCAGGGACAAGAGCCAGTAACACCTGCCGAGTGACAGCAGACACAAGCTTGCAGACAACTCAGCAGACAGAGGAGTTTAGTGATTCACTGATGATTTGCAAATGCAGAATGAATTCACAGCAAGTCTGTTTCCAAGCTTTTGTAGTTCAAATGAAACATTTCACACGTCTCTAGGAATTGCCCCTCCCGATGAAGAAAGGGTGAGGCATTTGGAAGTCAGTATAAAGAATGGGATGAACTTCAATTAAAACAAAATGTCAGGAAAGATAAAACTAGATTATTTTTTTTTTTTGCTTGTCTTAAGAGGAGTTTGGAAATCATATTCCACTGGGGTGTAGATTAAATAGCTTTTCTGAAATTATTTATTTGTGACTGCAATTGTTAAGTTTGTGGACATTACTGAGAATTATTTCTGTCGTGGAATGGTTTCAGAATGTGACGTATATGGTAGAAAAGGACAAGAAAGTAAAAGATTCTTTTTTTCCAGAAAGAAAAAGACAGACTTTTAGGTCACCACATGGTGGATCTAATGGATGAAAAGAATTCCTGGAAATCAGTGCACAACAGAAAACAAAACTGCACTTGCTCATTTACTTTTGATTTTTGAGCTTGGACCAGAAAAAGCCACGGAGTGTAGCGTGAAAATTAAAGACTCAGAGGGAAATGGGAAAGAAAATGATGCTGATGCCTTTTGAAATCCATGCAAACTGAAGCAGGTTTTGTTCTCCAAGGAAAGACTTAGAAATAAAGGTATGTATGGACATGCCTACTTATCATCTAATGTCTGATTACGGACTGAAGAAAGTTTAGAAGCCCCGTACCGTTGCTGACATTATGGAACTCTCATTGAGCTCAAGTGGCAAAGATCTCTGAATCTCAAACTAAATGTCCTGGGCTCTATTCCCATTTCTTCTTTCTGACAATGTCTCATTTATGAAAAAGGGGCCGTTTTCAATTCTTTCAGGAACTGAGTGATACTGAATTGCTCAGAAGAAACTCTCTTCAGCCCTTCTTGTTTAGAAAGGCAATGATCAGCATGCTACAGGCTCTCAATATGCACTGAAAAAAAAGATGAGGGATTCTTTTGGACAAAAGTGTGTAGATGTCATCCAGCAAAAAAATGAGTTATCCACTAATTATTTATAAAATGTTTAAGTAATAATCATTTAACTGGTAGACAGCAGCAGAACTATGCAGCCTAGAGCTGGTTGTGACATCCAAGAAGATAAATGAGCTACAATATTTAGATTAAACAAAAAAGGACCATTATAATAATATACACAATGAGTGAAGTACCGCATTTTCTAGTTAATGCCAGAACTGAGTTTCACAATGAACTGTTTGTGGAAAATTAAAAATATAATTTAGCATATCTGCATAAATTATTTTCCACTACACAGTAAAAACAGAGAAACACATGGCATAGATTACAGCCCCAAATGCTTGAATGTTCTTGGAGTAGAGGCTGCCTGGCAACTTTTGTACCAGCTGGAAGAGCGAGGACCCAGCTGGCTTGGCAGTAGCCACCATATTGTGCCTTGGCTGGCAGATGGCCATCTGACACTCTTCAAGGGTCTGTGTTCCTCCTGTCTGCATGTCTGCAGCACCAACAGCCCCAGACTGCGTTTAGGAAGAGTGGGCAGATCACTCCCAGCAGTGTCAATCACGTTGGCACATGACAGTGGGGTGCGAACAACGTGAGGGACTGACAGTCCTGAAAAAGACTGAATGACAGTGTTGGTGGAGGCCCCAGTGGAGGTTTCTGGGGTACTTCAGCATTGAAATTTGGATCTCTGGATTGCGAAGGGGTGATGAAAATTCAAGGGTTGGTGCCACAGTGAGAGAAGGAGAAAATGTAAAAATCCTTGCTCACATGAATGTAGGATGCAAACAAAGGAACTACAATAATTTATATATTTTAATGCCTTTAATCTAAGCACTACAGCACTATAAACACATTGGAAGTAAGCTTCCCAGAGTCAGGTACTGATGTTGTCAAGTTACAGAAATAAATGTAGTAGAGATCTAATTGGAACAAACTCAAGTTGCCTAAGCAGAGAGGGATGAAGGATGCAGTCAGTTTCAAGTCAAGGAGGGAAGGCAGTCAGCCACACCAATAAACAGCCACATTGCCTCCTCAGATCTCTTCCAGTGAAAGAAGAGAAAGTCCCAAATTTGGAAAATTGGCATGTCCAGGAGTCCTGGGTCCTTCAGAGGCTTAGGTGTAAATAGAAAAATGACTCAAAATGGACCACCCTTTGCTAGACGCTGAAGGATCCACAGGGACATTACCATCGAGATGCAAAACTGTATGATGACATAGAATTATAGAATTATTAAGGTTGGAAAAGACCTTTAAGATCATTGAGTCCAACCGTTAAACTGATACTATGAAGTTTACCACCAAAACGTGGTGGTGCCACATCTACACGTCTTTAAAGTACCTTCAGAGGTGGTGACTCAACCACTTCCCTGGGCATCCTGTTCCAATGCTTGACAACCCTTTCAGTGGAGAAATTTTTCCTAATTGCCAAACTAAACCTACGCTGGCTCATCTTGAGGCCATTTCCTCTCATCCTATCACTTGTTACTTGGGAGAAGAGAACAACACCCACCTCACTACAACCTTCTTTCAGGTAGTTGTAGAGAGTGGTAAGGTCTCCCCTCAGCCTCCTTTTCTCCAGGCTAAACAACCCCAGTTCCCTCAGCTGCTCCTCATAACACTTGTGCTCCAGACCCCTCACCAGCTTCATTGCCCTTCTTTGGACATGCTCCAGCACCTCAATGACCCTCCTGTAGTGAGGGGCCCAAAACTGAACACAGTATTCGAGGTGCAGCCTCACCAGAGCTGAGTACAAGAGGACAATCACTTCCCTAGTCCTGCTGGCCACACTGCTGGCTCACATTTAGTCGGCTGTTGACCAACACCCCCAGGTCCTTTTCTGCCAGGCAGCTTTCCAGCCACTCTTCCCCAAGCCTGTAGCGCTGCATGGGGTTGTTGTGACCCAAGTGCAGGACCCAGCACTTGGCTTTGTTGAACCTCCTGTCATAGTCCTCGGCCCATCAATCCAGCTTGTCCAGATCCCTCTGTAGAGCCTTTATGTCCTCAAGCAGATCAACATTCCTGCCCAACTTGGTGTCATCTGCAAATTTACTGATGGTGTGCTCAATCCCCTTGTCCAGGTCTTTGATAAAGATATTAGACAGAACCAGCCCCAATATTGAGCCCTGGGGAAGCGTTATTGGTTCTACATCTCAAAGAGTTCCCACTTTTTGTTGTTGTTCTTTGTGTTCCTATGACTAACACAGGAATTGTCCATCCTTCCCAGTACCTTTAAGGCTAAACACTGTCCTCCCAGGAACTGAACACAAGCATAGTCACAGTGATTCAAGCTTGGGTCACTTGCTCAATCCCTTCTCTGCTTATTTCCCAGTGCCCCTGCTCTGGCACCACTCGTAACCATCTCCTTCCAGCTGCTCCCTATGCAGCACATCCAGCAATAGCTGAGACGTGGGTGGCTTTTCACGGGTGTTGGTTGGAGCTGGTGGAGCAGTGAACAAACCTGCTGTCAACGGGGATTTAATTCCACCCAGTGGGGCGGTGGCAGGAGATCTCCATATGTCCCTTCCCACGCAGGCTGTGGCATGGTCTCTTCCAAGCAGCCCCATCTGCAGTGTACGCTGCTTCAGGACAAACCACAGACCACTGAAAGGCAAAACTCTGCAACAAAACTGAAAGTTTTCGTGGTTTGGTTGCTGGTCTGGGTGCTTTGATCTGCAGGGGGAGCACCATCAGAGCGTATAAACTCTTTCTCCTTCCACAAGCCCTGAACTGACAACTGAGGTATGGCTGCAAATACAATGACAGCGCCAGAGCCTTTTCTACTCCACATCGCAGAGAAATTGCACCGAAGTCAGTGAAACTCTCCCTATTCATGTGAGTGAAAGACCTGTTTAATAGCTTCAGGCCAGGATGAAACAGTGTGTTATCTATTCTGAATACCTGCATTGCCCAAAACATAACATTTCAGCTACTAATTCCCACAGTGGGGAGAATTTGTTCTCCTCTGTTTATATGTGAAGATGTCCAGCCCAGAATCCAGAGGTTGGATTCATTAAATTGGCAACAATTTACTTTCTCAAGGATGAATAAGCAATGCTTTCACACACACTGAAATTTTACTTTTAAATCGGCCTCACAAATTTATTTTCCTTTCACTTTCAAGAAGGTTTAAGCACCTGTCTCTTTCAAAACAGATCTTTGGCTTCTAAACCATTTAGTCACTGGTGAAAACTGTACCCCACCCTGCTGGAGAATCTAACTCAGAAAGTTTTTGATTTACAGGTGTTCGTATTAACCAAATACTTCTCAAACATGCAAGATTTTCCTTGCAGAATACCTTCGAAATTGCAATGCAGAATGAACAAACACACCAAGTCCTTTGCATAGTTATGAATAGTTTTGGTAAGCATACTGTGGGCACCCTGGAAAAATAGGGGCTAACCATCAGGGGACAGTTTTGTAGCACTGAAACCCCGTGGCCTTGCTAGTCCAGAACTTTGCCTGTGGCAGCAAGGCCACCGAGAGTCAGGGTTTGCTAGCATAGGTGCCGCTGCAAGCTAAGGTGTCCAAATGGCTTTTGGAGCACAGCTGGCTTGTGCCCTGCCATTAGGCATGCAAGTACATGTTTTGCAGCAAATCAGTCTGCTCAGGGGCCTAAAGTTATGATTAATTACAGATTAGTGAGTGTAGAAAAATGGGTTACTTCACTCCCTTTGTAAAGTAATACAGAGAGTTGCACTGACTTTGTACCAGTGAATTATCCCTGACTTAACTGGAAGCAGTCCTGCTTTACCTCTGTGTGATCACAGAATTAGGGTTTATCCTTGTATAAGTGCTCTGTCTTAATATCCACCACATGGATCTGTTGAGCTTTCCCATGTTAGCTCAGGCGTATCGCACCGTGCTCATAATGAAGTCAATGGGAAAGTTGCCTTGGAATTAAAAAGAAAAGAAAAGGATTTGGCACTGCTTAAAATAAACAGAAATGTAAGCTTCTTTAACTCCCACTGCATCATAATTAAATGTATCATAATTAAAATATTTCCTTTTAAAATTGGAAGTTGTAGCAGTTACGAATACCTTTCATCTGAGATTCAGTGGTAAGCTTCTCCTCTCGTGTTACTTCTGAATTATAGAGCCACGGAAGAAGAATTAGGCCTTGATATTTGAATTCACTACTAAGTCCAAAATGCAAAAGATCTGATCTTTTCTGGATGATGTTGAAGTGTAGGGGTACTGCGGTGCTACTTTCTTCTCCATTTCTATAATCAAGTCACTCTATATGTCATTTCTACGTATTTATAATACTATTTTTCTCAAATTGCAGCTTATGACCCCCAGTGAGACCCTGAAAAGGTCCGGCAGATGTGGTGGGGAGAAGTCAGGAGCATCCCTGTCCCTTCAAGGCTGTACACGAGAAAAGGCTGCAATTATAGGAGAGTATCTGCAAAGGTCAGGGAACTGCTGCCTGCATTAATTGCACATTTTCCCCTGTTCCTTCAACACTGGAAAGTCAGTGTGAACACTTTCAGCCAGTGATTATTGCCTTTTCTCACTTTTCCACCTGGACTGACCAGTACTACTGCTGATCAGGAGCAGAAGAAAGGCAGATAAGCCGGAGGGGATTCAGACATGCACTTAGAAGAGTTTTCTATGTAGCAAAACAAATTAGGCCCTAAAGCCAACAGAGAGCTTCTAACCGGTGGTGCCTCAGACAGCAGTTATCTGCATTTTCAGTCATCTAAAGGCCCTCGAAGGCATGGCCTGGGGCTCAGGGCACAGAGGTCCTGTTTGAATAAGAAGTTGGCAGGCCACCGAGGGGATGCTGCTCTGCACACAGACTGGAAACGATTTGAGTCACAAGAGATTTAGAAGTAGGGGATGAAGCTTTACAGCTAAGCCCAAGTCTTGTCTTTTCACTGACTGAATTTCATCAGTAAAACAGTAGATTTCTTTACATGGATTGATTATTTAGGAATTTATACTCCCCCGGCTCCCGCTGCTTGACAGATTGAATGAATCCTGCTACAAAGATCTTTATCCAGTATTATCTGCCTGTCAGATAAATGGCTTGATTAAAGTGGTATTAGTTTCAATTCCCTTCCCATAGGCAGCTGATCAGTTGCTGTCCATGTTCTCTTTTTGCAGACTCTGGAGCCATCTCATTTCTGGTTGCATTCTGCTATACTGCTCACAGGCTAATTGTTTCTACAGACAGCACACTCTACTTCCACTCCTTGCAGATTTTTGAAACAGCAAGAGAAAGTTAACAAACGGCAAAATAATGGTGATATTAATGTCTAAGCAAGTTCTTATTCATGTTAAAATTTATGAAAGTTTGTCTGATTCGTAAATCTGTCTTATACACACTCATGGGATGCCATGCTTGCAAGTAAATCTAATGCCTTGTTTATGTCATAACAAAAAAGCTAGGATGCTTTTCTCATTGCATGACAATCTCAATTTACATTTCTGCTGAGAGACTGTTGTAGCATTCTATATGCGGATAGGAACTCCTAGCATAAATATCTAATGCCTTTAATGCATCAATACACTACAATAATAAGATCAAAAGGGGTTGTACCATAATCAGAGCATCACTGCTTAAAATACAGTCCCCTGATTTAATCATATTTGCAGCATAAATGGTTTCTTGAAAGGTAGGCGTATGTGTGCTTCACACATCCCTATTACAGCAAATAGAATAGCAAATGGTTGTTATTTCAAAGTCTGCAGAGATAAAATTCTTTAGATCTGCTGTTAAGCGAAATTTTAGTACTGGCTTGTTTCCCTTCACACAGTCACAGGAAAACTGATACTCCCTAAAAAAAATTGGTTTCGTTTCTGATTTTTAAGACCCATTCAAATAAAGGCTAAAAATGAGCTATCACAGCAGCCCTGAGATAGACTTCTTCCTCCACCAAATCTATAGCATGGTTTTATGAGACTGATGCCAGCATGTTTGTCAAACAAAAAAATCCCCCACGAAATAGAAAAGCGACAGAACAGTGGCTGCCAGAAGAGTGTAAGTTTTGACTAACATGGTCCCTGCTCAGACGAATTTGGGCAGGCTGGAAGTGCCACATTCCAATTTGAGCCATAAATATGTGTTTCATATTTGACTGGATCATGGAGAACTTCGGGGAGCCATGCAGAGCTAGAGCTGCTCTGTAGCCCTGGTGCTCCAAGGTCTTCAGATAAAGACCAATCACTAAAATTACTGATGCCCTCTGAAATAAATTCAGTGACTGTACTACAGGCTTAAGCAGCCATTTCTGGGCCCTGAAATGGTGCTTTGTGGATATGGGCTGAAATCTTTAGTGTGCCCAATTATTGCAACATATATGGTCAGCACAATGATATACAGGAATATCAGATGTTAGGTTGTCCCTAGTTCTTCTATGACTTAAGCATGAACATCCTCCTTCTTAGCTCCCCCAGAGACACAAATCATTTAAAGGACAAGAAGGATGGTAAAGCAGTAGATGAACCTCCTATCCTAGTCTTCTCACTGTTTGTGTTGGCTGGATGCCCGCAGAAGTGGGCATGACACCAGCCTAAGGACAGGTTACTCACATTTCCTCCACCTGCCAAAGAGCTCTAAGACCTGCTGTGTCTTAGCCACATGATCAGTCCTGCAAGACAGATGCTGAACAGACATTCAAGAGGTCTTATAGAAATGAGTAAGGTGGATGGTCTCTGAGGTCCTTGAGTTTACCTGTTGCCTTTAGAGGTGACTGGGGAGCCATTTAGGAGAAGAGGGACTGACCCAATTGTTAGTGGTACTTCAGGGTCCTTCACAGACATAAACTAGCATTCACATGGGCTTTGTTTTTTGTTTTGCTTGAAAGGTGCCGGAGAGATGGCCTTTGAGCTGTGAATCTCCCAAAGTTGCTGTGTTGCCTCCACATAAACCTCTTCTGAATGCAGCACCATCCCTTACTGTTACACTTTTTCTTCCTGTTTCAAGTCCCACTGTAAATAACCTGATCACAGAGATCTCCTTTTAACCACTTATCAGAATATAGGTGCAACCTTGTTGGCAAATCATAGATAGTAGAGGACAGCCTAGTTAAGGGAAATATTGTATGTGGTCTGTGGTGCAGACTGCCTGGCACAAGTCCTCTGTCCAGCCTGTAATTCTGTAGGCATAACTATCAATTAAGAACTAGCAAGACAAAGAATGAAAACCAAGACCATTTGGCCATAACATGGGGATTTATTTTTGTAAGACTAGGCTGCATGTGCATGTACATATACATATATGTGTACATGTATGTGTACATGCATATGTGTATTTACATATACATGTACACATTTATTAGTAAACATAAAGTTGTGTGTGTGTGTATCTCCTGTCAAAGTAAGTTAAAGATTATCAACGTAGGCAGAAAAAAAAAAATACAGGAAAGAAAGGCAAGATTAGCATCAAGGCCTTTGATACTATTAACAGGGGTTTCAGGAGGAACTTCTTGACAGTTAGTATTTGGTATCCAATGAAAACTGTTTGAGAACGACTTTGCTGGAAAGCCATTGAGGGAAGCCAGCCAGATATTAGGTAACTCAAGACTGCTCGGGAAATCAAAACAAAGTTACAGGACCATTAGCTCAGCGCTATGCCTTTGGCGGGAGAGAGGACTGTGGAGAAGGGGCCTCCAAGCCTCCTAAGTGGACTTTTTTCCTGCCTTATCAGTTCCAGTGGGGACATATGTTATTTGGAGAGAGCACTACCATACAGCTTCCTGTCACAAGATGGAGTTGGGGCATTTTACCTGCTTTGCCCATCTGATGAAATCTGTTATCCCCTATAAGTCCCTGCTGTGCCTGTCCTGCAGAGGGTGGGCATGGCTGTACCACCCCTGTCGCTGATGGAACTGGCGACAGGAGTGACCTCCTCTGTTTCCACTCCTTTATTAGCCACTAGAGGGCACGGATGCTCAGGACTTGGGCTCACCTCTCTGTCCTCCTCAAGAACTCCCCCAAAGAAGCCATCTAGACAGGGCCAGGCGCTTCCCTCCAGCTGCGTGCTCAGGCTCAGCTTCTCCTTCCATCTTTGGCTTCCCCCTGAGATATGCTTTTTCCGCTGGTGCCCACGTAACGTTTCCAAACTGCTGCACGCATGAAGCTAATAAACTGTGCTGGGAGACAGGTTGGCTGTCAGGAATAGCACGTTGGCCACTTTGGCCCTCGGTAGGAGCGTTTTGCCAGCCAAGCTGAAATTGCAGCTGCATTGACTTTTAGGGACATGGAGTCTGTAAACATCCCCACATTCTTTTGGGGTTGAAAGCAGGCTAGCGAAACAGTGAGGAGTTTGTCTTTAAACCGGCTGATGGATTACCTCTGCTGTTTCATGGCTTTGCTACCTGGTGGCATTTCTCCTTGCAGAGGTCCACATTTCGTGCAGCGCAGAGCAGAGCCTGCCTGTTTGCAGTCCCGGCGCCTTGCACAGTCTAAGTGCCACATTCATTGCGAAAGACTCAAAAGATGTGAACCGAGGGACTCGGACATTATTAGAAACAGTCATCATAAAAAGCAGCTTTTGTGGTTTCAGGGTGGTTATTTGGGATGTACTGTATTTGTTAGTGCTAAGGTAGCGCGGCTAGGTTTCCCCAGTATTCTCATAGTATTCTGTTGAATTTTACCAGATAAACAGAAACCTTTGCCAGCCCCAATCTGAGCACTCAGGAATTTTGCAGAAATTACAGATCTAATTCTGTTGTGTGGAGGAAGCTTATTTAAGGGAGCGGTGAGACCTCCAGTAGCGGCAGAAACATGTTAGTGATATACTAGGCTCTGGCTCAGTTTGAGTGACTGCAATTCCTGTTTTTCTCATTGAAACATGAAAGGCTTGTCTGCATGGGCAGTTTATAACTGTTCAAACTTTGTTGTTTTGCTATAACAAGTGGCCCGTCCACCCAGCCCCTAACTTTGATGTGACTGGTGGACCGCTGGAGACTTATACTGCAGTAATACTTATGTGGTCACATCTTCATTCCCACATATTTTGGTGGTCCCCTAGCTGCCTTCCTCTTGCTTTACGCCCTGTCCCAGCTTGTTGCTTTAATTAACAATCTGTTACTTGTTGCTAAAATACTGATGTCCTTCTCTGAGCATACAAGCTCCCTGAATCCACCCGTCTCACCGGCTCCTGAGGCCCCGGTGCTGCTGTGCAGCCAAGGAGGACCAGGGAGGTATCCTGGGATGGGATCTGGGGTGGGCTGGTGGAGGTGGGAAATGACTGGCTGTGGGGCCCCTGTTGCCCAAGTAAAGGAGCAGCATGTTCCCAGTATTCTGGCACAGACACTCTGACTCGATGATTCGAAGTGCAATGCAGTGGCTTTCACCTACTTTCTGCTATATATCTTCCTGCACACCATGGGGATGATGCCACCGTGCATGGCACAGAGGAGAGGATCACCTACCCTCAGGGCTGAAACTGGTGGAAATCCACTCTGTGTGGAAGTGGGGTGCTTGCTCTGAACAAAAAGCCAGCCATGCCTCTGGATGCAGGCAAAGCACGGCAATCAGTGTAAAGCAATTGCAACTGGAGAATGTCACTTGGACATAAATCTTGGACAGCAATCCTGATGTGTCTGACTCACAGCCACCTAAATGCTTTTGGAGATTGAGGTTTGCGTGATTATTTGTGGCATACATCCTGTCAAGTGCCAGGGTCTCTCATTTAGTCTGCATAAGACCTTTTGGTACCAAGCCCAAGAAGCTCAACTTGAGAATAAGTGGGAGGAATCACTGGAAAAGTCACTCAGTGCAAAGCTGGTTAAGAATCCTCCAAGCTGGCTTTACTGGTGCTTTAAATTGGAATTATTGTTACCTAAAGAAGTCGCCGTGACACTGACCTAGCCCAGGAAAGGAGCCAGATGGTGTCCCTGGCAGGACAGTTTGTTGTCTGGCTGTTAGTGACTGCCGGACATACCCGGATGCATTTGCTTCTTGTTACCGGTCCTGTTTAAATTACACTCTAAGATAGCAGAACACAGAAAGGCAGCGAACATGTTCTGTGCTCCAGAGCCTGCGACTTCTATTTTGAATGAAGGGCCCTGTGGTAAGAGTGATGCTGTAGCCATTCATCCTCCTGGGGAACAGGCACATGGACATCGTGCTGGGGACTGAGGGAGGATCTTCACAAGAGAGCGGGAGGCTATATCCAGGCATATTGCTATCGTTTGATCAGGACATTTACACAATGCGGTGCTGTCAGCCATCTCAAGACTTGGTATGTAAGACCGTTCCAAACTGGCAAACACAACTGGGGGCTCCTGTTTTGAAACACAGCAATTGTGCTGATTTATAGCTTTGGGAAAACTGAGTGAAATAATTTGAATTGGTTGGGAGCTTTGTCTTTAAACAGATCTTTTTTCTTTTTTTTTTTTTTTTTTTTTTCCCTGGCTTTTTGGAAACCACTGATTTGTTGAAATCAAAATGTTTTGTGAAATGGGTGGGTTTTGGCAAACTGATGAAACCCATGCAGAGTTCTGAGGAAACCTTTCCTGCCAGGAAATCAGCTGCCATCAGAAAATTATTTGGTTTCTTGACAGCTCACTTGGCTCATTGTCAAGGTGCACAGCTCCGGCGCTACCTTATGTACAGACTGGGTTTCCTCAAAATGCAGGGTTGGGCTAGTACCGCTATACGGGATCTCAGCCTCCAGCTTGGGGACATCATGGCTTCCAGGCTTCCTGGCAGTGGATGAGGAACTTGCAAGCCCAGCGAACTGCTTTTCCCATACTCCGCAAATCTCAGCTCAGTGGTGGTCCCAGAGTTTCTCTTTGAAATATATGAACACAATGACTGTCATTGTAAAATCCGTGTGGACCAAGCTGCTGCCGACAAATCTCCACAGCTTCATAGAGAAGGCATCTTTGCGGTCTATTGGCAAAACAAATAAACAAACAAAATACGGATATACAAAATGAAGTGACTTCTGCTAAAGCCTGTTCTAGGGGCAGTGTAGAGCTCTGAAGTGGAAGTGTCATTGCAAGAATGGTCTGTTCAGTGTTTGCCACAACAATGAGATCACTGTGTCTTCGGCAGAGATAGCCTTATGAGAAAAGTTTTTTAAGGTTTGTAGGTGGAATAAAGGGCCCATTTACAACCCTCCATGGGAAGAGGAACTAGGTTAAACAGCACAGGGTATGAAATTTCCTCTGGGACAAGAGGCTACTCTTTTTAGGGCTTAGATGGGACTCAAATGGTATAGTACAATCACGTTCCTTCTGGGGGTGAGCATCACCCCCAGCTCTTCTCAGGCCATACAATACAAAGGGTTTGCCTGCACAGCAGAATCACCCTATGATTTTATCAAGGTCTGGCATCCCTGCACTGGCAAGCCAAGGTTGCAATAGCAGTAAAAATGACGCCATATAAGCTTTAGAAGAAGCGTTTAAGCAAAGTGTATTGCCAGTGTTTCTAAAGCATTTGAACCCTGTTATTAGCATATGATAACATTCAGGGTGCTGCATTTTCCTGGCCATTGTCCTCCCTGGCAGGCAGATTACAGCAATTCAGGCACCTTTGTTTTGCTGAGCAGAACTGCTCCTATTGAGAGCTTTGCCCAATCTCAGGTACTCATCAAAAAAGGAATGAATTTGGACTCAAGCTAATTGGGGATATCTTCGGGAAAATGCATAGACACAAAGAAGCAAGTCCATGGAAGGGATGCTCATGTCTCTTTGTCACGCCTTCTCAGCTATCAAAAGAGAATGAGTGCCTTCAGCGATGCTAAATTATTTGTTGCCTAATTCCCGCTGAAATCCCTTTATTTTCCTTTGAGGTCGAAGTTGCCTCTGGTGAGAGCCTGAATAAAAAAAAATGAAAAATACTCTACTAAGTAGATTATCAGCCATATTTCCTACTGAGTTTTCGTTGCTCCACCTCTTCATACACCATTATGTCATGTATAGTGATAATCTTTTTCCAGCTGACCTATATGCAGCATAAAATGATTAATTTGATGACAGTATTTATGGCATAATATAAAAGTTGTGTGTAGGAGCCAGGAATGGGGAAACACTTGGAACGAAGTCAAATACAGTCAGATTAAGCATCTGAATGTCCATTTCAATCTTGCAGTCTTCATTCAAGTGAAATTCCCCTTGGAAGGCAATTTAGGCTGAGTGAATTGCAAAATGAGAAGCCTTAATCAGATTTCTGTAGATTGGAATTGATCTCTAATAGGTTTTGTTTGTAAATGGAAAACCTTCGCTATTGTAGGTGCAGAGACAGCCTTTGTGAGGTCTGACATTTGCAGACAAATCTTGCTTTGACATTTCCTTACTATACCAAATGGTTTGTAGTTTTTCCCCTGTCTGGTTTCTTGGAACAGTGCAATAATCCAAAGTGGCATTATTAAATTCAGGGAGATTGGCCTACCAGAGTCTCTTTTCCAGAGGTAACTTCAACTGATTCACGAGTAATTGCATTAGCAGGAATGCGAGAAATCAGAGAAATCAGAGAAATGGAAAAATTCCTTAAAATCAGGATATTCCAACCTGTAGAGTGGGACCTGGCATGATGAACTCACAGACTTGAACCAAGTGGTTTATTGGCAATGCGAGAACTTGTTCCATGATCAGCGAAACCAGTGAAGCTTGGCATCCCCTGAATTTGTGTCTTATGTTTACTTTTTTCGCTTGGTTTCTAATGCCTTAAGAGCTCAAGTAGTCATAAAAGCTCTTCTTTGTAAAGTCTCTGATATCAAATAGGAGGAGAGCTCCCACTGCGGTACTAATAGTCTCTCTCCCCTATGCAGATACCAGTTTTTTGAAACGCACGAGGACTCAGAAAAGTTTAATCCTCTACCCTGTTGTTAGATATGATTGAATTGGCTTACAAGTAGAATGCATATTTGGAAGATCACACAGATAATCATCACTCCCCCCAGGCCACATACACACTGCGCAATTATCCCAATTGTGGGCTTTTTTATGAAATTATGCTAAAAATAGCTCTAACTACAGACCATTAGTGTGACTACCATACTGGTCAAGATAGAAACTATGACAAGGATTTGCCAATTTCAAGCTGAAAACTGAGGTCAAGATACTCCTGAAAAATGCCTTCTTTAAATTTAAATTCCCAAAAGCAATTATAATCTATTAAAAGTGTTAAAGGGAGGATCGCCGTCTTTGACAGTAACAGAGTGCAGTATTACTAACAGTGTATGAGGAAAAGCCAACCAAGATTTATCCGTGTTGTGTGCAGACGTAACTGTACACATCTTTGTTTCACTTGATTAGAAGCTGGTTGTCATAACACCAGTCTGTCACTGATTTCTAATTGGTATAAATATACGGTATTAGCTGTATTATAATAATCTTTTACATACCACCTGGGATGTTGTTAATAAAAAGCCAGTTTGCATACTTTAGTAGAGAGGGAGCAATACTGGTGCTTAAATGGATGAATAAGGGGATGAATAAGGCTTAAATTATGATTTGTTGCCTAACAGTGGTTGATACCAGTGTAGTTTACCCCCCTAGAATTTGTTGCTACGCAAGATCACAGTAATTTTGGGGGGAAAAAAAAAAAAAGAGACAATGTATTTTGGGAAGATCTGTCACAGTGGAGTCCTCCATTTCATAGTAAGAAATATCTAAATGTCTTATAACTGGGGCATAAATAAGAAAAGTTCAGCTCTGAATGTCAACATCTTTACAATAGTTCTTTTAGCTGGTTTTATGTGGTAGTTGAATTTAAGAATGTTTAAATTAAATGCCATGCTTTATTAATTAAGTGTAACAATATTTATCTTAATTATCTCTGGAATGGGTTGGGGATCTTAGACATTATTGAGTAGAACACACACAGACTTGAGCCCAAACAGAAAGGAAATGTTCATTTAATGAAGTTAAAAAGTTTGCGTCATAGCACTTTATCATTTGCTGAAATGTAATTGTCTACAGTGCTACTGTCTACTGTGCATTGCCATAGCGCCCAGCTTTGTCTTCTGTTGGTGCCCATCTCTCTCAGAAGACAGCTGGATGGTGCCCTATACAGGATGAGCTTATGGGCTCATATGAGCATATTGGCACGAGAAATCCACAAAGATAATATATCTTAAATAGATGTGTTCCGTGGGAAAAAGCTCTAAAAAGGCAGAGAAGGTGTTCCTTTGTGATGATACATGAATACTGGAGGCCCACTTGGTTACTGTAGGACTTTCAGAATTCATTTCTTGTTTCAGTCTCATAGAAGCTATAAAGGGGACAAAAAGGGACAAAATAGAACGGCTGAAACCAGACTGCTTCTTTGCAATGTGCCTGAGAACTTTAAAAGACAGTGGCAAGACAGGAGAAAGCCTACACCCAGCTGAGATCAAAAGAAGTGCAGTAGCTTAAAAAGGGAACTCCTACAAGAGAGGCTGTAAAGTTGTTTGTGGGAATAACATGCATTTTGGTCATATAACTGGGTGTCTGAGAGAGCTGGGACAACCATAAAGGGATGTAGAATGCATGCTGTTTTTTTTAACATGCTTTTTTATCTACATAGTTTAATCCTGTGGTTAACTTAAACAATATTCTGTTCTGCTTTGTCCCTGCTTTTCACACAGTTCTCAGAAAGGAGGTGCAGCTGGTGCCTGAACTTGATCAGAGCTGTTGAATGCACAGAGCTCGATACAAGAACAGGAAATGTGCTGGATTTCACCCCTACCAGTAGCTCCTACAGGAGGGGTGGTAAAGGAAGGCCTTTTGGGACACCACTGATATATTGACACATAGGTGGCAAGTGTCACCAATAAAGTATGTTTTCTCACTGTCCATTTTTCCCAATTGAAAGTTCGGCGCTGTTGAGCTTTTCGCTAAAAGGCAAAGTTGTTGACACACACTTGAAATGTAGACAATGCTGTTTTTAAAATGGCAGTCCCTTTGTAGGTACCTGAATTAATTAATAGGTTACATCTCTTGATATTCATTGGATTAATTTTTCCTATCTTAACAAAAGAAACCAGAGCAATAACAATTATTCTCTTCAAGCAAGGCCTGGGGGACCTCTCAAGGTCTCTCTCCTCATAGTTACTTGACCTACTTGACTGTGGGTTCTCACTTTCATCAGATCTTTCATTTACTTCTTCTAGCTTAGTCAGTACATCATCTTTAAGGCCATGATAAACTTCAGCATATAACCTTTTGGACCCCTCAGATAAAAGGTGCCAATTACAGCTGAAACCCCCTTAGACCTTTAGGCAAGGGCGTAACTCCAGAAAAGAGTATGAGGCTGTGAATGCTGCTCCCATGACAGTATGCAAACTACCTCTACATTTCTTGCATTCCTCTTGGCTTGCTCAGAGAGGTTTCCACTGAATTTGCTGGCTTTTGTAGACTTTTATCTTTCCCCATGAAAAGGAGTCAGGGTCCCCAGCTTGTGGTTGTGGGTTACAGCGCACAACCAGGGCCTAGATCCATCCCACCTCATTTTATTCCTTTGACAGTGGCAAAATCAGAGTAATGACTGTGCAGTTCAGAGAGGCTACATGGGAGTCCTACATGTAAGATCTTTGTCAATCTCTGAAGGTGTCTTGCCTCTTTGCATTGATTACAGAAAGAATTTGGGGCGAACAGTCTTGAAATTCCCAAAGTTGTGTGGAATAAATGTTCAAAGGGGTGCCTAAATTTGGAGTGTTGCTATGCTTGATATTGCAGTCCCTAGAACTCTTTTATTCCCTTCAGGAACTTGTCATTTCAGTGCTGAACTTCTTGGTTTCTGTAGACCCTGGATTAATATCTACGGATCACTTCATATGCCAAAACATCTAGTGCTGTGTGAGATGTCATAGTGTGTCCAGTATAAAGATGGCAGACCCAAGGCTGGATCTGTGCCTTTCTGGAGAAGCAGCTGAAGGCCATAAAAAGTACTTTGTGGCTCTTCTTTTTTGGCAAATGAATTCATCCCCTACTAGTATGAACTGAATTTGTAAGAAAGAGGGGGAGTTAGTTACCTTACATTCTGGCGATTCCAACTTTTGCACCTCTGGATATCATCGCTCACATGTTATCCCTGACATTGGATAAATATTACAGTAGATGTATCTCACTGAGGACTTCCAGCCTCTGTTGGTGCACGGTGGTCTGTGTTAGCCCATCCCTATAGACTAAATTGTATGTTTGAACAGATGCAGGTCCTGGAAAGCTGCTGTCTATTAAAAATATGTATTAATAGTTTCCTTGATCTCCCTCTGTGATACCATAGGTCATCAAAATATTTCCTTAGAACAAAAAATACTCATCTTTTTTGTAAAGAACATCTTGACAGAAACACTACCTCACCAAACTATCCTGCACCAGCGTGCTTCCCTTCTCTTTCTTTGAGCAATGTTTCACTGTCAGATGTAAAACAGATGTTGTGAATTAAGATAATCTACCACGTCTAAAAAAAGTCATACAGAATAAAACAACTGCTCTGTATTTGTAGCTAGAGCTATCTGAGATGGATAGAAAGACCAACTGACTAGCAGCAAGAGGGGCAGCTGTAGCAAACTACCAAGCTGCTGTGGTTTAACCCCAGCCAGCAACTAAGCATCACCCAGCCACTCGCTCACTCCCCCCCCCGGTGGGATGGGGAAGAGGATCAGAAGAGTAAAAGTGACAAAACTTGTGGTTGAGATAAAGGCAGTTTAATAAGTAAAGCAAAAGCCGCACCCACAAGCAAAACAAAACATGGAATTAACTGTTTCCCACCAGCAGACTGGTGGTGTTCAGCCACCTCCAGGAGAGCAGGGCTCCATCACACATAATGGCTTATTGGGAAGACAAACTGCCGTAACTCCAAACGTTCCCCCCTTCCTTCTTCTTCTCCCAGCTTTATACACTGAGCGCTGAGCATGACATCATACGGTATGGAATATTCCTTTGGTCAGCTGGTGTCAGGTCTCTCAGCTGTGTCCTCTCCCAATTTCTTGTTCACCCCCAGCCTACTCGCTGGTGGGGCAGTGCGAGAAGCAGAAAAGGCTTTGACTCAGTGTAAGCACTGCTCAGCAATAACGAGAACATCGCTGTATTATCAACTGTTTCCAGCACAAATCCAAAACATAGCCCCATACTAGCTACTAGGAAGAAAACTAACTCTACCCCAGCCAAAACCAGCGCACAAGCATTTAACATTCCCTCTTCTTTCCTTCTCAGTAGTCGTAGCTCAGTAACTTTGTGTTCACGGTAAACTCTTTCGAACTCTTTATACGTGGGCTGGGGGCAAGACAAGCATTCTAGACAGATCAAAGCCATACCGGATGAAGTCAGGATAGATCAAACACTCACAGGTGAATCAGATCAATGAAACATATCCAGGCAAAATAAACAAAGACCTTATTCAGGACTTCAAATGATTTACTGCTGTCTTTGCGCTGCTCTGGCTGCAGCAGCACACCTTCCTTGTGTAGGTGCAAGTCATAACAGTTCCCCAGGAAAATAAACCAACTTCTTGCAATCAAAATTTTTAATTAACCAGTCTGATCCATGCCGTGAGCATGTGAGCGGCCTTCTGCATGACCAGCTTGAGTGCAGTGGGATTTCTTGGTGCAGCGTCAACACCGCATGGACACGGCTGTGCTGTGACCGGACAGGCGCTGGCCCCGGTTGCAGGATAGGTGCACACATGCAGTTTGGCACCCAGTGGTTAAAACTTGCCAGAAGCGCAACCACGGGTCCATGCAACGTCAGTCCAGCCGGAGGTGGGTGCGGGGATAAAGATCGCTTTTATGGAGAACTATTTCCAGTAGCTGGTTTTCCAGCCTCCCATTAGCCTGGATAACAGGGAAGTGACAGTATTGGCAAAGACACTGCAATGCTGCTATACTTCATGCTTGCGCTAGCGTTTTTGCTGGTATAGGTATGACATGAAAGAAATTGCAATTTTAGCTAAATCTCTATGCAGGTAGAAGTGTAGACCTGGTCAAACAATGAGAGAAACATTTTAAAAGATGCTTAAATCAGTTATAGTAAATGTACAGGTGAAAGTGGCCAATTTCCTCTGTAGCCAACCTTCATACTCGTACTATGAGCTAAAGATTGGCAGAAGACTTGGAAGTTGACAAAAAAAGGACTTTTTTTTCCTATTTCCTCCTTTCCCCTGAATATTTGCAAGCTCCAAAGACTTCGGTGCATGCATAATCTTTAAAAACAGAAAGGGATTTTATATTTACAGTCTTTTTGTGTGTACTTAGTGAGGTGGATTCCTATCACTAAAAGAGCTGACACATGCCAGTTATCTATTTTGACTTATGGCCTTATACAGCACAGAAATTAATTCAGACTCGTTTTCTTTGTTTCTCTTTTCTGTTACATGGTCAGGAAGAACATATGTACTCTGAAGTAGTTAAAAACCACAATTACTGGGTCTGCATGATTTGTCATGGTAATAAAAATGTATGAAAATGATTAATGCGGTGCAGGAAAGCAGTGCTGGGATCAGATCACCATAGCACTTTTAAAATGTGTACCTGAGTGTGTTTTATTCCATATATGTTGGAGACTGCCTGATGCAAATTAATTTTATAGAAACTTAAGCAGATAGCCACAGCTGCACTTCACAACTGCCAGAGATTGCTGTAGCTGGCAATTTTCCAGCAATCCTGCCAGGAAAGAACTCAGAAGTTTACCACAAACAGCTATGCTGAGGCAGGCTCCAGGACTGAAATAAACTGGCTGTCAGTTTACCATGGGGTTACTCATAAATGTATTGAATATTGGATTTTGAGTCAGTTTTGAAGTCAGGTTGTTTATCACTCCAAAGAGACACGTTAGAAATCATTCTATCAAAATTCATTACTGGAATTAATTTTAGGTTATTCCATTGCCTACAAGATTTGACATCTTTTGCCTTCCATAATATTTATTCTGGTTCCCAAATGACAATATCTTATGAATTACCTCATAGGTTTAAGGAAGAAGTAATTTTTGAAGTATTGCTTTGGCTAAATATTTAAGCCATTTGTGACTATAAGTTAAGCTTTTAATTTAAATGATAAAATGCACATTCAGCAAACTGAGGTGCCTCTTTTAGCCTTACTATTTATTGTTCTTATCATATTATTGGCAGAGAAATGAGGTGAGTGAACTCAGAGGACAGGCCTGTCAGGGTTCAGGAGGCAAACTCTACAGAGACAGCCTTATGCTGAAGCCTTATGCCTCTAAAACTACAATTTATAGCAAAGACACTCCTGGCTTAGGGAGGCAACAGGTCTTGGCTCTTCTGCAAATCCGTGGGATTTTTGCACAGCCTCAAAGCAGGATCTCAAAGCTGAAGAGTATGGGCAATGACGGAGAGTGAAGTCTGCTCCACGAGGTTTTAATAGTTAATTGAACGCTTCAGAATGGTTTTACACCCAGCGACTGAGAGCCCAAGCAGACCCGTGTTTTCCTTCTGTTCATTTATCGATCCATTTAATCTAACCTTTGAAAAATGTTTGTATCTATAGATACTGTGCCTCCAGTCACCTCGGTAATAAACAAGGAGAATATTTGAGGAAGGAACATGAGTAAATAGTAAATTGTTCTAGTAAAAGCTTGAGGTGATGTTTACTTTTCTTTTTTGATTCTGCCTTTTGTGAGACATTGCCTACAGTCAGAAGCAAACAGCTTTGTGAACAAGTGGGCACAAGAAATTAGGCAGAGGGAAAACGTGTGTGCCTTGCTGGTAGCTAGTCTTGCTTGTCCTAATGGATGTGATTGGCTCATTTCTGACTGCAAAGTACGGTCTCCCGCTTAGTTAATTTCTTATTTTATAACTGCAGTGAACTGTGAACTGAAAAGATAGGAAGAACGTGTCAAATTAAAAATGCTTACTGGGTCTTCTCAGTTTGCTGTAAGGAAAAAAGCCCCAAAGCAGGCAAATGTGGTTAGTCTAGGAAACTACTCTGTCATTTCTTAATTCTCAACAGCTTAAATCAGGAATTTGTCTTAACTTCATGCTCAGCTGGTTTCCAAGTGTAGGAGCCAACAAAGCCTTCCGGAGGCTGATGAGGGCTGTATTGGCATGGCTCTGTGCTTGTCACTCAGGTTTGGGGGCATTAGGACAAATCAGTGGTGTGATGCATTGCTATAGGTGCTGCGTCCCCATGTTGACAAATATCAGCATATGGCCCTATCCACCCCATCTCTGTTGCCTGAGGACCCCAGAGCCATCCAGATCTGAATCACTGTGTGAGTGCGTCCTGCAAACACATGGTGGCCACAAAACTGAGATGGATGTCCTGTTCTTCAAAGCTATGACGATTTATACACTGATACAGCTCTTCCACCTCTTCTCCCTCTGCTAAGTACCTTGTTTTAGGACCCAATAGGAGTGAAATTTATTTTAGACAACTTCCTAAAACAGTATTTATTTTTGAAGATCTGTGGAGAACTTAAGAAGAATGATGCTATGCTCTGATCACTGGGGAAAGTGCCTGGATGGGGGGGATTAGCTGCATCCCAGGCAGAGGATGGGGTTCGTTCATCAGCGACATTTCTGCCGATTCCAGCCATATTCAGCTGGTGGTGAATTTAGACCTTGAACTTAAAATAGCACAGACCTTACTGAATGAGTCCTGTTTTATCTAAGCAGGTTTGTGTATTTCTTCCATAAATCAAGTACTTACATAGCGTTCACCCATACAGCCTTGAAGCAGGTCACATAAATGAAAACCTAATCCAGGGTAGTGCTGGCCAGGATTTCTCAGTAGAATATTTCTTAGCTGAGAAATAAGAACTTCTGGAAGCTACAGGAAGCACTGACATTTGTGGGTGAGACAGTGAGCAAAAATGGATGAGAAAAAGGAGAGCAGCCATCTCACAAGTGGCTCAGGGGACACAGGGAGGACATCTCTAAAACAGGCCTAAGCTTCGGGGTCTGTATTCCTAGGTGGTCAACAGCAGATAAGCCACAGGAAGATTTTTTCCACATTTTGTAAATTCTCGTAGCAGGCAAGAAGGGCACTGTTGCTTTAGGCAGGAGTTAGATCACTTACCTGAGCTGATGAGACCCAGATGAAAACACTTCCGATAGAGCTGGTGGTTATTTTGGGCACTTGTCTGAGCTCTCATGCTTTCCATATCTCAATTTCTTTCCAGTATGAAATGATATTGAATTTTTAATTTTTTTTTTTTTTAATTGAATAAGCATTATCATTTCCATCCTGTCCTTCAACCATGTATAAGTTTTTCTGTATCGTGGCTGGACGTGTCATTCTGATAAAGGCAGGGATCACAGGCTAATAGAGAAACTACCCTGCCTCAGGCAGCCCTTGCCCAGCTCTTGCTCTCCTCTCCCTGAGCCTTGTCCAGCCCTGCCAGGAAGCAGAACAGGGCGAAGCTACAACTCTGTCAACCAAGAGGGGTTTGCTGAACAGCTGTAGATAAGAGAGGACAGCAGCAAGGCAAAGAGTCCAGGCCTTCTGCTTTCTCCTTGCTGCTGTGAGGTGGAGTCAAATATTTTGATATAGAAATTGCAGGGAAGGTAATTTTGATAGGTTTTAGCAGAGAAAAGGGCTAAAGGAAAGAGACCACAACTTCTGCAAATAAAATGGCTAACTGCATCGCAGCCTCCAGTGGTCTCAGGCACCACGACCTTAAGGTAGATGTTAAAAAAAGTTTTCTGGAAAATCAAGCATAGGGATCACAAGATACATGTTAGGAGAATAGATAATTCACAAATCTTACTCGTTTACAAAGCATATCTCAAAACTTTTAGCATTTCTCTGCAGATCGTAATTGCTCGTGGCAGAGGTGGGTAGGGGGACCTGCACTGGGAACAGAAATGTTTAGGCTGGGACTTTTAGTTAAACCAGTGAGAAAACATCCATCACTGTCCTGCTTTTAGTAAGACATCCTACCCAAACTTACAGGACTAGGGTTAGACGTCATGAGGCTGCAGTTCTTTTTTATAATGCTTTTTCCAGGCTGGGGTATCATCTGTTCTTGCTTGTCAAATCAAGTACTTAGTTCTTAGCAGGCAATATCCTGAAGTTAAGGCAAGCAGCTATTTAGACAGTATCTTCTACGTAAAACCAATGATGCAAGTTATCATAGGGAGGTGCTTGTTGTTGAAGCCATGTTAGATATATAAGACATGACAAAGAATCATGGAAAGAGTAGGCCTACAAAGTGCAAAGCTTACTAGTCCTGGATGTCCCAAGTATGTTTATATATTTGTCTGGCAGTCATCTTGGTGGCTCCATGACTGACATCTTAATTAATGAAAACACGTGCTCTGGCCGCCACACCACATTGATGATGGTTTTTATTTGAAATCTGTGAGCGAGGGAGTAATTTCCATGAACAGTCTGCAAAATTATCAGATAGATTGTCTTGCAGGCAGGGATTTTAGTGCGACACCGCAGAACAGGCTGTTCCTGGCCAGCAGACCTGGGGCGTAACGCCCCGGCTCTGCTTGTTCTGGAGGCAGCTCTGGTAACACAGAGAAGGGGCACCAGGGCAGCTGCCCCAGACTGCAGCTTACTGGTTTCCTTGGGTTTTTCACGTGCACATGTGAATCTGGCACCACTCCTGACATGGCCTGTCCTATCCATGTGGTGGGAAAGAGACATCTCTCCATTTTGCGTACAAGTTTTTAAACAGTTACATTTGGACATCTGTTCCTTTTGCACCTTTCTTCTCTGCAAAGCCGTAATACCATTACATGAACCCGCACAGGCTTACATCTCTGGGAATGTGCTTCTTGCTGGTTTTTTATCTCCTGCACGTACACTTGGGTTTAATGACCTTAAAGGCCTTTATTTTAACGCAGCTCTTCACGGAAGGGACTGAAGCTGATGTTACAAGTTTATGAGTTTATGACTCAGAACCAGACCTAAGCTGAGAGAAAGAGGGAAAAGAGGTTTTCTTATAAAGGCCTAATTTTATCTATAGCAGTAATAAAACCTACTAAAGTCAGTAAAGCTAAATGTAAGTGAGGCTGATCTCTTGCTGACTTTCCTACCTTTTCTCTGCTTTGGGACAATTTGTGCTCATATTATTACTATTGTTCCTGGGAGCAACTGACAGCTTGCAGGCAGGAGCCTTCTGCCTTACTCCTTTCCGCATCTCCTTTTGCTCTGGTTTGTGCCCCATGAAATCTCAGCCATGGACTCATAGAGTTTACTGGGCTTTCTTCTTGAAACTTGGTATTTTCTATATCTGTTCCTCTCTCTCATTTTTTTAAGGACTGTGAACTCTCTCTTTTCAGGAGTTCCATGACCTGACTCATCTTCCATCTTTCTCTATGCCTTATAATCAGACCAAGGTGAGTCTTTACTCCCATTAACTTTCTTTCTCTTTCTGTGTCAAAACAGTTTACCCAACCCCTTCTCTGAATTTGCGCACCACTTATGATTGACTTCCTTTCCTGCCAGCAGTTCAAATCCCCCACTGACACCAAATATGGTGTTTAAATGATTGTCCTCTTCACTCTTAATAAACATCATCACCCTTATCTTCCTGGTCAATGGTTTTTAAGACTCCCCTGTGAAAGCACCGAGGAAATCTTCCCCCGTCCTCAGCCACCCAGCTGCTCAGCTTCCTTCAGACCCTCAACGCAGGCAGATGTATGCATCAGAGAAGACGATGCCTTCTCCCTTTCTTTTCTGCCTGCCTTTAAGAGCCACTTGGCAGATGGGTTTTCCTGCCACCCTTAGGTGACAGTTGCCATCCACCTCCCCATCTTGGTGACCCTGGGGAAGAACGTCAGAGTCTCAGAGCAGGGGTGGTCTGTGGCTTTTCTTCCTCTGACACCAGAGCCTGATGCTCACTTGCTGCCAGGACACGATATCTGCAGTTTCACAGGTCTACAGAGTGGTGAGAAGAAATCTGGAGCAAGACCTGCCTCCAGAACCTCCTCCCTCCTCCACAACTGGTCCTATCACAAATCTCTTTTCCTCTTTATTGTGTCTCTCTCTTCTGCTGATTAAATCATACTGTTTCTCAGTTTGGAAAAATGGTAATGGAGGCAGACTATGGCATAGTTCTGTAAAACTAGGGTGGTGCAGGGAAAATGAACAGGGACTGATTGTTTACAGTCTCTCAGAACATAAAAACTTAGGGGGCACCCAATAAAATTGTCAGGCACAGTTTAAAACAGGCAAAAAAGGAAAACTTTTTTGTGTGGCCTGTAGTTACACTGTGGCCAAATAAATTAAATAAATAAAGTCCAAAAGGGACTGACACATTAATGGAGGATGGGTGCTTTTGTTGACTATTTGATACTATGCTCTGGATGTAATTTCAGCCTCAGGAAATCTCTAAGCTGTTCATTTTTGGAGGCTGGAAGGCAGTAAAAGGACTCTATACGCCTTAATTCTCATACTTTTGTTGCAGTATCTGCTAATAATCACTGTCAGAGACAGGATACTTGGCTAGACAGGCCTTTGATTTGACTGGCTATGGTACTTCTTACAATTTTTAATACATACTGTAGCAGCTTTGCCCAGAACTTGCAGTCACAGAGTTTATTCTTTTCTCTGTGCTGCACTCCTGTTCTTTTGCAGATAGCCAAGAATGACAAATTTGAAATAAGACTTATGACAGCAGCAGCTTGCATGGCACAAGCAGCGTGGTAACGGGTTGGTTTTCCTCATTAAGTGCTGGAACAACTTTATTTGTTGCCCATAAATGGGGTATGGACATTCAATCCCTTGATAGTGGAGAGGGCCTGGAGTTGGGATGGATCATATCTTACAGATCTCAGTCCTGTCCGACGCTGTGATTTCAATTCGTAGGTTGAAATTCAAACCATCATGTCATAACCCCAAAGCCTGCCCCACAGCCTGGGAAAAACAATGTCCCGTGACCCTCTTGTACAGCTCCAGCAGGTAAGAATAAGGATGTTCCCAGCAGCTAACGATCGGTAAGCAATGTTAAACACAGTGTTCACAGAGAAAATGGAAACGCCCTGCTAAATTCACCTGATCTTCAGGATCTGGTATGAACTCAAATCTCAGAGTAGGTAAGTGAAATGTTCCCCAGAAATGTCCTTTTCAAACCCTGCTCTGAAACGCAGGGCGTAAGGAATGATGATGCGTATGGAGCAAAGCCAAAGAAAATATTCCCTAATATTTGGAGAAATAAAGCCATTGTTTGGGGGCATTTGCACGGCAGAACACACAGAAAAATTCAGAGGCACATTAATAGAATCGGTGCAGATGTTGCTCAGCATTTTCAGCAAATACTGAGCCTTTTTCTTGTTGGCTTCTGTTTTGTTTTGTTTATTGGCTCTTTTCAATACCCCAGGGTTCTGCTGGAAGGGCCAGAAATGTAAGAGTCAGTCCTGCAAAGTGCTGAGAGCCCTAGGTCTGGCTGGGCTGGTGTAGAGGCTGATGATACCCTGCACCCATGTGCAAGGTCCCTGCTGCCGGGCAGGATCAGTCCTGCTGACAGGTGTGAGGCTGTAAGCTATTGACGCACAGATTCAACTGTCATAAGTCCCATAAAGTAGTAGCATTTGGCAGATCCTATTATTAATGATACTCTGTTTGCCAACAACGTAAAACAATAACACTTGCGAGTTAACAAAATTCAAATCATATGAAGATTTTCCTGCATTCTGTCCAAAAAGCTCTTGTAAGAGGCTGATTCATCCGATATCATTTCTATCCCAAGAGCAAGGGAAGATCACTTTCCCACTCTTCCACTGTGGGAAACAGAACCCAAATCAGCACACATTTGGTCCACTTGGTGATCGCAGACAGACACTAACTTTTTTCTAACGGAGTTTGTTTAAGCTTTGCTTGTTGCTGCTTTCTAAAGAGGCGACTGTTCTTTCGCTGTAAGGGTGCTCATATGGTAGAAATCCACCTAATCAGATAGATTTGAAAAACAGCAAAGAACTATTTTCCTTGCTGCCTCAGAGCCATGTGTCTGGCCTGAAGGTCCCTGTGGATTAATGTGTGAAATTCAAGCCCTGGCACTCTGGTCTTTATTTCGGGAGTTGCAAATACGTACAGAGCAAGCGTTCTGTGATTCCCCCCAAGCATTACAGCCAGACCTCAAAGCATTCACAAATTAATCCATTAACTCTTACAGCCCCCTCGGTGCCTTTCCTCCCCTTCTGTCATGAACATCTGACTAATATTCAGGACCCTTCAGGAGTCTTTTTGATTTTTCCTCCGTAGGAGGAAGCTTTGGTATCATGAACAAGGTGGCATCTTTACTGCCATCTAGTTCACTTCCAATGAGTGGGCACAAGAACATGTTTCCCCCAGGCGTACTGAGAAGTGTCGGTAGTTTCTGGCTCAGAAATCCCCAAAATACTGCTTCAGAGAAGGCAGAAGTAAAGCTCTGCCTATCCTTTTTGCTAGAGCACTTCCTGGCAGCTGCTTCCCATGGCTCTATGATCCCTGCAAACCCATACTTATAGTTTGCTGCTTTTCTATAGGGAACCGCAGGTAAAACACTGTGCGCTCCAGCGTTGGCACATTGACCCAGTTGTCTTGGGCCGTGGCTTCAGTTGTTTCCAAGATTCACCTCTTCAGAAGTTGCTTAATTACCCCTTTCATGAAAACCAAGAGTGCTCAGGCCACCCCAAATCTGGGCAGTGCATCTGTTCTGGAAGAGTCACTTGCTGGCAGCAGTTTAGGCCTTCCCATATAAGATTATTATTATTAACATTACAGATGCTTAATGTTGCATGAAGGTGTATGAAGAAGGCAGTGTTCCACTACAAAAGGTTCTTGCTGATTAATGATGAAGCAGCACAGATGGGTGAAGCAAATTCAGGAGAGGGAAGGTTAAAGCCAAAAGCATTATTTCAGATCAGTAGTGTGATCAGTCTTCACTTGCCAAATGCACTTTCTCATTTGAAGCTGAAGTGGGAGCCCAAAGAGGCCCCAGTTCTGCTTCAGATGTCTTGCACCAGTACCAAGTCCCATTGTTGTATCCGCCTGCCCGGGAATACGACCAAACAGGAGGAACTGCAGCACTTGCTTTCCAGGGCCCCCTCCGTTTATCCCTCTGGAGGTGCTGATCAGGTCCAGGACTCTCACAGTGGGGTGGCAAAATTTGGTTTGCCTACAGCACCACATAAAATGGTGGTGGTTTTGTGGGGCATGATTTAAAGCTATTTTTATTCTTTCTTGACAGATCTATGGATGAAGGCAGAGGTGCAAACATGCGCCTTGACAAGTGTATCTAAATCCTCACACAATTCTTTTTGTTCCAGTTTGTGCACCACTGCAGATGATTCTGATGTGTTTCCTCTTACCCATATCGCCACCCATTCCAATGACAGCATACCAGTGCTACATCACTGTGCTTTCTTCTGTTTTTCTTGTCCCTTGAGTGATTTCTCTGACCTGTCCTGCAAAGCAGATACCTTCTCTTCATGGACACCTAAAAAATCTTTCAGTGAAGTCATCGTTTTTCTGTCCAGGTTGGGAATGGGCTGCTTCTTTCTATGGAGAGAATGGGAGAAAGCAGAGAATAAGAGATGGGCATCACTTAGGTATCACATTAGAAGTATAAAAATTACATTTCAAAAATAGCCAGCGATGCTGTGTAAGCTCAGGATCCCTGACAGCAAGGGCAACAAGGCAACAGCACACCTGCCGGGTTAAGAACCGTGCCTTTGAGGGCCCATGATCTGTGAACAGTTGATTTGCATGCTGTATCCTATTCCTCCATCTTGCCATCTTCCCAGAGACACTGTGCATTTCTGAAGGCCCTTTCCCTTCCCTTCCCTTCCCTTCCCTTCCCTTCCCTTCCCTTCCCTTCCCTTCCCTTCCCTTCCCTTCCCTTCCCTTCCCTTCCCTTCCCTTCCCTTCCCTTCCCTTCCCTTCCCTTCCCTTCCCTTCCCTTCCCTTCCCTTCCCTTCCCTTCCCTTCCCTTCCCTTCCCTTCCCTTCCCTTCCCTTCCCTTCCCTTCCCTTCCCTTCCCTTCCCTTCCCTTCCCTTCCCTTCCCTTCCCTTCCCTTCCCTTCCCTTCCCTTCCCTTCCCTTCCCTTCCCTTCCCTTCCCTTCCTTTTCCTCTTCCTTTTCCTCTTCCTTTTCCTTTCCCACAATGAACTCAAGCTCTCAAATTGGCAATGTGTTATAAGTAAAAAAAAATATACATTGAAATGACTAATGGGACTTAGATCGATGTGGTAATGGATGTCACACCCAGACTGACCTCCATATGCTTCTTTTCACTCTGTTTTCCTCTCTGGAGAATATGATTTAAGTTTTTATCAAATGCGTAGTTGAGATCTTCTAGTTTCAAGGAAAAGTTTATTTCGTAATTGGATCTGCTATGACATTACTCAGTTTCTGAATATTGCAACTTTTTTCCACAGATTTCCTGTAATTTCCATGTATAAATTATACTTTAGAGATGAAAATCCAGATTATTCATTTTTTTTAGTATTAATTTTAAAAATATTTTTCCAGGCTGAGTATTCTAAGACTAAGGATTATAGTACTCTATCTGAGTTTTAAAAAATAGATAATTAAATCCACACATACAGATGTATTTATATAATATGGAAGAATGATTTATGAACTTCCTCCTTCAAAAAAACCTCATATGCAGTAGGGTCCTTTGCAATTTTGGAGTCACTCCTTTATTTATTTCATTAGCACAAGCCCATTTCCCTATGAAGTAAAAATATCTCTTTTTTTGAGAAAATCACTACTCTAATTGCTTCTGGCCACAGCATGATATTGCATAGAAAGGGATACTTTTCCTTTTACTTCTTCTAATCAAGTTAGCTATTTAACTGAAATAAATGAATGAAAAGTAGAAAAAAAAATTCCAAAACTGCAGTCATCAACATGAAATTAACTTTCAAACTGAGCTGAGCTGCCAGAAATGTTACTTGCTCTTGAAAACCTTCATACAGATGCACTTTGGTTCGTTTTTAAAGTCTGATTGTTTTTTACGTAATTCTTCCACTGATTAAAAAGAGATATAGATCAAAAAACTGATTTTTTATAGAATCTTCACTATTGCCTGTCATTATTTCCTTACCTTTACGACTGATACTGATGTTTTAGTGTCTTTCTCAGTCTATTAGAGAAATGGACAGGTTGAATCAGTCTTCTAATTCTACATACAATGTCAAGAGTATATTCCATTTACTTTAGAAAACACCACGGAGGTACTTTATATTAATACAAACCAAATTCTAATAACTAATCTCTTCCCATTGTAATGGGAGGAAATTTGTTTGCAAGTACAATCAGTCATTTAGAAGCCATGAACTGAAGCACTTATGATGAAAAACAATTTGTGAATGCACATTTTTTCTTTCTTTTGTACATAAAATAATTCATTTCTATCCTTCATATGGGAAAATGGAATTCAGTCTCTTCGCTCTTTAAGATGCTCAAGTGCACCCCTTATTTTAATAAATTTTGAATAAATAAGAAAAGAACTGTTAAATATCTGAATTTAAAGACAAGAAGATGTAAGGTTGCCTGGTTTATATTCTTTTCAGTTCCTTTCTTTTTTTTTTTTCATAGAGCTCTTAAGAAAATGAATTCTTTCCAGAAATTTGCTTTCAATCTGCTAAGTCAAATTCTAGCAAGTGTCCTGCAAACTGAGAAGTGCTTACCTTGAGTCTTCTGTCTAATAGGAATGGTGTTGACAAGTAGTTGAAACGGCAGAAAGACAGGAGGTAGATGCTGGGAGTAACCTTCCTCACTGGGGTTCTAATTTAAAAGTATTAAAATTCTTTGAAATCTTTACTGTGCAGTACAGGAAAGGAGCCTGAAGCACATGCTTCCTAGGCACAAGGACAACATCACACTATTTGTGGCTTACTCTCTTCTTGGCCCTTTGACCCTGGATTTCTCAGCCACACCAGTTTGGACAAAAGGAGAGGAGGGTGTTTCTTCCCCATGCTCCCGTGGGAGGTTGCAGACCTGAGCTGGAGCTGCCTTTGCTGAGGAGGGGAAAAGCCTCATGCTTCAGCTTCCTGGGTAAATGCTTTAAACCTCTAAACTGTTACATAAAAGCAGCAGTTCTGCTTAACTTCCAGGCACTGGACTTTATCCGGGATCCTGCTGTGCTTCATGCAGAAATCAGTGCTGCCAATAATCATCCAGATTTTCCAGAAGACACCTACTAGACTGGAACCCTGCGGACATGGGCGGAGGACCATCCAGTTTTGGAGTCCCAAAGAGCTGCAGGCATGAGAAAGGCACCAAAACGCTCAGCTGTGGAGGGATGGAAGCAGACCAGGCTGTCAAGCACTGGAAGCGCCTAGTAAACTTTACTGGGGAAAAGATCCGTGGTTGTGTCCCTTTTTGTCCCTTGCAGGGCTAGACAAGGTTTTATGGATTCTAGTTTTAGACTTAGACATCTCAGTTCTACCTCCTTCTCCCTTAAAGCACCTCCATCTGTTGGTGAGGTCCCCTAGATCTTAAGTATGCATACAGGCACACGCATGTAGGCACTGCCTTTACGTGAAGCTTCCCAAAACTGAGGCAAAAGAGGCTGGGTCTCTTGCAAAAGGTGTTTCAGCATGTAGGTTATTCCTTGGGAATTTTCCAAGCAGGCCATTTGTTTAAGTGTAAACATATTCTTGGCCAATTGATGGAGTCAAATGTTTTAGCAATTCCATAAAAACCATTATCTGACTAATTCTTGTCACTGGGAATTAACAGGCTGACTTCTGCCAGGATCTGCACAGAAAGGGAACTGTGTAAAACAGGATGAGGCAGGACAGAGATTTCTGCAAAGCTGGGGTTGTTTCCAAAATTGCTTACTAAAAAAATGGCTAATATTTTTTGTTCCAAGCCAATACTAACTAAAATTTCCTCTCGATCTGTGTGTCATACTGAAAAGAATTCACTAGGCACAAAAGATTTAAACGGAGATTTGTATTTTGTGCTGAATGCTCAATATTTCTTGTGGGAGGTGATAAATACTTCACTTCTACAGATTTGTGAATCAAATGAAGAAAAATCCATGTTATTGTCAGTGTGATCTGGCTTTTTATTTATAAGTAACATAAAAATTAGCAGCTCCATTTAAATCCACATGTTTGTTTTCTATTTCTCAATGCAGTTTCTTTTGTAGGAAAGATAGGTAATGAGCTACATGATATTTTTCTGAAGCAATACTGAAACTATGCGTACATTCACTCACATCTGTGCAGTCTGGCATGCTGTCACTTCAGTGTGGATTTTGGGTCTTGACTAATGGAATCACCCTCTTTTTGTCATTTGCAAAAGTAAACTGACAGCTGATGTGGACCAGATACTTCAGGGGACAGCTGAAACCAAGAGTGTGGCCCAATGGTTGGGCTACAAGAATGAGGAATGGTGGACTTTCTTGCACAAGGGTGCAGCAATTCCATAGGAAAGCAAAAATCTCAGGCAGTCTTTTCCCACATGGTTTTATCCTTCAGGGCCATAGGACATCATTTAAAAAAGCAAATCCAAGTGTCTTAACTTAAAAAGTATAAACAGAGAAACTCTTTAGCATTGGATATGATACAGCCTTTTGATCATAGGACTCTCTGTTCCTTCAACGCCTGTTCCTCCATTTAATAACCTGATATTTAGTTTTCTAATTCCTTATAGTCCCACAGAGAGCAGGAGAGAATCTTTCTGTTATCCTCCTTTCTGTGCATTCCTGGGAGAGAAGTTTGAGATGAACTTTTTCTTAATATAAGAAAGCTATAGAATTGACGCATCACAGCTTACATACATTGCACCGTCTCCACCGTGGCCTTGGCCGATCTTTCTGGCCTATGACTAACTTTGACCATGCAGTTGTAGAGACCAAGATAATTTCAGGATAGCTTAGCTCTTCAGGACAGTACAATAGAAAGAAAACTCATGCTGCTGGTGTCATTCAGATTTAAGAAAAGAAGATCAGGTAGCTTGGACTTTTTGTTACGGTGTTATGAACCCCTAAAGCATGGAAAACCTGAATTGCTGTCTATAGTTTGAAAGGGTAATCTAAGAATTAGTCAGAAATAAAGAATATCAAGAGAAAAAAAGGGAAATGAAATAAGAGAGCTTCCACCACTTTCCTGGAAATCAAGTACTTCTACACCACTAACAGTTTGGAGCAACTCTGCTGGTTTACCTGCGCTTCTCTCACCTAGCTGAGAACAGAGTATTGACTATTAGTTTTAGATGAAGAATGGTCCATGCAGCTGGCGTTCGGCTTGTTCTTTCTAGGAACTGCCCATCTTATCCTTAGATTGCTGTATTTCTTCTGGAAAATGTCATCTGTGCCTGACATGAACAGGCAATGCATGTCAAGAACATCATAACATTATCAATTCCCTTATATCACCAACACCATGAACATAAACCATTAGGAGATTGATTTGAAAAGACACCTGCTTCCAACCTGATATGACTTTGGGGTTTGACTTTTTGGGTTTGATTCCTGGACTCTGCTCAAGAATCGAGATTTTCAATTTTTTGCATCCATGGCTATTCCTTGTGTCTTGGAGATAAGGGCAAAAGGAATTGCTACAAAGTGAATATTTTATAGCAGAATATTGAATGGGGGAGCAGAGCAAGGAAAAGATAGATTTATTATATCATCTTTAAAAATGGTTTATGGAGGTTTATAGTTACATTGCTTGTGACTGACTCACATCTTTGACTCTACAGTGGCCTAAGAGCGTTGCTAATGAATCAGTCCTAGCTCTGCAAATCTTTGATGTATGCTCCTGGAGAAAAGGACATACTCTCTATCTCTGACCATATGTTAAACTTTCTGCTTCTCTCTTTATTTTATTTACGTTGACAGAGAAAAGGAAGGAGGTTTTGGAATAATCCCAGGGATGTGCAGAGACAAATGATTAATGCTTCCTATCCTATCCTAGATGTTCGATTAATTAATGTAACCTCATACATCTTGAATGAAAACATTGCATGTGTGGACCGTATTTCTAGTACTCTTCCAGATCTAAAACCTTGCAATTAGAAGTTCTGTAACGTGATGTCTTCATGGCAGGAATCGGAAGTACTCTAATTAACTAAGGTGTCAACTGCATCTGGAAAATTAAGGGTAACTGAGAGAAGGCAGACTTTTTCAACCTCACAAGGAAAATATATAAATATCATTAAGTTGCTTTATAGTCTCTAATTTTGCATCTTTAAACTAACTCAGTTGTAGAAACTACCAATATTGAAACTGATAATGCTGGAGACCAGTGATTTCATCCTGAATGCTCCTCAGTGTACCCATTTCCTGAGGGACACATCAACCATCCTTTGTTTCACTGTGGAAGACCCCACAAAATGCTTCAGACTATCCTCAGACCAGGAGGTTTGTACCTATAAAACGGGTATCTACAGCCCATAGAAAGATATTTCCACCCCTTCGCTATGTGAGGCCTGTGGCCGTGTTTTGTGTGTGTGCACTAATTGTGTGCGGCACTGTGCTGTGTGCTAGTGTGGCCACCCAAGAGTGCTCAAAAAGCCTAGTCGGCCTTCAGCAAGAAGACGGCTCTTCGTAAGAGCCAGCATCTCTTGAAATGACAAAGGATGGAGCAACAGCATGAGTTTCCAGGGCAACACTTCCATCCCCACTAATATCTCATGAGCTATAGAGCATCAACATTTCTCTGGTGCTCTGAAACTCACCCCTAGAAAAGATACTGCATAGCCACAGAGATTGAGTTGGTCAAGAAACTAACTTTTCTTCCCCAAATATATATTTTTTTTATTATGCAGTGATTTAATAAAGCATATTTATTGACTGAATCTTGAATTTACTGAATATTGAATTGATTGCTCATATTTATGTGAAATCGCTCACTGCATGGGCATTTTGTTGGATCCTGGAGAAAGTGAGTGGCTTGCATCTGTGTATCTCAGTGCTTTACAACTGGTGACTCCAATGGTAAGACAGAAGCCTCTCCTCCAAACTAGTCCTTTATGGGGCCAGAGAGGTCACCAGTCATGGAGGTGATGTCTTTCAGACGAGATTTAAAATAGAGTAATGCAGAGTAGCGGAAAGAGGGCCTGCAGTGGTTTTCTGGGTGATGTGGTGTATGAGGTCTGTAAGTTGATGGGACTGATAGGAATGTATCATGCCATAACAGACACTTTAGGCAATAAAATTAGTAATAAAAATGGTACTAGGCTATAAAGAAGTACAAGGAAACTGATGAAAATACCTGACATCTTGATATTCATTGGTTAGAGTTGCGGCTAAAAGATCTTTGCACCTTTGTATGAGGGGGTCTCACTGTTAGAAATTCAGGCTTGGCAGGCTACAGCTTTATACATTTTCATCTGCTTTAGACTGTGATTATTCATTTTGCCTATGGACTAGGCTGCCACCTGTTGCACTTTTGTGACATCAGATAAGAATAATAACACGCTCTTTCTAAATACCCATTTTATGAAACTAATGTTTAAAGAATTTTCATCTCTATCCGAAGTCAAACTAGTGTTTAATGGCTCTTTATGTAGAGATTAACTATCGAATCGGAGCTGTGCGCCACAGCCAGATCATCCACATAAATGTTGCCGTCCTTCAAAAGTAGAAAGCTCATTTCAGGCTGTCGAGCTTTGTAGTCTGTCAGACCCTGGTTCCTTCAGCAGTAAAGTAAGTGCAATAGGTGATTCGGTGCCAGCTGGCTGCGGCTGCAATAAAGTGGTCTAGCTGTGTATGTTGGAGCATAGATGTGGCTCATCCTGTCTAAGTGGACAGGAATTAGTCTTCACTTCTCAGTCTGCCATTGTTATAAGGTCCTGACTGGAAGAGGACACCAAAAAAGTCACCTTCTTACCACATCTGCTGGTAATCGGTGGTGCAGAAATGTAAAACAAGCAGGGATAAAGAATATTTTTTCCTGACTGCAAAACAAATATATCCTTAAATTTAACTCTGATGGAATCAAGATCTATTGAACTAAAGACTCAGAAATATGCCTCAGACTAGAAAATCTCTATATTCACCTTTAAGAAGATAAATGAATACATTTTCCAAAGCATGTTTTCCATATGTGGCTAAATTGCAAAGCAATTTCTCACCACTTATCACCCCAATCCATCTGGATGGCTTGCTGTACTGAAGGAAGTGGGGCGACTCTGAAAGCTCAGAAGGAAACCAAAACAATACCAGGAACAGCTTTTGACACCCCGCCACACAAACCCAGCCCTGCTGTGGCCCTGAAGACTATCGTGTTCTGTCTTAATGTTTCACAACTATCTTTGTCCAAGAAGCTGTCCTTCTCCCCCTGCCTGGCCTTCGTTCTGCAGGTTATTTAAGCACACGCTAGCTAGGAAACACACTCAGGTACGTGGTTTCCACAGGATGGACTGTGTTGCACAGGCTGCTGACCAACGGAGAAATCAGATTTAAGATTCTGTTAATGATCTTGGCACCACTAAACCAGCAATTTCCAGACAGACTTCCTGGTTATTTTCGTTCCCCTGCTGCCTCCCTTGCCTCAGCCCCCTTCTCCCCCATCACCTGCGGTGCATATGCGTTACTTCTCACTCAGGATCTTTCTCAGCACGAAACAACTGGTTTTCCTTGAGACATAATCCAGCTCCCGTTCTGGGAAGGTTTATTCCAGGGGCTGCCTCCCACTGGCAGAACAGATGAGATAGCACCGTCCTCCCTCCCATAGGTCCCCAGACCTATATCAGAGGGCTTTGCACCCTGAAATCCTGCCATCTGCAAACACCACCCCCCCCACCCACCCAAGTGCGACGGCCCAAACCTCCGGGGTTGTGCGGTGAAGACACCGCTCTGGAAATTGTGATGTAAACAACTGGGTGCACTTCTTGCTGCAAAATGCACATATGCACAAACGTGTTTTATGGCCTATCATCAAAAAACACTCACACGATCAGGTCTTGCCTGGGGGCACCCCAGGGTTCTGCTGGAAATGAGTCTACTTGTGCTTCAGTGTCAATGTAAAACCGGCCATTTATTTTTGAATGGATAAGTAGCTCCCAGAAGGTGCTTAACTCTGTCCTCTGACTACATAGGGAGGCTAGAGTGAGACTTAATTTTAAACAATTATGGTAAGGTGAGAAAACTCCTACACCCAAGATTTGTCCTCTGAATTGCTTGTTAAGCAAAGACTGAGGTGGAAGGGAACGACATTTTTCTACGTGAAAGCTGATATTACAGTATATTAACTAACCATGCAATGATCTAATATTTTATGTGTGCCTAACTGAAAAAAGTTTGAAAGACCTGTAACTTGCAGATGTATTGGTCTCAGTACAAAAACATCTCGGGACCTGAGAAGTTGTTTGCTCTTCCTTCTCTCTCAAATGTCTCGATACAAAATAAGTAGACTTTTACCAGTAGCACAAGATAAAACATCAGCTAGCACCAGCACCACAGCTCCAAGCTCAGCTGCTAAACAAACGTAGCGGCATTACTGACAGGGAAGGAATTAAAACTGTCTGTGTGGTGGTTTTTTTTTTTTTTTTATGGTTCACTTCGGGATATATTTGTATGCAACACGGCAAGCCTGAACACCGACTGGCAGAACGGATCCAACACACTCACCTTCACCTCAGGAGGGGTAGTTTGCTGTCCACAGTTTCAACCCCCAACTTTCAGAGGTGTTAAAGAGTTCAAAAATCCCTTCGGAGGTGAGGGGGCTGCAGGGAGAAGTGCAATTCTCACTCCCTTTCTCAGCACAGCACGATAAATCGTCTCATGACATCATAAAAACCGTGACAAAATCCATTTACAGTGGTGTGCCCGCAAATTTTCATTCAGCCTTCCTGTAAGTTCAGATAGGCAAACATCGACATGTTATTTTAGGAGAGGAGGTTTAAAAATACTGACGGGCGGCTGTTAGAAGGGGCCGTTGCTTTCCTGGGCCAGGAGACACGCTCGTCAGAGCCGAGGGCTTGGGCAGCACAAGAGCTTTATTGTATCCGTGCATCATACCACAGTGCTCATAAACAGTCATATTATTCATGCGTAAACACTTTATTTAATTTTAAGAGTGAGGACTTACATTTCTTTAGCTGGAAATGCAGTTGGTAGCAGTTTAAATGCGTTTTTTTTTCTTAACTAAGTGATAAAATTGTTGGTATTCTGGAGAGGAGCAAGATGATAGAACAGCCTGTTTGTCTCTGGTGTTTACTCACTCAGGACAGGGAAGGGTCTAAAGAAACATCTGGTGTCAGCTTTTTTCCACTGAGGAAAAAAAAAAAAATTAAGCCAGTAAGTTCTTTAGCCAGAAATGTGGGTTCATGAGTCATGAAAATTCAGCTAGAAATCACAGAAGTTAGAGACAGTGAAGACCAACAAGGTTTGTTCCTACGTAATCCATAAATGAGAATGGGGCATTCTTACTCAGATTTTTTTTTTTTTTTAATCCTGAATGTGCCTTGATTTACAGTTCCAGCTGGGAAGATGATTGTGAGAAATTTAGGTGCAGAGGCCAGAGGGGAGAGAAGGGCGGGAGCCAGGCTGGCCGCAACTGGGAGTTTACAGTGAGCAGAGAGTAATGAGGTGGCAGGGAAATTTCTTCCCCTCCGGCCTCCCTCTCCACCTTTGCTTTTTTTTTCCACTTTGAAAGAGGATGAGGGTTTCAGACAGGCAAAAGGGTGCTTTCTTTCCCCTCTTTCTGCCCCATTCCTCTCTGCTCTCTCATAGTCCTCCCACGGGTGACCCCAGATTTCCCACGTCCCCGCCGGAGCTGCAAGAGAGCAGGGCTGAATGAAAGCCGTAGGGGAAACCCCCCCTACACCTCGCAGTCGGACAGGAAAAGCAGAGGAGGACCAGTCCAAAACCTACCCTGGCACCCTCTGCTTGGGGCACCCATGACCTTGTATTAAGGCCTTGAGGTGGTATGGTGCGAAACTCCCCGAAGCAGATTCCCTATGCAAATTTTTATGGGGAAAATCGAGTAGTTGATATGAAAAGCCATCTTGTGCTAAAATTCTCTCCCCTTCAATAACAAAACAGCCTTGCTGGGAAATCCTGTAATCTAAATACAAGCTTAGCACCATCCATCAAAGGGAGGATGTGAGCAGCGCTTGTAAAAAGTTAATAACCTCCGTGGTGGGACAGGGCAGCGCGAAGGGAAAGTGCTGAGTAACGGCCAGGAGGAGCCTTTCATCTCCAGTGAGCTCAGAGACTGGAAATGTGAAGTTCACTTCAGTTAATGGCAATTTTTTAATGTCTTTTCAAATTACTATGCATAAACAAACAAACAAAAAAGACACAAATCCAGTCTTTCTGACTTGAGGGTCTTGGGGTTGTTTTGTGCAGCTCAATAGTCTGAAATCCATCTGAACAAAAAAGTTGAGTTTTCAAGCTAAAAGTAAACAAGCAGGGTAAATGTCCATTTTTCCTTGGCACAAACAAGAGCCTGAAAATACAATGTTAGCGCATGTCTCAAAAACTGGAGAGCAAAAAAATAAGCCCTACATAGTTTTTCTTCATACTTAATTTTCTTCAGTGTTAAGAAAACCCTGTAAGTCCTTACATGCAATTGATGTCTTCTAAGTTCTTGAAAACTGCATTCCCTTTAAAAGCTGAGCACAAATGCCTACGTGCACACTTGCACCTAGACCGTACACAAAGGGACCTAATTTATTTTGGTGCCAAACAAGGCTGTGAAATACTTTGACTTCATTTTAAAGAAAAGCAAACAATGACCAGTGCTTGTGAAGGCACAAGCTGTGTCATAAAATGCACCCAACAAACCATTTACATTGCAAAAAGTTGCCCCAACTGTTGTTTATATTGGAAGTAAGATTAGCACATTCATATCCTCTGGCTAGCAGATACCATCAGCTGCAATCACTTGCTGCCCATCAGCGACTCTGAAGAAGGGGACACTCTCAAAGTTGAGACATGCAGAAGAATTTATTTATTTTTTTTTACAAGCAGAGCTCAAGCCCGTTTTGGTTTGTTGGCCAAAGGTATTGTTAAAAATACTGTACGTTTTCTGAATTTTCGTGAGTATTGTGTAGAATGCAATTCAAAACTCAGTATGTGTTTAATTGGAGTAAATCAGCATAAATCTGCGGAACAAGGCTGATTTATACAAACTGTGGATCTAGCTTCTGGTGTGTCCTATTTAATGCTTCTTTGCATTGGTTGATGTAAAAGTGTCTGAAGTTGGTGGATTACAGAATCACAGAATCACAGAATGGTCAGGGTTGGAAGGGACCTCTGGAGATCATCTAGTCCAACCCCTCCTGCCAGAGCAGGGGCACCTACAGCAAGTTGCACAGGACAGCGTCCAGGCAGGTTTTGAATATCTCCAGAGTGGGAGACTCCACAACTTCTCTGGGCAGCCTGTGCCAGTGCTCTGCCACCCTCAAAGGAAAGAAGTTCCTCCTCATGTTCAGATGGAACTTCCTATGTTCAAGGGATTAGTGCCAGTACACCCGATATATAGGCCGTTCCTAATGGCACTCCAAATACTCCTATTCTCTGATGTTTTGGTCTACCTCACATGCTCAAGGTTAGGCTCACCACTAAATCTGGGACTAGAAGGAGCTATGTCCCAGGCCACGATGGCAGATAGGGACGCATTTTCTTTTTATGTATTGGTGCTCAACATCTAAGGAATATCTTGTGCTTTTAACCAAACTTATCCAGGACACTAGTGATGCCTTTTAATTCTCCTTTTCTTTCCAGGGGCAGTATTTTATGGCTGTGGTGGATTGATTGATCTGTCAGGCCACCTGCTCTATACAGACTTACTTATGATTATGGGCTAAACTTAATAATCCAGGTGGGTTTCTTCAGTTGCATGTTTCCTAGTAATATATACCAGAGCAAAAAAAGTACTCTTAACCTAAAGCCCTAGTCCGCAGAATGGACCAACCCTAAATTACACATTGTGAATGGTCTTTTGAATGCGTTGCTGTGTTGTGCATGTGCAAGTTTGCAGCTGGGAACAGGATGTGAGTGGATTTAGCACGTAAAACTTTAAAAATAATTTAACATTTCAGGTTTTCCTTATGCAGTTTGATTTTTTATTTAAAAAAGATATTTAAATATGGACAAAAATATTTAAAAACCCTAGTTAATTTAGAAATAACTAAGACCATTGTTTGTTTTCAACACTTTTCTTTTTTGCAAAATTTTTGCTGACTGAGCCCGGTAAAGAAGAATAATCATTTCATAAACTCTTATTTCCTTAAAGTGGAAAGTGGAGATGTGCATGGGAAGGATGGCACAAAAGAGAAAGTAAAGGGAGGCACAAACTGATGATCCGTGGAGACTCAATCTTGAAGTTACACATCAAACTGATCTCAATGTCCATTTAGAAACTGGGGAAATTTGGGAATGTTTCTAGATTTCACAATTGGCTTCTGTTTTGTCACGAGACCAGCTGAGTCCTCACATCGAAACACTTTCAAACTTTTCGATTCCAGCTCAAACCCTCCAGCCTGTGGTTGTCTCTCAGCAAAATAGAAACATTCATTAAGCACCAAGTGCCCCACTTCCAGCCTGGGACATACATCCAGGCTTCCCATTGAAGTGTCGGTTCCCACAGTAGGACGGAGCCCTTTGGGGAGGTGTCGGTTGTCAGTAGTCAGTTGTCAGGATAATTCATTGCCTCGGGGGGAAATCTGAGTTGAGAAGCAACAGTCTTCTCCAGTTCAGAGGAGGTCAGCCACATCAAAGCGGAGATGTGCAGCGGCCTCTGAGCAGGGAGGAGTGGCCGGTGCTCTTGAAGTTGCCAGCCTTAGTGTTTCTGTACAGGGTAGGGAGTGGCAGGGGATGTGTTTGAAGATCTGGGGAAAATCTGGGATCATTCAAGCTGGAGCTGAGGAACAAAAGAGAAGAGTTCCGCCTCAGTGAGGCTTGATGGTTAGATTTTGCTCAAATGGGTTGGAAATCAGAGGGAAAGAATAGAGTGGGTCATTGCTGCTTCACATTGTTTTTGCACTGATACAGTGTGATTCGCTTCAACTTCTCTTTTACAGTGCAGTAGATAAGAAAGAGCAGATCCATCTTGCTGAGAGCTAAAGGCTGTTCCAGGGGTCCAGGCCTTGTCCCTCAGGACTGTGCGGTTTTACTAAGAACATATGTCCTTCCTACTCTGTGCATTTAGGGAATTTGGGAGTGAAAACAGCTTACTGAACTTTTTTTTTTTTTTTCTTTCTGAAATCTAAGCAAAAGTTTACCAGGTGTGTGGAAACAAATGAGCTTTACTAAAGCATCTGTGTGGTGAGAGAGGGAGTGGACAGGTCTGGAGCTGCCAGGGGAGAGACCACAGCGCTGGGAGGGAGTGGAGATCACGGGGATGGATGAGATAGGGTGTGACCAGAAAAACTGAAAGTTGCAGAGTTTAGTTTATTTCAAGTTTTAAAAGCTGATGATGTTCAGATACATTATTGTATCTGTAGGGCTGGAAAAGCGATACCTATTCTTCCTCTCACATTAAAACATATATAGAAACTCTATACAAATATCTATAATTCTCTCTGCATATATATACTTATGTATTTTTAAACTAACCAACAGTCCCTCATTTTAAACTGTCTATCATCAAGAAAAGAGTTATCTGAAAACGTTTCACTGTTACTGAGTGAGTAAACAACAGAAGATGGGTCCGTGTCTGGGAGACTGCTCTGGCAAGGCTGGAAGAGAGTCAAAGTGCAGATGGAATGGGAAAGGATAAAAAAAAAGGGGGGGGAAATACAGTTCAGAGCATTAAAATGGATTTTGCATTTGATTTACATGGCAATCGTGATTAATTTCAAGCTATGTTGTTGTAAGGTCTTTGGAATACATTTGTCAGCCCATTATGTCTGCAGCCAGATTTACAAGAGCAGCTGTAACATTGAACGGGCTGTAAATATAACTTGTTTTACTGTATAATAGTGATTCTGCTGCACAGTTGAGTGCGGCCCATTGAGAGGTGAACGCTCTGCCTGGGTCGTGTCACTGGAAAAGACTGCTGGATACTCCCGCGCATATTGCTCTCTGCTGCAGTTTCCTTGGAGTCCCCATCTCTTCCTTTCCTCACCTCGGCCATGCTCTTTGAGTGCTCCCAGGTCAAGCTGAAGCAAGTTCACCTGGGAAGGGCAGCTCAAGGTGAGTGCGCCTGGCTCTACCGTGGCTAAAATGTGTCCAGGATGTAATTGCTTTGTAAGCAGAAGACACAAGAAGGGTACATGTGCGGCAGGCCAGGGTTTTGATCTGGAACATTCTGTAAAAAGGACATAGCGTGATGACATTTATCAGCACTGGGCATCTAGTTAACAACCCTTTGAAATGAACAGGGCAAATAACACCTCAAGCCTATTGTTTTAAACGGAGTTGAAACAAATATATAAACCTGTCCCGCTTGCTCTGTGTCTTTGCTTCAAGATATCCATAGCCGGGAGATTTCTGCTGAAATCTCATTATTTAACCGACAAGTTAGCCCATCAAAATAATTGCAGGTGACACTGCCGGACTGTGAAATGGTCTTGCCCATTTTGCCAGCGGTGAAAGCGTAGCCAGGGTACGGCAGTGAGTTAGACTGTGTAAGGAAACCAGATGGTATGTTACACCTTCTCCCTAAGTCCCTATGTCAAAAAGACACCTGTAGATATCATTGCTGAAAGACGGCAGGGAGAACTCCAACTGAACGGCTGTGAGAGCGAAACTGATCAACACAGTTTTCTGAGTAGGTCAAAAGCAAAGAAAACTGATGGCATACGTTATGCAAGTCAGGATTTCCGGCTGTACCTGTTGTTGCTGTTAGTCTATGGGACTGTCGCTCCCACAAATTTCACACATATTAAGCTTGATTAAGAACAACTAAAGGAGTATTTAACTCTCAAAGAATCCTTTCATTATGGAGAACACTGAGATGCTTGTTACTTTTACACTTAATGAAGTGCATAAAAGACAGTTGCTGAAATACGTTGCACTCTGGCGTGCAGCGCAGCTAACAGATTTTGTGGGGTTTCGTGAAATCTGCTCCCAACACTAAATCTAAAAAAAACGCACCCTTTCTGCAAGTACTGATTGTATTTTGACTGAAAGTATAAGTACTGAAAGTGTAAGCATAGCCAAATAGGCTACAAATAGCCAAGTAGGCAGAAAAAGCCCCTGTAGGATTTCTGCGTACCTTGGCAAAATTCTGTCAACCGTCTGATCTCTTCCAGGAGAGAAGTGGAAGTTTCCACCCTGAGCTCAAATGTTGGTACAGGAAGGTAAAAGAGCAAATGAAGGAATGAATTGCTCATAGTCAGCCACTCGCTAGAAAATAGTAAATAGACAAGACAGAAATATGACAAAGCAGTACATTCTGCATATACCAACAAGAAAAGTTGCAGCAGCAGAATAATTAGCACTTAAAAGAGTTTTTATTAAAACAAGTAATATAAATAATAATAATAAATAGTCTTTCCTCAGGCAAAATACACATTGAATTTAGACCTGTAGATGACTTTGGTACCTCCTCTGCTAGGAGGTGTATGGGCTTAGCACCTCCCAAGGCTAGACCCATACCTATGCAGCACTGGGCCAGGAACTTGTAGTAATTTTACGTGTGGTTACATTGGGAAAAGGCTCCTTCTGAATGTAACACTAGTCAATTTGAGACTGGATTTTATGAAGTGTGTGGGTGGTGGTATGTGTCAATTAGGTAATTCCCATTATCCTAGTGTCCCTGCTGAGTCGGAATATACACATCTTGAATTCATTGAGTCCCATGTTGCTCTAGGAAAGAAAATGAAAGGAATAATTTTCTCTTCCAGCTTACAGATAGAACTGATTCAAGGTTTAACAACAGCACAGACTCCGTCTCTCATTGCCGCACAATACATTCAGACAGAGGATGTAAAGTGCTCTGAATCACCCCGAACCCTGCTGTAGCCACTACCCGCTTTCAGCTCTGGTAGCTCAAACAGCTGAAATAAAATAGTCTTGTCAGGGACAAGAGGTAAAATTAAAGATTCAATTGCCACAGTAATGTAGAGGGACAGGTTAAGGTTGGTTGGGGTGTGTGAGAACCGATGGAGAAAGCCTAAAAATCATTATTCACCTTCTTTTCAGACGTGGTTGTGGGGCTTGCATTTGCCTGAATTTGGAGGGTGGCTCTGGACTATCGCTCAGGAACTAGTCAAAGCTCAGGGGAAGGAGCAGAGGGCATGGTTGGTAGGACTGGAGATACCCCAGCTCATGTGCCTTCTGTGGCCTCCTACCATATGTCTACAGTCTGGCCCAAAAGGAAAGACCGTGGTGAAAAAGTTATGTGTGCAAGTTAGCATGGCCTTGAGCATTCACTGAGGTAACCCAAAACTTTGTGTGGACCACTAGGGACTCTGGGTCATGGGAGGCTCCAGTGGATTGGAGACTGGCAAAGAAAGAACATCATAAAAAAGAAGGTAGGAGAAAAGCAAGGAAGATAGAAATGAGGAAGTGATAAAATTAGCTAATGTGTCTTTACTGAGAACAAATTCCGTCACACTATTCAACAGCCTACCTTTATGTGAGAGCAGAAGAGGGGGAAGCCGTAGACAGCCTATTTCTCATTCTGAGGAGACTTTCAAGACATTTCACAGAACAATGTCTTGGGCAAACTAAGGACCCACGATCCAAAGGAAGGGATCAGGTCAACCATTATAAGGTATACAGTTGGTGAAACTATATGGACAACAATTATATGGCAGCTTGGTTGCATTTCAAAGTGGGCGTCATCAGGGACACAATCGGTCTGTCTGGAATCTATTTTATATTTGTGGCATTTGGGGATCGGTCAAACGGTGGTTGAAATTTTATTCAAACTCTAGGACATGGTAATGGTGCCATAAAGTCTGAATCCAAACTGGCCATCACTGAGCGTGGGTGATAGTTGTCGACTCATCTTTGAAACGTTTCACCCAGTTTTATAAAATGTTCCTAAAATCTTAGAATTCCTTTGCAGGAATTCTGATTTCACTGAGCATTTATATGCACATAACCTGTATTTATGGAGTTGCCAAACATCTTCAGATCTTTGAGTGGAGAATAACTTCAGAGGAGTCTTATTCTTACCAGAAGAGTGTTTAAATTTCACAGCACTTTAGAGTTTCTTAAATGGACAGGTTTTTGTTTTTCTACTAAACACTCAAGCATAAATAGGGGTGAATTTAAGGAGAAGAAATTCAACAGTGAGATTAAAGCCATTAGAGATGGAAAATAACCTCTTCCGTGCTCTTCAACCTGTAGTTAGCTCATGGGTGGAAGTTACAAGCAAAACTGCAGAAGTTACAAGCTTGGCTCTGCCTGCTGGTCTCGTCTTTAACTTATTTCCTCTGATCACAACCAGTTTTTGAGGGCTGTCAGAGTCGTGGGTTGGAAACTGCTTTTCTAGAGTATTCTGCTCCATGTAAGTAATGTAAGACTGCTCCTTCTGGCATTTTAGTGTTTGTATGTTCCTCGTTGTAACGAGTTGTGGCTTGTCTGAATTTTGCTGTTTGTATGAACATAATAACATAGGACAATCCATGGGGGAGGCCTCTTCTAGTCTTGAATAGACTTACTGTGGCGTAAGAATGGCGTTTTTGGCTTTGATTCCAAATAACATAGGCTTAAAAGAAAAAACCAAAACAGGTGTGCCTGAGTAAACTCCCAAGAGTTTCATTGATCTAATTGATTAAAATAAACGACTTCGCGTATACTAAATAAACTGACATGTGCAGACAAGGCTTTGAAATATGCAGCTCCTCCCTTCTAGAGGTTTGGCAGCAGCAGTAAAGGACGATGCCAGTTGGATTACGCTCTACATGTATCAGGGCAAAGACAGACGGTGTCTTCCTGATGTAGCTGTAACTCTCGAAGAAGAAAATATCTGGCTGCTGGCTGCTGCTGCTGCCTCCACAACTGCGGTCATTACAAGGGACTGAAGGTGCTATTTGCCCGAATATCGCTATTCAGACATTTTAGCTGAAGTTACCATTGATGAACGTGGTTTGCACTAACCTGGCTGATCTGGTGCTGAAGCAGGTGAGGATGCAAAGCATAAAATCTCCTCTGGCTGCAAGAGTAACAGCAGGAGTATCTTGCACGCCTTGGCTATTTCTAAATTGATCTGAAGTATCTGGCATGTAATGACAGTCTAGATGCTAGTCTTCTAGAGCACAATATTGTCCTAGGCAAGTTATTTTAGTAGTTTACTTCATACAAACAAGTAAAGGCAGCTCTGCAATGATACAGCCCTATAGCACAGTATGTTTTGCAACCTAAATGGATCTAAGGAATGATCCATTTTCTGCTTTTCTGCTTTGCTTAGACAAACACGTGTCCCTGCATCCTGATGACTCGTCCCGCCTCTGGACAAAATGACAAATCAAGCTCAAATTATTTAATACTCATTACACTCCGGATAATTGCTAGATCTTTTCAAACTTCTGCTTATGCCAATGGATTCAATGTAGCTGAGCTGAAAGGAAGTTTTTTCCAATTATTTTAGATGCAGAAGTACTTGACCAATGTGCAAAACAGAGGCATCACTTTACCATCACTAGAGATGTGGCCTTGTCTGCCTTGGAAAACATCTGTTTGTTGTTACGCAGCCGTGTTTTGGGAAACGCAACCTTTGAGAGCATTCCGTTCAAAATTCAGGGGCAGTTCAATTAAAACGAGTGTTAACTACTGGAATTTATGGAGTGCTTCCTGCCTAATCTTATGAAATAGAACGTGGAATTGCAATGGGTGGTTAAGACTTTAGCTTTATACCTGCCTGGCTGTGCTGATTTAAACAGAGATATAACAAATTAGAATTGAGGAAGCGGCTGGAAAACAAAAGGATGCAGGTGTCCAGTGCAGTGATGCTGAGTTTCCCAGGGCTTTGCTTATTAGCACACAGTGTATCATTCAAAAGTCACAGGCAGAAAACCACAAAGATAATAAGCTTTTTGTTTGGTTTCAACAGTGGGTTGATCAGACAACTGCATACAGTGCTGGGGAAGCTGAAGACAGTGCCAGATACATTTCCAAATGACTCTGTCACTGGTTAGGTGTTTAAAAAAAAAACAAGGAAAAGGTATGGAGTGATCAATCGTGTGTGCAGAACACGCTCTCGCAGACCAGCACTCTCCCCAACATTTACCAACATGCTGCAGCAATGTATTACTGAAGAGTGCGTTTCTGCTGACAGATTCTTTCCACCACAATTACAGAAAGAATAATGGCTGAGAAACAACACCCATATGTCCCCATTAACTTTGCAATCTGTCTAATCTGTGTACTTACAAAGCCCTCATCACATCTCAGATATTATAGTGATAACAGGATAGATTAGACAGACTTCAAAGCTGCAAGAGAAATAGGAACGTTGATTCCCAGCCATGATTAACTTGGCCAGAATCTCACACTCCTTTAATTTAATTAAAAACATAAGGAGCAATCAGATCGGTGACAAAGTAAGAGAGGAGCTGAGCTGGCAGCTGTGGACAACACGTGCTACCCCACAGGTATACATACAACATACATACATGTATACGTACATACATACATACAAAGCTGTGAGATCTTTCGTGCTGCCTGGGGAGCACGCTCCGCCTGGGGCAGGCGGCCGATTCATTCTCCATGGAAGTATTTTAATCAGACTAGCGAGGAACACTGCTGCCCGACCGATTACATCGTGTGTTTTAGTCCTGGAACTGAGCTGAGCCAAATAGCCATCAATTAATTAGTTACTAGAATTAAAGACTAATAATTATAAAAATTGTGATTAATGGATCTGACAGCTGCCCGTGAGCATGCTTTCATGTTGCAGTGTGCGTAAAGCAGATGGTCTGTCAGCAAAAGAGGAATAAACTGCTTCCAGTGGGCCAAGAGGCAGGAGCCCGCACTGTGGCAACTGCACCCAGCATAAAGCACTGCAAGTTCATACTGGGGTAATGGTGCCGGTGCCTCCAGCCAAACCAGCTGGAGCGATGCTCGTCTGACCGCAAAGGGATGTGCCATGCAGTGAGATAGCGTAATTCCAGCTCACTTATGCTGCTTTTAGCGATGAAACCTCTTCTTCCCCCTCCGCTGCCGCCAGGACGAGGTGTCTCGCTTGCACAGCCCACGCCTGTGCTTCCTGCCGAATACGGGTTTGCTGCAGGCCCAGCACGTCCCGCTTCACATCGCATGTGCAACCCGTGCATCTGTCAGGCTCTGGAGTTGCTTCACGGGGGCACATGCAGTCGTTCAGCCGACAGCCGGCTCCTTGTTCAGGTAAGAACCCGAGGAAAACAGGCGCTGGCAGCGTGCGGCAAGCGTTTCTCATCTGGCCTGTGCCAAGTCCCGAGCAAGGCAGAGGTGATGCATGTCCAGGAGCACACTGAGAACTCTCCCAGTCTGATTTTGCTTTTCGGGAGATGGTATGTGCTCTGTATCTTCTTCCAGTGCCTGCAGGAGGGCGGCTTCTTACAGTGCGCTTGTGATCGCGGGAGCACATCTTGGTCAGGTTTTTAGCGTGCAAGAGGTAAAGCGTATTAAAGCCCTACTTAAAAAAAAAACAGAGGGGAGGGAGGGGTGGGTTACTAAATCAAAGCAGAGTTGCTTTTATTCTGAAAACACATTCTTAATGGAGGCTTCCCACAGTTAAAACGACAAGCCTGAAATCTTGGTAATTCACTTCAACTCTCCTGAGTGTCTTCATGTGCACATGCCCCGGGTTTACCTAGAAGGGAGTCCTGATCAGTTTAAGGTACAGATACATTTAAAAGCTTCTTTGAGCAGCCTAGGGCACGAGTTTACGCTGCCTTAGTTGTCATACATTATCTGTCCGTGTTTCCTCTCGCACCCTGTGGCAAATGCAGTGTAACTGATGACTCTGATGCTGCAGGCTAAGCTACCTCACACTTAGTGCAGAGCAAGGATTTGCCCGGGGCAGTCTTTATGGGCTGTCTGAAGGCTTATCTTAAGGTAAATCATGCAAGACAACTAAAATGTATCTGGCATAGATCGACATAAAAGTGTCATGTTTCTCTGCCAGTTTGATTAAACCAATTTATTATCACAATTTAAACGAAGCTTTCTTCTTTGTTCAGACTAGTAAACAGGAGTTCCAATTTTACAATTATGGGCACAATTTCCTAAGAAGCATAAATCAAAACAAACCAAATAAAATGACACTTATACTATAATAAGTAAAATCACAAAGTTTTTGGTTATATCAGATAAACTTTCTTGTGTAGACGAGGCTTTCACAGAGCATATGTTTTTACATGATTTTAAAAAAAAATGTGATTCAATTCCAATCTCATACCTGGTTTACATTAAATTCCTGCAACATATCCGTGGTGAGAAATACACCCTTTTAGGTGGTTTTGTTTGAACTTTCTCTTGCCTGGAATCAAGCACCACAAATCTTGCCCCCAAATATTGAATCTCCTTGCATGACAAGCTCAGCCAGAAGGCAGGTCAGAGCGTTAACTATCCACTTCCCCTCCTCCCCCTATCTCCAGGAAAAGTTGCCAGCAAGTCTCCTCGGTGGTCGTTTTACAGACAACGAGATCAAGTATACATCAAGCTGTTTATAAAAATAGCAAAGAAAAAGAATCTGTCTGCAGCATTGCTGCAGCATGCAGGTTTGACATAAGTGAAACTGTCCTATCCATCAGGATTTTGGCTCACTATGAGAAATGAACTATTACAGTCCTAGGACCTAGGAAGGAATATAGATAGATGCAGATATAGAGATAAATATATATATATATGTATATTAACCCGTGTATGGTGGGGAACTGAGGAAAGAAGTGCTACGTGCAGGATGTTGAGCTAATGGCTGGGAGAATAGCACAGCAGCAGCTGGGATTTTTGCAAGGATTCTTGCCCCAACACCAGGATGTTGGTCCACCATTGCCAAAGTGCAGGATATATGCATGGGGTGCTGGGCTCACCCTCTGGAGCAAGCTGGTGCTCCTTGCTTGGAGACAGCTGAGGTAGGACTCGTCTGATCTGTGAGCATCTACAGAAGTCAGCATTTAGGAAAGGCTATGCTTATGCTGTGATTGTGCCTTCTCTCAGCTTGTATTTACTTCATAGCTATTCCTGCTTTGAGCAGGAGGTTGGACTAGACGATCTCCTGAGTTCCCTCTAACCTCAATTGTGCCTGAATTGTGGCAGCACTGTGTGCTTGCAGCTGCGGGTATCTAAAGTCACTGAAATCAATCCCAGTCTATGTTTGAGGATGTCATTTGAAGTCTGAATGCAAGTTAAGCTTCCACAGAGATAAGCTCTCCTTATAAATAAAAACAGTTTACCTTTTTTCTATATCTTCATTTTCCCAAATTTGTTGTTTCTGCTTTTCTCTTCTTTCTGTAGTCTCGTGGGTTGTGTCTCTCTCACAACTGTCTGTCAAGATAGAAATTTGTGTGCTGTGAAATGCTGGTTTTTTTACCTGTGTTATCAACCAGTTCACTTTTCTTGGAGGAACCCTCTCCTATGGCCTTCACAGACTTTGTCGATTCTGAGGTATCTTCTAAGACATCTCAGAGTACTGTCATGGTTATCCGGGTAGCATGGATGCTGGCAGAAACCAGGCCAGTACCAATTCATGTTGGTAAGATGTGCAATTTCTGTGAAAGGCAGTGAAGTTTGAGAGCAGACAGAAGTCACTTGTGGTCCTCAGCATCAACTCACTGGATGGATTCAGCCCATAAGCTACATTCATTAAAAAGAATCAGTTATGGAAAACTTAAGAGCACTTCTGGGGAGGAGATATAGGCCACAACCTTGTAATTAACTTAGAACAAGTTGCCCATTTAATCTAATTTTAGTCACATTCACCTCAGTTCTTCATGGCTACAGTGTTTTATGTGTACCCAAAGTGCTGTAGGTTCAAGGCGTAGTTAAAAGTGATTATTTCCTTCCTGGAAACTGTAAAATAAATAATTATATGGGCAGAGGAACTTACAAAATCTAATTCCCTGTGATTCTGTTGCTAGCTGTCACTCCTGTGCATGCTCTTTGTGTGGGTTCTCTAATGCCCAGTAGCGCAACTGATAATGTTAAATTCCAGAATTTTCAAGAGCTGCAGAACTAATGACATCTACTGATTTCTTGAGAGTAAGATCCGTCGTGCGTGATTTCCCCTAAGGGGTGAGCTGACCACGTGTTGCTCTCCCCAGTGGGGTATTGATACTTTATGTCTAATCTAGTTAAAAAAAAAATAATAATAAAAGTCAGGGACTGTTCTTCAATCTTGAGACCAGCTGATGACAGAGATCACACCTAATGTCTACAGTCCCCCAAACCGGTCTGGTTCCTGCTCCGTGCATTTCTCCTACCTGTGTCCAACAATTTTGGGGGCAGTACTATCTGGCCCACAGCAAAAACATGCCACAGACCATGTTTATTCTTGAACAGTACAGAGTATTATCATGTACCAAAGCTCAGACACGTGGCCTGGGTCCCTCATTTATTTTGTGTAAATGTAACTACAGGACCATTTTCCTCTGTGCAGTCGTGGTAACTTAAGTCAATGTTAGGGCTATTCTAGAAGAAAACTCAAGCTGGTTTTCTTTGGGAGAGACAGAATCCTTTATTATACAAAATACCATAGTTGGAAGAAGCAGCAACAATTTGGGGCACTCATCCATCCATCCGATCTGAAACTGAAGCAGCAAACTTAGGGCAAGTGAAAGCTGGGAAAAAAAATGCACTATATTTAAGTTAATTGTGTTAACTCCAGAGAAAAGTGGCATTTCCAATAAAGCCTCAGTAATACTAAACTTCATCAACAGCTTTCAGTATATTTTGTCTCCTCTTTACCATCTTATCTCTTGCTAAGAATAAAATTCAGACCAAGTTTTTTAAGACAGATTCACAACAGCTTGTGCATCGGGACATGTTTGGCAGTACATGTCTGACAGGATTTTTTCCACCTCCTCAAAAACTTCTGCTAAATATTCATGCATTTCTCATTGAAAGAAACCTGATTCTTGGCCAAACCAAAGCTCGTTAGCAGAGAGAACAGGAGGGCTCCTTCCTCCCTGCTGCACCTCTGATTCCTGCAGGTTTTGCTTCACACCTGGTCTCTGCAAACAGATACTCTCAAACACAAGTTACCCCACCCTGGAAATGGGTTATAATCTGAGATATTACCAATTCATTGCATTTTTTTAAAAGATTTTCTTTTAGCTTTTCTGTAGAATTGGTAGCTTGTGGGAGTTTCTTACAGTGTTCAGCACCATCTGTCTATCAGCGATGGCTGAAAAATATTTGTGTTTTAAAAAAGTTTAAAACAAAGCATAAAATTTTCTTGTCAAATGTTTTGTTCTTTTGACAGATATCTCACAATTACATTTGCTATTAATGAAAAAAAATGTTTTATTTTTTTCCAAGAACCAAATGTTGCTGGAAATACAAAGAAATAATATGGAGATGAAAATGAGCAGAGGAAACGTTACTGAAGAATTGAAAGTGTCTAAGAACATTTTCATTAAGAATTGTTTTGTAGCCTTGTTTTCTGCTGAAACCTTTTTTTTTTTATATACAGCCTTTAACACAGTGGGGACACAGAATCACAGGAAAGGCTCTGATTTTCCTGGGTACTCAGTACCGGCTGCTGACAAACTATTTGTGCCCGGGGTCAGGGCAGATGTGTGGGGAACAGAGATGGGAATGAGCTTCCGTGCGGGTGGGAGGTGTCGTTAGGAAGCGGACTGTCAGCACCTGCTTCAGAAAGGATGACAGGAGAATTCGTGTTGCAAGGGGCCTCGGAGGTCTCTATCCCAACCTCCTGCTCAAAGTAGGGGCAGCTCTGAGGTCAGACCAGGCGTCTCAGGAGTTCATCTGGAATAGTCTTGAAACCCTCCCAGGATGGCGGCTGCACTGTCTCTCCTGGCAACCCGCTTCAGTGCCTGACTCTCCTCGTGGGGAAGAAGTCCCTATTTATACCCAGTCTGAACCTCTCCCCTTTGAAATTAAACCCGGAGTCTTTCATCTTCCCACCGTCTTCTTGATGACCTCCCTATAGGTATTGGAGGTGACTTTAGGTGTCCTCCCCTCAAAGCTATCCCTTCTCCAAGTGGACCAGCCCAGCTCTTTCAGCTCCTCTGCTCCAGCCCAAACCATCACTCTGGCCCTACGCTGAACTTGCTCCAGTTTTTTGTACTGGGGGACCCAAAACTGGGCACAGTATCCAGACAGAGGGTCACAGGTGCTGAGAAGTAACTGACCTGTGACAAGCCTGTCATGGTCAGAGAGATGTGTGAGATGCCACTTTGCCCCCTGCTCGCTCTGTCCCTCTACCAGTGGCTGCTGCCCATAACCCTCAGTGATACATATATGCTCTTCAGCCGTGCTAGGGCAAAGCGGGCTTGGGAAACGGCGGTAACGAGGAGTGGTAGAAGGTCATGTACACGTTCTCTGCTTCCCCAGGGTAGCAACTTCCAGTGGGCAGGAGGGATGGAAAATATCAGCTCTCATGTAAAGTACTTCGGCCATAAACTTCAAAGCCCTTCCCAAAAGGAGGTTGGATTGCTATTCCTGTTTTACAAATCAGGAAGCAGAGGAAAAAGGGAAGTGAGTGTTCTGTCCAAATTCATCTAGCAGCTGCTGGCAGAAGCAGGCAGAGACACCGAGCGCTACAGAGATATGGTGCCATCAGGGCACCAGGGACCAGCGCAGAGGGGACATGTGGTTGCCGATTCCTGTGCTGCCTCTCAGAGCAAGGACCGGTCCCTGCCTCCTCCGGGTGCTCTGCTACGCGATGGCAAATTCCTACTCTGAAATCAGGCTGAGGACAGTGTAACGACGTCCTTCAATCCGTCCAGATTTATGGCTTCAAAGCAGAAGTGCTGATCAGAAATACCATGAATTAGTCATAATCTTATCAAAAATATTTTATTTGTGAAAGTAACAATTATACTATACAACCTATACTGGACGTACATTGAATAATTGCTAGAATAAATACAGGCAATTAATTCAATCTTTTTATAGAATGAGAGGATTTATTTGACATTTGAATGTTAACCCAAGCTTTAACTTACATCATAAATAGTTAAAAGGCATAGTCAAGTTTTTTTTTATTTTTACTGTTTCTTTTGCTTCTTTTTAATACTGTTCTATTTTGTAATCAACATGAATCAACTCTCCAATCATTAACATAATATTAGTATGACTTTCAAGCAATCATGTACCTCAAGATAATCAGACAAATAAGGTAGTGTGTGTGCAGTTCATTCTACAGCAGAATCTATCCATGTCTGCATAAAAAAAGAGAAGCTGAAAATGCTTCTAAGTTCTTTAAGCATCATATGCTGATTTCTGCTTTACCACAGTGCTTTTAATACCAGAAACTAAAAAGGGCATATACCTGTATGCAGCTGGCTTTCTGTTGCTCTTTATAAAATATATTAGGGCTCAATGCCACATTCCTTTGGCTGGTGAAGGATTGCAGAATTTAGTCCCGAATATTATTTCGCAAAACCATGGTCCAAAATAAATGTCCAAGACCGATTACTAGGCACCAAGGAAGTGATGGATTTGCTATGACTTGATGTTTTCTGATAAAAAAAAATTGGCTTCTTTTCTGGTAGATATGCTTTAGTCAAATAGAAATTATTGAGCTCAGTACTGGGGTCTGTATTACACTGAACATCACAGAAACTGATGTTTGTACTTTCTGTAAACTCTGTGAAGGGCACTGCAGAAGTTTTATAGTAAGACACCCACATTATGAAAGTATGATAAATTTTCCTTCCGTGTTTTTTTTTTTTTTTAAACTCAAAAATCGGACCTGTCTGCTTGGTACTAGCAGATTATGAACAACTACGACCATCAGTGAAATCAATAGTAGTTTTGGGTGTCTGATATTTCTCCAGATCAGAAGATTTTGACTCCTCAAGTCCCATGTAAAACCAGTGGGAGCTTTCCTACAGCAATGTCTTCTCCAATGGCATCGAGGCCTGCCTCGCCTTGCGGCTGTTGCGCATGACAGGGGTGTGATGCTCTCAGCAGAGAAGCAAATTTCCCTTTTACAATGTTATCCAAAACAAAACCCCAAATTGCACATATCTACCCCATTGGCCTTTTTTTTTTACACACAAATATGCTTGTATGCAAAAACTGACAATGTTGGGCCGTTCCTAATAAAGGTCTTCAAAGAGCACGTTTCAATGCTTTTTTCACAGAAATAACCATTCATCAGTTGCAAAAATGCAGAGAGACCTTTTAGTCTTTCTGTTGTGAACAAAATCATTTCAGCACAAATTTTGGGGGAGGAAGTATGATTTTTTTCCTAAATGTATTAAAAAAGGCTAAAGAACAAAGTGTTGGGGAGGCAGCTTTTTTTGGCAGATAGTAAAATATAAAATAAGTGATTTAAAAAAAAAAGTTGGCTTAAAAATACACACACACAAATAATACAATAATATAAAAATACAGCTCAGCCAATGGCCTCTTAAAATTTACCTTTGGCATTACATTTGGCAGCCTAACACAAAAGACCCTTCCTATAAACACAACTATAAAAAAGAGAAGTTCATAAATTAGGTTGCAAGGGGTTGTAAGATCCTTTTCTCGATTCTCCAAACTCCTTTCCTTCCTGTCCACACACATAAGCATGACCAGTGAGGTATATAGAACATAACACTGTCAGGCGTATGCACAATAAAAAAGTGCACAAACATAGAAGTTCTCCCATTTTCTTGCGAACAGGTCGAAAATGTGTGGTTTGTGTTTTCTCCCCCTTGGAAAAAAAAAAATCATTTTTTATTTTTTTATTTTTTCTTACTTTGGCAGGATGAAAATGAACCCAGAGGAATATAAATGTCCTATTCCCAGCAGCAATGATCCATTTCCCTTGGCAACATTCGTCTGATGCCACAGATACTACAAGGTCCTTGGGTCGCTTTACAACTCTCTGGGTAACTTCCCACGGAAACATCATACGTCTAGCACCATGTCATAGTGTTGTTCTTTCTTCCGCCTGCCACATTTGGTGATAAGAACCAAGTACAAAGTCAAAAGCATAACCCAGTAACACGCATAGAGTATTGTGCCAATGATGAGAACTGTCTGTTTTGACTCAGAAAATGGCTTTTTTGATTCCTTGTAGATAGTGAAAATTACGCCACCTAGGAGGATTGTAAACCAAATGGAGACTGGAATGAGTCCTATAAAGTTAACTACAATGGTTTTTCTTCCTGACGTGCCCCACCCTGCTTTGTTTATCGTGGCAATCGCAAACATCTTTGCTGGCAGTAAACTTGACATGTACAACACTGAGTAGAGTGACATGAAAACCATGACAATGTTGCCCCTAAGGAAGCTGGCAAAGGAAGACTTTATCAGGCCCACTAACTGAACTGTCAGCAAGAAGAGGAGGATGTTCCAGATTTTTCCCCTGTAGAAGAGCTGAATGACTGTGGCGATAAGGAAGAAAGGAAAGAATCCAGTGATTACAGCTTCATAGGTCATCCACAAATGGTGCTTGTGGAACCACATCGCGTTATAAAGCCACTCTCTAAAGTACGATTTACTCCAGCGGGTCTGCTGATTGAGCCACCTGAGATACTCTATCGGTGTTTCGGTAAGGCACTTGGATCTAGCTGTGTATTTTGTCGCATAGCCCAGACTTAGCACTCTGTTAGTTAGATGCCTGTCGTCGCCGAAGCTGCACTGGGAGCCCATAAATTCTTGATTGTACCAATCTTCTACGAATTCATGGAGTAAAGAGTTTCTGTACATTCCCAGAGGTCCGCTGATGCACTGTACACAGCCGAAATAGGACTGACAGGCTCTTTCTATGTTAAATGCCATCCAGTATCTCACGCTGCTCAGAAAAGATATCCAGGAATCGTATTTGTTCAAAATCTGCAAAATACAAAAAGTTTTCATTTTAGATAAGCTCTTGAGAAAGCAAATACACACATTGGGTAAATAAGGAATTCGCAGAGACTAGAGCATTATTAGCCGAAATACAGGGGGAACCTAGCTCCTGTGTCCAACTCATGACAAATCTGGGAATTACCTGTACAGTCCAGGACATTGACAGGAAAGGCGAGATTAAGCCTTCAAAAGTCTGTTCCACCGAAATGTTCTCTTTTTCCTTGCAACCTTTCCTCTTCTCCACCAAGAGCCTTCTTTTCTGGCTCATTCTTCCTTTCCCTTCACCCCCAGTTAAAGACCTGCTGGTCCCAGCCTCTCCCGAGAGGAGATGGTGGAGTCCCAGATGCGGCCTCCTGTTTCTTTCTCCCCCCTGACCACATCTTTGGGACTCACAGGACTTCTTCCAGCCCTCCTAAAGCTATTCCAGAGCATGATAAAGGCTGAGCATATGGTCTTTGACCTACATTTTTGGTATCATAAGGCTCGCCCTAGAGGCTTGACCCTAGACTACGTCCCCATATCTGACATTAGGCCCTCTGAAGAACAACTTGTTCTGATTTGTCTCTGCAGTACAAGCCGTGTTATGTTGCCCCAGAACATATTGTGATACTCCAACAGAGCCATGCTCTATAGGGCCCATGTCTTCACATCTGTGTTCTCAGCACACATCTTGTGCTGGTGAATGTGGCAAGGAAGCGTGTGGCAGGGCGGCCGTGGCAGCTTTGCACCGGTATCTTTTCAGTGTGGGGATTTTCAGCGTAACCTGTGGCCTTCTACATCTACAAAGCAGTATTCTGCAACTAGGAAAAAATGGTGTTATTCTCCAATGGCCCTAATTTCTGTCAGGTTTGAAGACCAAGGGCCCAACTTGTTTCTGTTTCAACTTAATTCCAGAGTATTTTAGAAGCAGCAGGGCTCAGGGATAGGCTCAAGCTTGGCTCAGATGTATTTGGTGTATGCTGGAAAGTGAATTAGGAAAAAAGAAAGGCCAGAGACTTCGTTCTGCCACCTTTCCTCCCAGAGGACACATGTCCTTCTCTCTCTCTGCAGATATTTAAGAACCTTCACTGTCATAGCTGAGCCCATACAGTCTCCTTCCAGTTGTACTCACACGTGCCTGGCGTCTCCCATGTGTAGGGCGAGTGTGACGCCTGGTTCGTGGCCAGCCCAGAGCTGCAAAGATATTCAGGCTTCTGTGGGAATCTTAATTTCTGGAGTTTAGAGCCACATGCCTGAAATGCTTCTGACTACTGGGGCGTTCATTAGTAAGTGCTCACCCATATAGATGGCCCTTTCTCCTCCGTCTCACATAAAAGCCCAGCTGAGTACGGGGAACCGATCCCAAGGCCAGTTGAAATATTCATATGCATTTTTCTTTATAAATTGCAGCAGAAGCAATTGTATGAAATGGAATGAACAGCCTTTTGCTGTAGTTGTCAGCCAAACTCGGCAGTGCTGGAAACCCTAACAAAAGTGGAGCTGGGCTGACTTGGGGGCTTTCCATTGTCCTGCCTGACAGAGATGCAGAGGAAGCCCAACAATACACAGAGTGTATAGCGCACTGCATTTCAAAAAGGCTTTTATTCCTAACAATCTTGGCTGCCAGTGGTAACATAATTGAAGTGCTTGGGGTGCTGGACTTGGCTTTGGGAGACCTGTTCTCAATTCCCTGCTCCCCTATAGCTTTTCTTTGGTACCCTGAGCAAGCAGTTATACCCAGAGACTCAAAGATGCCACAACAACCCTGACAATGCCAGTGCCCCACTTTTCACGTATATGGGGGAGAATAATTTTTGTTCCCCTTCTATGAGTCTTAAAACCATACGGTGCTCATATCTCAGAATAAGGGTTTCTGTTCAACAAACAGAAAGGTAAAGGTCTCATAAGAGCCCCTATAATGGTACGACAATACATTCAAAACTATTCCACTCAGGGAAATCTGTTACAGTGCCAATAGTTGCTGAAATCCTTCTGCTAATCTCAAAATCGTCATACTGACCTGCACATCACCTCCAACTCCTCCAACCATTGGATCTTCTTCTAAAACCTTTACCATCTCCACTGATGAGGCTGGGTCAAGCATAGTATCTGAATCACAGACCTACAAGTAAGACAAAACCAGAACAAAAATGGGTTAAGAAGTACACTAGAGAAGAAAATAAAAATCATGTGAGTGATGCTCGTAACTCTGTATGCATATTCTCCTGAGTGCAATTAAGTCTCACTTTGGAGTCTGCATTGATACTTCTGTTAAAGACCATTTGTATCAGGCAGCAAGGAGTGGCGCTGAACAAAACAGAGCGCTCGTTAGCGCTGTGCATGCAAACAATCCTCTCTTCTGTATCAGCTCTGTTTGTTTTACTGGCACACTGGGCTGGCTCCTTTGCATAAGCGATACGCTCTCAGAGACGGGCACTGCAGAGCAAGACAATGTTTGTGGGTGCGCGGCAGATTCCTGCTGAGCCCTGACATAGGGTTTCCCTGAGTCGGCTGCACAGTTGGAGCACCCCGGTCAAATGTTTCCCGCTGCCATATGAGGGAAGGAGCGAGGAGTTAAATTCCAGACACTTGTTATAAGTCTGGGAAGAAACCTAATAGTTCTTTCGCTCACAAAAGGCTTTAGCAATTCATGTAAGATGTGTATTTTGGATTCCAGAACAAACTCATTTTTAATTTTAGATGCATGGTGTGTTATTAGTAGCGCAGGGATTTGACATTTGATATATAGAAATTATTTGCTATTTTCCTCTGGCATTCTTGTAAAAAATATGCAAGGCCAGAAGGAGCGAGTGCCGAAGTGCAGTACTCCACGAGACCACGGCAGAAATAGATGATACACACAAGGAGTTTCAGCCACACAAACACTCCTAGTCAACTAAACACTGTGTACATTAGGAACTGGCTTTCCCCCGGAGAGTAGGAGGAGGACTCGGAGAGGCTGGCCGGTCTGCGAGGCAGCTGGCACTGCTTTCGTTTGCTCAGAGGCGAATGACACGGGCTGCAGCCTGGTTAAAACAAGCGGGTGTCTCCTTGTCGCAGCTGCTGCTGCTGCAAGCGGTGCCCCCATCGTGTGTAAACTCATTTCGCAGCCGCCCAGAAACTGGAGCAGAGGAGGCTGTCCCAGAAACACCCCTCTGGCCGGCTGGATCCTGCCTTACAAATTCTCATGCTGTTTCCAGTTTATCCTCACATTGCATTCCTGTGATTTCAGATGGGGACGATAGGGGCAAAAGTCAGTAGCTCTGATGAATAACCTATTAAATGAGATTCTGGTGGGGCTTCATATCGGGTATCCTAATTTTGATGTCCTGTCATCCAACCTTTCAATTCAGCCTAAGTCCCCTCACTCCAGGAGAGCAGAAAGCTTCATGCCTGGTCTGTGAAGAGAAGAGTGTTTGGGGGCTCTGTTATGGACCAGACTCGAGCAGGGAGGCAACGCGGGATAATTGGGCTGCATAGCTCGGGATGCAGCTGAGTGTCTGCCAACGTGCTCCCCTCCACGCTCACTTGGAGGAGGCTGAGAGGAGAAACCTGATCAAAGCTCTCATATTTCGGTCAGGAGAAAAACCACAAGCATCTCCAGCTCCTGCTAACTTGATGCATCCGCCTCCTCTCCTCTGAGGACTCATTCTGAGGAGCACCTTTGTAACCTGGCCAAGGTGTGCCTTCAGCTTTGGTGGAAAGCTGTCATCAGTGGCAGCACTTGGTGATAAAAAGGGAGCAAACCCATTCTGCTGAAGAGGGGGAAGGATGCCTATATTTCTGCCTGGGACTTCCTGGACAGCCCCGTTGCCGAGTGTTTTGCACAAGGAATCTGTGGTTTGCTGAGTACCCAGGGCTCAGGCAGCAATACTGATCCCACTTCTTATGACCATGAGTGGTGGTCTCTCCCCAGCCCCTCTGCTTTCCCTCTGGCGCCTGTCACTTGGTGTGGCTGAGCTCCCCCACCCTGTCAGGCACATTTATCTACAGCAGAAAGACCTGCCCCTAAGCAGCACAATTTATATGAGATGAGGAATCCTGAAAACAGTAGATATATTTACAAATTACCAGCATGTGTCCTGTGCACGTCGGCACAGCGGACCCGCCTGGGTTTCTGGGGCAAACCTGACAAACCATCATTTTCCATCTGGATGAGGTTTTTGCAGGTGAAAAGAGGGCATGCCCAGAGAAAGGCCGACACTTTGGAATCCAAATAAAACACACCGAGGTCTCTCAAACCAGGGGTAGCCCAGCACGGCCCAAGAGCCCATTTGCCGTCTTTCCACACAAGGGCTGAGTGACCTAGAAATTACTGCCTTGGGTCATAGAGTTGCATGAAAGGGACAGTCAACCTAAAGCGAGCTGTTCAGATACTCGTTATAACCAGTGGCAGTTTATCCAAGCTGCTCTGAGAAGTTCAGGCTGCGCTGGACTGTCCACACAGGTACCTGCACCAAGCCAAGATGAATTGCACCCTGGCTTCCCCAACCAGCTCTGCACTGACGATATCTGACAGTTTTAACTCCTCTACCTGATGGCTCGCATCCTCCTAACCTCCCCCAGGAGGCAAATAAGCCCTCACAGCAAGTTCAGGTATTTAATGAGACGCCATTAATGAGCAACAGCTCGTTATCTGCATTGGTCTGACTGCTTATGATTGCCTGTCCATAACCCCAAGGTGTCTTTTAAGAACCTTAAGGCCCACGGTTTCAAGGGTGGGCAGTGGTGCTGACTGGCCCACGTTTTTAAGTGCTCGATCATCGATGCAGATTGTTCAGCCCTTAAAACATCGGGCCTGTTTAAACTAATTTACCATGGGTACCCCCAAAAAAACATTTGAAATCTCTCAACCTTCATTCATTCATAAAACAGAGCCACATTTTAGCTGCATTGTGTCATGACTGTGTCATACCCAGGGCCGCCAAGGTGCTGCATTTCTAATGTAGATGTGACCGTAGAGGTGATTGTGGCATCAATCATTACTGCAGCATTTGGTGGCTGCTTACAGCAGCACTGCAGTCCCTGGCGCATTCATCAGGACTTCTAAAACAAGTCAGGAGTGTTAATTGACTGAAAGACCAGACTCTTCCATTTTCTCAGTTTATGCTATGACTGTTGAAATAGAAACACTTTTTCCAGGCTCCCTGAACAAATGCGAGAGCTGGACCGAGGGAGGAAGGTTGCAATGAATCTGTTTCCTCTCTGCCTTCTCTCTCTGCAATCTGATACTTCTGCACAAAGTGATTATAAAACCATGCTAATAAAGAAACCCAGCATTTTTATCCCATCATAGTCCCTCACAGCACAGAACCAAAGTGCAGACAATGGAGAGCTTAAGCCCATTGTTTTCAGAGAATAAATCAGTTTCAATTTTGGAAGTGGCAGGGGACGGTTTTTAAATCTTTCCCTTACTCTCCCAGCTGCAATAACAGAGCAGTTCCCAGCACCCTTCAGTTTCTGTCCCTCCTGTGCGTGGAGGACTCGCTGTGCTCAGCCCAGCTACCGGTACCCTGTCCGCATCCCTTGGATGCTGTGCCCCCGGATGCTGCGCCGTGCGCAGCGTGCATACACACTCCAGCACGAGGCTGGGCACGGACCCCAGAAAGACATACGGCTCAGCAACGCAGCTGCCCTGAGCCAGCGGAGAGCATCTCATGGGGAGCTGCTGCTGCGGCACCGGGGGAGACCGCTGGATGCTCTGAGATCAGGAGAAGGTGGGAAGGGCCAAGGGTGGTTAACTAGGAAGATCGTCTCATATTCAGTGGGATTAGCCAAATAAGGCTTGCTGGCCTTGATCAATAAGGAAGGATCCTCAGTGTCCACCCAGAGGCCCCGATCCCACCCGCCTTCCTCCACACACAGCCTCTTCCCCTTCCCGCAGTCAGCAGGGCTGTTTGCAGGACCGAGGAGCGCTTCCATGTGTAAGGCAAAAACATAGAAAATCTTTCACGGGATCCAAGGCAGCTGGAAAGAAATGTGTCTCTGCTGCTTTGGAAACAGGGAGAGAGGACCCAGCCTAATTCATTTTTAAGTGAATAGTGTCATAAGGGCTTTAAAGGCCAAGTCGCGGTGAGTGAGGTAATGCAGCTGTAAGTGATGAAGCAAAAGCTCCTTCAGGCTTCAGCTGAAGAAATCCTTCTTTCAAGGCTGCACATTGACGCTTTTATTGAATACTCTGCACAGCCTTCGAAGCCTCTAAAATATCCCCATCTTTTTTACAGACTCCACCACTGCTGCGAGATGTTCCCTAGTGCCACCAAATACCTGTCTGCCTGCTTGCAACCTCACAAAATAAAACCTTACCCGAGATCTTGACCTACAGGAGCAGTGAAAGGGTCTTCAGGAGCCCACTGGCTTTGTCTGAAGCCAAACCGTTTGGATGAGGGGGCAGTACTGAAGTCTGAGGAAGGATTTCAGATTTCTCCAGTAGCTGGTGCACGGATTTAACATATTCACAGATAGACTGACCATTTTAAAAGGTAGCAAAATATGCTTTTAACGGTCAAGCTGTTTCCAAACAGACTGAAAGGAGCACTGTGTTCATCAGGGACCAGGATGGCCTCTAACATGCTGCACAAAATATACAAAAGCTGCTTTCTTTCAAAGTGTGTTTGAATTGGCACTGACCTGGTGCTCTAATACCTACCTGTACATAATCCACGCTTCTCCCCAGTGCTTTGAATGCTGTGTACATTACTTCTCTTTTTCCACCCCATTTCTGCATGATGCAAACACTTTTGTTGGACAGGACCAGCTGAGATACATGTTGCATGCTCTCTCTGTGAGACTCCTCCGTCTCACCCGGACCTTTGTCGTGGAAGTTATTACTCCAGATATAAGTGGCAGATTTGTCCCTACCCATGATTTCAGTAAAAATGTCCATCATGTAAACGTCGTCTTCTGAGTTCCCATCAATGACCATAACAACTTTAATTCCAGGGTAGGTCAATCTTTTCACAGAAAGTAAACATTTTCTTAAGTAGTCAGGATCCTCTTGATAGGCAGCAATACAAAGGGCAACTGTTTTGTTCAGCTTGATTGGAGTCTCTAGTGACCGCTTCATTTTCCTGTGCTCTAGGAAGGCAAACAGGCTTTGGATGATGAGATGTGATGCCAGGATAGCACCATAGAGTCCAAAAGAGAAGTAGTAGTTGTCTGTTTGGATGAACTGGTAGCCCACGATGTAAGCAGCGGTGATTCCCAGCAGGAGGGACACCCCGAAGAGCGTGGTTCCAAGTATTCTCAGGATACATATAAACCTCTCACAATACATCTGCAAAGAAGCACGGAAACCGTTAGCAGAGCCACCGCTTGCTGATATAAGACCTCGTAAGGGGTAGGTTTGGCTAAAACATATTGCTCAGCATCAACAGAAACACCCTGTGCTTCTGGCTGTGTCACGGACTTACTGCATCACCTTCCTCAACATCTCTTTGCAGTATTTCCTCCGTGTAAAGTAAGATTCAAATACACTCAAGATACCAGGGATGTTTTCTACTATGTGTAATGTCCTCACAGAAGGTGCTGTCTGTGTCAGGATCCTATTTCGGCAGCCTGGGCTTGCTGAATGAGACGCTCTGTCGTATTACCCTGAGAGGGTTGGAGAAGGGGCTTTTGGGTCACCACTCACTTCATATGGTCACAGGCGAGCAGAACAGCTGATGTCTGGGCAGCCCCTCCTCATCCCCCGTCCATGTCATGACTGCATCCCTGAATCGCTTCTGTCACTTAGTTATGTTTGCAAAAAATATTGGAAAGACATTCTTAAAACAGATGTCTGAATGTATTTATAATTTTTTAAGCAGATGTCTGACTATATTTATAATTTATATTTATATAATCAGACATCTGCTTTAAAAGGTCTTCTCAATACCATTGCAAAAATGTATTATTCATACATTTGTGTACATAGATATATGCACGTGTGAGCATGTGTGTATAGGGCTAAAGCCTGACTGAGATTAAGCCTGTGGCAAAAGCACGCATTAATTGAACAGCGCCAAGACTCCACCCTGAACTCAGAAATTCATTAGAACATCAGCTGATTCTGACAACTTCTGCACGTTTAGGTTACCTGGCTGTAAAGTCTTCTAACCTAAGCTGCGGGTTACGGAGCAGCTAGCTGGCGTGGGGGGTGCTCTGGTATTCTTGAGATAAGCAACGGACAAACGTGCAGGCAGGCAGAACGTATGGCTACCTAACTGCTTGTTGTTGACGATTACGTTAACCGTTTTATGCAACAGCTTTCTCAGAATTACGGTAAAGTTAATGACAAGGTTTTATGTCAATTGATGCGTTTGACCTTAAGGGCATAAAACGGCTAATGTTTGTATAAGGCTAACGCAGCAAGTGCACTGCAAATCAATGAATCTGAGGCCCATGTTTGAATATTTTGCCCAATTAGGGCCTCTTAGAGCAATGGACTTACTATTTGTGTTTTCTTACTATTATTCGTATTTTCCCTGCTGCTATCATCCTGCTCGTCTGCTGATCATGCTTGTTTCACCATCTGTTAGCCAAAGCTGAAGTTGGAACGGCACTTCCTTACATCATATATGTCTTTAACTCTTTCTTGAAAAAATACTACCAAGCTGTAGCAGCATAGCTGTCATCAATTATATATCTGTCTGAAAAGTTACAGGCTTGGAAAAAAAAGAGTCAACACAGAATCACTTACAAAATAAAAATAAACCAGGCGAGCGCAAAGTCTGAAGTCACGGAGACTATGCTTTTTTCCACTGGCTATTTAGGGTCTTAAATTTCAAGACAGGAGGAAGCCTCTTGAATGTATATTTGGAGACACTGTTAAAGAAATCGGACCCTATCTCTAGGACTTCCTTGAATGCTTATGGCTGGGCTCCGACAGGTGCTGTAATAACCCACCAGCAAAAGGGACCGTCCCTGCTCTGCCCTGTCTGAAAGTCCTTCACAACGGGGGTCACAGAGAAGCCCAATAAAGATAGGTTACGCTTGCCACCACTATAGGTGAATTAAAACTCAGTGCCCCAAATAGACTGGCTTTAGAAAACAGATTAAGCAATGGATCCCGTCTAGATTACCTTGAAGTCAAATAGCCTATGTGTTTATTAATCCCTCAAGCACGCAGAAGGTCACAAACATCAAGGAAATGTTTCATTAACGGTGCAGTTGTACTCTGCTTTCCCACTCGGGGTCCAGTACTTCTCTTCTCTTGCCAGAAATAGAAAATTCCTATTAGCGAGTAGGAGCTGAAGTCTGCTTACGTTAAGAATTATATGGCTGAAATCAATGGACCACTTGTATGGGTATTGCTCATAGCATTTAGATTAAGATCTGGAGCGTTTACATTTGACTGACTGCGTACTGTACCAGGCTTCTTTTATATTAATTTGCTATTGCTTTTTCTCTTCCTACGAAGTGTTTCTGCATAAAAAGAAAAAAAGAAAAGAAATGAATTGTCTGATCTTGTCATTACAGCACAGCTTCCCTCCCTCGCAAAAAAAACACAGTCTTTTAAGATCAAGAAATGGATTTCTGGTCTTAATAAAACAGCAATTTTTTTTTCTATCCTTTCACTGTCAACCTTGGGAAAATAAACTGTGTTTTGATCTAAATTCCTGGCTTTCATCAAAGAAACTTTCCCCTTTGTATGTGCCATTGAGGTTTTTATGTATAGTCTTTTAACTGACTGAATCTCGGGGTAAGTCTGGAAAAAGTTGCTCAATATTCTCAAGCTTTAGCACGTGAGCTATTGATAACTTGCCCAGCAGAACTGATCTTTATCAACTTGAACGTGCCCAAACAATGGCAAAGAAGCCAAAAACTCTCCACCCTTCTCCAATAATTGAGCCAAGAAGTTAAAAGGAAATGACGCCTGTACAAGTCTGGGACCAAAAATGAACTGCTGAGTCAAATACTAGCACCGAGGGTAGGGAATAGCTGCACCAGAGATTTTGAGGTCAGACGGTGCTGCTATGAATATCTAGCCTGGCCTAATACAGTGAAATGTAAAAGGACATCCTTCATAAGACATCAGTTGAAATCCATTCCTGAAGTTTCCTGAACTTGTCACGCAAAGCTGAAATCAAGTATTATCAGAGAACCACCGTACAGTACTGTGTCTTAACAGTGCAAGCCTAAAGTAATGCCAAGCTGAGTCAAAAATGTCAGATGCTCGGTGGAGGACAAACACTTACGTTAACTTTCAAAGCCGCAGTTATTTCATTGATAAGCACTCTTTCTAAGCCCTAGCAATATCCTTTCAGCAAAATGTAATTGCTTATATTCAAAGTTGCCATCACCACAGCCCTATTCAATAGCTGACTAATTGGTGGAGGGTACCATACACACCTCCTACAGTCAGCGCAGATTAGTTTTGTTTATGTCTCACCCTAAAGTGTCTTCAGTTCCTTGAGGGATTTAACCCAGTAAGTTTGTCCTGGGAAATAGGCACTGCAGCACTTCAAAAAAGAAAAAAAAGTACCACCTAGGCTAGGGATGAGGTGCCCAACACATGGAAGACATGCAGTCAGTCCATATTCCTGCATCAACAAAGGTAATTGCAAGTCCCTTCTGTATACACGTGGAACTTCTGCTACACGGGAACAGGTGTTGGAGTGAGGAGAGGCACATTGGTCCTCACCTGGTGAGAAGGTGAGTTGGTGGATTATCTCACTGTCTCTGGAGTCAAACCTGGATCTTGCACTTTCTGGGCAGGTTTTTAACCAGTTCTGTAAAGCAGGAGGAGGAAGACAGTACCTGCAATGTTTCTTATTATTTTTTTAAGAGTGAAAGCTATTTAGCACTGAAAGAAGTCTGAGGGTCCATTGCTTTTTGTCAATCCTGAAGGAGACTTCCAGGGGGCGATAAGATTGCACTGGCTGTGTCAGACTCCTTTTGGAGGTGCCTGTGTCCCCCCCTGTACTGTACAGGAAGCCTGAGACAGGACTGCTAATTCTACTCTGTAGTATGGGCACCTAAATCTTTTATTGTCACCTTCAACTGACCTGCAGTGTGGAACCCAGTACAAGATTTACGCAGCCTCCAGCAAACAGCGTCAAGGTTTGTGTACGCATCATGAGTATATGGAGAGAGGCTTCAAAGTCTACTACGGAGCAATTCATTGTCATGATCTTTCAGCAGTTTATTTCCATAGATGGAGCTGGTCAGTGCTAACCAGCCCACCTCGTAGAAATGAAATATGAAAGCCATGTGCTAAATCCTAATTCTATGATGGTGGCTGTTGCTGATTCAGTGACACGGTTTGATCCACCAAGCTGTCCCAAGTATATATGGGCCTTGTAGTGACCGTACAGGAGGAGGAAACGTGTGCCTCTCTTTGGAGACTCCTATGGCAAAGCATGGCCAAGAAACGAACCCTTCCATGCACTTGCATCAGAGTCCACCCAGCGAACTGCTTGGCATTGTGTCTCTTTTGGCATCCTGATAAAGCCACACATAGAGTATTTTTTTTTGGTCACACCTATGATGAAGGCGAACTTACTCTACATTACTATTAACAACTGGCATAACTAAAAGTTGTAGTCTTCTAGTGTTATTTTCATCAAAAATTTCAGGTTAACAAAGAGTTGACTGATACCTACGCTGTAGCTGTAACGACCGGGGTATTAACTCTAACACTAGAGATCCCACTTCTTTCTCAGGCTGAATAATGCCTTAGATCTCAAATTAAAAGAACATAGCAAAATATGCTTGAGTTCTCTATTCTGAAACACATTTAGGCCAGCATTTAACTGTAGTTATGGTATATAGATCTAACTGTAATAAGATTTAGACACTTGACTGGAGTTCAGCAGGTTCTTATGTGCTGATTTGGACTGGGTCTTTACTCAGCAAAGAACAGTGCTGACTTCCATGGTAAAGCATCATTTCTTCCCCCCTCCAAAATCATATAGCACAGTCCATCCATATGGTTACTAATCGGTTTTCACACATCGCTGAGAGTAACAGGACCCGGAGATAGTTCATCCCTTTGCAAAGCCAGGAGGCGAAGAGGAAAAAAAAAAAAAAAAAAAAAGCTTAATGTGTTACTAATACATCAAGAGAGTAATAAACAGACTAGGGGCAAATACGTATCCAGAACACCTCTGTGTATTGGTGTCTGAACACATCAATATTATCTGCAGTTTGTTCACTTATTCTGCACCAGCTGTTGTGTAGCTGCCCTGAGGACTACGGAAGCAGTCACGTGGTCCCCGGCATCTGCTGATACAGGACGTGGAACCAGTGACTGATGGGAGGTCAAACTGAAGTTAGGTTTGCTTGCAACACATGGGATGCAGCTCACTACATCATCTGTTTCAGAAGTCATCTCTCATGTACAAGCTCAAACACATTGCCATGTAGTACTTCTGGCCAGCTTTTCCCCAGAAGATTAAAAAGCAAGAGGGGGAGACGCAGGAAGTTCATACATATAATGTAACGATCTGGAAGGTTGTTTGAAAGAATTAGCACTTATTAATTCCAAACAGCCGAACACATTTTTAGAATACCTTACACTGCACAAGTCAATATTTGTCCAGGTGACAACAGTAAAGGTTCAGTCACAAGTGTGCTTATTTTATCCCCTTCACCTCTGATGATTCAAAAGAGCCCTGCCTCTCTCTAGGTGTCTAGGGCTTTGGCCAAATTGACAAATAGTCCAAAACTATGGGAACAGATCTGTAAAAAGGAGCACCTGGTGCTGAGGGCCTAACTTCCACCCTCCCTCCATTCTCGTATTTTGCTCTGAACTGAGTTTAGTCAGACCCCATGGACTGAAAACCCATTAGGGTCTGAAAAGTGCCCTCCGAGGGTACATCTTGCAATTAGTTTCATTCAAGGGGAACCCAGTTTGTGTGCCCAGTGACCGCTTCACAATACAAACCCAAGCAATTCGGCTGGGGGGGGTCACTTGTAGCAATGGCTTCAATAGCGCACTCCTGATCCAACATAAATTGATAATACAAATCAATCTCACATAGAATATCTGCACGTCAGACTTGCCTGCAAATCTGTGTTGAAGTGCTGAGCACCGAAAACCTTTGTAAATGTCTCATTTTTACATGCCTGTATAGAAGCTGAATTCTTGCATGTGTACTAGTCAGGGCCCTCTGAACCACAGTGCTGAGGCTTTGGATTCAGCAAAGCATTTAAGTATGTCACTAAAGATAAGTGTGCGCTTAAGTATTTTGATGAAGAGGGAAATCAGTGAATAATTTATCTTGCAGTTCTGTACTGCAGGCGTAAAAAAAAATATCTTTATCTGCAAAGCTTTTGCTCCCAGATTGAGTATTCTGGGATACTCATGATAAAAATGTATGCATACATTTGACAAATTTTTTATACAGATTAATCTCCCTTATGAAGGTTGTCTGATGGGTCGTTGCTTAACCACTGTGTTTCTTACATTAGAGGATCTAAGAGTGGACCGGGACCCAGACAATTTGGATTTTGTTCCTAGTGTTGCTAAGGTGGGTCACCTGCCGGGTGACCTGGGTAAGTGAATTCACCTCTCTCTGCCTCAGCTTCCTCACCTGTACAATGGGAATCATGGTCACGCAGGAGGTTCTTGGAGGTCTACAGAACCCTCCATAAGGCTTAAGTTACTGCTATTTGTAATGGTACTTTTTCTGGTGTGATATGGGACCTACCGGTTCCCTAGTTCCATAGAACTGTTTTTCCTCAAAAACCCCCAACAAAACCCAACGCGCCGCTTCCGATTTTCCTTGCCTGTATTCACCTGAAGGTATAGTCAGTAGAGGTTTGCCTGTAATAAACATGCAACTCTTACTCAGCAGGATGCCTGGGGTCGGTGAGGTTGGTGACATAAAAGCTGACACACGCTGTATGTGTGTGTGCATGCAGCTACCGGGGGCTGCTTTGCACACAACCAAAGGAGGAGTATCACCTTTTATAAGCCTTAAAACTCCTCACTTGTGAGAACAATAGCGTTGGCTTCAACAGGTCCACTGCCTGAATGACATGAGCGTGTTTGAGTGCATGCGTGAGCGTGTGTGTGCATGACACGTACTGTGTCTGGCCTTATATACATATACACTGTCTGTATACACAAACAGTATCTGAACCTTACAGTTGTTCAGCCAATCTTTAGATTTGTTATTAGCCTTATTTTGGCGGCAAAATAAACCATTGATCTTTGATGTACAAATGATTCCAGGTACACATTAATTACAAGCATAAAATAGCTGTCCAGACTCCCTCTTCTATTTTACAGCCTGCAGAGAGGAAACTGAAAAGTTAAGTTACATCTGTACATCTTTAATACAGCAGAGTTACCATATCTGGTGCTTTTGGTTATTTATCACTTCCAGATTTTGTCATGCCATTGATCTTCTGGAAAGGGCTCGCATAAGACTAAAATTAACTCTGGGGTTAGGTTTAAAATAAAGAACAGGATTAGCAATGATGGCAAAATGTATCTGCATGCACTGGCTTTGATCAGTAAATCAAGAATCTCCTGTCTGCTCAATGTATGTTTCCCACGAAACTGCCCAAATTTAGTCTCTTATAGGTTTGAGTAATCAATGTGGAATGAATTCTACAGCTGCTGGTTGGGTTTGTCCCTAATGTAGACAGTGATGCACTGGTTGTTAAATTAACCAAAAGAAGGCTAACCCCTCCCCCCTCCTACCAAATGCTCTAAGAAATAAATCAAGAAGTAAATCATGTTTGTACTCAGACATTTTGGATTGCGGTTAAACAAAAAATCAAGTTTAGAGATGTTTTCTGGTTGCTGGTTATGAAGTCCATGGATGCTTTTGGCACAAAACTGACTACTCCATGCCTCAGTCCAGCAAATAAATAGGTATTTGGTGTTCATAGCTTATTATCCTGTAAGTCATTTATAAAGCAGAGGTCATATCTTGTTTGACTTCATCAAGTCCCGCTACACTGAATGGAGGACTAATTTGCCGCTTTATACGCTAATCTTGAGCAGTAATAAAATGAAGCAAATTTGCTTTCACACTGTAAATATGAACTGCTGAGTTTGTTGCGAGTGCAACTAGCATGGGAAGCTCCACTGAATCAGTAGAGCTGCTCTTCCTACTGGGAAAACCTTTTCCCAGGTTTTTCTGCACTTGCGTGTAGGATAAGAGACTTACTAGCATGAAAGAAAATCCTGGCTTTACTGACACCAGTTACAAAACTCCTCCAACCTTGGTGGGGGCTGGATTTTGAGCAGTTTTTCAGGGAAAGAGAACACGTCTCACTGCCATCACCCTCAAGTGACATGACCTATCCATTCTCTGAAGCGATCCCCAAATGACGTGGCCTATCCATTCCCTGAAGGAAGCCCCAAGGCACCCGTGTTACATGCAATGTGCACTGGAGAAAAAAAATGCGTGCGTGCCTATGGAAAAATGATCCACAAGGAAGGAGACTACGATGCAGAGTGCTAATGCGGAGGAGCGGCTACGCCTTGGGAGATGTGGGGTCACTGCAGGCCCTGGAGGAGGGGTTGGACAACACCTACCAGGAGTGTTGCGGTACTTTGGGGTCTTCCCTCGGGCCAGGGAAATGGGGTAAACCCTCCCTTCCACCCCTCTTTGCTGTGGAGCCTGGCAGGGCTCTCCAGAGCTGGGTCTGGGCGGTGGCCAGGAGACACCAGCCGGCACTCGGGCGGGCGCAGGGAAGGGCCGTTGGGGACCGCGCTCCGCGGAAGGCCACCCCCGGGGCGCCCAGCGGGGAAGGAGACCCCGAGGCCCCACCGGGGCGCACACCGCGGGAGCCCGCGGCCGCGCGCCTCCTCCGGGGGAACCCCCGGCCCGGCGCCGCAGCCAATGGGGGCGGTGCTGCCTGCGTCACAGCGGGTGGGCGGGGCGCCGGGGGGGAATCCCCCGCGCTGCCACGTCACGAGGGAGGGGCGTTCCCCGCTCCCGCCCGGGCGCCGCCGGCAGTGCCCGGGCTGGCGGGGGCAGCCGGGACCCCCGCGGGCTGCCGGGGGGGAGCGGGGCGCAGCGGGGGCCTTCCCCGCCCCACGCCGGGCGGGCTGCGCTCCTCCGGGCTTCGCTGGAGCTGCTTTCGCCTTCCGTTCCCCGCTCCCCCCCGCTGACCGGCGTGACCCTCCTTCAGCCGGGCCCCGCCAGCCCGGGTCTCGCCGGCGGGGCCGCCCGGCGGGGCGGGGCCGGGCTCGGGCGCGCAGCGCTGGAAGTTCGCGGGCAGCCTGCGGCTCCCGCCCCGCCGCACCCCTCCTCTCCCCGTCCCTCCCGCGGGAAACCGCCCTCTGGGCTCAGCGCGGCGCCCGGGCGGCTCGGTCGCTCCGGTTTCTCCCCTCCGAGGCGGGATTTCAACCCTCCTCCCGCCGGCCGCCTCCTCGCCTTCCTTCCTGCGGTCCCATCCCTCCCGCCCCTCCTGTCACGTCCCCCCTCCCGGCCCGGGATGCGGAGGCAGGGGAGGGCCGGGGGAGAAGCCAGCCTGGGCCGCGGGCAGGTCTCGTCTGCCCCGCCGGGCTGAGCCGAGCGGCTGCCTGACCTGTTGCTCGATTTTAGTTCAGTTTTAGGTTTGGTTAGGTTTTGGTGTTTTGGTTTTGTTTTTTTTTTTTTTTTTTTTTTTTTTTTCAAATCGTAGAGCTCAGCAGTATCTTAAACGGATTACACGGAGGAGGGGTTGAAGCTGAAAACCTCATTCATCCTCACTGCCGTCCTATTCATTGCTGAAATAGGTGTAGCGTAGAGCCGGTAAGATCCTTCCCCAGCCCCACTCGTGTTTTGGGGATCCTTTTCGGGCTTCCTCCCCCGCATAGTGGGGTTCGGAGGAGGGGGTCTTCTGCTTTTGAGGTGACAGAAGCGTAATCATAAATCACCTACCTTGTTTGTCCTTCTGTCCTTTGGTCATAGAGGGGCTCCAGCCAGCTGTGTGGTCTCACGTACCGTTGCTCCCGCTGAACAGTTTCCAAGTTTGAGGTAAAAGATCAAATCGCACTTTTCAGGGACTTATTGAGACGCTCAGAAATAAAAAATAATTAAAAATAAAAAAATCGTTTAAGGCTATTCAGTCCTACTCATTTTCTCCCACGTGTTTTCACAATTATCATGTATTTGTCTTTCTTTGCTTCAATTTCTAGCTCAAAGTTGTGGGATTTTTTTTTTCCAAATAATAATAATAATAAAAAGTTAGAAGTAATAAATTAGGAGTTAGTTTCTCGTGGTCGAAGCTGAAGATCTTATTTCAAACCCGGCTAGCCTGGAGCCTGGAGAAGTTGCAAGGCAGCGTCTGAAAGTTTGAGATGTACAGCATCAGATAAAGTCTCTTTGGTGATGCCTTGCTGACCGAGTAACTGTTTCAATGAGGTTTCTCAGCAGCAGCAGCAGCAAACGGGTAATATTTTCCAGACGTCTTTTTCTTTCCTGCTGCTGCTGCTTTTCTGCCTCCTCCACGTTATGGGGTCTTTTAACAAGTGAGACTTGAGTTGTTTTAATAGGCGGAGGATGGGAAGAAGGAGGGGAGGGAACTCCTGTAAGGAGGAAAAAAAAAAAAAGAAACCAACCCTGCCCATTGAAATGATCTCAGCCAAGGACCAGTTCAGCGGCAGGAATTCAATTAGCTAAGTTGCAAATTTTGGAGAGAAATGCAATACACATATGTTGCCACCACCTGATTTCCTCTTCGTGCCCCGCAGTTAGGGGGAAACCCCCACTTTCCCCTCTCCCTGCATCTCTAAGCTTGGGGTGTGCGACTCCCTCCCACAGCCACTATTTGGCTGCGACGGTTTTTGCTGCTGCTGGTTTTTATTAATAAGGGAATTGCCTCTATGAATGGATGAACTTTGCAGTTTCCAACCCTGCTTTACCCATTCACTCTCGGAAAGATTTGCTGTAGTAAATACCCAGAGAAGCTCCCAGTGGCATTAATACCCATGCCACTTGCATTAAAAGAAGCCAGGAAACACATTAGACAATTTAAGAACTGGAAAATTGTGGTGTGGTGGGTTGTTGGGTTTTTTTAGTGTTTTTTTTTCTTAAAAAAAAAAAAAAACACAGAAATGTTCACTCGATGCTTTATTGATGATTTACAGTTAGCCAGGGGCATCAGCAGTTAACAGCACACCCCGCCGTCTGCCGCCTGCCAGCAGCTTTCACTCGCACGGACGGGCTCCTTCCCTTTGTAACTCCTCTCTGCCTCAAAGGCGGATTTCCCCACTTTTGAGCCCTCGTTTCCACTTGAAATGACGTGAAAAAGGCACTAGGTGGCACTGTTGAAGTGAGCGGAACACCGCGGAGCCCGGGGACACCCCCGGGCGGGGACGCGCTGCCGCAGCGGGGCCGGTGCGCGGAGCCGGGCTGGAGGCTGCGCTGTCCCGCCGTGCCCCGGCGGGGACCCTCCGGGGGAGAATGGGGGGGGGGGGGGGGGGGGGAAGGGGAGGGATCAGCTTCTCATTCCCCCGTCCTGTTTTCTCAAGGACCACAAAGGTCGCTGCTTGGAGACGTCGAGACTACAAAGGGGACCGTGTCCAGACACCGTTGGGAAACCCGGTGATGACTCCTTGCCGAGTTATTGCCCATCGTTACCTTCTGATGTGGGAAACTTTGCGGGGCTCCGGGGGCACCTCGTGCACAAGAAATGGTTTGAAGTCAGTGGTTACCTAGACTGGAGATTTTTGGGGTATCTTGGGGAAGTGGTCAGAGTTTCAGGTGCACTCAGTCTCTGCCAAGGGAAAGAGGTGCATTCGGAGGTGCATCAAAGCTGAGCTCCTCAAACAATTAGTCACCTCAAATAACAAGTCTGCCTCTGGTTTAAGCCAGAGTTTTGTGGCTGTTCTAACCTGGCAGTGCTAGGGAAAGCAGCTGTCTCACCCTCCTCCTGCTTTGGGCCCCTCATTCCTGCTGCCTCACTGTCCCTTTCCCTATGTCAGGAGAACTGATCTAGGTTAGAAAATAGCTTTTTGGGGAGAGGGAGCAGCAAAAAAGTAAGAACAAGTAACTTGGGCAGGGAGAAGGCAGGACCACTGCTTATGGCAGCAATCTGGTTTATAATGGTTTAGTGTCCTTGTGAAGGTACAGCATGGCTTAGCAAGCATGAAGCCTGTCAGGGCTTTCAGGCATTCCTCGGTTTCAGGCGTTCCTCCCTAGGCAGCACCATTCCCGTACTCCAACCACATCCAAATGGTCTGTGTTACAGCACCTTCTGCTACAGGGCCAAACACGTCTTTCTCGTCAGGCAAGGGGCAAATAGTAGTGTCTGCTCCAAGCAGGTCCAGAGGGTAGAAGGATGTCAAGAAGGCTACTGAAACCCCTGTCCACACTAGCTTTTCCACCACCCAGATATCTACTGTAAACCAGGCTTAGAATGTGATGAACTTATTTGTCATTTAGCCAGGCAGGAAGCGATCACCAAACCCCACTCCCATCACACATGTAACCAAGGCCTCAGCGTCTGTGAGTCCTAAAGCATAACTTCCTGACATCAGACTTTCTCTGATGCTGTCAGGGGCAAGAGGGGATTAAGTTGAAACACAGATGTCCCAAGTCCGTGCTTGAACATGGGTACCGCTAAAGCTGTGCCCAGGGGAGCCGTTGCTGCCAGCCTCTCTTGGGTTCCCTGTGCGCTCATTTGCCTTGTCTTGATTCAGGGACACGAATGTCCTGCACAGGGGACTTCACATCTAGGGTCATTTCTGAAATGAAGCTTGGGGGGTGGGGTGGGGGGGGTGGATTTGTTTGGTATTTTTCTTCTTTTTGTAACCAAATGTTACAAACGAACTATTTCAATTGAGCATGTGTTATAAACGAGCTTTTTTATTATTATTATTATTCCATTTTTTAATAGTTTAAATTTTGAGGCTCCATGTCTCCTCCACTGATGACTATGTATTACTTTAGAAACACACAGTGTCCCATTGGCTTAATCCCATGCTCTTTAGGTTTGAACAGGGATCAAGAGACAGACTCTGGTGAGGCACAAATCTTTGTGTCCCGCTTGTATTACAGGGGCAGCAATAGCAGCACTTAAATCACACTGAAACTTTGTTTTAGAAAATGACATAATGGGAGTGGTGAGTCTCTCATGTCCACAGCTACTTCCTTCTCAGCCATAGCTCATGTTGTGTGATCGTGCTGTCAGGGCAAGCGGGATACTGTAGGTCGCTGAAGCTGGGTTCGCCTACCAGGAAGGAATTAAAAGTCGGAGGATATGATTAATGTCAATCCATGCAGGGCTATAAAAACAGATGTAGATGTGTTTCATTGGAAGTATATCACATTTACATTTATATGTTATGTTACATCTACATGGTTACCGTTATCAAACAATCCTGTTTTCTAATTGGGATATATAATCACAAGTAGTGAGGAAAAAGGACTTCTTGACTGTCACTGTCCACAGGCACAGATGATCACCAGCAGTAGGAGAATGATCTTAATGAACTAACCTGACCTCATTTTCTGATGAGGCAATAGGTTTGCTTGACAGAGGTCAGACAAAATATATTTTGGGGGGAGATTGACATAGGCTATGCTAAATAAATAGGTTACCGCGGAACAAATCAGGGGATGAATTGGTGGCACGTTAGCCACTCTCCAGCAACTACTGAGTACTTGCTTTTATCCTGAGGGGGTGGCTCTATGTGCATTTTTCCTGCCTCTTCTTTCCTATCACCCTTAAATGTGTCAGTTCGCGCCCCCAACATACACCACACACACATACACACATGTCAATCTACTCCCTCGCTTGGACCAGCAGAGTTTACAGTGCCTGACTGATTGCTTCAGTGAACTGTGTTGAAGACAGCCACAAAGCATGAAAGCCGTTTCCTATGTGCATGTATGAACTGGCTGTCCAGGGTGAGGGGAATGGGGATGTTCTTGGGTGGAAACGAGCAGCCGGTGGCAGCTGGCAGCTGGACTGCCCTAAACAGCATCCTCGGTAGCACTGCTGCCTGGAAAATATGAACAGAGCTGGTCCCTCAGTGAAGCTGAGGTGGCTGAGTCCATCCACGCTGAAGGGCTCTTATCTTGCATCTTCTCTAAAGTAAGGATTTACACACGTTCTTTTATCGCAGATCAGCTATTGCGCAGAACTTATCAAAAGAAAAGCAAGAAGCAAACTGTTTGCAATGCACCGTTGTCTTCACAGTAAGAAAAGGAGAGATAATAAGGATCTTTTTCATGCAACAGTGAAAAGCTGGAAGTGGAAGGTAGACATAAGCTAGACAGCGGGCACATTCAATAGTGAGCTTTCTTTAATAGTTGTCTGAATGATGAAGGGGAGTGGTGGATTCCTATGTTTTGAAAACTTCTGGATGCTTTTTTGGAAGCTACATTTTAGTTCAGTGCAATTTATTGGACCCAGTACAAGAATAACTGAATGGATTTCCATAACGAGGATGTCAGACTAAGCAATCCAGCAGTTCCTTCCATCCCTAAATTCCATGAAATTACCAACAACTGGACTGATGTGTCAGGTGTGTTCCACACCTATTTCCACATGTAGCAGATTGTGCTGGATGTGGGAGAGTTACAGAAACTGATATGGGTGTAAGTGAAAGAAGAATCCTGCCCTAAATTACGATTTTACAGCAACTGAGAATCCACTGGCAGATTTTAATATAAATGTCGTGGCCAGTTTAAGGCTCATGAAGACTAGGTGCAGACAGACCTAAAACTCTGTGGTTGTTTTCACTATATCCAGAACCATTTTAGAGGCCGCCAGTGTTCTGGGCATTTAAATCCAAGGTTATTTATAAATGAAGTTTTACAGGATCTGGAGAAAACCACCGGTCTTTAAAATGAAATCACTCTTGCAAGATTGAAACTTTCCAACAATTTCTCTTTCATATAGCAGAGTAAGCCATAACTCGAAGCAACAGTTAGAAGTTAATAGCAGACAGGTTCAGACTAGAAACAAGTCATGCACTTTCGGATGTGTCCAGAACTCTTGGCTAGAATGGTCTGTGATTGTCAGCAAAAATGCCCGTCAGGAGGGTTTGAAGTAATGAGTTTTAATGTGTAACCAGCATGGAGTACAAGTAAAAGCGGGTCAGTTAGAGGTTTCCTTTGTGAAGTCTAATTTAAGAGAAATGACTTAATCGCATGCCTATAGTCTAAGGTGACAGTAGTGAGAGCCCAGTTTAGAATGACTCGATGTTATTTTTAAATAGCAGCATTATATTCTGTGTAGGATCCACAGATAACACCACATAAAACAAAGAGCACATGCAATTGAAAGACAGATCTACAAACAATGACCGATCTAGTAAACTAAGCTGACCAGTGCCAGGCAGCTCAAGGTTGGCACATGTTCATCCACACTGTTTCACTGCTGCCCAGCTCCTGGCAGGGCTGATCCTGACCAGTCTGGAGAGCCTGACCATTCCTGAAGAGGACCTATTCCCCACCTGGGAGAATGTCATGGCTCTCACTCCAACGGGCTCCTCACAGATATATTCCTGCATGTTCCCGTCTGCCTTCAGATGGAGAAACGGGACAGAATAGTGGTTTTTAGAAGCCTCCACAACTGGCTGGAGGCAGTTGCCTTTATTAATCGCCCTGCTGCCCAGGCAGGGCACCGAAGTGGCGCAGCCGGTCACAGCCTGTGTGCAGCACTGGCCTGGCCCCGGCCAGCCTGGTGTTTGGGGTTGTCCTCCCAGAAGCGCTGCCAACTGAGGCAGTGCAGTCATCCTCAGCAGCCACATCAGAATGAAGACAAAGGGGTCTGGACCCTCTAAGGTGCTTATTAATAAGAACAGCAACAACAACAAAAAAAATCTTTGAAATGAAATGTCAATTTTCATTGAAATGAGATTTTCATTAGCTGAAATAAAAAAAAAAAAAGAAATGAGTGAGACTTTCCTGGACTGTATGAGATTTAGGCGGCGGCTCAGGTTACGCCTTTTTTTCATTTTTAGGGTGCTTTTTCATCTGTTGCTGATACTTTCTAACCAGCTCACCCAACTTGCCACTTTACCTAAAGAATTACATGGTCTTTTGCTCATTTCCCAAAAACATGATTCATGTTGCAGATAATTGGTAGGAAAATGAATACTATTAAAATGACAGCCCCTCCCTACCACCACCAGCTCAGTGAGAGATGGGTCAGCATCCTGCAGGCATCTGGGTACCGCTGCCCCAGGAGACCCCAAGGGATGCAGCTGCACTCATACAACTTGGAGGCCCATTTTCTGCCCACGTTGTATGAAAACGTGACGGAAATCAAAGGGCGTGTGTATCTCCTATTCCTTTCTCTGGAAGTCCCACATCAGAGCAGTAGCTCTGTGTTTTCCATCAAAAGCAACCAAATATCAGGAGTGAACCTAACGCTTGTGGGGGGCTGTGCACCTCCCAGACAGCTGCCAAGCAGCGTGGCTGTGCGATGTGTCTGTGATGTGCAGACCTTACCATCTCACGATGGGACCCAACGCACTTGTCTACGGCAACATCTTATGTGACAACACTAACAATCAATTGCTGCCCCAGGAGCCTGGATTTGCCCATATTTTTTCTTGCCCGGGATATACTGTTAGGCTGTGGGAAGGGTGCAGGTCCCACTTTGTGGAACTCTCTGGCCTTCATGGATTTTCTCGGCATGTGGCCTGGGTAGGAGGCTGGGTTGCAGTGTAGGGCAGCTGAGTTTGGGTTGTTGGGTGGTCAGGCAGTCACTTAGTTGATGAAGATTTTTGCCCCATATTATGCGATGCACCCAGAGCATGTGAAAATATCTAGTAGTGTTGCACTGAGGAGCGGGAAATGAACCTGAAGAGAGCAGGTCTGCTCACAAATAACCAATATCAGAGAGCACTAATGATCCTTGGCAGCTTGCCCATAAAGAAGGCAAGACCTCATCACCGGCAAACACAAGCCAAATGATTTTCTTGCTTTCCTCCACAGTTTGCACGGGGCAACTGTGCCACAGTCCTTTTGCAAAAATGCGTTTGAATGTATGTGCTGATAACAAAGCAAACCTGCAAGTGCTGACAGGCTGCAGAGCCTGCTGATTCAAGCTGCTCTCCTAACCTTTTACTGAAAATGTTGTTTTCGGCTCTGGTTATGAGGGCAGATTTCAAAGACACTGCTCTTTCATGCCTGTTGTCAGACTGAAGCCTTCACGACGAGGGGGTCTTTTCCCTGACCACAGCCAGAGGAGCAGGTGGCGTATCAGAGCTACCAGTGAATCGACAGAGATTTGGCAGCATTGCTGTGCCCCAACGCAGAGTTCAGCTCTTCCTGCTTGCTGCCGTCTGAAGTGATATTGACTGGCCGGCCTATGGCGGGGGAAAGTCTTTCCGTCACCGGTCACAGGAAGAGGAAATTTTCTGGGTAGACACAGGCGTGGAAACAATGCCGTGAGAAGAAGCATGAACTTCCACGTTCATCTGTCAGGGAGAGCCGTGAGCCTTGCCACCCCGCTGTCCCCACTGCGGCCTACAGGCAGCCACTGTGCCTCTCACCCCCGAGCTGGGAACTGCATGTCGGCGCAGGAGGGGAGTGTGTGTGAAGGCTGGATGGTTATTCCAAGATCTTTGCCATCAATGGAAGATGGTGGTTTCCTACAGGGGGTAATTCAGAGCTGTTGTGTTATGTTGTGGACTGACTTTTAAAGGAACATCATGGCTAAAGAGATATCCCCCCATCACATCTTCCCATGTTTTAGTGAGTGGCTTTTTCCCACTGTGGGTGAGGGCACAACAGTGATTTGGCTGCTAAAATATCTCCAGTGCCCCTGGCATGTGCCTCTTTCTAGAGGTTAAACATGTCTTATACTACAGGTTTTATTAACCTTTTGGAGAACCCTTTGCATCTCACACAATGGTCTATGCAGGTAAACACACAATTTAGCATAATGCTCTGATAGTGTTATTTAAACGGTGATTCTGTAAATACTCACGTTCTGTGACCAGTGGTAAAAAGTGCCACCCTCCATCTGCCATCCAGCTGGAACTCGGGGTCCTGCTGGACATGACACTGAAAAAGTCCCTCGTCTGCAAATACTTACTGGAGAAAGCTCTGTCCTCCCATGACATTTAATGTCACCTGCAGAAGTCAGCTTTCGGAGGTCAAGAAAGATTTTTTTTTTCTTTTGAATATGCTCATCTGACAGCGTGTCAGGCTATGTCTGCTGTACCAAACCAGGCAGAACCACCTTCAGGCTCCAGCCTGGTCATGAGAACGCAAACCATAACATGACCCTTCAGGACCAGTGGACAGAATAATTTATTTCATTTACCGGGATAGACACAGACTGTGTAATATATTAGGCATATGATTGCTGGGACTTGAGTTACAGCAGCTTAAGATTTTGCAGCCCATCACTTGATCTAATCAAATGCTCCCATTCAGGCCATGCTAATCTATATTTTCGTGTAAATCCCCTAGCACTTTTCTTTTGCAATGTGTTTGATCTTAGCATATGCTGCGACCCATCTCAGACGTGGTGGCTGGGTACGCAGCATAAACTCAATCGTATTCAGTACTACGTGCATGCAGCAAACTGGCAAATTTCAGATTACAGCAGACACAGGGCCTTTTAACGTCTATGCATTAAGGGCCTCAATCTTTCTGCTACTCCTGCTAGATTCATTAAGCCCTAACAGGTTCATTTCTCACTCTCCACTCTTCAATCCACAGTACTGCTGGATTCATCCTGCATATTGCAAGGAATAATAAATACGTTCATAACTTCATGGCCAAAATCAAGGGTACAGATGTATGAAGAAGGACAGATAAAATCTCTTGACAAAATCTCTGGATTGTGTGGCATTGTTTGGTATTTCAGGTTGCTACCTCCTGCTGATTTCTTTTCATTAAAACATCTTGGCAGCGAAGTGCCACCAAGAAGATCTATGCCACTTTCTCTCAAGCTATCATTGAATGGGCAGTTACATTAGAAAATGAGAGCATAGCGTGATTTCTCTATATGCTCACATAGGGATATTCCCAAAGGATTTCCTCTTTCCCCATTTTTTGCAGATTTATATTAACGGATATTAATTATTAACAATGATTAATTTACTCGATTAATGCATTTTTGAAAGAAAAATGCAAGATGTTTAGCTACAGTGATGACATACAAGGCACAAAGTTCATACCATTTGTTTGCAGATGGCTGGATAAGCCTGAAATACTGGGGGACAGTGTCTTGATTTGATTTCTGATGTTAGTACATTGGAGATTGAAGCAACTGCAGCAGCATAAATCTCTAACTGCTGTCTATGACTCCAGGTCCATTCATTCTGACCAGAGCCATTTTGTTGCCTGGCTTTTGGCCAAATCTGTCACGGGGAAGAATCATGTTGTAATGCAATAGCATCCTGACTCTGCAGGATACTGTTTGATCTTGCCTATATATATGGGGCTAAGCCATGCTATGATGGCATTATGGCCAATGTGCTGCAGCCCTTTGAAGATCTTCAGGTTTTCTTCATCTGTATAAGTTGTACTCCTTGCTGGAAGAAGACTCATCCCGAGTTGACGCAGAGAAATCACAGGAAAAGCAGAACTAAATTAGGGGACAGGTTCTCATAAATCTCTGTTCTAAAGAGAACAAGAGAAAATTTTGCTGATGCCTTTTGTATCCTGGTCCAAGGGAAGTAGCAGCTAACAGACATTTCTTCCCCCACTTCCCTTCCAGACACATCTGCAGGATCCTTTTGAACCTGCAGCCTGCCTCCTCCCGGTGCTCTGAAACAACAGCTGATGGCTTTTCCCTAGATTCGCCCTCTGGTGTCCCCTGCTTACGGATGTACTAAGGGTTTCCCTCTGCTGGGACCCGGGACAAAAGGAATTTGTCTCTATCCTTTAGTTACAATTCCTCATAACAATGGAAAAAAGAGGGATGTTAAGTCTTTCTTGCATTCAAAAAATGTGGGCATGAATGTGAATGTAAAGATGTGATTTGTGAAAGCAGGTGAACACCTGTTGTTACAGAAACCTATAACATTTTTACTGTTTCCTCGGGAAGTACAGAGCAATTCCTGAAGGACTTTCCATGCTGGAGCTCAGGTCCAGGCCCCAGTTAGGGATATCCCCATAACGTCTGTGCACCAACACTCACAGTCCATAATGATGCGGTGCCACCTCACCCCTTCCTGAGGTTTGACTGCTATTTCTAGAATGGAGCAATGGAAAAACAAAACCTCAAATCCTTCATCTCAAAGCTGCCTTTATCTTGTATCCTGTCTTTGAGTTTGCTTAGCTGCTCTAGACACTCTTATGGAGGAAGTAAAGGGCCATATGTTTCAATGAACTGACAGCATTGGCTTTCCAAGAGGTGGATTTGTTCCTCTTTACCCTATTTCAGGCAAACACTGTAAGCTTAGTGTAAGCTCTAAGATTCAGGAGGCAGTGTCACATGTTCCCTAGAGGAGGTAGCAAAGAAATCAGACCCCCACCCGCATGCTCAAAGGGAGTTTGCAGGTGCACACAAGAGCTGAGGAAGCTTGGAGTGGTGGTAACTCACTCGTGGGTGTCTGCGGCTTCAGAGGGGCTTTTCAGCTTTTTGCCCCAGGAGGAGCTTTAGCCTTTTGCTCATCAACAACCCAGTGTGGCAAAGGGTTTGCCACGCACTGGTGCTTTGACAGCCCTGTACAGCCACAGTGCCAGCTCTGCGCTCAGAAGCAGGGTGGTCTTTCAGCTGAGAGCCGCTGGGAATACCTGAGTTTGGATTATGTAGTGTAGAAGCTGCCTGGTAGTGCCTACTGTCATATCACCTCTGTTAGGCAAAAGATTTGATCCTTGTCCTTAGGGTCTCCATTTACAGCTGAACAAACTGGAAACCTGAATGCCAGGCTTGCTTTGCACAGATAAGTCAGTCTCATGTTGCTCAAATAATGGAGTGCTGTGCAAAGCAATGAAAGACAAAGACGGCAAAACAATGAAAGACGAAGATGCTACATTAGGTTTACCTGTGAAGGGGACCCTGAAGAGAAAAGGTCGTGAAAAGGTTAAAATCAAAATTCTATAAATGCCATTTTGTATCAAAGCAAGTGACACTGGCACCATCAAGGCTTGTTTCCTGTCAAGCTTTGCTTCTGTGATGTCCACTAAGGCTTGTGTCCATGTTTATCTCAGTGAGGGAATTTATTTTGGCCCTTTTTTTGGACACTTATTTACCCAGTGCTTGGAATACCTTCATGTTTTTGAAACTTTGCCTGATTACTTTTGTAAAAACTGGCATGGGAGATAAAAAACACTGACAAATTAAAAAAAAGAAAAAGTTTAAAATAGAGGAGGTAAAAACAACTTGCCAAAAGTTAGAGACAAATAAACACTTTTGAAAAAATACTCTAATGCCTTAATGAGAACTGCGCATTACAGTTAAACCCCTTTGCATATCCCAATATCTTAGCCACTTTTTGCCTGTGCAATGGAATATCTACATTTTTAAATGCCAATGAAGTTTAACATCTCTTAGTCACAGGGAGTTGCAGGGGATTAATAATGATTCTGGCATAGCGAAAAGTTCCTCTTACAAATCTTTTCATTTTTTTTTTCCGTCATTAATCTTGGATGATCTGTCTATGTCTCTTCCTTTATCTTCTTCTCTCTTCCAGAAGCCAGTCTTCCCCAAAGCAGTTCGGCAGTTGTGTGGGCAGCTTGAGCTGGCCGCAGCGGGGAGGGGAAAGCTGCAAAATGACCTGAGTCCTTATCTTGTGTCTGCTACTGGGAACCTCCATCTCCTCCAGTGTCATTTGTTTCGTCATCTTCTGGGTGGCTAATCAAATCCCTCAGCAGCTGGGCAATGTTTCAGTTAATGCAAATCAGCAATCAAATCCCCCAAGGTGCAGAGCTGGGTAGAGCTAGTTCATGGTGACGTGTTATACTGGCTCATCTCTGGTTCTTTCTCGGAAACAGAGGGGAATCTTTCATTGAAGTAAAATATAAACTTCTTTATTTCTATTTTCTTTTACTTTCTGTTTTCCTCTGTTCCTACAGCAACCAGCAGCCCCACTGAATATTTTCCGCTTCTCCCTCACCTCCTGCTGGGGAGATAATCACCCGAGCAGCACCTTGTGTGGTGCAGGGTTAAGCTTGCCTTATTGTACATGCCACAAAAGGGGCTCACAGGTCATCTCTACAGGGTAGAAATAGCCCTGAGACCGGGCTTAAACCTCATTTCTGTTTCTGCCCATGTTTCTTGCCTGTATGAGCACCTGTGGGGCTGCTTCTGACTTGGCCTGTGAGGTTCTCCGGTGTCATGGTTTGGGCTGGGCTAGCCACTAAAGTAAGTCCTGAGGGCTTTGGGGGGCACTTCCCCGCAGTGTGGATGGGCTCCAGCACTTAGTGTCTGGCCAAAAGCTTCGATGTCCCTGTGCTGAGTATTCATATGACTTCTGCTCAGAAGGCAGAGCTGCCCAAGAGCTATTCTAGGAGGGCCCATTGCTGTTTAGCTTAGGAGCAGAGGGGATGTGGAAACTTGGGCTCAGACAAGGTCTTGAGAGTGTCCGCGACGCTGTAGGCTGCTTCTACTTGGTAATTCAGGAATCAGGCATTCGACAATCCTTTTCTCCTGGTCTCAGGTGTCCTTGGGTGCCCTTGGGTGCCCTTGGGTTGGGTGGACCCAACCAAGTGCACTCTAACTGCCTGCTCTGCTCGCTTTCACCTCCACCCAAGACAGACGCTGGAGGAGAGCAAATGAAGCCATTCCCTCCTGGTGGGGTGTCCTGTCAATGCCTGGCACGGACCAGCGAGGTTAGTCAGAAACCACTGGAAACGGAGCAACCTGGGAGGAATCTGCTTCATCACGCAGCTGCTATTGCCTAACGTGAGATTTGCACAACACAGTAATTGGTTCCAACTGACTCACGGCAGAGCCCTGGCAAGGGAAAGTTCACGTCAGGAAGGGCGTGCGGTTCCTACGGCGGGGGACATCGCATTTCAGAAATACTCAGCTGGCAAAGGAGCTGGGAAGAGAGTGGCAAGAGGCGAATTGCCACCGAGTGTTACAGAGAGAGCTTTGGAGTATGGAAATACAACCAGGTCCCTGTCTCTGCAATACGTGTGGAGAGCTTACATTTTTGTCCAGAGAGGGCACTCTTAATGCAGATATTTTAAGAGGTCTGCAGAGAGAAGCAATAGCACGGCTGATTGTAAGCTATTAATCACATTCATTAAGAGCATTTCTTACCTCTAGTCTAAACTGTGAATGTTACATGAGCTCAAGCCAATTGTATTTGAAAAGATCCAAAATCTGGTAGAAACAGACTCACGCTTCTCTCTTTGTTTGGTGTTACTGCCCAATAACATTAGCAATGCATAATATCCTATCCATTAAGAAGAGGATAAATGGCAACATAAATATAAAGGCAACAGGAATTTGGTCTTTATTCACACAGGCGAACATTAGGATTTACTCATTCTTGGTCTGAATCTGTTGTAGCTCTACTTAAGCTGATTTAGCCAGAGTGAAACCAGGTTCAAAGCAGCTCTACTCAGTATATACCATGGTTCCCATACAGTTATAACCTCTGAGTGACATGAGTTTTGAGCCATAGGGTTGTTTTGCACAAGAGGTATGCTTTCTGACACTACCCTTGCCAGAGATTTATAATATCAGTAGGATACCTCTTTTTTTTTTTTTTTTTTAACTGCTACTTTATATATGAAGGAGGCAGTGTCCTTTTCTTTTGTTTTCTGTCCTTTTTTTGCTACAGCTCACTGGCTGCTGCCCTTTTTTCCCAGCCTTGTAGTATTTCCTCCTTTCTCTCCCTTCCCCCAGTCTGCCCCAGAGTCAGTGAGAAACAAAACTGCTGAAACCTGAGCTTTCTGGCTAGAGAAGATGAAGAATGAGAGGAGGAGGTGGTAATTAAACCCTCCCCCATATTATTCATGCAAAGGAATTGTCTTTGAACACCACTTCATCCTGGGAGCTGCTCTGAGTTCAAAGAGAAAGCTGAGTTGTTGTCATTGTGGGGCCTTAATCTAATCACAGTGTTCCCCTTTGAATTAAAAATCTTCTTAGGAGGTGGCAAATGTCTCTCCCCATCTACCTTTTTATATTTTATTTTTATTTTTTGGTCCTAAGAATGTGGTGCTTGTTGTGTTGTTGTTTTTCTTGTAGTGCGGGGTTTTATCGTCCCAGTTAGGCTGGTTCCTGTCACTGGCTATCATTTAAGAGATCCAAACCTTTGGTATTATCAAGACAGAAAAGTATTTCTCTCTGTATCTATAGACAATTCTCTGTATCTCTACACTCATGATAAGACCAAAAGGCTCTTCAGGAGCCTCCATCTTTCAAGGTATTTCCAGTTTCATGCCTTAAGGAATTTTGATACCAGTGATGCTTCCTGGGATAGATCTGCCATTTTTAGTAACTTGGCAGTTAAAGAGCACTGAAAGTGCTTCATCCTTTTCTTGACCTGTTTCCTATGAGGAAGCCCAGAAAAACACCTCTAAACATCAGTCCAGTTCCACAAAGACCATAAATGCTACCTCTCACACACAGATATATGCCCACGGACATACACACAGTTAACCTGTTTTGTGTTCTTCCTTGTGAAGGCTGTTCTACATCATTGGTTGGAAGCGGGCAAAAATCATCCACTATGGTTTCTGAGATTTTCAAGTGAATGCTCTAGTGTTACTCAAGAGCGCAGGTGAGATAGGGCCAATTCCCACTTCCACCAACTGCCCTCCAGTCACCATCCTCCCTTGCTGTTAGCATTTATTAGAATCATAGAATCATAGAATCAGTGAGGTTGGAAGGGACCTTTAAGATCATCAAGTCCAACCATTAACCTACCCTGATAAAAACACCACCACTCCTAAACCATGTCCCTAAGCAGCTCATCTACCCTTTTCTTAAACACCTCCAGGGATGGTGAATCCACCACCTCTCTGGGCAGCTTATTCCAATGTTTAATAACCCTTTCAGTGAAAAAATGCTTCCTAACATCTAATCTAAACCTGCCCTGACATAACTTGAACCCATTTCCTCTTGTCCTATCACTTGTCGCCAGGGAGAAGAGGTCAGCTCCCATCTCTCTAAAACCTCCTTTCAGGTAGTTGTAGAGGGTGATAAGGTCTCCCCTCAGCCTCCTCTTCTCCAGGCTAAACAACCCCAGATCCCTCAGTCGTTCCTCATAAGGTTTGTCCTCCAGACCCTTCACCAGCTTTGTAGCCCTTCTCTGGACACGCTCCAACACCTCAATGTCCTTCTTGTAGTGAGGGGCCCAAAACTGAACACAGTACTCGAGGTGAGGCCTCACCAGTGCCGAGTACAGGGGGATGATTACTTCCCTAGTCCGGATCACCACACTATTCCTGATGCAGGCCAGGATGGTGTTGGCCTTCTTGGCTGCCTGGGCACATTGCTGGCTCATGCTCAGCCGGCTGTCCACCAACACCCCCAGGTCCTTTTCTGCCAGGCAGCTTTCGAGCCACTCCGCCCCCAGTCTGTAGGCTTGGTCAGAGCACACTTACTTGTACCAGGAGGTGCTCCCTCAGATTCTTGCAAAGTTTAGCATAATCAGATGAATAAAGGCAAAATTAAGATATGGTCATTGGAAGCTGGAGAGTTTCTGAGCACATGAAGTGAGTTGCATGGTGAATTTTAGCTCCTTGGCGGTGTAATGGTGCTGGAGAATTGCCTGTCCAAATGTAAGCATGAACACCTAGACTGAGGTGCTTGACTGCTCCACCTCAGGCAAGATTTCAGGAAGATTTCAGGACATCTGAATCTTGTGTTATGATTTTGATACAAAACAAGGCAACAAAATTTGATCTTCTGCTGTGGAGCTGTGTGAGCGTAAAATACCCTTAGGCCAAAACCAATAGTAACAATAGTAATGACATAAAATATATTTCTCCATCAGTTTAAAGCTTTCAACATGTAATTTCATTTCAAAAGCACCAAACACGAGTAGCTCCCCTCCAGCCCATAGGGCTCTGCTCAGTATACCCACTTAAAAAAATTCTTACCACTTCTTTGGATATCTAAATATACACCTGGCACACCTACGTTTAACATCTTGTCTTAGATTTTTGGTTCTAACATTTGTAGAAATAGATTTGCAGCAAAATGATAGCTATTTTAATCTATATCCATGTGAATCTTTTTTGTGTTAATTGTATAATTATAATTTCAAAAGCTGCTAAGTAGTTTTGGCATGTACTTCTCATGCTTGAGTTCATCTCTCCTAACTTTGTATATGTAAGTAATGCATGTTGAGTCTAAGATGGTCACCTAAACTTTCTCTCACTTTTCAACAGAGAAATGTAGACACTACTGTTGACTGTTCATCCCTTCCTAAGGTTGTTTGGATGAGTGTTTCAGGAGGAACCTTGGGTGATCATTTAAAGAAAGTGTCTAATTCTCAGGCAGCTAAGCTAAGCGAGAAGCCTATCTTTCAGACCCTAAACCTTGGCTTTCACAGTAGAATCATAGAATCATAGAGTTGTCTAGATTAGAAGGGACCTCGAAGATCATCAAGTCCAACCACCAACCTAACACTGCCAAACCCCACCACTAAACCATGCCCATGAGCACCACATCTACACGGCTTTTAAATACCTCCAGGGATGGCAACTCCATTACTTCCCTGGGCAGCCTGTTCCAGTGCTTAACAACCCTTTCTGGGAAGAACTTTTTCCTAATATCCATCCTAAACCTACCCTGGCACACCTTGCGGCCATTTCCTCTTGTCCTATCACTTGTTACTAGCAAGAAGAGATTAACAACTACCTCACTACTACCTCCTTTCAGGTAGTTGTAGAGAGCGGTAAGGTCTCCCCTCAGCCTCCTTTTCTCCAGGCTAAACAACCCCAGTTCCCTCAGCTGCTTCTCATAAGACTTGTGCTCCAGACCCCTCACCAGCTTCGTTGCCCTTCTCTGGACACACTCCAGCACCTCAATGTCTTTCTTGTAGTGAGGGCCCAAAACTGAACACAGTATTTGAGGTGGAGCCTTACCAGTGCCGAGTACAGGGGGACAATCACTTCCCTAGTCCTGCTCACCACACTATTCCTGATAGCTGTTGGACTTCTTGGCCATCTGGGCACACTGCTGGCTCATATTCAGCTGGCTGTCCACCAACACCCCCAGGTCCTTTTCCACCAGGCAGCTTTCCAGTCACTCTGCCCCAATCCTGTAGCGCTGCATGGTGGTGTTGTGACCCAAGTGCAGGACCTGACACTTGGCCTTGTTGAACCTCATACCATTGGCCTCGGCCCATTAATGCAGCCTGTCCAGATCCCTCTGTAGAGCCATCCTACCCTCAAACAGGTTGACACTCCCACCTAACCTGGTGTTGTCTGCAAACTTATTGAGGGTGCACTCGATCCCCTCGTCCAGGTCGTTCATAAATATATTAAAGAGAACGGGCCCCAGCACCGAGCCCTGGGGGACACCACTTGTGACTGGCTGCCAATTGGATTTAACTCCATTCACCACCACACTCTGGGCCTGGTCATCCAGACAGTTTTTTTACCCAGCGAAGAGTACACCAATCCAAGCCACAAGCAGGCAGTTTCTCCAGGAGAATGCTGTGGGAAATGGTGTCGAAGGCTTTACCAGAGTCCAAGTAAACAACATCCACAGCCTTTCCCTCATCCTCTAAGCAGGTCACCTTATCATAGAAGGAGATCAGGTTAAGCAGGACCTGCTTTTCATGAACCCGTGCTGGCAGTGTCTGATCACCTGGTTGTCCTGCATGTGCCATGTAATGGCACTCAAGATGATCTGTTCCTGATGAGTCTGTAGTCCAAATCTGCTTCATTAAGAGTGACCAGTATAGCTAAAATTCTGCATAATTATTATATAAGATCTCTGATATGCAAAAATGCTAATGGAGGATAGCTGAGAAGTGCAGATTGACAGTCCAGAGTCTGACTTGTTTTCTGCCTTCTATGTGAAAATGGCCAGGCTGGACACTGGCTGGTTTTCGAGTTACAGCAATGGGAAAGGAAGAGAAGATCAGCTGAAAGATGCCTTCTCTGTCAAGACTGTGTAATCAAATACACAAGGAGATGATGTGAAGGAGAACTTGATTTGCAGAAGTCTGTTTGGGGGGTAATATTTGTATTTTTTAGATAAGACACTTCATATAGCTGAATAGATCTTTTCTCCTTCAAACAGATAAAGCTTGGCACTTTTTTTGCATGAAATCCACCATAACTTGCAAAATGGGATGAACTCGCATGAACAGACAACTTGAAAGCAAGTAGTTGTCTTTTGATAAACAGATGTGGGTTCAATTGCAGATGCTATCAATAAAAAATAAAATGCCTGACAACAGGGAAATAAATAACTGAAAAATAACATATAAATTCACAATTTTCTGTAAAGCTAAGCCAGGCTGTTAGAATCACAGCTTCTGTTTCTAGTAAAATCTTAGATATTGTAATTCCATAGAAGCTGGTTGTCCTTCTCTTAGGCAATACTTATCTGCACAAAGTACACATGGAGAGATACCAAAATGTGGTCTTGAATCTCTCTGTAATTTTATGTTGGTCAGTTTACAGACAAATTCAGGATGACCTGACCTAATCTGAATGACATCAGGGTGTATAAAAAACCATAAATATCCACAGTAAAAAAATCAGTATCCTGTTCAGAATAAAAAACCAAAACCAGAACAAAACTAACCCTCTGTAATCAATACCCCACGTCTCTGGTTTCCATTCACAAAAGCCAAAGGAATGAATAGGCAAGGTTATTGAGGTGGCTTCCTGAGCCACACTTCCAGCATAAAGCAACTGAGGCTGAGTTTGTGTTTGGATTTGGCTGATTCAGTGACTTCAAATCAAAGTTGTGGGTCTGATTCCTTAAAATGACCAACACAACTATGATCAGTAATTGCATCAACATTAGGCAATTTTGTAATGTTTAATGTGGCTTACATCTGTGGCTAGAAGACAGGGAAAAATAACTTTTTTTTTTTCCCCAAGCATTGCTTTTCTTTTTTTAAGAGAAAAAACAGTGTAAAACCTTATACCAAAAGAAACCAAACCCAAAACTCCTTATCTTTTCAATTTAGTTTATTTGTTTCAAGAATAAATACTTACAAAATGGCTAAATTTTACTATTATTTTTGCTGAGATACATTGGGTGTTTTCTTTGTATTCCTTCATTTGTGATTACCATCACCATAAAGAAGACAAAACCATTATTATTCCTACTGCAAGTGAAGAAGAAAATATCCCCTGATTAATATAAGTAGTAAGTTTCACCTTATACCACAGCAATTCATTCTCTAACTTGAGAGAAGCAGCTCTAAATTTGGGTGGTGCGTTATGGACCTCTTAACTGAGGTATTCATCAACATTTGTCATCTACAAAATGAGTTTACCGTCTTTGAAGTCTTTAGATACTTGTAGATTTTTGTGGTGAAAAGCATTGTTATCATTTTGGTCATTTTATTAGTCGATGAGGTATTGGGAAGCCAATATTACGCCACATCCCCATCTGCTTTCATTACTGGCATCCGTGATGATCTTTCCTTCCATGGTCTGAGGTCAGCCTTGGTGACTTGCACCTCCGATGCCCACCCTTCCCCTCACACTCCCTGAACCCTACTGTCACTTTCCTTCTGATGTTTTTAATTTGCATTTGCTTTTTTCTGCTCACTGAACTTTAGTTAGATACGTGTCCTTCACTGAACCTTGCCTGTACTGGTAACAGAGGACTGTGGGTATTTTAAGGTGAGCCCTGATTTACACGAACTTCTATATTTTCCATTTCTGTTCATGACAGAAAACTCACCCCAAATTCCAGCATTTAGTGGCAGCACATGGAGACCCACTTTGATGCTCTGGCCAGTCTGAGTGTCCAAACTAGCTCAGTGACAAAACTTTCTTACTTATCTCCAAGGATCTGTGAACTCCTAGGCAAGATGTGTGAATGTTAGCCATTTCGGTTCAGCAGTTTTGGTTCTCATGCAGTCAGAGCCCAAGGGTATTGCTTTGAAAGCTTAACTGGAAATGAGAGCCAGATAAACACAGAGCAGAAGGCCAATGAAATCCTATTGTAAATCTATCAAGCAAACACAAAGCCCTCCCCGACCATCAGCCTAGTTCCAAAAATGTGGTTAATGGAAGACTCATGTGCCAAAGAACTCCTGTTACTGGATCGTGGGGAGCTGAGATATTACTGAATCCTGCGTCTTCCTCTGTATTTCCAGCTATGTGACTGGACCTCATATCCTCCTCTGCACTGTCCCAGTAGCTGCAGAAACCAATGAAAATTTTATTGAACATGTGAGATTCCCTTGATTCACTTATTCAAAGTATGCGGCTGCACTGTCTCCAAAACACCCTCCAGACAAGCAACCCTGAACTTGGCCATAGCTAAAAAATGTTCTTAAATACACTTCTGAGGTCAGAAGCTCAGCGATACGATTGACCGAGTGGCGTAGCTGCAAGCGTTGGTAAGCACATTTCATACAATGTTCTGAGGAAGAAGACGCTCATAAACGTTGCTGACGAGAGCGCTGCTGGCTGCTGCCGCTCGGAGGAAGCCCATCGAGGCTCATTCTTAAAAGTCACAGATATGCACTGGAAAATCCTTGATATTTATTTTTGGATACAGGGCTAAACCCTGGCTTTGTAGAGGTGAGGAGAGTTTCCATTGATTAGATTAGGGCCCAGACTTCTTTTTCCAGCCTGATTTCTAGCTGAGCCCGGTCTCAAGTTGCTTCCTGAAGGAGAGGCAAGGAGAGTTTTGTGTTTTAAGTTCACTGAGGGCCGAGTCTGAGGATGGGAATCGGCTTCAGCTACCACTGTTGCACTAACCCAGTGATGAACTGGAGTTTGACAATGACACATTCTGAATGCAGACAGTATAGATTTTAGTTCTGGGTAGCCGCAGATTACTAATCTCTGCAGCTGCTGATGAGAAATTTGTCTGCTAATAACAAACAAATTCTTCTGAGAGCTCAGCTTCCCCACCAGAAGCAATAACATTTAATCAAATGGATTAAGTTTCTCGTCTTCTTTTCTTGCATGTATTTTTAACTTCTTGCCTCATTTCTAGGTGCAAAATAAGAATACCCAGCTCATGTCACCTTTTTTTGGTCTGTAGATTTTAATCCTCAAAAAGAAATAATTCCCCAAGGAAGGTCAGGTTTACTACCCCTTTGCAGATGGGGAAACTGAGTCATAGGGAGAGATGACTTAGGTCATCAAGAGGCAAATGGAAAAAACAGTTGCATAAACTGGTCTCCAGAGTCCCTGCCCAGTTGCTAGCTCCCTTAAGTGCCAGTCCCACAGGGTTTAAGCTGAAGCTAATGGTGATAAATAGGAAACTCCCCATTGACTTAGATGGGCTTTGAAATCAACATATATACCCATATATATGTATATGCTTGCACAGTCTCCAGTGATTTTATTGCTATAATATTTTGACCTCATCTAAAAAGTGTTAGATTGACACAGCAATTACAGTTCCTGTGGTCAGTTAACAGTAATGCTGTCATCACTGCTGTAGGATGACCGAGGGGCCAATTAAACACAACTAGAGGAGGGTTTGCCCAGTGAAAGGTGCCAGGGTCCCATTGCTATGGGTCTGGGTGTCAAGCAGACTTTCCACACTTAGAGGTCTGCCTGCACCAGGGCTGCGCTCTGGCTGGATGCTGCTATGTGGTCATGGGATGTGTCCAGCTTTGTGGTGTTCATGAACAACACCATGTCACCAGAGACCAGGGAGACAGCCCTGCCCCTCTCTGGTGCAGAGGTAACATTTTCCAGGAGGAGGTGGAGCCCCTAGAGTTACCTGCCAATTCCAGCACTCGATCTCCCTCTTCCCTGCACCTCTCAAATTTCTGCTTTCCTAGAGCAGAGGTCTCCTCTGGTTGGCCATGGGACATCTGTAGCCTGTGACAAGGTCAGGGCTGGGCAGCATGGACACAGCTCTCCCTCCACGGAGTGCTCCCATTGGGGGGGAATATGACACTGCATCCTCCCCCCAGCTCCAGCACCCTGACCAACATGCGCGCCTGCTCAATGTGCCCCAGGTGGATCTGGCCAGCTAGATGGGATGCAGAAGGTTCCAGAGCAGCAGGGAGGCCACAGTGCTGTAAATGAGGCTGTACCACATGGGAGTTCGAGCTGGTAGCCATTTATCTTGTTTTCTCCCACTTTGAGTGAAATATCACCCAAAGCATGTCTCCTTGAACTGCCCAGATGGCTGAGGTATCACCAAATGTATGTGTTTCTGTGGGTTCTGTGCTTTAGCTGAGCGCTCGCTATAGGGCTGACCCTTGTCACCGCTGAGCTTTCTGGCTCTGATGTCCAGGACAGCACCCGGGGTCCCAGCAAGGTTCTGGGGGAGAGGTTAGCAGCAGTGTGGCTCCTCCGAGGTCTGGCTGGGAGGCCAAAGCTGGCAATGCTTTAAGCTGCTCCTGTGTCTGCTCACACCGCTTCCTCCGCCCATGCTCGCTCAATGCTCCTCTTAGTATTTTCTAAAGAAAAGGGAGCAATAGCAGCCCCAGGGAGCAACACACCTTTTGTTAAATTGTTTTTAAAGTTTCTCTTTTCCTAAACTTAAGAGTTCAAACCTCCCCAGCCACGTGAGTGCTACTAATCAACATTTTCCTGCCCAGCCTGTTAAAACTTCCATTAACTCATCCTGAGTCCCCCATTTAAAGACATGATAACATTTGGTATCCAATTTCCCCCATAATTAGATTGTACAAACACTGTTAGTCTTGCTGAGAATAAGACTATCAGTAACAAAACACTCCATCAACTGCCGGTGCTTTAACAAGATCCCCCTTTTAATTTTATCAGTCCAATGTGAATCCCTCTGATCAGGTGTTAACAAGCCAGACTGTTTTCCCTTAGTACTCCTCAAGCACTATAAATATATATTCACTTTTCAGACATCAAATCACATTTACTGTAAAGATTTTTCAGTTTCTCATTCACTGCCTCATTTTTATAAATCTTTGTCGCTTGAAATCTCCCATGTTAATTGTGCAAAATAGCAGCATCAGTCTTATATCTGGGAAAGAGAAAATAGTTGCTTTTAAGGAAAGGAACAGCCCTTATTTATGTTGATGGCATGTCACAAGTAATCTGTTTGATTCATGTTAGATTATCCATACACGTAAATTTTTATGAATTTTACCAGTGATCTACATCTATGTGTCAAGAACACCTCATTTTTGCATGATGGGCAAAGTATCTTCAGTGAATCACGGCCATGCAACAGAAGACAGCTGAATTCTGTTTTGTCCTTGGAAAAGACGCTTCAACTTTCTGCACCTGTTTCTCCACCTGGAACAGCTGGGGTCTTTTTGAATATATCGGTATCTCTTATTGCCCTTCAAATGTGCTTCAGGCCTGGCAGATTCCCCCTTCTGGGGGATTCCCAAAACAGGAATGGAAATGGACAGAAGACATTCTGTAACTGAAGAGCCCTGGGAACACAAAAAAAAAAAGTGTAAGAGTACAAAATATTTGTGTTGAAAATTTGTATAAGAACATAATTAACTCCTGCCTCATTATGATGTTTCTTATATGGTGTTAAGGATGTTAGTATCTCCTGGGGAGAAAAGGCAAATAATGATATTGACTGGAATTGTGGTCTGGAACTGCACAGATTTTCAGTCAAAAAGCTCTTAGGACTGTATATAACAAAGTTTCTATCGTTGTCCCTACCAATGTTTTTTCTGTATCTTTGTTAAAAGCTGTAAATCATTTTAATGATTTTTGCCATAGAATGCAGTAGATCAAGGCCATAATACTTGAATTCTAGAGTCATTGTTTAACTATTTAAATCAATTTAAATATTTAATGTTCAAACTAAATATTTAAATTAAATATATTTAAACCAAATACATTTAAATTAAATAAATTTAAATATTGAATGCTGCATAAGGAAAAGTCCACATCAATATTTTCACCTTTCTGGATTTATATTACATCAAACTGTTTACAAACTTTCCCCAGGGGAACACCACCACTGCCCAGGAGCTCAATATGTGAAGAATCTACCCATAAATAATGATAAACTTTTCTCATGCCTACTAGAGTCTTGTAATTAGCACCCAATCAGTGCTAAAGCTATTTTTTTCTTAACATATGGAAAAAAGTCACTTTTTGTGGACAGCTTAAAAAGAATCTAAACGTAGGTGTAAAAAGCCTAGATCATCTTAATAACAATGGTTCAGTTTATACCAAAAATAGAACAGACAACGAATAAGGGAAAGAAAATGAATCATAAAAACTATCTCCAGAGAAAGAGTAATACAATGTACTTCTCCGATGACATATGAGCCTTCTGCCCTTTGTGTGACGAACTTTGCCCCCCCCGACTGCAGTATTACTAATTTCCTTGCCCTTAAACCATCCCGGACAACAAGTAGTGTTAGTGTTGAGCATCCTCTGTAAAGACTGATTTACAGATTCTGGCAATACTTTTTTTCTCCTCTGTCATTTTTAAAAGAGTTTTTATATTTTTCTGGTGTTTTAGTTTTAACTTTAACCGAAGCAGCTTTCACTGCCAGACAAAATAAAGATAAAGGATAGACTGGATCAACCAATAAAGAACTATGGAACACAATCCATCAATAAAGAATTATAGTATACATTAATGCCAATCAACATGATTTTGTGGAAAACAGATTTTCTTCTATTTAATTTTTTTATAAGATCACATGTTGGCTAATAAACATAATAGTTCAGATGTAGCACAGGTATATTCCTGCAAAGTCATGTGGTTTAGCACCGTGGCAGTTAAAATGTCAATATAGCTCACTTTAAATGGCTTAGGATCTGGCCAGCTGGCAGATTTCGAAAAGTATTTGTCGATGGGGAGTTGTTGCCAAATGGCTGTGCTTCTTATGGAAATTCCCCAGTGGGCTGTTACGTGTCTAACACTGTTCAACATTTTTGTCAACTCTTTATTTCAACGTTTTGTAATAAGCTTTGATTTTTCTTGATACATCTGAAAGATTAGTTAGCATTGAATGAGGTACATCTTTTCTGCAAACTGTTAGCCTCTTGTCAGACAGTTTTGCTGTAATTCATTCTGTTGTCTCTTGTGGCCTGGACATAAAGTTTAACTTTTTAAGGTTTATTGTGAAGGTCAACACAGAATTTTGGTTATTTTTCTCTTTCTCTCAGAAATAAAAGGAGACACTGCCTTTACAAGTTCTGGTGCTCAATTCAAGCAACCGGAGAGTCCAATCTCTAATGAGTTGTGCAACGGAAAATAAGAAAGTTTCGTGTCTTTCAACCATGAATGGTTTATTTACACATTCGAAGCCTCCATTTTTGAGTCTGCAGAAGAAGTTTAGCTCCCACCTAGAAGAATCTCTTTAGCTGTAATCTGAATGAAAGATGCATAATTCTGGTAATGTTTTGCACACTTATAATGTTCTTTATTTAAGGATATTGCAGCCCTGAGCAATATTAAATCATTGGGATGACAGCATAATAATCTAATAATAATCAAAGCCCAAGCCACCAAAAGCAATGCTAGCAATGACATTTACTGTATAAGTCTGCTGATTTGAAGGCTGAGGAGACACCCTGAGTACTGTGAGAGGGAGGGAGGTACCCTTGATTGGTATCTGTTCAGAAGTTAAAGGAAAGAGTCTGGAAGAGGCTAATGGAATAGGATGAAGCGAGAATATTATTTGAGCATTTTTTGCAGTATTTGGGACCATTTCTTTAATGAACAGCCTGATTTTAAAGAGGGAGAAAACATGGTATCGTTCTTCACACCGGGGGAAGAAGGTGATGGGCAGTTTATAAATTTCAGAAGACGACAATGGTTGCACAAAGGGTGTCCTCCGGTTTTGGAGTGAGGAGTCTGTGGATTTTGCGTGTCACCAACCCTAATAGAAGAATCAGATCACTGTGGGGGTTGTTGTGAGAGCCTCCCCTGCAGAGTAGAGCAGCAGCCAGCAAATTAACAGGCAAAGCGCCAAATAGGTGGTGGGAAAGATTACTTAGGAATAAACCTTGTTGGAACAACTAGCTAAGAGCAATTAGCAGGGCAGCTGACAGCAGCCCTGGTCAGCAGGAAGAGCCAGCCACAAAAATCACCAGTAGAAAGCACCCACCAAGAGCGGCAGCGAGGGAAGGACTGTTTGCAAATAGGGCTGTGTCTGGCTGTGAGCTCTGCGGGCAGGAGCAGCTCCTGCAGCAATGACAGAGGCCAGCCAACTGCCTCAGGAGACAGGTAGAGCTCAGGGATGATTCTGCTCTAAAATAACCATCCTGCTACTGAGATTTGTTATTAATAATCTGTAAGTTATGAAATTACAAAGAGAGAATTTCATTCATGCCTCCCAAATTAGGCATGAACGAAGGATAAAATCAACAACAGTACGCAGAAATGTGCTCTTTGGGGTCTGTAACTAATAGTGCATGTGCAAAGAGGAGAGAAGGGCACACAAATCATCACCTCCGGCACCCCAGCACCCCAGCCGTTTGAGAAAGGATCACGGTAAAAAGAAAAAAAAAAAGCAGCAGCACCGTATGAGAAGAGCACACGCTTTTCTTAACTGTTTTCCTTCTGGTGGGGAGTCACATATATGTGGAAATATTTCCCTCACAGCCACAGCAGCATACCCCAAATAGAGTTTTATTTTGGTTCGGTGAAACAAGATAATCTACAGCAGAACAAAGTGCCTCACATAGGTATAGCAGCTTAAAAAGTAGATTTAACCATGGCAGTGAGGAACTCTGGGCTTACGGAATTGCACAGTTTAAAAACTGAAGCACAGACTAGGCCTTGGGGTACAAGATTCTGGGATGAAAGTACAAAGCGTCTTTATTAATATTATATATAAAAAAAAATTACCCATATATGAAGTAAATCTGAAGTAAGCCTTTCTTCTGAGGCTTCCTCTGTCTGTTAGGCTTCTGTTTGTTTGTAAAGTTTACATGCTTCCTGGGTTTGACCAAAACCAGTGCTACTGAAATAACTTGAGAAATGTTATCACTCTGAAGTTTCTGAGCCAGCTAGGATTAGAAATGACTGGAAATGTTATGGAGGAGCCTGTTTTCATGAGATTTCCATCCAGATATCTAGACCAAAGGGGTTACTTGCTCTGTGAACTCACAGGACACCTTTCAGTGCTCTTTGATGTAAGCTCCTTGTTTCCTGTAGTCTCCCCCGCATTGTATCTATGCAAATTACAGCAAACAGATCAATATAAGCTCACCTTTTAAAACCTGACCTTTTGTTTGAACTGTTAACACCTGAAAGATGGAGGTTTTCCAGTTCTCAAAGCTGGGTATTACAGTTTGTTTGTTGAACTAGGAAAAGATTGTGTTTCAGGACCCTGCAATAAGCATAGGAAATACCGTATTCTTTTAAGCCAACAGAAGGCAGAATGCACAGAGTTAAAGTCCTAACTCCATCCTTAGGGTACCTTGTTTTCTTTTACACAGTTACCTGTGGTCTCAGTCTGTTAGGTGATCTCAGCTGGGCATTTGCAGCAATACTGAGACAATCAACTTCAGGATGAAGTTTCCAGCTTCAACTTGAAAGATCCCTTGTGTTTGTGGATTCAGGTCAGACATTTAGTGTTGCCTGAACTTAATTGCTGTTTGTTTTTGCTTTGCATTGTCTTCTAAAAGGCAGTCCAGGGAAAGAAGGAGGCCTGGGAAAAACAAACTGCTTTGCAAACCAAAATGGCTTCAAAAGCAGCATTAGGACCACCTCCAAGTCTAAACAAAGCTCTGACAGAAAGGTTATCTCCTTGCTCCCCAAACCTTGTCACTTCCTGCAGAAGCCCTGCTTTTCTTTTTTCAGGCCATAACAAAACTCAAGACGGCTACTGCCTTACTCTTGTCGCCCATATCAAGTTCAGCCTGTTTGTGCGGGCAATGCGGCCCTACTTTGCTTCCCTTGTCCCAGTTTTGCCGCAGAATTTTGCTTCTCAGTCCCATACAAGGAGGCCTGGTGACTTGGCTGTTAGTGCCCATCATTTCGGTCACAGATATCTCTAGTATCCACCTATGGTTGTCACTTTTGGTTGGCAAATGGACAGCCCTGCTCATCCTTTCCTGAGTGAGGCCAAACAACCCCCTGTTTTGGTTTTGGGCCTCCTTACAAAGTGGGGTCAGTCTGGGAAACATTTCTAAATGCTTCAGGCACCACTGAAAGGACAACGCCAGTAGAATATGCACTGTTTTGTCATAACTAAATTTACACATGTGGGCAGTTGCCATTGCTCTTATGATGCACAGCAACATCTTAAGCTATCGTGACTTGATCATAGATCTTTTTTCAGTTAATTTAGCCTCTGCTACAAAGGTTTCATAACCTCTCTTTTTTATTCTTTCAAATGGATTTGAACAAAATGGATTTGAAGTGCGACTGCAGCTGCTAAAGTCTCCCACAATTCATATAGTAACGATCATCATAATAAAAAAAATAAAAATCCCTGGCTGAAATAAGTGACAGTTCTACAGCCTTTCATGAAGAAAAATCTAAATCAAACGAGTGCGACTGTCTGAAGGCGCTAAAAGAAACTGGGCAATTCCACAAAGTGGATTGGACACACTGCTTACTTATGTGAACTCAGCTTGTAATTAAAACAGTGAAGAAAGAATATCTGGAGATCTCAGTAAATCTTTTAGGAGTGAGTTCTGTGTGTGGACTACAGTTATGGCAATAAACAGACTCAATTCTGCCAAAGCAGTATAGCAAGTGAAAACTGATCTTGGACTTTGTGTAGGAACTCAAGGTAAAAGCTAGCACCGTGCAAAGCGGTGACCATGAACTTAGCTGCAAGCAGGTTTTTGTGCTGACAGCAAAGACTGAAGAAAAAAGCTGTGCCAGGATGAATGCAGCAGAACAGGAACATGTCGTGACAGCAAACCACTCGTGAGAAGACTGACTGACTGCATCTTAGAACAAGCTCTAAGAGTAAATGAGGAATATATTGCTCTACAGCGTAGGGTGTTGGAAGTAAAATGTCAGCAGGCTGGGAGAGCTACCCACACATCTTTCTTAAAAAAAATAAATAAATTACCCAAAGTTGGTAGTCAAAAGCAGATGTTTTGCCAAAATGCAAGGAAACAGGTTATCTGCACGTGACTGAAGAGACAAACCACGTCACGCCCATAATATCCTGCGAACTGAAAAGACAGTGTGGGTATGGAGCTGGCATGTCTCCCTCCCTTGTTGGGCCATGTCTGCTCAAGCCACTTTCACTCCGCATAGAGAGACTCGGCAAACAGAATCTGCACTATTTAAGAGTACAATGTATTATTTAATGCATAGGACAGGTAACGAAGAGTAGCAAGCACCCATAAACGTGCTCATTACCACTTATAAGATACCCGATGGTGGCCTGGCAGTTGCCACCCGGGGGAAGGCCAGTCTCTGCTGCTGCTAGAAACAGCAACATCCTTGATGCTGTTGAGGTGCCATCTTTCAATTCTCTGCTTTTTTCTTGGGGCCAAATACCTCTCATGCCGGTATTTTTCCTCTTGAATCCTCCTTCTGAGACATTAAAAAGGAATGGGAGTACTGAATTGCCAAGTAAATCTAGCTTTATACAGAGCTTTGCTTTATCAGTGTCATGCTATATTGATAACTGTAAACATATAAACTGGGCTTTATTAATGGGCTTTATTAATACTTATTGATATTTAATACCAGCACTTATATTTATGATAAATCTGTAAATCGGTAACTACAAACTTATTAAATAGTGTTGAAGAGAAGCAGGCATCACGTATTATGATCTCTACAAACATAATTGTAAACTACTGATAATGAACAACCAAATGCCTGATAATAATAATTTTGGGATCTAGAAACAGTTACTGTTTTACAATAGCAACATTCATATGGTGTGTTACTGACAGCTGAGGTATGTCCCCCAGCAGTTTTGTTAACCACAATGACAAAGCTTAATGATGGGTTAAATCTTATGACCTACCCAAACTCGATATGCACAGTTAAACCTTTCCTTCAAACTTGCTTTCCTTCTTGAACCATAAAACTCATTGTGGTCTTGTTTGTCAACTCTTTCAAGGGTTCAGGGATGTCTTTAACCTATTTTCTATGAGATTTCTATACTCTTTCAATTATAAATTCACATGCTGATTGATAATGCTCTTAGAAACACTCTGGTTTCTGCAAGATATTGCCACACAAGAAAGTAATATTTAAATCTGTTTCATTAATGGATAACTTCATCAAATGAAAAAAGCAATCAAGCAGTTCATTTTTGTGAGTGAGTTCACGGAATCACAGAATCACGGAATCATGGAATTTTCAGAGTTGGAAGGGACCTCTAGAGATCATCTAGTCCAACTGCCCTGCTAAAGCAGGATTGCCCAGAGCACATTACTCAGGACTGCATCCAGGCGGGTCTTGAAAATCTCCAGAGAAGGGGACTCCACAACCTCCCTGGGCAGCCTGTGCCAGTGCTCTGTCACCTGAACCATAAAGAAGTTTTTCCGTGTATTTGAACGGAACTTCCTGTGTTCTAACTTGTGCCCATTGCCCCTCGTCCTGTCACTGGGAACCATTGAAAAGAGCCTGGCTCCATCCTCCTTCAACCCACCCTTTAGATACTTGTACGCCATAATAAGGTCTCCCCTCAGCCTTCTCTTCTCCAGGCTAAAGAGTCCCAGCTCTCTCAGCCTTTCCTCATAAGGGAGATGCTCCAAGCCCTTAATCATCTTAGTTGCTCTTTGCTAGACTTGCTCCAGCAGTTCCCTGTCCCTCTTGAACTGGGGAGCCCAAAACTGGACACAGTATTCCAGTTGTGGCCTCACCAGTGCAGAGCAGAGGGGGAGAATGACCTCCCTCAACCTACTGGCCACACTCTTCCCTATGCAGCCCAGGATTCCATTGGCCTTTTTGGCGACAAGGGCGCATTGCTGGGCCACGGATAATTTACTGTCTACGAGGACCCCCAGATCCTTCTCCTCAGAGCTACTTCCCAGCAGGTCTGCCCCTAACCTATACTGGTGCTTTGCATTCTTCCTCCCCAGGTGCAGGACCTTGTTGAGGTTACATCTGTTGAGTTACCTGTGTGAGTTATACCAATGCATGGAGAAAGCCCTTTATTCTGTGGAGTTTATTAAGAAATAATTGTCACATTCTCTTGGATTAATCTGTCTATATGCAGAGACATTAAGACAGATTGTCTTGTAGCCTGTAGTTTGTAAGACAATTCTTCCTCAGTAGGTGGGCTGTTCCGTATTGTTACAGTTTCAATATACCATTCTTTTACTCCAAAGAAACACAACTCACCACTTTGACATGATTAACTTATGGAAATATTTAGTATAAGAACAGTGATTAAGTTTTGGGTCCAAGACAGGTAAAAGGGTCCTCTAATCTACACAATTGTCCTTCAAGCTAAACTGTTCCCAAGTTCAATCATGATATCCATTATCCCCTTCCTGAACATTGTTCAACCCCAAAGTTTTTTAACTCTAAACTACTACTAAGTATTAGCAGCATTTAATTAGCCCATCTCTTCCAAACTTTTTTCCAATTCTGGGAATGTGAGGTTATTTTGCTAATGAATTTGTAGCAAAGATCTATTCCCCAGCATGGACCTAGCTTACCATGGGATAGTCTTCATTACACCCTTACAATCTCCACTATGAAAATCCTGGAATTCCATTTATATGTTTCAAAATCTTGACCAAAACATTTAATAGATTTATATTGGAGTATTATTAGATAAACCAAGCAATTTTTTCCTTTCCTTCACTCTGAGTGGGTGGGGTGGAATACACTCTTTGGGTGTGTACAGCTGCACTGCTTACAATGGAGCCACTCTTTGTCTGCCCCATGGTCAGAAGAGGGGATCTGTCTGTATTCTGATGGATTAATTCTGTTTCAACACCGGGATGAATGAAAATGGAATTTGGCTCCACAACTGTTAACAGCTTAATGTATACAGATGTCATCCGAGCCCCACTGACAGAAACGTATGGACTTCCACTGGCAGACAAGGAATTTGGATCAGATCCTTTACTCTCTGAGCTATTACATGTTATCTCCTGTCCTCCTCCCGGGCCCCAGTTTACGTGTGACAACTCTTCCCTTGTGGATAGTGAGAGTCCCATTGTCTCCCACATCTCACTCTTTTTCTCAACAGAGTCGATTTCCCGAGCAGGATTAATTCCGGCTTTGTTCCATAAATGCTGGTCACTTTCCTTAGTCACTCTAGGCATTGGGCCAATGAATTTAGACTAAACAGAGGATATTAATTTTACTTTAGCATATATGTATTGCACAAAAGCTGTGATGCATAAGGGTTTAGTTCCAAGAGCTACGGTAAAACAGTTGTGTAAGCTTTCAAATTTGAACGTCAGTGACAACTTGCAGAGGGAATTAGAGGCACTTAAGAGGAAGTCCTCTCAGATTTTCTTTTTTTTTAATGACTAAACACCGTAAGAAGGTGGGCTGTGAAGTATGACTGCTTCTCCTGAAGGAGTGGATGAAATCAAATTAACCTTGGGCTACTACCTTTTGATATCCTGCATGCCTGTGGTTTCCAGGTGTGGAGTGTGGGAAGGTGTTGAACTCTGTCCCAAGAGTGCGTGAGACATTTTGTAACAGAGAGGGGAAGACATCAGCTGCTAGAATCCGAACGCTACCAAGGCACTTTTTTAAATACAGTTATGATACTGGGAAAAGTGAAACACCTTTCTCAGCTCGTGGAAGTAGCCTTGTAACCAGTGCAGCTGGCCAATCTATGCTGCCAGAGGAAACTGGATGTCTCTTAATGTTTGCTAGGAACTGTCAGTCCAATCAGTAGGTACAATTTGCTAAATTACGCTGTATGTTATGAACTCCCCTTTGCTTTGGGGGAGAATACTAGGGATTTTACTCAGGTATGACTTCAGTAACTGTAGCTCAACTAATAAACATTTTCTTAAAGCAGACAGCTTAACCATTTGACCACTGTATTCTCTTGAATAATGGCACAAAAATACTTACCAGAGCCCTGGTAAGGAGGTCTTGCACCTTGTGTTTGTGGAACTGATTGGATTTCCTTAATTGCTCAGGGGCTTTATTGTTGTGGCTCAGCAGAAGCTGTTCATACTTTATCTCTAGCAAACATGAGAAATGAGGTCCTAGGCACCCGCAACTCCTTGCTGGTGTTATCAGCTGACTAACAGCACAAAGAAATAACAAACCTCAGCCCAAAAACTCATCAGAGAAGTGAATGAGTTAACGACTTACAGAGCTGATGAGGCTGGCTGCTAAAGAAAAACCAACTTAATCCAGTTTAAAGGATTTTTTATCTAAACTAAAACTGTTAAAAGAGAATTTGCTTCCTTGAAGATGAAATAGTCATGTCCAAGATGTTACTCTGTATGCTTGCAAAGACGCATCTGTTGTAACATTTGGGGAACTGTTCTGGCTTAACTGACCAGCTGTGCAGGAAATAAATGTGGGGATCTTCCTTGAGAAAATTTATGCCATGTGTAAGGTTGATTAATAATGAGAAAAAGACTAAAGTTTTTCAGCCTGAAGCTTTCACCGCTGATTCAATATTCAGGGAAGCCAGTCTGCTGGGAGTTGGGTGGGTCCAAACTGGGGGGTTAGAGAGAGAAAGCAATGAGCACATCTGTTTGTCCATGTGTGTTTTATAGAAGCACAAAGGAGGGCGCTACATTTTCTCCAAACAGGTACAGCTGAGATGAACCAAGCATCACAATTGTCCCTGAAACCTTGCCAGTGCGGGGCAGGTTTTCCCTCACCAGGCACACTCAGACACACTGCCGAGCAGCAGCATGCATGGTCCCCATCCACCTGGAAGCATCGTTGCTGCTGGCAGGGGCTCTGGGGCTTGCCATGGGGAACTAAAGTGATGCCTCCTAAAAGCATGGGCACAACCCTTTGGGAGCAAGGTACAGAGACCCACGAGCTAACTGGCTAGATTTTCCAGTCATAAAGTCAGCTGTATATTTCCACGCTAAACATCAGAAATATAGAAGGCATGATGAGGTGGAGTGGGAAGGCATTTTCCTCTTTGCCCTTTTCCACCCAACTCAATGGTCTTCCCCTCTTCACAGCCTCTTCCCCCTGCAAGAGCACTGCTTCTTCTCTTGTCTTTCTGTAACAGGCTCTCATCGCCTGCCTTGCCACCCAGACATTTCTCCTTTACCAGTCGTCTTCTGTCTCTTCATCCCCAGTTTGTTGGTGATCTCCACCCATATCCAGTGTCCTCATGAGCCCAGGACCACGTAGGCATGTTCCACTAGTTACAGGAACTGCTTCATTAGTTCACGTCTGAACATTTTGCCCTCTCTGAAGAGGCATAACACCATGTGAGTCAGTTTTGCGGAAATAAGTCTTACATGTCAAATCTTTGCTTTGCTCTCTTGGTGAGGGATTGGTGGGTTTATTAAAAATATACGATTAGAACATGGAGAATCTTGCTTGTCTGTGGATAATGATGTAATGTATGCAGCTGTGTGGCTTACTCCAGGGCGAAGCTAAGGGAGAGCTGTTATGAGCAGTACAACCCGAATTCTGGAAATGGAAAGCCAAAGTGAAATGAGGGTTTCTACCCATCTCAATCTGACACAGCTGATTTCCTCTTTGTGTTCCCATGCAGATAGAGACAGGGTTCATGGGCCCGCTGTGGCTTCTTTTCAGTTCTGTCCTTGCAACAGACCTTTGGATGCTTTGGTCTTTTGATGAGCTTCACTTAATCTACCAGGTCACAGAGAAGGGTTATAGGCTTCAGCCACCAGTTGCGAACCTGTGTTAAAGAGGCTGCAGGATGACACATGCTGCATCTGCACTCTTTCCTCATGGGATCTCTGTCTCAGTGAACTGAACAAACTCATTTAATTCAATGAACTGAACATCTTTCCCATCTTGGTGCATTCCCATCTATTTTTGTAGAGGCAACCTGGGAAGTACATCTGTTTCCCCACAGCTTCAGTAAACCACTAATCATATATTCACCACTACTTGTTGACACCACTGCTCTCCAGTGCCTTTGTGAGAGCAGCTCGATGCTCAGTCTGCATCAGCCTTGTCCCATCTCCGGTTTCCCATCCCTGTCATTAACATGTAATGGAGTAGACCATGGCTCACCCTACCCAGGTCAATCTTGGCAACGCAATGGTACAATTCCAGTGGCTGCTGCTGGTGGTCTATACTGTTATCACATTAGTGTTGTTCTGAGGTAGGGCACTGTGTATTGCATTTAAAGGGTCTGGCTCACTGGTGTGTTGCTGCAAAACCCATGCTGTGCTAGACAACAATAACAGCAGTGTTACACAGTGGTGACAGAGCTGAAGAAGGAGCAATTTCTACATTTTAAGCTCCTCTCAGTAGTTAGAAAAATATTTACAAAGTCGAAAGACCAAGACTGCTTTGCGATATTCTCTATTAATCATCATGACGGTTTTTAGGACAGACTCCTGCATCTATACAGAGTCCTGCTGGAGTATGTGGGACTCCGCAAGATCAGGAGCCTGTGAGCAACCAGATCAGGTGTTGTGCAGATGTCATGAGGGAATGCCAGACTTAGCACTAAGGTTATCCAACAATGTGCAGGTGACACCCAAGCATATTCTGTGTGGTTCCTGGATCTGACTGACAAAGCAAAGAGTTGCCAGAGGGCAAAGAACAACCAAAGAGCTCACATCTGCTTGTAGAAGTACTTGGAGGTTGTAGATGAGGATTTTGTACCTCAGATGTGGGCTAACTGGCACTAATTAGCTGCTAATCCCAAGCAAGGCTTTTGTGAGAGCCAAATGCCTATAGAAATCAGTTCATCTTGCTACACTGGTAGGAGAGTTAGAGGTGTATGAATGCTTCTGCAAAGAACACCCCGATGATAGTTGGGTAGGTGGAAGATAATGCAACAGGTATGTTGAAGTGTGTCTTAATTTGAACGGTTCTTTAACTGAAACGATGGGGGTTTTCAGCCAAAATTGGAAAATGTGCATTCTTTAGGAATATTGTTTTAAAACCAAGAAAGAATATAGAAAAATAGAAAAGCATCTTCTACCAGCACTGACATTTGCGACCATTTCCCTTAGTCAAATTCAATTTTCTGGCACACTGATTTGATACAAATGTTTTGAACATCCTTCATTCTTACTCCTTGAGCAAACACGAAGGAATATCAGTCCTAATTTGCATTCAGCTCCGTTATGTTTCTCTGTTGTCTCAAAATGCAATAGTTGTAGAAGAACTGGCAATATTTAGTGAACTGCAGTCCTTTTTTGAACTTTCAGTCCAAAACTGAACTCCACTTTTGGCCGAGGAACTGAGGTTTTCTTACTCAGTCCCAGCTTGGCCTGTAACTAACATTTCAATGTTTTTTCTCCTACTGCCATCACACTGACATTGCCCCAAATATTCTGCAAAGATAGGTGGAGGTATATTACCTTGGAATAGGTCTTGAAAAAACATGTGCCATTTGGTTTGTTTGTTGCCTGGCAGTATTGGCACAGGCCAGGAATAATAGTTATTGTGAGCAAAGATAATGTATTAATATACAGCAAAAATGTAGTCATTATTTTACGAGAGTTAATTGTTACGAGTACTTTTTTCCTTTGAGGGAGAGAAAGGTGGAGGGAAAAATTCTTCAAGGACTTGCAGCGCAAAACAAGATGTATAGAGTCACATATTTACCTCGCACAAACAAAGGCAGCAAAAGAATCAGATGCAAATAACCACACGGCCATGTCAAGATCCTTATTACCCCACGTGCCACTTTTATCATGACAGTCTCCAGACTGAGAATAAATCCCATGGCAGCTTAAGGCAGAGGAAAGTGATACCTTGCATCATAAGATATGAGATGTCAAAGTGCAAAAGGAAGTAACTATTAATCTTCTAGTAGTGTGGACGTTGTTATGCATAGAGTAGGACAAGGCCATTTAAAACACATGGGAACAAATGAAAATATTAATTTCCTTAGCCAATAGCTGCACGTGTCTGCAGTGCTGGGAATGGTGGGAAAGGTAGACGTACCTGGGAGGAGTGCTCCATGTGAACGTGGTGTGACTTGTAACAAAAAGCTGGGTGCTTCGCCCTAATGAGGCATTGCACTGGGTTGTGTCAGCTCATTAGGAGGGGAGGGATGCCATCCAGAGGGACCTGGACAGGCTGCAGAGGTGGGCCCAAGCTAACCTCATGCAGTTCAACAAGGCCAAGTGCAAGGTCTTACATCTGGGTCGGGGCAATCCCAAGGACAAACACAGGCTGGGCAGGGAATGGCTGGAGAGCAGCCCTGAGGAGAAGGACCTGGGGGTGCTGATTGACAAGAAGCTCAACGTGAGCCAGCAGTGTGCGATCGCAGCCCAGAAGGCCAACCGTATCCTGGGCTGCATCAAAGGAAGTGTGGCCAGCAGGTCAAAGGAGGTGATTCTCCTCCTCTACTCCACTCTCATGAGACCCCACCTGGAGTACTGCATCCAGCTCTGGAGTCCCCAACATAAGAAGGACATGCACCTGCTGGAGCGTGTCCAGAGGAGAGCCACGAGGACGATACGAGGGCTGGAGCACCTCTCCTATGAGGAGAGGCTGAGCGAGTTGGGGCTGTTCAGCCTGGAGAAGAGAAGGCTCCGGGGAGACCTTGTTGTGGCCTTCCAGTCCCTAAAGGGGGCCTACAGGAGAGCTGGGGAAGGACTTTTTACTAGGGCATGTAGCTATAAGATGAGGGGGAATGGCTTTAAACTGGAAGAGGGCAGGTTCAGATTAAACATTAGGAAGAAATTTTTCCCTTTGAGGGTGGTAAGGCACTGGAACAGGTTGCCCCGAGAGGTTGTTGAGGCCCCATGCCTGGAGGTGTTCAAGGCCAGGCTAGACGTGGCCTTGGGCAACCTGGTCTAGTGGGAAGTGTCCCTGCCCATGGCAGGGAGGTTGGAACTCGATGATCTTCAAGGTCCTTTCCAACCCTAAACCATTCTATGATTCCATGATTAGTAAGGCATCAAGATGCCTTAGTGCCAGTCTGCAGTGAAAGTGATGTAAAAACCTGACTCATCTGATAAAAATGTGTCAAAACTTTCCAGAAAGGATGAGTGCTTTAAATTATGTAATTTTTTTTGAGAGAGGGTAAAGAAAAGGAAAGGGACTGGATAGATAAAAATTATGGAGAGAGGACATTTCGCTGACTCTTTTGTTATATCATATGACAGCTTTTCTGCCTGTTACGTTTCACAGGGAGCAGGTCTTTTCTATGGGGAGCAAAAATTCAATTCTCATTTTACAGAGTCTGGGGCATCTTTGAAACCCTGTCTGTGATTGCAGGTATGACCTTGGCTCTAAAGCAATCCTGATAGGCATACCCTTAGCTAAGCACTGAGATAAAGAAGTAAGAGCATCCACAGACAGCTGCGCCCTTACAACTGCTGTGACACTTCTGGGCCAGCAACAGGCCAGTGTGAGGGAGCTTGACTCTCATCTGCTGTTTACTCTGGACTTATTTTCTGGATGTCAAGTTTCTGGTGGCCTTTGTTCATATTCTTAAGCACAAAATTATTGTAAAATAAAGAGGGGGCCAAACTTGGACTTGGAAGGAGAATCTCTGGCACTGTTTGAAACATATACAAAAGCATGAGGTTTGGCTAACCTTGCTGAGATGCTGTTGCACAATTGTGTATGTCAGAGATTAGTAATTAACCCTCATGCAGATCCTGCTGTCTTGGTGGTCTTGAGAAAAACATAGATTTTTAAGTCACAGTAGTTTTTAATGCCAAATAATAAGTGTCTGCTTATTCAGATAATGCTACTGCAACTCAGTTTCAACTCAAGCAAATGCTGGCAGGAACGGTCAAGTTTCTTGCAGACCCTGACTATGTCTGTCAGCCGTGCAGTCAGAATATCACTATCACAATGCAATGAGTGATTCTCTGTCTTAAATATTACTGCCCTTTCTACTTTGGAATGGAACAACTTAAAACACCCCTCTCATCTAGAGAAGTGTTGTTACTTACACTTTACACAAAAGTAGCTGAAACACCATAGAATCAAGTAAAAGTCTGCAACAATGGTTAGTTATCTACATGCTTCGAAGGTTAAGCATAAATAGTTTTTCCAAGGTCACACAAAAGTCTCTGGTAGACTGGAGAACTGAACCCTGGTACACTAAGCCCTTGCCTGCTGGATGGAAGCACTCTTTCCATCAACTTCCTAGTGTTCCCAGTAGACTATATATTTTAGTAGCTCTTCTCCCATTCTTTCATGGATAATATTTCCAAAGGTGCAGTGCTGACTTACATTTAGAAGTAATTAATGCAAAAAGTTTCTTATTGAGGAATCCCTGAGTGTAAAGCCTTTTAAACCTCTCCCAACTGTTTTTATCTGATTATTCAATACCTGTTATCAAAGCTGCAGTAAATGGAATACACATCTGATACAATGACTTTACTGTCCTTACTGCTACATAACAAGAGAAGATGTTATATCAGAAATGGAAACTTTAATTTCTTGTCAGTGAAAGTCTATGATGGCATTTTCTGTTTCACAGGCCATTGTTGGCACCAAAGTGCACAACTAAGAAACACAAGCATCTCCAGTGGGTGATTCAGCTTTTAGATGGCTGAAGTGACACCTGGAAACACCAGTTCCTTTTCTCTATAGAAGTCTTAAATTCCTAATTTTAATTACCAAAGGGTAAATGGGATGAATTCTCCACTTAAAGCTACACTTTAAAGTTTTTTTATGTTACCGAATATACTGTAAAATTTTTCCCTGATGTGTCTGAAAACAGTATTCTCTGTCAAGCCTAGATAAACCCCGTTTTCCTTAACTTGGTTAAAATTGTGGGTCATCAAATATTATAGACATGTGGAGTGCAGAAGTATTCAGATTTAGCCCCGAACCTCCTTTCAAGAGAAGTAACTTTAGTCCCTTGAGTACTTGCATTTCACATATATTTGATGTCTTTGCAAGCTTCATACTATTATTCAGAATCAGAATTGCAATTGAGTAGTTAGAAGACTCAGACTTATCTTGTCACTAGTATGTGCCTAAAAAGTATGGTGGAAAAGATTTAAGTGCTATAATTTGACATAAATATTTTAGAGCAAAGTATTAAAAACAATTAGCTAGAAACGTCACAACATAGAGAATAAGTCAGAGGTGAATATCACTCCACAAACCTTGCTTAAACAGAAGCTGTTTGACAGATTTGCAAACTGATGATAAATAAAGACAGTGTGACAAACAGAAATCAAAAGAGTGAGAGAAGGAAGAGAGATGCAGTGGAGCCCCAGAAGAGCAATGTCTGTATTAGCACGGATTAGTGTCGATCAGGAAGAGACTTACAGGGTGAAACAATTGGTGACGAGGATCTGACACCCACACTGATCGCATTTTGGAGAGTTGTTTGACATAAGCTCTAGTTTGTCCCCATAGCACCCATAGTGGTCAGAGAAGATCACTCCAGGACGGCCTCTTCCAGTTCAGTCCCAACTGAACGGAATTCGGGTCCCTCCATCTCAGGTTGCTGCACAACGGGAAACAAAGTGCAGTACAAGGAAATGATGGGATTTGTTTCAAATGTACAAATCTGTTACACCACCAAACGCTAATGTACATGCACCATGTGACATGCAGGTCTGCAGTATAGAAGGATGTTATGAGGAGGTAACTTCTGTGTTTTATCTCAGCAGTCTGACACCAGCTTTATGAGGAAATTATGCTAGAAGAAGGAGTCTGTTCTATTTCAGAGATATCCAGCAATGGTAAAGCTGCACTCTTGCTAAACCATTACCACAAAGTATTTACACCGGTGTCCTTTGAAAATCTCCCAGCAGATCTTCACTAATACCGAATCTGTTACTGAATACAGGCGCTGATTTTGCTCAGAGCACACAATTGTCCTGGGAATTTGCAAATGAAAACATCAGATGGGGATAAAAATGGGAACATCTTATTTCGAATCGTCTTATTTTAGGACCCCTTCCCCAAGGCAAAACACGTCATGATAGGTGAGAAAGAGTTGCCCCAGGGATCCATCTCCTCCAGTGAGAACACCTCTTAAAAAAAAAAGCTCAAGCTAACATTTTGTTTTGAACCCTCAGTGTTTAATGCTCACTGTGACCTCTAATGCTGGAATACAGCTGGGACATGAGAACCACAGCGCGGCTGTCAGTACTACATGAGCTGTTATGGAGCAGGGAACAGAGGTTGCTCAAACTCTGCCAACAAATATAGCACAAGGCTTGTCCTTGTGTGTGCCAGCGTTTACTTCCCACAGCAGAGAATCTGTGAGTAGGACAAGAAGGGAACCTTGGTGGTTATCTTGTCCACACACCTCCCTCTCTTTCCCACCCCAAATTTGATGCTTTCTTGCTTTGTTCACTTCAACTGTGTTGTCAGGGTATGCAATCTTTACCACAGGGAACCAGGCTGCAGCTCCGTGCTAATTTAAGCCTGGCTCCTAGTCCTGCCGATGAAGGCTCACTCTATTTTGTACGCAGCTGAGGAGCCCTTTTAATCTGCACTTTCAGCATGCAGCTGAGGTGCTTCCACAGATTAGGTCTCCCAACAAAGAACTGACCGACTGTGAGGTTTGCTAACATGGTGAATTCAACTCCTGGGATGACTACTCAGGTTTGCCTTGAAGGTGCTGCATCATTGGAAGAGAGGAATACTTGCAAGGACCGGAGATGGGAGCAGGAGGTGGGAGCCGAACAGGAGAGCCTCCTGCGCATGCGTCCTGGTTTGAGGTAAAACAGAACCAATTTTGTTCAGTAACTTCGCTTCTTAGCTGGGCCTCTTCTAACTACTGAAATTAACTGCATATTGCGCAGACACTGTTCACTCTCTCAGAGTGATAAGACCAATGTTTATAGCTGATGCCCAGGCACGGTATGCAGAGAGGCTCCTGCTTACACTTATTGCTATAACCCCCAAGGCCAACCAACTTTGTTATTTGCCACGTTGGAGGGTCGGAAGCGGAAAAGCATAGTGGGGTCCCACCTGCAGGGAGGAGCGGACAGGACAGGTGACCCAAAACTGACCAACAGGGTATTCCATCCCATCTGCCTCATGCTCAGTATAAAAGCTGAGGGATCAAAGGGTCACGGGCTCTTCCTTCAATGGCCGATGTCTGAGGAGGACTCTGTCTGCCTGTGATCCCGATCCTGAATCCAGATCCAGAATCCAGTTCCCGTCCGTCACTGAGTCCAGCCTGGGACTGCCCCAGTGCCAGCCGGTGACGTGATTGTCATCTCGGGAGTTGATACGGTTTTGTATATATTTTTCATTATTTCTTTTTATTTTATTATTAATATGTCATTAAAGTAGTTTAGTTTCTTCTAAACTCATAAGTCTCTTTTTCCTCCTCTGCCTCTCTCTTTGTAGAGGGGTAGAGAGGAGCATCTGTCGGTCCCGTCTGGGGTACCTCAGGTCCCCAGTGGTGGATTTGGCCCAAACCACGACAGCATGCCTGTGACTTGACACGAGCATCCTCTTATTAAATCTTCCCCTGAGCTTCCACTGATTTCCAAAAAGCTGTGACGACGAGAAATTTTAGATGGATATCCACATTAGGTATCTCAGATACCTTCAAAGGTTGTTTGTATTTTACTTCAGAATACTTTCAGTTGTGAGGTTTAGGGCGTAAAATACTTTAACCAGAGCATTAGCATAGCCTGTTGTTGAAATTCTTGCTTTTAGGCAGAGGTATAAAGGTAGTCAGTTGTGTAATGATACATACTTGACAAAAGCTGATGGGACTTAGCCACCTAGAGCGGTCAGGCAGGTTTGTAGACTCCACTTGTTACATCATATTTAGGCCCCTCACTGCCTCTGTACAGCTGTCCCACACCGGCTGGCAGTATATGAACTAATAGCATTGACGTTTATTGACTGGAAGCCTTTGAATATTTTGTTTGTGTAGAGTTTATTTGAGCAATACAAATTCCTATTTGGCAGGCAGTTCGGGTTCCCTCCAAAGGGGCTTGTCTGTGTTTGGTAGTTTTGCCACTTTAACTGCAGTGGTATAATTGAAACAGCAACATACAGAATACTCTGGGGAATGGGCAATTATACTGGTAGCAAATTGTTTATTTTGGCCTAGCATATTACGGAACAAAATGAACTGTACCAAAATAATACAGTTTTCAATCAATATATTAGTCTAAGCAAGGGTTTTATCCATGCAGATTCCCTGGTCCCAAGTCCTCTTTCTAACTGATTTAGACATGTTGGTGCAATATAAATACTATCAAATTTAATACAGTTCCAACGTGAATGTTATTTCCCCCTCCTCCTCCAAAATCTCCATGGCTGGCAGGTCTAAGCTCTCTGTTGATACTTGCTTGGAGTAGAGATAATTTTTAACAGATCCCTGTGACTCTACAGGCTATGAGCAATGCTATGAACTCACAGTGGTGTAAATGACGGTAGAGTGTGGCTCCTCATTTTTATCTCAGTTGCTTTGATGGCACAGGGAAGATAAAGAACTTACTGTTGCTTTTGATGCTCCATGTGAGGAAAGCAAAGAATTAGCAGTGCATTGCCCAAACCTTCCCCTGTGAACTACTTTGAACAGGTCTTTAAGTTGCTTTGATTATTTTTTCTTTGTTTCTTTTCGTCTGCTTTGACCTTAGACTAGACAAATGTCTGGGATAGCTAGAAGATTTCAAAGAAAAAATGGAAAGCAGAACAGGCATCTTAAACAGAAGATTCTGGCTGCCTGGTTTTCTGATGTGCAGCGAATGAGCTTGTCTCTGTGCTACTGTCACCTCCTGGAGACCTGACATCTTACCAAGAGGCTGGAGGAGACAGGCCAGCAGCATGGGGAGGGACAACAGTGGCACATACAGGTTAATGGAGAAATTCAGACTACAAATTCAGGGCAAGAGCTGGGGCTGGGCACCACAGCTCTGTCCTAGGCTGCCTGGGCAGAGTATTGGGCTGGATGCGAAACGAAGCCCTCGGGTCTTCATGTTCAGCTTGTGGCTGGTTCAGTAGCTCCCAGCATAGTTGGCCAGGCCTTGGAAGATCCCCCTACAGGTCTTTCATTCTTCCCATGTGCTGCCCAGAGAACCAGATAGAGCAGAGCCAGGGCTAACGGCACTGAGAATCCCCCTAGGCATTGGCTCATAGGGTTTATACCTTGCTCTGGTCCACCAGGAGATATCTAAATCTGTTAAAAAGGTCAGCCTTGCCTTCTCCTTGATGCCTAGATCCTTTCTTCAAAAGGGCTATTGGCTTCTAAACCACTTACTGTCTTCAGTGGTGCCCATCCATCACTCTTTGCTATGCTGAAGACTCCACATATCTGTTTACAAAATGTTCAAACAAAAAGGAATTTGGGGGCTGGCCTGAAATCCCTCCTGTGTGCTTCTAGCTGGCAGACCTGCACTTCTCTCTGTAGATTGCAAAATGCTTTATAGCTCCTTTTCTCCTTTTTTCCCCACTTCCATTCATTCTTTCCCCAACTCCTTGCTCTCTTCCCCTAGATAACTATGGTCACATACCAATTTAAACCTAAAATGGCAATTTGGGGGGTTTTCTTCTTTCTTTATCTTCTGTGAACCACACAAGTGCACCAAGCAATAAATTCTCCTTAAAATTTGCCCTGCCCATAGCATGGGTTGCTTTTCATTCCATCGGTTGTATTTTACCTGCAGAACCTGTAGCTGAGGTGTTATGTGATTTCAAAGAAAGCAAAAGCTGTATGAATTGTGAAGTTATCTGATGGGAGAGGGAAAATGCTTCTGAATGTTTTCTGCACAGGATGTTAAATCCTTTTGTAATGAAGGGAAAGTGTGAAAAGCAACAATCTCCCAAACTGAATTGGGTAGTAGGCTATGATCAGGCTGAGACTTTCATCAAATATCACCAAAGGAGGATTAGATTGGGATTGGATTTGACAATGTGGGCAAAGTTGTGCAGCTAAAAGGTGAATCTGCAAATTAGCAAAAGGTGAATCTGTTCTCTAATAGCATCCAAAAGGGGTCTACGACTTGCTGCTTCTGGAGCACCAGGAAGGTGTTTTGCTGCCGACAGTTTGGCCAAAGCTAGAATCATCAAATAAAACTTTTATCAAAAGCTTTTTTTTTTTTTAACTGCAGGGGAAACTAACTTTCTTACAATGTGTTACTATCACATTACCACATGAAAGCGTTCGCTGCTATTAAATATTAAGGTTCCCCCCTCTAGACTGCAGAATTTACATCGCCTCTTTCTTAGTATTGAAAGAGAGAAACTCCTTCTGCATGCCTGACTCAAAGCAAATAGTGGTTTCTCGTTGTTTCTTCCATCGCTCTTACCTCAGTGACCAGTTTGCATGAGGGCAGCGTGGCATGGTCAATTCTGCAAGCCACCAAATTCATTCTTCTCAGATGTCCATAGTGGCAAATCATCATCAGAGAAAGCTGTGGAGCCTGCCTCTTCAGCTGGCTTAGTTTTACAGCTCAAAGTAAATGGGTCTATGTGGGTGGCCCGGACCCAGCTCTGTGTGCTGCCGTGTGGAGGAGTCAGGGACAAAGTCTGCTGCCACTGCTCCACCAGCAAGTAAAACAAACTGAGGACTTCAGGGAACTTGTAGGGAGGCAAGAGCAGAGGATCTGGCCCATTGCTGGGAGTTGCTTCTCAGCTGAGATCCAGCCCTGCGTGGAGCCTGGAGGATGGCCAACTCCTCTGCAGTCCTGGTATTGTGCAAATGGAGAGCTCTCCTTTCTTCCTGCCTCCCCAACTGTCTCCCATGACCAGCTCCTGCTATCTCTCCACTTAAATCCTCCTCCTGCTCCCTGACTCCTCATCCCATCCCCAGCCTCTCCCCTGTTGTCCTCCTCTCCCCTTTCCCCACGGTGTCTGGCTCTTCCTGCTGGCCCGCTCCCCGTCTCCACAGTGGCTGACGTCCTCGGCACTGAGTGGAGACGGACAGCCACTGTTTGATATCCCTGTTGCCACATAACCACATTTCCATATTGCGAGGAAGCTTGCCAAAGTCCTGTTCCTCCCGTAGCAAATTGAGAGCTATCACCAGCTGGTAACAGCTTGCAGACACAACTTGCTGACTGGGAAATATTCCTGACAGCAGCAAGAAAGCTCAGATTATCAATCCTTGATATCGTGAAAACTTTAAATCAAATCCGTTCCAGCATCTGGTTACTGATCAAAGCAAATCCTTTTCCAGAAAAAAAAAAAAAAAAGAAGAAGAAAAAAATAGAAAAAGGCTTAATTATTTCCTGATAGGTTTAATAACCTGGAATTAAGGAGAGCGTTTATATCAAGTCAGGAGACTGACTCATGACCACCGGTGAAGTGTGAATCAAAGATCCCTCTTGAAGCAAGCTACAGTGACTGCCCTACAAAGGTGCCAAGCCAGACACAGCGCACCAGCATTCCCTCTACAGTCCTCAGCAAGTGGAAGGTCCCTGAGTTCATCCAGTTTAGCACAGCAGAAGAGACAAATGCTCAAGGTTTGTGAATAACTTCCTAGTCTGCTGCTGGCTTTTTTTCTCATTCATGATGACACATGGATAAGAAGTTTGGGCTGTTTCTGACCAGCTTTCTAGAAGGAAACTGGGGAGTGGTTAAAGACTGAGACTTATTCAGGTAACAAAAGAGAAAATCTTTTGGGGCATCGTATGGCTATCTTATGATTAGATTTAAGAACCCTTGCCATGGATTGGAGTCCTGTTTTGCTATGCATGTGCAAGCAGGTGCACATACTAGAAAGTTTGCAATCTAAGAGACTGCACTTGAGGCAGATCTTCAGCCAGTGATAGCAGATCTCTTTCTAGTGTCTACAAGAATTTCTTGATTGAACCCAGTAGAAAATTTCCCTGACGTATGCTGGAGTTGCAACACGGTGGGAGGCAAGGGATCCAGGCGATTTCTGGAGGATATCAGGAATAACTTCTTTATACAGGTACTGCACGGGACAACCAGGGGTGACACACAGCTGGAGTTGCCATTCACTAACAAGGAGGAACTGGCTGGCAATGAGATAATCAGCGGTAGCACTGGTTGTAGCGATCATAAAGTGTATTGTGAAGGTCCTACAGTGAGTGTGGAAGGCCAGTAACAGAATAAAGACTCTGGACTTCAGTTAATCAGACTTTGACCTATCCAGGGAGCTGGTATATTGCATGTAGTTTTGCCACCCTCCGCCCCCCCCAAGTACAAGAAACACCAAACAGGAGTGATTTCAGGGAGGGCCACTAAGCTGTTCAGGGGCTGGAGTGCTGGCCCTGTGAGGATGACTGGAGGACCAAGGTTTTGTTCAGCCCAGAAAAGAGACTTCTGACACCAGCCGGCCAGGACTGCTGAGGAGCTCTTAAAGAAGAAATAGCCAGGCTCTTGATGGTGGTGCATGGCTGGAGCAGAGGTTTGGATTAGAAACCTCCTGAGATCCCTTCCAGCTGGAATTATTCTAACAATCCAGTGAAAACATAAGTACACCCTCAAAGAACCTTTCCTAAAACACTGAGGATCCAATCCTCAGATCTCTTCTGGAATCACCTCATAACAGACCATATCTCCTTCCCATTAACAGTTTTTCAGCTTTAATGTCCTGTCCATATCCTCTCCATTTCTCCTGCTGTTGCAAAGTCCTTTTCCTTCTCAACAGTGTTCACATCAAGCTTTTTTCTTCATGTCTATTACTTAGGAGTGTTTTCTGTATCTTCCTGAAACTTCCCCCACCTCATCACCACAGGTATCTTTTAGTTGACTACCAAAACAGTCTATGCCAAATTGCAGTTACAGAATATCATAGGATCATAGAATGGTTTAGGTTGGAAGGGACCTTAAAGATCACGTAGTTCCAACCCCCTGCTGTGGGCAGGAACACCCCCCACTGGACCAGGTTGCTCAAAGCCCCATTCAACCTGGCCTTGACCACTTTAGATCTCCCTTTCACCTTCTTTTCTCAGCATTCCTGACCTCATCATGTATTTTTCTTGTAATTCTTTATCAGCATCCTAGTTTCACCCTGGCAAGATCAAATTACTGTTATCTATAAGGCTACCTATAATTCAATAATTCAATTTCTTGCTGTTCTCTGTCTTTACAACCAAGTTATTTTACTTTCTTATGGAAGTCACTTTGAAATCTGCTGTTCTGAAGCCTTCCAACAATATTATTGAAGAAAATATCCATTTTCTGTCTTTTGTTTCCATTATTCATACATATATCACTTATTTGTTCCTTGTGGCCTGTAAATACCTTTCCAAAAGGAAAAGAAGCTTCAGTCTGGGTAGGAAGGTCCATGCAACAGCCGCTGCATATTGTAGCCTGTAGTACATTCCCTGCAGTGGGTGGTGGTGGTGTCTTAAGTCGTCTCAGTAAATCTCTGCCTGGGTAGTGACTGTGTTTTCCCAAGTGCTCTTCCAGTCAACAGCACATAAAGAACACTGCATAGACCCGAGTAACAGTTGTTGGAAACAGCTACAGAAAGAGATTATTGAGTGTTACCTAGATTTACTTCCAACTCTAGTCAGGGAACAGAAATATTGTCCTTCTTCATAAGGAAGTATTCGAATGTGTTTTTTGTGTAAAAGCTTACTGGCTGTAGCAGTCAGCTTAAAAATGACCCATCGATAGTTTTTATTGAATAGTGGTATATATACATATCAGTGACTACACGTGTATGTATAGTCACTGTTAAAAGTGTTTATTGTCCTACAGATGCCAAATGTATTTCCCTCCTTTAACATCGATGCATGACATCAGTGGTTTTCAATATTTGCAAATTAACATCTTCCTTACCCCACCCCAGTTTTTTTTACATTTCTAACTTAAACTAATACAGTTCCTGGTAGGTAGGAACTTGGAGCGGTTATCTTAATGCACATTCAGAAAACTATCCATTCATGACAGTTGAGTACTGGCTTACCCTGTAAAACATGGTAGTGGTTTGTAAAACATGGTAGTGGTTTGGAAAACAAACCCTTTTGTCGCACTATATTCTTTGCATGACGATACTTGAGAGATACTTGTGAACATACTTGAGAAGGTACTTTGGAACAACAATGTGTGATGTAGCATTACTTCTGCTGAGACCAAAAGCGTTTAAAACAACCAAGATAACTAACTTTGGAAAATTACAACTGTTCGTGTATGGGGTCACATAACGACCATGGAAACTAATGGGAAGACACTTACTTACTCCAATAGGGTTCAGATTATGCCTTTAGTCCTAGCAATAAATATGGTGTCAGCAGTGTTTGTAATGTTTATGCCTTAAACAGGTATAGCACAGCAAGAAGCTGATTCTCTCCAGCATAGGGAGATATGCAGGATGTTCGAGAGGATCATATCCCACCCGACTTAGGTGCCATCACCTAATCTGATGAATAATGACTGGCAGGGTGCATTTTCTGACACTTTCCATATGAATTCAAGCCTTGCTCTAAGGGGCTTTGTTTGAGGATTCAGTGCAGATCAAATCTGGAGAAGTGTGGTCATCTCAAATGACCAACCGCAATAAACTTACACCAACAGCTACATCAGAAATTTTCATAGACTTATAGAATAATATTCAAAGGGACCTCTGGAGGTCATGGCAGGTCCAGTTACAGCATGGCCATGCCTAGTCAAGTTTCCAATACCTCAGTGGATGAGGAGTCCATTCTGTCTCTGTGCCCCTGCTCCACCCTTACTGTGAAAGTCTTTTACCTAGTATCTTACTCCTATGTTGTAATTTGTGTCAGTTGCCTCTTATCCCATCCTTGTGCATCTCTGAGAAGAATCTCATTTTATCTTCTTTACATCCTCCTATTCGGCAGTTGCAGAGAGTGGTAAGGTCTCCCTCATTACTAAGCACGTTAGGGAAAAAAGAAAATACTTCTTTCCTCTTATCTGATGTTTTCCTTCCTACCCATATTAAGATATATTAAGGAATATATTGAAATATGTTAAGGAATGAATGTCAGTCTTTCTTCTGAGCAGAGCTGGTTGGGTAGGACAAATAATCCCACCAACAATTAACTGATGAACTTTGTTAGTGCAGAGCTCAAGTTTTTCTCTGCCTTTGGAATAAAGCAAATTCATCAGAGTTCAAGCCTCCAAAAAAACCAACTAAGGAAGGAAGAATTATAGTACATGACTGCTCGGCTTTACTCTTCAGCAGCTGGCAACAGCCAGTGACCATCATCTGCTCACACGCCATGTGCATTCACTGCATCCCCAGTCCTCGCCCTCTTCCAACATCACCTTCCCTCCCCACTCAGCCCTGTATCCTACTCACCAAGGCCTCAAACGTTTTCCCTTTCCATGATCCCAGCCTTATAAGTATTCACTTGTGAAGTTTGTTTTCTTTTTGGAAATTTTGTGATTTCTTTCCAACTTTCAGACTGTTTTCAAGTTACTTCCCCCCTGCAATTAAAAGTGCTTTGACAGAGACAGACTTTAGCAAGATGCTTTGTTCCCTTCACGTCTGGCCTACTTGGACCTGAAAGGATGTAGCTGAACATTGGATATCCTCAGAAAACATCCAATTAAAGTGAAAGCTGTCAATCTACAAACCCTTTTGCATTTGCACTCTCCACGCAATATATGATTTTTTGGGTTGTGAATCAGGTTCACAGCTACTTACAATTCTCAGCTCTTTGTTGTTTGTTAATACTGTGTTTCCTTTGCTTCCCTGTAAAGCAGTGGGAGTCACAAGTAGCCGAGAGCAAATGGTTGGGCAACTGTGAGGAAAATCTGAAACAGAGAATGATTCCCAAATCTGGCAGGTGGTAAAGAGGGAGGGGAAAAGAGAGCAAAAATGGAGCTGTGTCACATAAGTACCTTGTCCAAATGATTCCAAGTAGACTAGTATTGCTTCCTGTTAATGAAATAGCATGTAGTTTCAAGGCAATAAGAAGTCTGAATTTTAGAGCATTTAAAACAACTGGCCTTAAATGGAAAGGGTTTTTACTTTAACTACTGCAGAGCTTTTAGTCATTTCTAGTTTAGTCGAAAACTCTGATGAATTGTTGATGCTTTCAATAGGAGTGGTAATTCTTTAGTCATAAATGGCAAAATGGCCATTGCTTTTTTGTTCAACAAATGCATGTCAGGACAGCCCAGCTGATAATACCACTCAGAAACAAACACATTACCTTCAATTTTCATGTTAAATTCTTTCATTCAACAGCTCAGCACAGTCCCAGCTGAGTCCTCAGTTGTGGCCATAAGCTTAAATAGCATTATCTTCACGCTAGCTCCCTGCTCTAACCTGACATGTGTGTGCAACCTTTATGCACAGTAAGGCTGCCCCTTTTTTGCAGCACCCTTTTGAAATCAGAGCATTGTGCAGCCATGAAATAAGTGTGATACAACTGTAAGGAAGGTGAACTACAGTTCAAGAGACACGGGTGGGGAAGGAAGCAAAGGTTTCTGAAAGTTATATTCACCGATCTTCATTGCTTTCAGGCTGGAGTAACCTCACATTTAGTGAGATGCTCTGTCTGCTTGAAGTGGTTTCTGTCCCCCTGGTCCCCTTAGCCACCTGATATTCTCTCTCCCTCCTGCAGATATGCCCTTGGAGATGGTTTTGTGATTATCCTCAACTCTTTAGAATGAGCTGCAGAATACTAATTTAAATTGTTAATGAATTAACTGACTAGTCATTGACCATTATGAACTTGAAGTTATTAAGTTCTACCCCTGCTGTGGGTGTCATTTTGTTGGACAAGGCTGAGGGACCACTCATAAGAGGGGTTCAGCGGATTGGTCTCCCCAGTGAAGAATGTAACAGGCACAGGTCCATTCTTCCTAAGGAAGCCAGTGAAAAAGTTGAATGTGTAAATCAGAGAGATTAAATAAATTACACTTTCTGTTCATTGAGTATCTGCTACACTCCAAGGAGAAGAGAGCTTGGGTTAGGTATCTGCTATAGGATCCCAAAGAGAGGAAGGGCTATGGGCTACATGTATGAATTTCCCCATGGGAAAGTTTTAATTATATAGTAGTTTGCCTCTTATCTGCCCTCAGATAAGAGAGCAGCACAGTGGAAAAACCTGTATACAACAGATTCCCAGTCCTGACGTTTCTTTATTAAATCAGACCACTAATGACTGATGCTTAGCCAATGAATCAAAGCAGTTGCCTGCACAAGGTATTGGATGAACTCAAGTTACAAATAAGTATGTAAAAAACAGGGCTTTTTCTCAATCATTAGGAGAGAAAAAAAGAGCTAAATTTGCCAGGTAACTCATTTATAATGAACAATTTGATTAGCTCCACATCTGGGCTTCCTGGCTTTTTTTTCAGAGTAAGACAGCTGGCTTGTCTTGAAAGGGTGTTTTAATGCAGAGTTCTGTATTAATATTATGTTTCTTTTAGGTGTTGTACATTAATGCTTCAAACATGCATTGCTGGCAGGCAGTATGAGCATGTCCCTGTTTTTTAATGTAAAAGATCACATTTCCAAGTATTTTTTAAAAGCCTGCATTACCACAGTTTATGTTGGGCGAAGAGAAAGGAGGGTGTAATTAAATAAATAAAAACACCTGGCAACCTCCGTTGTTGGTGTAGAACATGTACTGTTTGTACATCAATGTCCTTGGCAAGTCATACAAAAGAAGTTAAACGGAGAGGTGGGTTTTCTTCAGAATTTGATTTGCAACAAAGATCAGCATTTTTTAATAAAAATTTCAACAGTAAAGGCTCCTGACAAAAAGCCAGAACAAGCAAGACTCTAAATGCCTAGACACTGGAGGAAACAGAATGGGGAGTAAATAAACTGGTCGTCACTCCTCACATCATTTAAAGAGATTTGAAGTGGCTACTTTAAAAATAATATAAAGTTATGGAATAGAAACATGCATATCATTTTATTTGCCAAATATGGTCTGAGAAAACAATGGTGAGCACAGAGCAAGAGACTCTGAGGGTTGTTTTCATAAGAGCAAAGCTGCCACTGGGAAAATGTATGGAATGAGCCATCACTGGAGAAGTAAATCACAAATAACCTACAAAAGGAAAATTAGGCAAAGATAATGACAGTCAGAAGAATTTGCAAAGTTGTGATGAGATGGTAGACTCAGAATCTAGGAAGGTCTAGGACGTTTTGCCCAGTGACTTAGGTTTATGTCTCCTCAGTCCTTCTGGCTAAAAATTGCAAAGTATTGCTGCGTTTTGAGGAAGAGTATGCATATAAGCCAGTTTTTGAGAAGCAATGAAAAAGTTGGTATGTGAATTAGGCCAGGTGCTTCAGCAGCATGCTTCAAAGCACAGGACAGTGGTTCAAGGGGAGCACATAGATATGGCGTGAAGTCCAGTGGGGCCAGGAGCTTCGGGTGTCAACCACAACACAGGAAGAGCATGGCGGACACAGGAGAAAACACTGTGGGGTTCGTCTCGTGAACAGTGCCAGTAGTGAAGTCTGAGCTCAGTGGCAAACAGCAGGGGCAAAATATTTATTCGGGCAGTCTCAAGCAGTTCGAATGTACTGCAGATAGAGAGGCATGAATAAACCACCGTTTGGCTCGGTGCCGCGAATTTTGCTGTGTCGGAGGTTTGAGTTGAAGAACTCCTCCAAAATAGGCTGCTGGATTTAGACAGTGTTTCCTTGTCTATAAAGTACTTAGTTGAAAGGGAATTGAAATGGTAGGGCAAAATATCCCACAGGCGAACTGAACTCACAAGTCTTGACCGGGTATCCAAATTTAGGGTGTTCAAAACCAGACAATGGACTTCTATAGAAATAGAAAGTGCTGTTTCTAACACATCTATCTGCCATCCCTCACAAGCACAGAATGTACAACATGTATGTGAACACCAACAATTCAGTTACAGCATCAATCTAGAAAACAGCTATCACTTACTGGTGGCATTTTTCTTAATCTGGGTTTGGAATATGATACCATAATCTGTTTGCCTGTTGACACCTACTCATGAGCCACCAGAGCTTTGCATGAACTCCTGCTCTGCAGCAGCAGAAATTTTGCCATTGGCTTCACTGGGTCAGAATTTTATCCTGTAAACCCAAAAATCATGAATAGCAACCATTCCTAACTAAGAGTGTTACACATCTTTGTTACTTCACCTTCTTTTGGTGGTGACTTTATTTCTAACTTTTGAAAGTTCCCACTGCTTACAGGAAAAAAAAAGAACATCTGGCTTTATTTTTGGCTAATTTTCCCATTGTGGATCCACAGTACAATTTCTGTCCTTTTAGACTATTAAAAAAAACAAGCTATCTTTTTTTCTGCCGGCTATGGAAGATCCTGTTCTTTTCAGCTTCAATTACACTTTATTTTATAGCATGTTGTCTGAAATAATGGTGGTACCAGCCATCTGTGGAGGAATAAACTTGGTGCTAGTTCTGTGGGAGACTTGTCACTAAGGTCACCACCGTAATGCCATTTTGCCAGGTCTCTTTGTGTGTGCGGGAGTGTGAACTGAGGAATGCAAAAATTGAGGGTTTATTCTGGCTCCATTAATGACAGAGCTCATCTAAATGCTGTTGTTGGTACTCAAGTGTTTTTTTTACTTGAGTCAATGACACTTATCCTTACACCAATAAGCTGGCCCTTGAGAGTTTTGGTGCTCGAGCTTTGGAATGAATTTTCCAGTCCTGTTTACTTTCCAAAATGCCATTGCACGAAATCTGAATACTATAGTACATTGATTTTTGTAATATCCTGTGAATTGAGAAAGGTTCTGTGGAGAAAATGCCTTCCATTTAGACAAGGCTTTAGTTATAAAGCTCGTGATGATGGATCCTGTGGTTTCTGAGATGATGTTAGTTGCCAGTGGAATCCTCTCCATTACTTTGAGTACACAAAAATAATTGCCTTGATTTTGGCTGTGTCTTAATGAGACCCGTGCTGACAGGATAGCCAGACTATTATTTTCTAGGAAACCCCAGAAGTAGCTGGGAATGGCAACCTTCCCTAAAAAGGTGACCATAGGGTTAAATATCTTTAAAACCTCAAGTTTGAATTTAACAGCAGTTTACAACTTACTTCACTCACAGATTTTTTTTTTCCTTTTGCATTTTTACATAAATCCCACAAAATTTCCTGAAACCCCTGACCTACAGCCTTGATGTACAAATTCTATTCTACTTGTTCTCACCATAAAAAATGTGCAGTTTGAAAGCAATTTTATTTGCTATGGGCTATTGGAGGCAAAATTTTTGGAGGAAGCTGGGCTGCCTTAATAGCTTCTCACACCCACTGAGCCAGTTTCTGATTTTCATGGGTCTTAACTTTTAGCACAGAAATACACAAGAGTGTCATGTCTTTTCAAAGGACAAAAGTGTTAAGGGAGACTTCCACAGAATAAGTAGGACTGTCGCAAGCTCTGACCTGTAGCGACAACACTGCATAGTGTCTATCTTACGCTTCATTTTTGTTGAAGGACTTCCATTAAAACCACGAGGTGTTAGCTTTGCTATGAGTCTTGCAGTAACTAAATAAAATAAACAAAAGTGAGGATGCTGAAGCAGGTTTTCAATATATTATTTGGTTTCTAAACCATATCCAAAGAGATGAAATGCCAGAACAATAAAACATTCCTCCTTGTTTGCAGAACAATTGGTTTCTCATGGCAAAATATTAGATGCAGTTGAAGCCTATCCTCAACAAGGAGCAGGGATCTGTGGAGAAGAAAATACGAAAATAGAAACATGTCTAAACAGAGGAACACTACTAAGGCAGGGAAAGCTGGTAAGGAGGAGCAACCAAAACATTGGCCTTGATACTACTACTTCTCAAGTCAGTAGGAACACTTGTGAACTCCCACTCCACAGAAGTGAATTTCTATGTACAAAAACATTCCTAAAAGCAGAGAAAGTATGAAAATCCTCTAAGTGCGGTGAAAAGAAAGTAAGTGGAAAGAAAACTTCCCTGCGTCGTACTATTCTTTTTTCCATTCTTCAGTTTCATCTGGCTGACATTTAATATTGTTTATTATTAACAGAGCCCCTTTGCTGTAGCTCTCCCAGTTTTAAGTCAAGAGAGGGCATAATGCAGAGCATTCACGTTTGTGATTAGACCATAACTGTAGAAATTCAATTAAAAATATAACATTTGATCGCCGTCAGCAACAGAAACGCACTGCTATCCCACAAAAAACCCTGCAAGGCTTTGGCTGCAGGATGCTGTCCCGGCCACAGCCAAATGTTAGAGACCATAACAGCTCCAGCACGTCCCTATCTGCAGCATCATCTGGAACTCAGGAGAGACTGATTTAAACAAACAAGTCTCTTAACTAGTGCCAAGCAAAGACTGTCCTGTACAAATTTACCTCCGAGATCACAGCGAATAGCATCTGCTGAAACTTAGGAATAAGCACGGTAAGAATGAAAGAGCTGCCATTCTGAGCCAGACCACAGGTCCAGCCAGGTGGGCACCCCAGCTCCAACAGTGACCGTTAGCAGTTGTCTGGAACAGAGGATAAACCATTACACATATCACAGTTTAAACCATTCAGCTTCGAGCGGTTGCCTTTACGTTTCAGTGCACTGAGCGCTGAGGTGACTGATGCACAGATATCCTTTACTACACTTTCTAGGTGTAACCCCTGGGAGAGATTCCCAAGCATTTTGCAGTTGGGTTTTTTTGTTTTTTTTTTTTTTTCATCAAGAATCAGAAACATGGGGGGGAAGAACAACAAGGCTAAATGACTTGAAACACGTGTGGGAAGTTTACTGTTAGAAGCACGACTGGAACTGAGGAAACGGCTAATCCTGCCAGTCATGCTTGGGAAGCTGTGGAAAACTGTGGAGCACTGACAGCAGCAGGAGTCTAGACAAATTGTATAGGGTTCAATGAAAATTTCTCTAACATCCTTATGCGTGTGGTTTTTTTCCTCTGTAGATTTGTAACCTGTTTTGGAAGAACAGGATATTCTCCTGTATATTATAGTATATTTTTCTGTTTATTTGCTTGACCTATAGATCTGAAAAAAAATACTGAGTATACCTTCACAATTGATGCTGAAGACCCCCAAAGGTTTCATGTAGTTAAAGACTATATGATCTGAGGTTTGTTTCTAGAGACCATCCAATGTCTAAGCCAATGGGACAAGACTGTGCATGAAGGACCTCACAAGAGCCGGTCAGTTCTAGACACAACACTTTTCATGGAATAATGTCATCATGTGTTGGTCTGTCAAAGTAAAACATTTTCTTAAAGTTACTGAATTACGTCCCCTTCTTATGTCTAGAAGAAGGTTGCTAAGCACATCTGCTGTTTGCAGAACAAAATCCAGATTTGAGTTTTTAAATAATGTTTTCGATCCTAAGTCAGTTGTGTCAACACAATTCCACTCCACAGAACAGCTGAGATGCTTAGTTTTCCTTCCAGTCTAGAACAACAAGTTTTTAATCGTGGAAGCTGGTGCAAAAAAGAATTGTCAGTCTCTGTAGCAGGATTGTCCTTGCGTGGTTACTCCTTGACCTGCTGTCAAATGCAAAATCAAACACCTGTGGCAGATACATAAGGCTGTGTGTGTGCTGCTGTTGATCCATCTGCAATATATTACATCCTAATTTATTACTATGGGTGGTTTTCAAAGGCGATTCATTAGACAGACAGAGTCCATTGCACAGTTAAGAAACTGTTTTTCTTCCCACCGTTCTAATTTTCTCTTCTTCTCAGGTTTCTGTTTCCTTTCATGCTATGGCAGGGATATTAAGTGCTGGTGAGACAATATTTGGTCCAAAACCAGTCGGTCTGTTCTGGGCAATTAATGTGGGTGGTGAGCAATACCTGACCCAAGTTTTGTGGGTTGGATAAACCATAAGAAGTGGTTAATTATCTTCTACAGCCCATATCTGTTCATAGAGGGATGGAATTTCTCATTTATACAGAATAAATCCGTGAGTTCTGGCATTGTCCTAAAAGAAACAAAGAAATAACTGTTTCTTAAAGGAACAAGATTTTTTCACATAGCTGTCTGTGGGTTAGATCATGAATTTGTGTAGGAGGCTATATGATGGCTCTGGTAACTGCTGCTAATACAGATTACTGCCTCCTAGGGATACAACTGGTGAAAGATATACCTTGCTAAAGTTCAGCTCCTGATCCAGCTTTTCCCTTGGGATTGTTTTCGTCTCCTTTCTAGACAACAGGTAAAAAAATCAGCTACAGCTTTTAGCTTTGTGGTTTTATTGTCACATGCAATATATAAAGCTTCATAAAGAAAGTACAGAGAATTACATTTGCTTCCGCTGAATCTCTCTCTCTGCTCAAAGTAAAGCCATCTCACCTGGTCTGCCCTGTCTGCAGAAATAAAACAATAGATGTGTGTTTTCACCCATACTGGTATTGCTGAAACTTTCCTTCCTGAACCGTGTCTGAGCTGAGTCACATGCTCAGCATTCGCTGCTGTAGCATAACATGGGGAGCACTTCTGTTTTTCACTAGGGAAAGCCACAAATGCTGCCCCTTCATACCACAGAGTAGCAGTTTATGGAGAAATCCAACGGCTAAATCATGAAGTTGTGAGTACTTAGAGCTGCTTGTGACATAGTTTTTGAAATACTTTCCTTTCTCTTTCCTTCTGCCACCCTGGGCACTGCTACACCAAATAAAAATTTCTGTCATTTAAAATACAATCAAAAAGCTCACGCTGCTTAGCCCCAAGTTGACACTTGAGGTTTTGATGACAAACATTTTTTGACACCTGGTAACAAGTTGCAGCTCCTGTCTGAAGTCTCTCTGAGGTTAGAGGCTAATGATACCAGAAACGAGGCTGTCTGGTTTATTGTAAGATTGTTCGGTTTAGATCAAGCTCTGTGACATAAGTGAAACTGCCTCATCTGGGAAAAGAAATGACTTAAAAGTGATGTAGCAGTTCTTAAAGGGAGTCAGACAGTGGGAGACACATACAACTTGGCTGTCTCGCATGTTGCATTTAATTGGTTTTGCTATTAACTCATCAGACGGTGAAAGGAGAAACAGCATTTCATAACAGCTTTTACTATGCAGTTTGCTAAAAATGAGGAAAGAAAGTGGGCGTGCAGAAAGCAATGATGCAAACAGAGGAATTTTCACTTTATCGTATCAGTCATCACTTTCTCTGACTCCGACGTGCGTTAGGGAAACCGTGACAGACACAAATGAGCTGTGAGCCCCCACCCTGCCCATGACACAGCGAACGTCTCCCTCCTGCATCTGTCTGGGAGGAGGTTTGTTTCCGCAGAAAGCTGCCCATCATCTAGGGGATGACTGATTCCTCCAGACACAAGACTTTTTGAGTTCCTTGGGTTAAGAAAGACACTCCCTAAGCGGTTCCCCCTTACACGCCTCCTGCAGCCAGATGTGTGCCCAAATGTAATTGCCAGGCAACGTCCCACCGGGGAGCCCTGCTTGTGGACCTTCAGATAACCAGTGCAATCTGCTGGCCAATGTGTGGTTCACAGGCAGCCTCTCCATCGATCGAGTGTGCCGGGGAGCCCAAGCGAGGCAGTGCTGCAGGGTGTCTCCAGGACCTACTGGAAGGCAATATCCCTCCCTGTTCCTGCTTCTGCTGAGCCTGAGGGCATCCTGCTGCCCCACATGACCTCACCTGCTTGGCCCTATCCCATGGCCCAGCTCAACACTGCCTCCAGCACTGATGATTAAATTTCTTGAGGAGTCTTGAACTATGGGGGATGCACCTGAGGCTTGGATATAGTGTGAGGAAGGTCTCTTCTCTTGACCTTCAAACTTTATGGTATGTCTTCATAATCCTTTAACATAAAGATAGAAGTAGTGTAAGGTTTCCACACAAATACCTTTTCTGGGATGACTTTTACTCCAGAAGATGACGTTTGGAGCCTGGCTTAATGACCTGAATATACGCACCAGGTACCATTTTAGTCTCCTCATGGTTTCTTTCCCAGCCACCTGCTGGCCTATGAGGGTTCAAGTTTCCTATAGGTCCTGTCGCATCTGCCTTATGCAGATATCTGCCTTGACATCCAAAGCACCTTGGATGGCATTGTATCTATGTTTAGGCAACTGAATTCCCCCATTCTGGATTCAAAATTGTTTAAGCAAACACCTGATTGGAAGTAAAAATATTCTGGAATAATTATTTTACTTCCTTGGGTTCCCAAGGTACTACAGACGTGCAGGTGCGATAAGCTACTGGTGATCACAGACAGTACAGGAAAAAAAGAAGTGAAAGGTGAAACTGGATCACAAAATGGGTATTTTTTCTGCTTCAATTCCAGCCATGGCTCAGTTCAGCAACCACTCTGTCCTCCTGACAATCATATCACAGTATGAACTGTAGAATTACTAGTATTTTTGTACTGTTAGAGTGGCAAACCCCCTAACAGCCATGAAAGTCCCATTGTGCTAGGTGTTGGAAGATTATACAGTGAGGAATAGACTCTACCTCAGCTTCTTTACACACTGTAGTGAGACAGAGATGAACCAAGGGAGGAAGGCTTATAGTTAGAAATATTTAGGTACCTCAGTCCCATTGAAATCAGTAGGGAACTACTTGTTTCAGTACTTTAGTGACTTGGATTTCCTGGGTTTTATTGTGGATGTCACCCTCAGCCTAGAGCTATAGATGTATGCCAAGCATCTGAATTTTAACTGCATTAAACCAATCTGGACCAGCTGCATGATGTAGTTGAATTTTGCTTGGAACCAGAGCCAATGATGTTGATATCCACCCATCATAGCTTACAGGAACTTCTGGACAGTAAGGTAGGCACTCCCTAGTGCCTAACTGTCCGTGTCCGAAGTCAGTGCAACGTAGAAAAGTGGTAAGCACTAGTAGGATGTGAATGGCCCCCCAGAAAAGGTGGGAAACCTAAGTGCTAATAGACATCCTACTGTAATTAGGAATGAATAGTATCTTCTTTGTCAAGAGAGACGTTTTCTGTAAGCAGCTGGGGGAACTCTCTGGTGGTGTGCTCCAGGCACCTCTTGCATCATCTGCTCTCTTTTCTTTTTGCTAGATGGACATCACGGAGAGTACCATGTTACACACTTTACACTACCGACATAAACCAAGAGCAATATGTGAATTTCTTTAACCCTGAACTACTGGCCAGAAAGAGATCCACCGACCCCACAGCCATGGGGCTGGCGCAATTACCTTAATTAATACCCCTTTTCACCTGCCCAGTTGCTCATTTGTCCCTCCAGTCTCCTCAGCACAGGCAGAGGACCACTGTATGCCACAGGACAAATGGGATATATGTCATAAGGCACTTGAAGCTTATCCCCGTATTTTCTGGATATGTTAATAACAAGGCAAGCATTAAGTATTACAGGTCATTTTTTTGCAAGCTCCTGGGCAACGTTCTCACCTTTGCTGCACACCGCGTCTGCCACTCACCAGCAGCTTCCACTCCCTACCAGTGGCACATGTGGGTAGTTCCATGTGTCCAGCTTGTGTAGCAAGGCTGTGGTCCTTCACTGTGAACACAGCTACCCTCAGGCAGAAAACTAATTGTGTTCTCTGTGACTTCTGTGTGCTCTGAGGAGCAACTGTATGTCACACAGGCCCTCCTGGCGGAAGAGCCCACACCAAGTATTCTCTGAATGCTGCAAAGAAACCATAAACTTCTCATGCTGGAAATCCCATGCTCCTTTGGCTTGAATGCTTAGCAGCTATTCAGAGTTTTTCTGTGTCGTGTTTCTGTTCGGAGGAGGAGCTGATAGAGTCATGCAGAGTCTTTGTGCAATCCTATTGATTTACCAGACGTGTGTGACAGGTCTCCCTGCCCGACCAAAAATAAAAAAAGAAAAGCAAGCAGGAGGTAGTTTCCTTGCTGAGAAATCCAAATCTGCCAGAAGCTTGTTTCTTGATTTTTTCCAAATTCAGTATTTTGCATCTCTAGCTTTTTCCTGGCCTTCTTTCTCACACTTCTCTGCTCCCAGGGTCGCAGTTAGTCCAATAAAAATTTTTTCATCCCAGCTTAGCTGCTCTCAGCCACTGCCGTAACGATGGGTGCCTTTGGCAGGGACTTCAGCTGTCTCAGTTGTCTCTGCCCCGAAAGATGTTTTGTGTTCCTTCCATTTAATCTCAGTAAGCTTTTTTCACAAGATACGCTTTCGTCACTACAAGAGTGATTACAGGGTAGTCTTATGGTATATGTTAGAAAAGAATCAAATGAGATCATTACAGCTGTCCCTTTATGCTCTGTAATCTATGAATACATACCTCAGCCTTATAGTCTGATGGCAGTTTTAAAATCTTCCAGACAGTGACTGAAATCAAGGAAGTAAATTCAATTCAATTTCCAAGAGACTGGGATCAGGCTTCTTTTTTCTTTTTTTTTTTTTTTACTAAAAAGTTCTCCTTCTGCACTATAAGCCCAGGTCAGTGTGGGCTTTCATTGAGTATTTCATTGAGTACTCATTGTGAGTATTCAATATCATCACTGGCTACAGAGGCTGTACTAGAATAGAATGCTTAAGAATATGACTGGTTGTGTGGCTTTCATAGGTCTTACTCCATTTTTTTTCTCCCTCAGGGCTCCCAACCCTTCAGTATTTCTTGCGCCTGTGTGTCTGGTGTTTCGGTGCGTGCACACAGAGAAAAATTCAGATGGGAAAAGACCTTTGTAGATCCAGCTCCCAACTCACTGGCCCCTGCTAAGAGCATGGCCAACTCAGTCAGCTTCCTCAGGGCCCTGTTCAGCTCAGCTTTTAATATCTCCAAGGAAGGACACAGTGTCTTACAGGAAAGCTATGGCTGAGCCGTCCTCTGGATCCCTTTCTTGCTGGTAAGTGGTTCCTCTTCCCAGCAACCAAACCATTTTATTGCATTTCTCAAAAATTGTTCCAGTTCCTTAGCATGGTGCTGACCCCGCGACCTGTGTGCTGAGTGAGACTGTGTCAGCACCCTGTGGAGAGTCCATATCTCCTTTGGGTGAACAATGCTAACCAACGCTCAAGGTAGTCCTTAAAGCCCAGACCTCTCCCATTGCCCTTGCATGCGTTTGGTAAAGGGTGGTTGAGTCTGTCTCTTCTGCCTCTACAAATTCAGCAGTCTGAATTTGAAAACTCTATGTTTCCCTGGAACGCACTCATTTGGGGAAATCAAAACAGTCCCCAACCATTCTGCTGAATCCTCAGCCATTAACGTGGAGGACATCGTCTTCTTCCTGATGGACAGGCAGGAGACAGCCGTGCTTGTGTCCTGCCCTGGGCAGCCTGCGCTCAGCCATCCCCCGGGCAGCCGGACAGCAGCAGCGGCAGCCTGGCAGAGCTGGCGAGACATTTGAAAACCAGGCACGTGTGTCATTTACATGAGCTGCAGAACCCCACCAATAACTCGGAATTTGAGCCACAACACTATAAATGCAGAATATTCAGTAGTAACGAGCCAGATGGAGCAAACAACCTGAGGCCTTGTCGGGAGGCAACGTCCCCAGGGTAGTTAAGATGAACCACCTGGGCTGGCTGTTATGTGGGAAAGAGCCACTTTTTTGGAGGTTTAGTCGCTGGTGGCGGCAGGAGGTGCAGCTGCAGCCCGGCAGCATTATTCCTCTCTGGAGCTGCCGGTAAGTTGTGCTCCCGCTGCTCTCTCCTGGCTGAGGGTGCTTCCCCATGTGGGTGGTTTTTTTGGGCTACGCTGTGCAGGGAAAGAAGCATGGTCTGTGCCACCAAAACCTGGGAGCCGGAGGAATGGATGTGATTCACAAGTCTCAGGTGGAAGATATGGTCAGGTGGGGGAAATTCTTCCATCCCAGGAAAATTTGTGAGATTTGGGACTTTTTTTCCAATCCTGTGTCATAACGTAAAAGAAATTCTGACTACTTTTTTTTTTTGCAAAGGGACAAGCAAAAAGAAGTCTGGGACAATCCTCACATTTTGTTTAAATGTGTTTGAGATATATTGTTTTGAATTTCATTTTAATGTTATTTCTGTTATTAGCTTGCATTATAAATTTTACGAAAATCGTTTGAAGCTGAAAACTGTGCTTAAAATTTGATCTTGGAAACCAAAATCAGATTATTTTTTTTTTACAAATAAAAAGATTAATCAAGTAATAAAATCAATTTAATGACCTCCTCCCCCAAAATTTTTGAATCGACAGTTTTTCATTGTTAGTGAAAAAATGTTTCGCATAAAATGTTCCCAAAGAGATTAGATACTCCTTTATTTAGCCTTAATACCCTTAAGACCTCCCTCATGACGCAGAAATTATTGTTCCTATCTTCCTGCAGATGACAAAGCACCTATGGAGGTCCTTTGGAAAAATGGAATGAACTATCTACCATTTGTGAGCTGGAAAATAAAACTGATAATAAATAACAGAAAATTACCAAGTAGAAAACCCAAATGCTGTAAAGAGACCTGTGGTCCTTTAGGAAAAAAAATGGTTTCCTGTTTCAAAATTAGAGGAAGTCAAATAAAAGGCAAACAAAATATAAACATTTACAACACTTTCTGCCTGTCTAAATGTATTTATTTTAAAATCAAAAGCTACTCAAGGTGTTTTTGAGATACTACACACAAAAAAAAAACCAACAGTCCAAGTTTTTGTGAAAGCAGAAAACCTCGTTGTTTTCAGCATCATGTCTGGCTAATGCCCTACCTAATAAATCTCCTCTCAAATTTAATTAAATATACGATTTATTTAACAGAGAACGGCACATGTATACATTCAGGAGGCTTAACACCACTTCTGGCCAGCTTGCCTGCCCAGGGGACTCCAGCTCCAGCACGTGGTGGAAAACTCATCCCTCCTTTAGCTTCAAAGATCCTACTGCTACTGCAGAAAACAGAGGATGAATTTCAGACGCTGGGGCAGAGCTGGCAAAAACCTGAATACTCACAACCAGAGCAAGACTTTTGAAAGGATTCCCCTACCTGCAGCTCTTACTGGGAGAAGCTGGCCATAATTCCAAAGACAAACAAACAACAAAACGTGCTGCGTAGGCCACGATTCTCAGAAATTTATTGAGCCTCCAACATGAAAGTGAAGTGTACTGACAGGCAGCTGCAAGCGAGTGAGCAAAGCTACCGTAACAGCGTGCTTGCTCCTGGTTGTGCTGGAGGAGCACAGCGTTGGCCGCCAGCCTGTCTGCTCACATCTCGTGACCACCCGGCGACGTGTGAGCTTGCAGTGAGCCTCTCTGTCTCGGCTGGTGAACCACCTGAAGAGAGCCCGGGGTGTTTCAGTCACTTGTGATCATTTCTCCATTCACCGGGGAACTTGTTTTGGAAAACTCAGCCACGATCCTAAAAGTTGAGGTATGCTGAAAATCCTGGCTACAGGGAGGAAGAAAACCTATGTTTCTATTCACTGCTTGTTTTGAAAGGACTCGGTCCAAAACGCAGAGAAATCCAAAAAGTGATTCCCATTGATTTAACAGGCTTTGAGTGAGACCCAAAGTGCTTAATATTAGACTCCTTGGGAGCACGTGCCAGTGAAGCTGGTGAGGAGTTCTCAGGCAACAGGGTCTTTTTTCTGCAGCTATCCCATGCCCAAACGGCCGTGTCCTCCCTCTCCTCCGCTGCAGCCTGCTCGGCTGGGGACGGCTCATGCAGGTGAAAGTCATACCATCCCTTTCTGGATCCTTGCAGATCTATCTGTCCCTTTCCTGCTCCACTTTCCCCACTGGGAGATTCCCACGCTGAGGTTTAAACACTCCTCTGGGGACCCTTCCTCACAGGCACAATGCTGGTTTTTGGCAGGACCCTTCTCTGATACTTCTTCCCCAGACTCATCATGTCCCATAGCAACTCCGGCTAGCGACTGAGATGCATTACGCTCTATTTCCATTCTTCTGGCGCTTGATTATAAATGTAGCTGCCAGCAGGTAAATTTAAAATGAATAAAAGGCAGGCCTTCACACAGCTGGTAGCTGGCCCGCATAGTTTGCTGCCCCAGGAGGCCACAGAATTGGTGAAATGAGCCTGAAATGGATTGAAATTGGAATCACTTGTGGGAACCTCATCCCACTTTTCACATGGGTTTGATGGGCAGAGGAAGCGATCCAAGGACTGCAGTGCTCACTCTGTAGAGCACTCAGCTGTGATGTTGTTACAATTTCCTAACATGATTTTTTTTTCAAAATGATTCTTAGCTTCAAAGAGTGGATTTGTGCAACCTATCCCCATCAGGTGGTGGGGGTTATCCGCCTTACGCCTTTGAATGGGGCACAACAGCGAATGCAAACAGCTGGTGGCTGTGCCCATAATAATGTTCATTATTTTTGTTTAAGAAGTGCCTGGGAATCCAAACAAACCATATTCTTCCTCAGCTTGGTGATCTCCGAGTGCTGGTCCATAACTTTATGAAGCTCCAGGCAAAGTGCCTTCTGGACTTTCAAAGTTCTTGTTCTGGGGAAAGGGGGAACTAGCTGATGCCAATGAAAGTATTCATTTGATCCCTCCTGTCATTTCAAGGCTTCATGAAGATGTTTTTTCTTCCTATTAATTGAAGTCACTCAACACAAGGATATAATCATTTGAGCAAAGTGGTTTATTACCAGCAGAGAAAAAACAAGGGCATGAAATATTTAGCCGGAACCAGATGTCTGTTCAGGGGGAATCCTCCCTTTCAGCTCCTCTGTGTGGCAGTGGTATCTTCTCGTTGTCTGAGCGAAACCACATCAGGAGGGAGGTCTGATTGTTTTTACATGAATTTTCCCAAGGAAACACTTTTTCTTCACAGGCACCTGTCTCTGCCTGACACTATTAATAATTTTCAAAATTTCAGAAAGCTCTTAAAATCAGCCAGAAGTGCAAAGAAACTTTCCCTGGGAATGTTTTACTGCTTTCTCAGAAGTGGCTGACCTTGCACTTACTGCAAGTGATAATTTGGTATAAGGTTTCTTTTCTCAGCTTGAAATACAATAGTTGCTCCTCCCACTTCCACAGAAATACCAGCACTTAACAGACCAGCAGTCCTCAAAGACCTGGATTCCCTCACCCACCACATGTGCTCTGCCTCCTTCCTCCAGCCTCCGCCCTGTTCTGTTCCATGAGACGCCCGCATCTGGTCAGACAGTCTTGCTATGAGAAATGACAGTGCCATATATAAGAATATTGTCACATTTACTGTCACTTTCAACTATGACCTTATACATCCATTTCTGGGTGACTTCTCTTTTTTCCTCTGCCTCTCTCTTGTTGTATGTTTCTACTGTATCAGATAATGGTTGAAAGAAACCAGAACTCCCTGCAATATTCCCACCCATTTTTTAATATAAAACAAACATTCTCCAGAAATTTTGTTTGACAAACAGTCTCAGATTTTTGCTGTCACAGGCTGTCGTGACATACCCATTGTTTTCACCAACAGCTGTTCCCTTCCTGGTGCCACAGACCAGTTCTAGTCAGTGTTTACTACCAGTTGTAACACGGAGCCGCAAACGCAATTACTAACACCTTCCTCAGGAGCAAATAACTCTGGCTCAGAGGGTGACAGATTGCTGGAAGCTACGTCTGCTTTCAGGGGCTGCCTCTGTCAGTCTCAGACCCACGAGGGGTCTTGCTGCAGGGTGGCTGAGGGTGGCTTTAGTCTGGAAAAAAGGCGGTTGAGGGGGGACCTGATCAATGCTTATAAATACTTAAAGGGTGGGTGCCAGGAGGATGGGGCCAGGCTCTTTTCGGTGGTGCCCAGTGATAGGACAAGAGGTAACGGGCACAAACTTGAGTATAGGAAGTTCCACCTAAACATGAGGAGGAACTTCTTTACCTTGAGGGTGGCAGAGCACTGGAACAGGCTGCCCAAGGAGGTGGTGGAGTCTCCATCTCTGGAGACATTCAAAACCTGCCTGGACGCATTCCTGTGCAACCTGCTCTAAGGTGGCCCTGCTCTGGCAGGGGGGTTGGACTAGATGATCTCCAGAGGTCCCTTCCAACCCTATGATTCTATGATATCCTTCTATGATGATATGCTAAGGCTGTGGGTTGGGAAGTAGGCTGAGTGTCTGTGCAGCTCAGCCTCCCTCTCTCGTCTCTGCGTCGCAGTAACTTTGCAAGCATAACGTGGTGGTGACTTTCCCTTCAGCCTCTCCATGCTCACCAGGTCTGGCCCAATTCATTGCACCGACTGTAGGGAGTCAGGTCCTGCCCTTGAAATTATGACCTCCACCATCCTCCTTCAGTCGCCTGCTGAGGCGGCTTGAGTGGGAAATGAGGACTCGGGCAGGCTGATTTTGACTCTAACAATGCTTGTATTTCACTGGCCATGTAAGGACCCTGAGATGGCTGGACTCACTCACATTCTGTTAGGTATTTACAGGCAGGAGGACAAATGCAGGTCTCAGGTGCTATAGTCTTTCCCTACCTGTCAAGGTTGGTATGAAGAGGCTGGACGTGGCCTTGGGCAACCTGGTCTAGTGGGAGGTGTCCCTGCCTATGGCAGGAGGGTTGGAACTCGATAATCTTCAAGATCCCTTCCAACCTAAACCATTCTATGATTCTGTGATTCAAAACCTTCAGCTGTTGCTTTGTTAGGGGTCTTACAAGTCAATATAGATATGATCTGTATGTACCATAACAGAGGAAACCTTATCAATATATAGATAAAGTATATTATTTTATTACTTGTCAAAACTACCGTGGCCAGCCCTCCCCTTTAGTACATATCCTTATATATAGTTTTTAAAAGCAGTTACTTTTTGATAGCCAAAAAAGAGATAACAAAATTCCACAGATACAGCTGTTCAGTAGAAGATTCTACCGCATTGATGACCTACATTTTCTGAAATTAGTAATAATTTTGCAGAGTTGAGTATCCCACTAGAGACATTTCTATAAAGGTTATCTCATCTGAAAATGGGGTGTGTCACATGTGGAGATGAAAATTTAAGTTAGAGATAGATTTCTCCTTTGAGACAGAGCTGGAGTTGGAGAGAGGTTATTTATCTAGCTACAAAACTCCAGAGCATGTCCATCTTTTCAGGTCCAGGACATATACATTACAGCAAAGCATGAAAAGACCGGGACACACACTTTTATTCTCGCTTATTTTTTAATGCTTTATATAGCGGTTGCTTTACCACATCTAAGTCTGGGCAATCAGGGAACAAAACCCCACAGAGCTCTGGTGGAAGACAGAGATGTGATCACAACCTGAACTGCAAGCTGAAAGACTCAGTCCGTGAAGAGTTTGCTAAAATATCAGCAACTTCACTAAGAGACGCAGTTTTTGGCTTACTGAAATTATTCATGAATTTGGCAAGAGAACAGAGGTGAAAAAATTGTGGTGTTTTCTAATAGAATGTTCTTAGTGAAATGCTGCAGCTTGTAGCTCTTTTATGGAGACACTGGAGTACTCAAAAACATACCAATTTTCGTGTTTGAATACGTATATCTCCAAGCAACTGACGAGCAAGGAAGAGCACTACCAAACGCCTCGCAAGGAGCCTATTTGAATTAAAACAGCTAAATGCATTTAGTGCATTTAAGTAAATGTGTGACCCAAAATTCACTCAGAACTTTGCATTTTGCACAAGTCCTTTCCCTTAACAATGCATTACATACCGACGACACCAGAAGGCAGGAAGTGTAGGAAACAATAAATTCCCATTGTTGACACAATTTTCTTTCATAAATTAAACCAGACATTCGCTGACAAGCCTGCCACAAAGAATATTCAGCAATTGCGACTCCTATTATTAAGGTTAGGAATGTGTCTAGCTAACGTCAATTGCATCCACTAAGATGAGAAAGCCTGTCTAGCTAACATCAATTGATTTTATTAAGATGAGGAAGCCTGTCTAGCTAACATGTCCTCAGGCGATCAACCAGGAAACGTGATCTTTCATAAAGTTTCAGAAAATGCCTATCCACTGCTGAGCATGAGTGAAAGCATCAGGACTTTACCTCTCTGATGAATATGACTCGGACAAATGACTTGTTTAAGTGATGCTACTTCCAAGCTCACAGCATCATTAGTGACTTTCCATTTTTATGGGAATCAGAGAAACAATAAGAGAGGCATTGTTAACTTTTGTCATGTAAGGGTGGGAAATCTAGCTGATACCAGACTGGTTTTCCTCTATCTTTGGATTAGTAAGCAAGTCCAGATCCTTTTGCCTTGAAAAGACTGGCCAGAATTCTCGCCCAAGGACACACACCTTCTCCTGTGGGTGATGTACATGCTCCCAGTGGTAGCTCGCTGGAGCAGGGGGCAGGAGGAGTTTTATTCTGTCCTTTGGCATCATTTGGCCTATGGTGGGGCACATGTGCAATGTCACTGGCACATACTATTTGCCTTTCCTCCTCTCTTAACCCTCAAATGGCTGAAATCAGGGCAGGGAGTTTCCCTTCACTTTTTGAAGGAAATGAAGTTATTGGCCTTTCTCCTCGGCCTCTTTCATGAAAAATAGCATCCTGGTAGTCCTCTGGAGTCTGCATCCAAGATCATTAAACAACAGCAATAAAAGCTTCAGGAGTATCTTCCAACCATCCCAGACTTCAGGAACCAGTGGTTGTAGCTGTGGGACCTAGCTATAATGACTGCAAAATTTCTAACTTTTTTATGTATGAGAAATCCTAATTTTGTGCCTAGGAAAATAACCTGGTTTTGGACACAATGCAGTGTTATCCTTTCTGGCTCCAGTTTTTATACCTTCTTCTTTTTACTGAGATTGTCTTTGTTGAGTATAGTCTCTGGTTCAACTTGTCCCTTCAGTTAACTTGTCTTGGATCAGTGTTATCATGTTTTTTTTCCCCCTCAATTCTCTTGTCTATGGCAAAGTGGTCTGTAAAGGAAGTTTAATAAAAAAAGAGAATTTGTGAACTCCAGATGTTATACTATATTTTCTGTTTGTTCTCAGCCTCCTAAATATCCCTGCAGGTCTCCTTCATTTTTGAGTGAAAACCAGCAATGGCATACCCAAGACACAGGTACCACGAAGCACATCTCTCGGGCTGACCTGTGTGACAGACTGTGCAAGCCAAAGTCACTGGGACGGTTGGCAGTGGAGGTCAAACAGTGAATCTTGCAGATGAGTAGACTGAAAGAGCATGGAAGCAGCCTTGCCCTAGGGCATGCTCAGAAGAAAGGCTTGGTCGCTTAGCTTCTGCAAGTCAAGTATGTTCTTATAGGACCCATGTCAGTGTTTATACAATAAATGGACCTTTCCACACGTCTTGCACCTGTGATATAGGCGCAATATACTTAACCACCCCAGTAAGGTTCAGAGACTCTGTAGTGTCTCCTCCATTACCTGTGCAAGTCCGGCACTGTTCCTATTATTTCTACAAGTCTGCCCTTTGCAAGGGGTATTTCTGGCAAAGTGCCTGGCTGAGGAAAGTACCAGGAATACCTGAAATAATCACAGAATCACACAGAATCACAGAATCATCAGAGTTGGAAGGGACCTCTAGAGATCATCTAGTCCAACTCCCCTGCTCAAGCAGGATTGCCCAGAGCACATTACTCAGGACTGCATCCAGGCGGGTCTTGAAAATCTCCAGAGAAGGGGACTCCACAACCTCCCTGGGCAGCCTGTGCCAGTGCTCTGTCACCTGAACCTTAAAGAAGTTTTTCCGTGTATTTGAACGGAACTTCCTGTGTTCTAACTTGTGCCCATTGCCCCTCGTCCTGTCACTGGGAACCATTGAAAAGAGCCTGGCTCCATCCTCCTTCAACCCACCCTTTAGATACTTGTACGCCATAATAAGGTCTCCCCTCAGCCTTCTCTTCTCCAGGCTAAAGAGTCCCAGCTCTCTCAGCCTTTCCTCATAAGGCAGATGCTCCAAGCCCTTAATCATCTTAGTTGCTCTTTGCTGGACTCGCTCCAGCAGTTCCCTGTCCCTCTTGAACTGGGGAGCCCAAAACTGGACACAGTATTGCAGTTGTGGCCTCACCAGTGCAGAGTAGAGGGGGAGAATGACCTCCCTCGACCTACTGGCCACACTCTTCCCTATGCAGCCCAGGATTCCATTGGCCTTTTTGGCGACAAGGGCACATTGCTGGGCCATGGATAATTTACTGTCTACAGTAAATATACAGTAATATACAGTAATATATATTAAAAAACAAAAGTAAGTAGAAAAAGCATAAAACTTGGGGATATAAAAATAGCAGGAAACACAAGGTTTAGGGACTATTGACATACAGACATATTGACTACAGATCATTAAACCCAAAGAATCCTGGGCCAGACTTCTATCCTATGTAGAACCAGAAGGAAAATGGCACAAGTGAACCCCCTATCCTTCCCCAGGTCAGGCATCGCCGATCTTTAGTTCTCAGGAGAGAAACTAGGGAAGAGGCCCTGCAGCCTGTGTCTTTCAGGACCTTTCCCTCCCAAGAAACATGCCTCCGGTCCCCTCCGATCCCTTGGGGCTGGCACCCTATTTAAATCCATCAGCTGGTACTCTTGCCCCTTGGCTGATTCCCAGCTCCTGTGTGCTGTTGTCACATAGAAGGCCAGCTGCTTCCCCGAGTCCTTTTGGGGACCATGTGCTCCATTGGAACGGGACGTATTTAGCAGGGAGGGTACTGGAATGCCAGTCAGGCTCACAGAGACCTCAGTGGGAACCGGTCTCAGCCCCTGATGCATAGGAAAACAGAAGGTTGCTTCAAGGGCACTGGGCTGGTGTCCAAAAAGAAACAAGGTCAGCAGTGAGAAAAAGGGGAGAGGGAGCAGTAAATATTTTTGCCCGGTGTTGGTGTCAGGCACACCAGCCTATTCTTGTCACCCCACCCCCTTTTTTCCACAAGGGCACAATATTAGCTGTCTTCCCTGGTATTTCCCTGCTATTCCAAAATGTGTTAAAAATGAACATCTGCATGCCAGAGACCACTTTAGTTGGCTCTCGTGGGACCCTGGGGTGATTCTTATTTGAGCTTTTACTTTAAAATATTTTGTCTCTAGAAAACGCTGCCTAATGTTGTCTTTTGCTACTAATGGCCTGGAAAATCTGTCATCTTAGTCCTCAGACAAAAACTCATCTTGCGCTTTCTAACTACAGAACAGATATTTATTGAACATGTCTCATCTGCAGCAGTATTAATAAGGTTACCATCTTTGTGTAGTAATAGGCTTATGTCATTTTGTCTTATTACCAACACATTTAACACACTTGCTGTCCCTAAACTTACTAAGCATATTTTTCTCTGTAATAGCTTTAGCTTTGTGTAAGAGTGTATCTACAAGTGTATTGTCTTTTCATTTTGCTTGCTGTATATTGCCTTTTAACATCTGTGTTCATCTCCTACCAGGTTTTAACAGATACCTTCCTTCTTAATTGTGGAACTGTGTCACTTTGGCCATTCACAAAGTCATTCCATCAAAAAATTTAATTCATTTTTGATTGGCTACATTTTCCTTCCCCATCTACCCCTCTCACAAGTTTCAGCTCCTTAACCTTTCTAAATCTATCATCTGTTTTATATTGAGACTACGTTTTGTCTGCCTGGACTGAATATACTCCCCTTGGTAAACGTTTGTCCCGCAGCAACCCTCAACTTCTTGGTTGTTGGTAAGTCTTCACTCATTATCATGAGAACTAAAATATTACTACCCATTTGTGACAGAGTCTCTGCATTTTGGCTGTTTATTACAAATAATTAACAGCAAAATATAAATTGAACAAGCACCAGATCCTTCTGTGGTTTTTATTTATTTATTTTAGAAGACATTGTGGCCTGCAATGGAATAAATCTGCCTTCAGGTTGTATGAAGTGAAAAGCCAGAGTTAATCCATCTGATCAGTTATTCACAAATTAATTGTAAAGGTGCCATTCAGAATCACAGCTGCCTGTGACAGAAGCCCTTTCCTCCAGTGCTTTTGCTGAGCTCTTGGTCCTAAAACATTTATAAGTTGGGCTCCTAGCCCAGACCTACGTGTGTTGGCGACGGAGACGGAAGGAAGTGACTCTACGGTGAGCCAAAGAGCTGCTGCATTGACTGATGAATATTTAATGGAGAAACACAACTGAAATATTTTTATAGCAACAAGCACAGCTACTGATTGGGAATTGAAATTAACGTCCTCTTTGTACAAGTATGGTATTTTATTTCCTACCACGCGTGTAGCTTCAAGATGCTTTTGCCTTTAGGTCTTTTTGCTTTTAAGATTACAGTAGTAATGATAGATCGACACAGTTTCAGGCCTGCAAAGACTGCTAAGCCTGCTACAGGGACTAATGCAGATAAATGGCATCCTTTCCAGGCAGACTTTATGGTCCAAAACCAGACACACAGGACATTCCCGGGTCACTTACATTTTATTGCTTCAGCTGAGATAATTCACATGATCTCTTTTATTCATCCTCCCATTCTAGAAGCCACCTGGCTTCTTCATCTTCTGTTTCACAGGCATTTACAATACAGCTGGTAGTCAAGGTTTACTGAGAGAGAAGCCAGATAAGGGGCAGATGTGCATTTAATTGAAAATAAAGGCTGCCTGTTTGTTAGCAATAAATCAGTGAGCAACACGGCCCCAAGCACATAACTCTGGTCCACCTACTCACTGGTTATAGTAATAACTTAACATTTCCATAGCTCTTCAGATTGCTCCATCTTCATGCTGAATAACCTCCTCAAGTTGTTTCACAAACACGGAAGTGTGAGATACAGAAAATTTAATTGCACAAGCCCAAGGAGGCAGCACAGTCCACAATAAACCTACATAACACTTAAGCAGTTGGTTTCATCCGGCACACAATATAGTTGGCTGTCACCAAGAGCTGGTTAAACCTTATTCCCTTGCCCCGACTTGTTGTGAGTCTGTGTAGGGGCAGAACTGTCGGTGTTGCTGCCTCTAATGACCCAAGGCTTTTAACGCTCGATGGCTCCAGGGGACGCTGGTGGGCTGGATGCCTGGGAGATGTCTTGGGAGGTGCCAAAAAAACAACTGAGAAGGAAATGGGGTTGAAAGTGAAGATGAGGTTGACAAAGGTAAAATCTAGACAACATTGAATATGAGAGGTAGGTTTTGCAAAAGAGAGAAATGTGGAAGAGGAAAAGGGTGCTGTAAGTGGAGGGGAGGTAAGACTGGAGTATTGGGTATGGGAAGAGAACAGGCAGACAGTGGCTGTCCTGTGATGGAAGGCAGGTAGGAGCTATAAGGCAGGGGAGGTGTAAGAGCGTCAATCTATGTCAGGTAAGCTACTCCCCGTACATCTGAACTAATTTACTGTGCAGTGGCTGAGTATGCGATCTGATCACCTATTCATGGTGGCTGCAACATCAACCCAGCGGCTGCTGAGCCAAAGCTGCTGCCTGTGGCTGGACTGGATGTGAGGGTTTGACACCGACCACCGTTAGCGAAACAGTTAGCTTCCATGGACTCATCTGTGATAAGGGCTTTAATTCCTCATAGCCCTCAATGTCCTGCCCGAACCATCTTTCTAGGAGACAGGGGTGCTTATGAGACATGGGTCACAGGGCTGCAGGGGCACAGCTGTACAGCATGGGGTAGGAAAGGTGAGTATGTGAACTGTATAGTCCGGGACGATTAATTTTGTCACAAAGCCAGTATATACATCCTAATAATCTGGAGTGAATCCAAAGGTCAATCTCAGACATTCTGGTATGACTGTGGGCAAACAATCTAGCACCCTTGGTCCAAGTTTAGCAAAGAACATAAGCCAGGCTTGATACCAAGCATATGGCAATGGGAAAAATATAAAATGGTATACAATATAAAATGGTATACTTCAAGAAATCTAAGGAAAAGCATTTTTGGGATAAATTTCTATAACTATTTTCCATGGATGCAGACTATCTAGAAAAGACTCTATTTTGACTTTCCATGACTTGAAACACCCTTCAGTCCAAACCCAAAATGTTTGATTTTTTTCAAATGATTGATTCTTTTCAGCTTAAAGCCAAAAAGTTCAACTCAGGAAAGCTTTTGCAGTATCACTTAGATGTGCTTTTTGCTGCTCGACAAATGGGAGGCTCCTTGACCACAGAGTAGCTCCTGTTCTGCACAGACATGTTGCCCTCCCGAACTGCAGTGGGATGCTACGAAAACCCCTAGCAGATACAGCCCTTGGGGAACCCAGCCCAGGGAGAGCGGTGAGCAAAGAGCACAGAGGAAACGGGCAGAAATCACTCCCACAGTGAGTTGAAATGAAACATTTGTGTTTAATGTAAAACAAACAAACAAACAAACACACCAACCCAACACAAAATCAGTTGCCCCTGGAAAAATATTTTGGTGAAAACCTCTCTGTCAAAGCCTGGCAAACTGCCTCTTCCTCTCACTCCAAACCACCCCCAAAGCAAACTTTTCCTTGAGCGCACGTATTTCTGCATCCTGATAATGGCTTGGCAAGCAGCGAGTTGTGGCCACTGCTACTAGCTCACTAATGCCCTGTTTGGGGATAAAAGGGGCAACACCATGCTGGTAAAGTAGCACCTGTTTTGTACGAACACGCAGAGGCCCTTAGCCAGCTCGGACCGGCATAACTAAGGCGGTACAAAGCCTTATCCCCGACTTCTACTCAGTGAAAAGTATTTAAACAGATAGAAAAGTAATTATTCCAATTTAATTTATTCTTATGAATTTGGATGGTTGAAGTCTACAAGGCAAAGTTTTATATATGTTCATTTGTTTATATACTAGATTTTTTTTCTTATTTAACTATTTTGGCCAGGTTGGATGGAGCTTTGAGCAACCTGGTGTAGCAGGAGGTGTCCCTGCCCATTGCAGAGGGGTTGGAACTCGATGATCTTTGTCCCTTCCAACCCTAACGATTCTATGATTCTATGAACTCCAGTTACCGCAGTTATTACAAAAAGCGTGCAAAGTCTTGCCTTCTCTGCTCAGAACCTGCTTTTATCTTGCTTAAATTTTGCCTTTGAGTCTAGGCCCTGTATTATGCATTCTTACAGCATCTAGCACAGTATCTCAGACATGGATTTTAAAACCCATGATACATGTTAGATTAAAATACTGGGATTCGTGGCTTACACTCACTGAGTCACCGCCTTCCGCTGCAGAGACGATGATTGTTTCACCTCTGCTGTTCGGCCCGGGCACTTGAAGCTTCACATAACCATGCTTTGAAGTGCTTCTTCCAAGTTCACAATTTACTGTTTGAAATGTCTGATGTAATGCTATCTAATCCTTTCCAGGGCTTCAGGGAAGACAAGCTTTCAATTTGGTGAAAAATGTATTTCTGTAAGGCGATTAGAATAAAATGAAATAGAAACCACTTGTGGAGTGATCGTTGCAAGGCAGCTTGATAAGGGTCTCTTTCTGAATGAAACAGAGGCCGGCTCCTGCCCTGCTAAAAGCAATGGCAGGTTTGCTGTCAGCCTCCATAAGCTCCAGATCAAACTACAGCTTCCATTCAGGACATTTTTTTATTTGTTTTTAATAAGGTTGATGTTCAGGAAGAGGTCAAATGTAAAACATAGGACCTGTTTTATAGGATACTCGAATCCCTCTTTTTTTAAAGCAGTCATATAGATTAGAAGTTATACGTGGAGGACCTGAGTAATCTTACACCTGGTAGCAATCACTACTCTGCATTATGCACTCCCTTCCCAACATCATACGTGAGCAGATGGGGTCTTTCCTCCAAGGGTGCTTTTTATTCATGTTCTTGAATTGAAGTTATCACTGTGATCTTAAACCATTTTTATTAGAGAGTCTGTTTTCAATCAAGAGAGAAAGGGGGCTTGCAATGAAGAAAAAACACTGCTGGCTAAAATGAACCACTACAGAGACAAAAATAAACAAAGAGGAATTTCCTCAATGCCCTACTTCATCTTCCTTTTTCCTTTTTATTAAATAAAACATACTAAATAATTTAACATAATATTGTTTTTATAAGCACTGTCATTAAAGTAGTGGCTTGTCTAGAACAGAAAGAAACAGCTTAGTTTCTTTCCTTCTTTCTTTCTTAGTTCTTTCTTTCCTTCTTTCTTTCTTTTCTTTTCCTTTCGTATATATTCAGTTCATAATCAGACAGGAAATAAGAAACCCTTAAGGAGGAAATTTAGTCTCTTAGAACTCAAACAGTCTGAAGGAGTTAAGGCAAGGGGGTGTTTTGCTGCTTCACTTTCTTGGTCCTCTTGTATGTGACTCCAAAATGGGATATGAGAGGAACTCCATCCTAATTTTCAGTGCCCCATCTTCGAAAAATAAAGATGTATGCAGTTATAAAACAATAGTAATGATAATAATACACTCTAACAGTGGTAGTTCATGGAGAGTCCAGCTGAGAGCCGGACACGAAAAATGCACAGGTCACGTTTTCCTAGATTAGGGAAAGTGTCTGAAGATGGATTACAAGGTCTGTGTAACCGCAGTGGGGTGGTGGGAGATAATTTGCCATTGCAACCACCTTCTCTGTTCTTCTGCCCACAGTTACCAGCTGCCCCATACTGGCAGGAAGACAGGAAGGGCATCTATCTTCACCCAGCCCAGAGCTGGTAGCACTAATACATGCTCAAGGGACTATTAAGCCAATGTGCCCAACCACGGTGGCCCGCTGGCCACACTGCTGGTGAGGCTGCAGGAGCCACCTCTCTTGCAAAGCCCTGAAATCTGCCCAGAACAATTCATTAGTAGTGGTTGGCCAGAGCTGGAAGTTTAGATTAGACTGCGCCGATCTGAGCTGGTTGAGCCCAGATTAGGTTTCAGGTGTTGACATACAGACATAGCAGATGAAATGCTGATAGCTGAGGTGGTTACGGTCTCCAGCTGCCTCCCTGGGTGTTGCCCACTCTTGTCCATTGCCACCATTTGTGGCAAGAACTGACAAATCACAGGTAGAAGTGAACACTTGTAGTTTGTTGAATTAGGAAGTCAAACTGAATTTGTCAGTGGGCTGGGGCAGCACACCACGCTCACATCATTTAGGAGCAACTTCATGCATAGTTCAGGCTTGCGGGCTGCAGTGGCGGTGGGAGAGAGGGGTGGAGAAGCTACCACAGCTGGGGGTGATAGCTGTCACCGCAGGCTGAGTTGTATCCTGCTGCTTTTGTAAGTCAACATCCTTAACCACTTTCTTTAGGGTAAATGTACCATGACCCCAGAAGCTGTATTTTCAGCAGGCTGAGTTACGGCATGGGGGGAACACAAACTCAGCCAGTTTTTCAAGCTCACCCCAAGCCAGCTTGACTCGATCCCTTCCCTGAAATTCTTACAGTCTCCACAGATCTTACAACTGGATGCAAATACAGTCGATTGAGTTCTAGTGAAATGTTGAGGCCAGCTGGAGTGGACAAAATCAAGATAAGCTTTTTAAAAACAGACTAAACCACATCACATCCTTTCCAGGGAAACTGCGCAAACATGGTAGCAGCAATGATTAAAAAAAAAAAAAAACAAAAACAAAAACCCACCAAAACAACTGAAAAATACTTTGCTAGCACTCTGGGAACTACAGAGTTAGTGAACTCCCAAGAGATTTGGGTATTTGGGTGGCCTGTGTATGGTACATATATCTTATGCTTCAAAGAACCATTTCCCCCACGCTTAAATTATGGCCTTTTCTACTTGCACAAGCTCAAAAGGCCAAAGAAACCAGTTCTGAGTTAGCTCAACTTTTCGCGGCAAAAAGATCACCCTAGTACAATAAAGCCACCTCTTCCAGCTTCGTGCTGGGAAGTTGCAGACCGTCTTGCGGATGGGAATAGAAAGCCATGTAAATATTTCATGACCTACCATTGAAAGGAGAGCGAAACAGACTGAACGGTTCCCAAAACAAAATTGCATCAAATTTTCCAGTTTTTAAAGTGGATTTAATGTCTTACACGTAGTTTCAAAAAGCTTTATTAAAGTTGCGACTTCAAACAGTAACCTCTTCTCCCCTAACTTACAGAGCCTGGGATTTCAGTAACTTAAATTCATTTATGAAAACCAGGAAATTTTTGATTAAAAATTCCTTTATGTACTTTGCAAGAGTAGTTCAATAAAAGGTCGAATGTCCCACTTGCATGAACCACATCCCAGGCAGGCCAAGGCTTATAATGTTGAATATCTCTGTAAATAAATAGCCTTCGTCACTTTATTTTTCTAAAGAAACATAGACTCTCACTATTAATGTGTGAATAGTTGGGGTAAAATTAACAACAACTTGAATTTCCCCCTCCCCCAACACAGCAACATTTCTGAGATTTAAAAAAGTCACACTTAAAAATAATTTGGGTGCCTCTTTTAACATCCAGATTTCAACTGGAAGTCAAAGAAAGTCAAAGATAGAAGCAGAAATACCGTGAGAAAAAATAAACCCATAGTATTTCAAGCCGCGTGCAATACAAGAGGTAAGGGAACAGACTTTGACAAGATTAACAGCTAGGCCTGTGTGCCAAAAAATTAAAGGTCTCCCATCGTTATCTTACACTCTCCCTTACGCAGATTCCTGGACCAGATCCTCAGATGATATCAGCTGGTGGGTGCAGCTACATTCATGCGAGAAGCATTACAGTGATTTAAGCTAGATGATAATCAGCCTCACCAGTTTCGGGAAGCGAGTTTTATTATTCATTTGATTGAAAGGTATTTTCCAATTGTTGTGAAGTGGGAAATGTGTTTCGAATTCATCATTTTTTAAGCCTCACACACATTGTTTGGCAAACAAGGATTGTTTTGGTTGTCCGGGACTCCTCCATCGCATCCTCCCAAATGTGAGATTTCCCTCAGTTCTCCAATGGGCCATTCTGGTCCAGTTAAACACACAGTGGCCAGCTTTGCAAAGCAGTAAGCCTGCTTTAGAATGAAGCCTTTTGGTTTCATCTGTAATCTTTGTGGAAAAACTGGACATTACAGTAGAAGGATTATGCTAAATTGCTTTCTGCCACTGAAGCGCTGGACAAAGCAGTAGTTCAAGGCATGGAATGAGCATTCTGAAATAAGCACTTAGTCACCCAATATAGCACTAAGAAATTAACCTAAACGATTTCAATTTACATATGTTTGTAATTTGCATCCCAGCTTTACACCTTACAGAGACTCCCTTGTTTGCTGTTACTGTAGTAAATGTTTGTTCACAGGCTGCTTAAAATCAAGCCGGGAGGTCAAGCTGGGACCAAATCCAAGGCTGACTGCCTTGCCCTGTCTGCATGCCTTGTCTGAATATCCTCCCAGGGCTCAAAACAGTTTGGTGGGCTTGAATGGCACAAGGCTGAGTCCAAAGTCTGCTACTGCAATACAGGGGTTTCCCAGTTATGCTGGGATCTATGAATCAAACCAGAGACCTTCATGTGAACGTTTTCTCCTACTACCACTCCTTGTCTGTACTGAATTGCTCTCTGGAGGATACTCTGGCTTTCTCTCTCGCTATTACTCTTTAGACATTTTGCAGGGGATGTGTCGACTTTCTTTGGATACATAAATTCGTATCACCTTCAGATGATCATATCCAATGAACAATTTCAGGTGCCTGTGAGTTAGAAGAGGTAACCTTCACGTGCATGGCTTTGGACTGGTATCCAGAATTTTATTCCTAGTCTTTCTGTATCAGACATTAGCCAGTTTCCTGCTCCTCTCTCCTCCCACTCTTCTCCATCAGATGCCTTTGCGGCTTGATGCTTCTCTCCTGTGAGTTTTTACCTTTCCATTTTCCATTTGGCAGAGAGAAATCTCCAAATGGAAAATCTCCATGGCAGGATGAGGAGCACCAATGTTGTGCGCATCAACAGCACCACCCAGTTCTGTCCCAGGTAAAGGAAGGAGTCAACCAGGAGCAATGGAAATGCAGATGTTTGTAGGGCCCAAAGGGCTGCCTGTAGCTTTCCAGCTGACACTAGATGATGTAGTCTATGTGCTTGTGCATCTTGTGCTGTGGTCTTAACACACGACTCTCCTTCATTCTCCTTTCAGACTAGGGTTCCTTCTGCCTCGCCGGTGAAACTGAATGGTGTGGAGATGGTTCTGTGTTTTCAGGTGCTAAATTCCCTTTGGAATGACAGGATGTTGTACAGCATCTGCAATCAGTAGATATATATAGATAGATATACGATGTTCTCTGGGGTGCCAGAGTGTGTAGTAACAGGGTCATGCAAGTCCATCCCCAGTGTCCAACAGCTGCGGGGACCCATTTCAAACTGTTAGTGCACTTCAGAACACAGGAATATTTATCCATGCAAAAATAATAGTGTTTTACAGAAACGGCCCAATGATTCTCAGTCAGGGTCATGAACCCCTTGAAGGTCATGAGAGCGTTCAAAAGGGTCATGAAATTTTAGACAGCAGAAGTTAGCAGCAGCTCAGTTCCTCCAGAGGCAGACTGAGAATAGGCTGTAAGTATTGGCTGTCAGTGCTTGCAATAACAAGGGAATTGCTAACTACCCCACCTTTAATTGCTGTCACTGCTCAGTGCTGGCAGGGGCAGGGAGGAAAGCGCGTGCACGTGCACCCAGCAGTAGCACCCTTCTCACCATCTCACCCTGAAGGAATGGAGCTGCAGTGTGCTTGGGAAGGGACGGTCACGTGGCAAAAGATGAACCCCAAGGGGAAACGCGCTTTGTAAATGTTTGAGAAACTCTAGTAGAGCATAATGCTTCTGCATGAGAGGAGGGTGAGGAAGGCAGTGCCTCTGCTGCTGGGAAGGGTCTGCCTCGGGGCTCGGTGTTTGGTAACACCACCTCATCCATAGTCTTCAACAACCTCTGCCATTTTGTTTATTGATTTTCTGCTTCCTGCAGTGTTTTATTTCATCAGTTTAAGGGTCACTACAGTCTTTTCATTTAATTGCTATACAAATGATTTAGCTGGCTCACTTATTTCCTTTTTTTCTTTACTCCCATACTCTGTGGACCCTGCAGAGCTAAATTCCGGTGTGAAAGGTTTAAGACTCCAGACAGTTGTGAAACTACTTTGGCAAATTAGCATCTTTGGTTGAGATTAGTCTTGAAGTTGTTATGTGACATCTGAAGACAAAAACCTGTAAATCTTTCTAAAATGCTAGGCCAATAGCTTCGATATGTAATAAATACTGAAATTCTGTAAAACATTGCAATCCATTTTATCATCTTTTCTAAACAGAAAGAGCAAAGTCAGGAAATTCATTGCTGAGGAGTTATACTTTTCTTTGAACCTACTTGATACTAAACATTTGGGCAGTTAAAGCAGCCAGGTTTCAATGTAAACAGGCAAATGACTGAATTAAATGCACAAAGTGAACAGTTCCTTTTTCCATATGTGTTGAGTGAGCTCTTATGATAATGGGATAATAATGCTTTGTAATCATTTAGTACTTTCCAGCTAAAAAAGTACAGTAAAGCCTTACTCTTTCCAGCACCACTACTTAAATGTTATCTGTCTTACCTGCCTATCCTCTTGTAGGCTATAAATGTTGTATTCCTACCTGCCTGACTCTCTTAGGCCATAGATCTGTGCTCTCTAGGTGTACCAGCAAAAGGTTTACAAGCCCCAGATGCTCACAATTACCTCATCACCCAAAATTACCACTTCCTCAGAAGTGCCAGTTAAATAGCTCTGTTAATGCCTTAAATTCATTTTATTTAAATCAAGCCAGCCTAGCTTAGGCTAGTCTTTGAATAACAGACTTTTACTAAGCAAGTTTGCTTTGGCTAGAATAATTGCAGAAGAGACTGTAAGAGCTATTCAGTCCCCGCATCTGAGAAGGCAGTGTCCTAGATTAAGTGGGAAACGAGGAGCGGAGAGGACACTGGGGGATCTAACCACTTCAGCCATTACAGCTAGAACTTGAAAGAATATATGCCAGTGACATTATTAGCATGTTGCTGTCAATCCCCCTGCCTGCTTTCCCACTTTTTATTACCTGCTACTGTAATTTTCTCTAAAAAGTTTGGATTGTATCCCCTGCTGCATCCCGTGCGCAAGAAGGTCTCCCCAGTTTCCCCAGTCTGTTATGTTGTCTCTTTAAAACTCACCTCTGCTGTAATGCTCAGTAGCAGCTGATGGTCTGTGCTCTCTGCTGGCTGCTCTGATCCAAAGTAATATCTATATCCTTCAGCTCTGCCTGGTATGTCCATCACTTTTCCTTCCTCCTCACCCAGATTGACCGATAATTTCACATCTTTTCATGCTGTGCTGACGACACCTAGGATTGCATGGCCACGATCAGACGGGCATCCGTAGATACATCACAAAATAGCGGTAACATCAGCAGACGACATAAGTGGCTCCCCCTAACTCATGCAAGAGGACTGCTGCACAGATGGGGAAAGAGCTTGGATCTTTTGTTTCGGTTATTTGCTGTAACCACATACTCCTCCTTCCTAGCATCTCTCTCCAAAACATACATCAATTAACCTTTTCATTGCATTGAGCCTCTGCTTTTGCCTTTATGGCAATGGAAACCTCTGGAATACCAGCAGTCCTCAAGTAATGCTGTTGGAGCCCAAAGGATAGTGAAGTTGTTTATTTTAAGGGTTAAAATATGAGGAGAAAGAATGAAATAAATAGAAAGGACAAATTCACATGCCAGAATTGCACCTCCTATGTACAGAGTGGAAGGATGTTACCAACTGTCTGCAAATGTGAGGGCAGAAAACCTCCAAGGGGCTTCCTGGTGGCCCGGCTGGGACATTCAGGCTAGGATCTACAGTCATGGACTCAACTGTAAGACAAAATTTGCTGTGAGAGGTTGTTGCCAAGGGTCTCCTTTTCCCAAAAGAGCCGCCTTGCACCGATCACCTGGATGCACTCGCTTTGTCTGGGCTCTGCCATGGTCCAGCCCTATAGGCTCCGGGCTCAGAGGCGCTGACGGCTGACAGCCACATTTGCCATTTTGAGGGGGTCAGACTGGTGACAAGTTGTGACAATGGCCTGTGTTTAGCCATGGCAGTAGTTACAACCAGCACATCACATGGTGGAGAAGAGGCTGCGGCTTGTTCTCTCAGACAAAGGTGTCCAGGGGAGCATCTCCCATGGGCATGGAGGTGGGTATAATTGCACCGATGAAATGCCTACGGACACCCTGCTTTTAAAACTGTCTCTTACCACAACCCTCCAAACCATGGGCCATTATTGAAACTCTTCCCCCAAACTGCACTTCTTTGCACTAACAGCTTCTCTGTCTGTGGGGGGGAGGGTTACCAAGAGTGTACCCTGTGCTGTGCCCTTCGTATGTTGCTGTGGACTCCAAGGAGGGCAGTAGCCAAGCCGCCTGCGTCACCTCGGCTGTAAACAGAGCTCCCTCTCGCACCCCTCCCTCGCTGCCTGCCACACACCCTTCTCCCGTCCTCCACAAAGACGTGGTTTTCTGGAGGAGGCCAAGCTCCGCTTACCAATTACATCAGCTCCCCTCGGCGAGCACATATGCTTCCACTTCAGAGCCTTGTTTCATTTGCTTCTCGGCGCTGTAAAAAGGGGTTTCCTTGAAAACTGTTCTTCCAAGCGCGCAGCCTATGTTTTTCTCATTGCAAATAATATTTTCCTATTCTTTCTCGCGTGAATGTTTTCATTGTCCCCCGTTGTTCTCTCTCTGTACCGTTTGCTAATAAAATAATTGGGAAGTGTTCATAGTAGCTGAACTGTGCAGAATTTCTCCCTGTTATGTTCTTGCCTTTTTCCCACCCCTACCACAAAAGTAGTATCTCATTCCCCCTAAAACAAGATTTAAAGATGACAGCTGTCTTCTGTGTGGTGTCAATCAGCATAAAGAAGAGAAATGTGGACTGATTTCTTTAACTCGGTGCTGTACACGCTCATTACTGCAGTAATCCAAACATTCTCTACTCGCTGAATAAGGAAATATCAGAGGGATTTCTGGTTTGACAAAGAGCTATTTGGCTGACTACAGGTTTGCTGGATCGAGCTCTTGATAGGGTCTGCACAAAATCTTTGTTTATTTTGCTCTGCTGAGATTGTTCAAATGGCTTCTCATTATCATTGGGTGGGACTGAAGTGAAGCACTGATGTCAGTTTTGTGACATGTCCTGTTATTTAAGTAATTCACAGTTGAGGCTGGGACACATTTGACCTTCCTAAATAATTGGCTTTTTTTTTTTTCTTTAGCATGAATAAATGACGAAAGAACAAACTAAGTGCCATTGGCAAGGAAAGAACTTCTAGTAAACAAAAACCTCTTACAAGTTTATTGTAAATATCACTCTGGGTCTGTCCCTCCTAAATCACACAACACCCTATATCAAACCTATCTGCAGAGTTGTTGAAAATCATCCCTTGGAAGGGACTTCCTAAATTCAAAGGGTTTTGGACTGTTAATGCTTCAAGGCTTTGAAAAAACTCCAGTCCTCTGCTGAGGTTCAGACCTGTGAGGAGCCATACTGAAGTTAAAGGGTTTACTTACAAACTTAAAAGTTAAGCACATGCTTAAGCACTTTGTGAGAGAGCCTGGATGCTGACCCCGTGCTTGCAAGAAAGATGTCCCGGGCTGCAGTGCCATCGTCCTTCTTTGTGACAGCTGCTCCCGAGGCCCTCAAAGATGAATGAAGGAGTTATGATCTCCCGGGAGGTTTTCAAAGCAATAAGCCTTGAGGGAGCGTACACCCTTCGCTCTCACAATTACACTGCCCTGGTGACTTTGGCACTTGGGTTGTAATCAGGGAAATTTTCATTTCCCAGTTCTTGTGCAGTTGCTCGCACAGACGTGGGTGTGATTTTCACATCCACACAGTGCTCTGATGTGGGGTTCACATTTGTGTATCTGCTCGTGGAAATAAAGCAATAGTGGAGGATTTGGCTTGCACTCTGTGAAAGAGGTTTTAGAGGGTTACTGCTGCGTCCAAGCGTGTTTCACAGCTGACATTTGTCAATGAAAAAGCAGAGCTCAATGAAAAGGCTAAATGTTCGCAAGGAACCTCTTTACTGTGGGGTTAATGAGGACTTGAAAGGACTTGCACTCTGGCCTTAGCTGTGTATGTTTGTCTTTTCTTTTACTTTCATCTCTCCTCCCTGAGCCCTGGTCTCTTTTCATTCTTTTTTGCTGCTTTTAATTTGTGCCTCTGTATTAAACCAACCAACCTTCCGTCCTTCCTTTGCCCCTTCCTTTCTTTCTCTCTTTCTTTCTCTCTCTTCCTTTGCACTGTTTTTGGAGTCTGACTTTGATAGATTGTTAACAACAGAAACCACAAAAGTGCCCGTTGCTCGGACCTACTCATGGCCTCTTTTGCTAACATGCAAGGATTATTAGTGATAACGTTACATGGTAAACGATGTAATAGACTCAGAAGGAAAATTCTGGTTTTGTTTGAAGATGTAAAGTTTTAACTTTACAGAGTTTACCTCAGCCTTTTTTGATCTGCAACACATGGCCAGGTGAAATACAATATTTGCCCGTTTTAATGCATTTTTCTTTCTCCTTTAAATATAGTAAGCTCATAAAGAACTGTTACGTCTCATGCTTTAGAGGACAAGAGTACATATTGTCATGAAAAGAGTACTATGTATCCACAGAGAGTACTGTGTATCCTAATGGGACAAATTATTTGATGTTATTGCACATGCACTACCTGCTATGCTCAATAATACATAGTATAAATAAAAATATGAACCTGTCAGAATACTAATTTTTCTGTATTTTCCCCCACAAAGAGCAGTGTAAAAACTCAGGCAGATAAAGTGAGGCTGCTGTAACATGCAGGAAAGAGGTTTGTGAAAAGGCTTTAAATTAAAAACTAAACTTTCAAACATAGTTCAAATGTGTAAATAGAAGAATGTCTCAGCTCACTGATCCTGACATCTGTCACGGCATCTGGCTTCAGTGAGGCTAATCCCTGTTCCCAGTGCTCTGATATACCCTCCTGTTACCTGCCAATCCCTGGTTTATAAAGACAACATTTCTTCTCCTCGAGTCTAATGAAATTGTTCTTTAAAATTAATTATGGAATAATTGAGAAATAATAAATTAATGCTTCACCATGTAAAATGTTTTCTAGGACAACTTACTTAATAAGACATAGATTTAATGTAGGGATGTAGATAATGGGGTGAATAGACTCACCATATTGAGTGGTCCAGATTCCCAGTATAGATCAGTTATCTTAGTTTCTACAGGTCCTTATATTGCCTTCTTCTCTACAGGCTGCATTTATACCATAAATTTAACAGTGTGAAGGGATATTCCCAGGCCCTGCAAGTCAATCTTCTATAGTTTTAAATTATTAGAGAAGTTTCTGGCATATTTTTGGCCCATGTCAGCAGTTTCTCAAATTGTTCCCAGGCACGGTTCTGAGATCAGCACATGGCAGGAGCCATTCCCAGTAGGCAGTTGCCCTGTTTTGCAGAGCAAGAGATTTTATTATACTGATGTAGTATTTAACAGAAATTCGTAGTATTGATTTTGGCAGCTCTCCATGCCAGGTGGCCTCAGAGCTGGACAAGAGTTCCGGCCACAGTTAATTTTTATTAGAGATGTAGACTTAGCATCTAAGCATCCACTAGCTGTATGTTAAATGGCACAACTGATAGTATGACATATAACTGCATTAATTCTTTAGGAGAACAGTTAGGACAGTGTGTAGGCTTTGGCTTTGGCAGACCCAGCATAGTTGCTGTTCTCGTTTTGTGTATCGTTCCTCTCTAAAGGGTAGGTTGAGGAAATGCAGTGAACTCTGTGAAGATCTTTCCTTCCTTGGGGAGTTTATTCCTGCTTCTTAGACAGGAAAGTAGTTTAGGCCAAAGTGTAATGTACTGTAATAGGGAGAGAAAGACCCTTTGTGCCAAAGGAAAAGGGTTATCAACCCCGTGCCTTTGACATTTTAAAAGATTTTTAGGATACACTAAAAGGTAGGAATCTAGACCCTTCTCTTATCAAGATCTACATTCCTGCAGAGATGTCCTCCAACATCCAGGGCCTGCAGAATTTACTTACCTCCTAATACCTTAATGCCCAGATATTGTGGGATGCAAAGACATGTATAGTTCCTGTCAGTTTGTTGTCCACCAGAATTAGACTCTGGAGTTGCTGTGCACAATGACGTTAGCGACATCAAGAAAGTAATGAGCACTCTTAAATTAATCCCTAAATTAAGCAATTTTCTTTCCACACTTTTAATCTAAATGCATTTTGTACTAGGTCTGCATAATTTTTCAATGCATTTTTACTTGCTCACCTGCCTACCCCCCGTTTTGATTGGTTTAAGCCTCAGTAAGCCCTGTTTGACCAAAAGCTGATCTCATGCAAGATCTGGACAACACCAGTGGAAGAAGTACAGAGGTGAAAAAAGTAATGCTGTGTCCTCTTCACATTGATGGCGTTCAAATAATTTTCCTGTCTATCAGTGCTCCTTTTGCCAATCTCTGGATATACACTGGACTTCTTCTTGGCAATTATGTCTTCCAAACTTTATCAACTCCAGGACCTTAATGTTATTTTGTGCAATAGGCCTATTATCTGCCTGTATTCGTTCTAGTTTTCTGCGGTGGAAAAGGAGGTGGATTACCTAATATCCTGTGCTGAAAGATTGTAATACTAAACTCTAGTGGCAGCCATAGTAAATAAAATGCTGCCCAAATAACTGGCAAAGGTTATAATTATTTGCGCTGGATTTACATGCCTGTAATGCAGAAATCTACATCTAACCTGGTCACCAAAACCTCTTAAGGGCAGAAATAAGCTTGTGCAGAAAGTAATTCTTCTGGGTTTGATTGAGTTGTTTTTTTTTTTTTTGCCATCTACTAAGCTGAGACCAATTGTGTGCATTAAATTTCTCCTCACTGACTGTCAAATCAGCAAATTCCCAGCTCAGATGAAGATGTATACATCATGGACATCCATACATGTTATGAACTTCGTCCCTACTCAAACCATGTTTCCAACCCGACTAGTAATTTTGAAAACTAGATCTAAAGAAAATATATTGGTGAGATTTACATTAGGATAAAATGCCAACATAGCAAATATATGCCTATTCATTTGTATCATTTTATCATCTTTATAGGTTTTTAAAATCCTTCATACATGATAAAACACATCAGTGCTCTGTGCAGTCACAAATTAAGATTAGGAGAAAGGCCTGCATTATATACATGTGTACAACATATACACACATCCTTATGTTCACTAGCAACAGTTTAAAAAGACATCCATACGATGAGCTCTCTCAAGCCACGGGGCTAGAGATTCTAGCTCCACCAAATAAAATAAATTTCTCTCAAGTAAAGAAGAAATGCCAACAGCATTAAAAAAACTTGATAGAAGTACAAGACAGGGAATGTCTTAACAGGGGAGTGCTTGAATCAGCTCAATATTTGGTAATATTAAAGGAAAATCAAAAAGTTTTCTATTTTTCTCTCATTCAGGGTCTGGGTCTTGTAAATAACACAAAGCATACATTTGAAATGAAATTGTTTGTCTTGGTATCAATTCTGGAAAAGATAGCTATATACTTGGGGTTATTTTTGCTCATTTGGTCAGTGTTTTTTGCTAAATTAAGGCCTGCTTCACAGAGAATCAACAAGAAAAATGAAGTCATTGTTAGCTGATTTCATACCTATGCAGTCCTGCTTGGAAGTCCTGCCACCAACGACGTGTGCCATATGAACAAAATCTGGGATTAATTAAGTGAGAGTGAACTCCTAACCCGTTTGAACTGTCATGCTGAAGGTCTGGCACAAAGGATCCGGGAGTTTACAAAGACTAATCACCATTGCAGGGTCCTGTGGGCTACTCTTCACACAAATGCCTTTGTAGTAAAATGAGCCTTCAAAGTGACTGTTGCACACTGAGAACAACAAAGACAGCGACAAGGAGATGCTCATTGGACACCGACTTGCTTTTGTTCAAAGGCAATTCTTCGCTCTCTTTAGAAAACAAGAAATTATCTCAGCCTTAAAGTCGTCTATCTAATCATAGCTCTGTATACGCTGACATCCCATGGAAATACAAGCTGGAGAGGACAGATTTACTTTGGTAAATCTTTGGTAAAAATTGGTTACTTTTCCCGTGCAGCATTCTGATTATGATAAAGGTAGAGCTTACAAAAGTTTCTCAGTTAAATCAGCTGGAGATCTCTGCACTAAAGTGACATAAATATATGGGCCAAGAAAAAATTTCCTGTAATTCCTGAGTTCGAGCAGCTGCATCACGGACTTGGGCATAGACACCAAACCATGAAGCAGAGTCCACACTGCAAGGTCTACTTGAGATTATACAGTCTTTGTATGGTCTATTACTGCTGTCAGTTTTCTGGGCCTTGTTTTAGGCTGTGATTTAGAAGTTCCAACCTTGCTGGTGTATATAATGACCCTGTGTCATATAATATCAAAAAATATAGTTTCTGAGGGGCTGTTTGTTTTGTTTTGTTTTGTGAGTTGGGCATTTAAAAAATCTTGGGAAGTTATGCAAATCAAAGAAAAACAAAGTAATATTGACAATAACATTACTGAGGTGGCAAAGTCAAACACTCTTAAAACCACAATTTACCTGTGTTCAAAAAGGTGAGATAATTAGAGGGATTTGATTGAAAGATTTCTCAATTTTTCTGACACTTTGTGTGATAACCCTGTAAGTTCAGAACAAAGCCATCCCACTTTAGTCACTTATTTCCGCTCAGGTTGTTGCTTTATTTGCTTTTGTTTGGTTTGGTTTTTTTTTTTTTTTTTTTTCATTAATTCTGTTAAAGCCACATGTAAGTCTTCTCGTCAAGATCTGAACCCCCCTTTTTTTCATTTGTTCTATCTGTGTATGAAGACAGTCAATACACCAAAGAGTTCACTACAAGAAATCCTGACAGAGATCTACCCACTGACCCTCCCAAAAGCCCACTCAGACCTAAAGGTAAAGAGAAAGGAGCACACGTGTTGGGACTACCTGGTTTATCTTCAGTGGTGAAAGTTCACGAAAAGATGCTATTGAATCAATTTGAAAACACTACAATACTTTCTATTTGTTTCAAATGCATTTTATTCAGAAGGTCTTGTGGGTCTTTGGGGGGAGGGATGACAACACAGAGTTTGTAGAAAAGCTTGTGTTAACAAACTGAAAACCAAAGTTCTGACAGCACTCTGTTTCATGAAAGCATCTTTAAGGTTTTATTTCTATTTGAATCCTGAAGTGAAAGCAAATTTTGAAAGCAACCCTTGAAAGAGTTGTGACCAATTTTATTTGATGCCTCTGCTTTACTAGTAGGCAATACAAACCAGAGTGTCTTGCTTGGATTTAGGTAGCTCATGATATACTTCCCTTTCTTCTTTACTCTTTTCATATGCGTTTCTTCTGGGTTACTGCTAGATACAGTGAGTGTGGGCTCAATAGACCCTGAGAGCCTAGACCGGTGTTTCTGTTCCTGTGTTGCAACAAATAAAGGTCTCAGGTCCTTACTGAAAAGTTTTCAGCAATCAGGGATGGTGAAAAATTCGAGCAAAATGGTGGAATGAAGCTTCTTCATCTATGTATATCAGACAGAACTAATCTCTGTACCATGCGTGATCTCAGTTCTACAGAATTCAGAGAAGGATAAGAAAGCAAAAATAAAACCTTCAACTGTTAAACCAGTTCATCCTGTTTTCAAAAATGCAAGCAAACCCAAATGTAGAGCTGGAGCAGAGCTGAAAAGATCAAAGGGAAAGCAAAAACAGATCTGAAAACAAGGGGAGTTTGCTTTCACATCCTACACTTGGCTCTGAAAAACATGGCTGTGGCTAGACATTCTTGGCCGGGTCTGGCGGTGCCAGCTGAGGACATTGCCATAGCCAGCCCACTCCTGTTGGCTTGCTACCATGCCCTGAAGTGAGGCTGCTGCCTCCTCAGATCCTCTCTCTGAGACAGACAACAGGCTAAACCCAGCCTTTTTAGTCAAATTAAGCTGTGTAAGAAAGGGCCTACTGCCGATATTCCTTAGACTTGCCTGGCTGTGTGGCCACACTGGATGAGGAAACACCGTGCTGAGCTCTGGGGCCAACACGTTGGAGGAGCAATGACCATCTGTGCTGGGGCAGAGACAAAGCACTCGTGGCCAAGGTGCAGGGGAAAGGGGCTTGATCTCCCCATGGCACGGAGCAGCTCGTCGACTGTCCACACAAGCCTGGCCAAGGGGATATGAAGCGACTGAGGAGGCACAAGCCAACCCCCACGATCCAGGATGGGCGCAGTCCCCAGCAGGATGAGTGAAGAAACCAAAGGAGGTGGCTTCCTCAGCTGGCAAAGATGTGTGCAGGGTGGGTGCCAACACACAGCTTCAGACAGGTAAAATTCACACTGGCTGCAAAGACGCACTTGCTGCTTCCCACATACCCACAGTCTTCTGCTTCGCACTTTTCATAAGTATCTTCCTCTGTATGCCATTAATTGTGTGTTTTATCAAAGGCAATAAGGAGTATGCGATTCGGCTCACTGGCCAAGTACACTTTTGTCTTGTGTGGTGTGGGTTTACTTGTAAATTCATCATTTTAGGATACTTTGGTTTTCAGAGCTGGAAATGTCTTTTGGGAAAAAATGGCCTGAGATGGTTGTGAAGCTATGGGGCAACACGCGGCAATCCTCTGTATAGCGGCTGACAGCAGTATTTATTTTCATTTGAGAAACAGCGAGAGCAGGGCCTGCCCCAGACATCTCTCACTCCATTCAGAAAGAGATGTTTATGGACAGCTGCAGGGAGTTACTCACAAGAGGCTTAAACAGGGAGGGGAAAAAAGGGCCATTCCTCCGGGCCCACCCAGCCACTGGATTTTTCAGCTGAAGGGCAGGCTCAGTTTCATCCCAACCGGCCGGTGAAAACTGATCCCAAACAACTGTCAGGGTCACAAAAGCCTGAGAGATGGAAAAGACGGTGATAAATGTGGTGGCAAGTCATTCCCCTGGAGCAGCCCAACGTGCCTCTTGTTTGGACACCCTCATGGGGTTAACGGTTTGTGGGCTAACACAAGGAAACAAGAAAGGGTCATTCACAGACATCAGAAAGATGTTTGGGAAAATGTTTAAAGTGCTTATTGGTTCAGAGGCCCTTTCAACACCAACAGCTCCGCGTGTTCCATCGGAGATGCAGCTGATTTGCGCAAGTAATTCTGTGCTCAGTTGAAACAGCATAAGTCCAGTTTGGGCAGCATTTCGTAGCTCCCATGGTATTATCTGTCTGTCCGTCTCACTGCCTATTCATCTGTCCATGTAGCTGTTTTTCACTGTCACCCAACATCATGTCATAAGAATATCTTCTGTATAAAACCGCAGGCTGTGGGCTTACTGTGCATCATGGTGTCTGTAGCATTTCCCTTTTCTTAGTGTGGGTGAAGGGATAAAAACTCCTCCTAGCAGAGAGATTCCTGCCTTTTAAGACTAAATTATTTATTTTAATGACCTAGTGGTGGACAGCTTTTGTATTTCTTAGATGTGTTTTGGGGCTTTTACTGTTGTTGGCCTGCTGGTGGGATCTGGAGAGGTTAAAAGAAAAGGAGAGAGTTTTCTCATTGCCATGGCCAAAATGAAACCAAATTCCAGTCCTTACTCAACCTTCTGCAGACATAAAGCACATCTCGCCCAGTATAGAAATGGAGCAACACCCCCTTCCTTCAGTTGCTCTGGTGTGTGCAGTGACGATGATGTGGGGTCAGTAAATTTTAGGAACTTGCTCTCACTTGACATTTATCTGAGGTATTAGCTAAGCTTCTGGACTTTTATATCACCTACCTACACTGTTATACACCATAAATCTCCCATGACTTATGAACGTGTGATCCATAGTACAAAACAGTTTCTCTTGCATTCTAGAGAAATCTAAATATGTTGTCCATTAGTATCTTCAAATTGAAATAAAAATTAAACTATATTGTCTTCACCTAGAATTTGGTTATGGTTTCATATTAAATACAGGTAGTTATCTGCTTACCAGAATTTAAGTTGTTTAGGGTTTCATCTTGATCAGAGCTTCTGAACAAGCTAGAAAGTGTTTCATGTTTCATATTTAACTCTTTGAGAATTAAAATAAATCTATTAACTGTGGAAAATACTAATGGTTTCTGCTCTTCCGAGCAGAGTGTGGAGTCTGCGCACACACAGACAATACAATTTTCAAATGCACTTAGCAGTGGTCTGACTAAAACCTTCGTATGTCAGCATAAAACCAGCTACTGTTCATTTGCCTCAGTGTTAAAATAATAATATTGGTAATAGCACATAACACATTTTACCACAAGAGTTTAGTCAAAGACTTAGAACATCTACGACAGCATTGATTTTAAGTCTGTTTTATCACTTACCATGAACTCAAAGCTCCGATGGGCCTGTAGGTATTCTGTTCTGCTGCTGCCAGAATGGAGTTACACCATTATGTGCCAAAACAGACAGAGGGTAAACCCACGTGAAAAGTATTCATAGCCATGCAATGACTGGAAACCGGTATATCAGATCCACCTTGCTGCTGCCAGCACAGTGCCCTACCAAGGAAGTTAATGAATACAAAGGGTCCTACACCTGCATTTGGTGATCATTTTGACCCCAATCATGGGAGAAGACACAACAACAAAACATGTCAAAGACTACTCTCTGTAGTGTTTCTGCTACAGATTTACTCCATCTGGTACTCTGTCTCCAGGGACGGTAAGTCTCTGAGACTTTAGAAGTCTTGAAACACAAACATGAAAAACATTGTTGAGAACAATGAGGAGCCCCATTTTTTTTTTCTAGGACCAAAAGGGAACAAAAACAGAAGAAATAGATTCACAAGCCTCAATATAGAAACAGATTGAACCAAAGAAGTAAAAGACTACTTGTGCTGGTCTTTACAGTAGCTTCTTTGACAATATCATTATCAAGCCATCAGTATGAATAAAACACTGAGATAGTCACTCTGTGGTCACGCTTAGCCAACAAAGCTCAACATCAGTCAGGTCATCAAATCACAATAACATTAAACATGTCCATAAATGTTTTGCCAAGGTAGGCTCATAAAAAAATACCTGGCAGCACCACTTCGGTATCACTCAGTACCCTTCTGTCAGGAGTGTCACCACTTCTTAAGCAAATGCTTCAAGTAAAAAAAAAATAAATTCAAAAACTGTGAGAAAATTAGCCTTTCACTAGATCCAAGAATAAGTTCCCAAAGAAAGCCACAATTCTGAGTTCTCATATAAATCTCCCCTTAACAATTAAAGTTGCAATTTTCTTACTTTAAAGACTGTATGTTTTCACTATGCTCTTAGATTAATTTTTCAGTAAGTCTACTAGCGGTACAGCTGTTTTTGAGAAGAGCTAGTGCCATGTTCCCCATCTGTCTAGAGGAACATCCTCCAGTAATGAGATGAACCTCACACTGAGGTGCAAACAATTGCAAATGAGCTTTTCCCTGGGGATCCACATGCTACAGTGAGTACAGAGTTCCTGACCGGCTCAAATGAGAGTGGCTGCAAAAAGGTAGAATTGGATTCATCTGCAAGACGTGCAGCAGAGGGAAGAACAGTGTATGACTTCTGTGTTTTTCAGGAAGAATTGTCTGGAGGGGCAGACTCAGCCTCCTTACCCATTCTGTCCTGCTATTTTGCCTACAATTTCCTGCTTTGTAATCCAAAGTAGTGGTAAACAATGTGGGCTGTCCCCCTCTGCCTTCAGTACACGTGGCTGTTTTATTGGCATCCCACTGGAAGCTGGTGGACAGAGTGTGGGCCACAAATGCTGTGCTAGCCAGTCAGGTGTGCTTGGCCACAGGGGCTCTGCATGTTGTGGAAGGTATGCTTCAGCTGTCGGACTTGCCATGGTATTATCAACATGGAAGGGTAGGCCAGCCTTGAAGCAGTGTGGACATGCCCTAAACGCCATAGTGTTGTTAAGGGTGAACCCTGGTAAACAGAAGCTCCACGTAAAATGATAGACCTTGGCTACACGCCCCACCGTGCAGGGAGCCCTGCAGAGAGATGACCTAAGTGTGCCCCAGCCCTCCACCCCTTTGGCTTGGTTTCCGCAAGGAGGAATGCAAGAGCTTGGGCAAGATGGAAACAACTGGACACTGGCCAAGGCCTTACACAGATGGCCAGGGGTAAGAGCCGGGAGACAGCCTGGTGGGGCTCAGTTGAGACAGAGCCAGCTCTTACCCATTTCTGATGTGGAGAAAGGCCTGTTTTGCCACTCCTTACTGCCTGACCCAGAACATCAACCCAGTGAGTTAGGTCATTTTTAAAAGGTCTATTTTCTTCACCAGCACCAATCTACACTGTGAAGCGAGGTGTGACTAGTGGTACCCAACACACCTTTAATCCCACAGATTAACCATAACGCAGATTAATAGGTAACTGGACCACCATGGCCATGGCAGCTCTTGGTGTGGGATGCACAAATCTGCATGGGACTGTAGGGACCTCTACAGCAGCTGCTTAAAAACAGATACATCACTAGGCAGAGCGCAATATAATGAATAGCAGTGTCTCACAGACCACATGTCTGGTTTTAACCCCTTCCTGATGCAACTAAAATGCTCACACTAAAATAATACACGTTTAAGCTACCAAAAGGTACTTTGCATTTGGGAGGTCCATACTGTCAATCCCTGCAGCTCAGGTAGATGCAGCCATATCTTTATCTCTGCTAACTTCACCCTCACGGGTGAGGCCACAACTGGAATACTGTGTCCAGTTTTGGGCTCCACAGTTCAAGAGGGACAGGGAACTGCTGGAGCGAGTCCAGCAAAGGGCAACTAAGATGATTAAGGGCTTGGAGCACCTCCCTTATGAGGAAAGGCTGAGAGAGCTGGGACTCTTTAGCCTGGAGAAGAGAAGGCTGAGGGGAGACCTTATTATGGCATACAAGTATCTAAAGGGTGGGTTGAAGGAGGATGGAGCCAGGCTCTTTTCATTGGTTCCAAGTGACAGGACGAGGGGCAATGGGCACAAGTTAGAACACAGGAAGTTCCGTTCAAATACACGGAAACAGTTCTTTACGGTGAGGGTGACAGAGCACTGGAACAGGCTGCCCAGGGAGGTTGTGGAGTCCCCTTCCCTGGAGATTTTCAAGACCCGCCTGGATGCAGTCCTGAGTAATGTGCTCTAGGCAATCCTGCTTTAGCAGGAGAGTTGGACTAGATGATCTCTAGAGGTCCCTTCCAACTCTGATAATTCTGTGATTCTGTGATTCTGTGAACTTTACCAGGCATCTAGACACTTAAGCTCTAGTTCTGAGAAGTACTCAGCAGATTTCCAATGATAATTAAAACTATTTAAGTTTCTGCTGGTGGGAGACAAGGTAGGATATTACTCCGATCTCCACAGTATGTGGGAAACCTGCTAAGTTGAACTGAGTAGCTATGTCAATCACCCAGAGTACAGGGGAGATGAAAAAGGGGGGAAAGAATGACCTCTTAGTCTGTACATGAGACTCTCGGGATATAGCAGGAAAAGAAGGTCTCAACTTCTATGTGTTGTATATGTTTGCCTTACATATCCTGACTGAGATTTTCAAACTTGTGCTGGGATGTTGGACCACCATCCCTGTTAAAGCTTAGGAAATTAATAACTGAATCTCCTAGGCAGATGTGAAAACTTTGGCCAAAGTATATAATCTGTAATTCAACATGGTTTATTGTATTTTCCAATAAGTGGACGAAAACTCAAAATAAAACTTCCCATGCTATTTTCTTGCCTGCGGGCCTGAGCGAGGCAGCTGTTTGTCCTACCAGTTTTGTGGTCTTACATGTGTTTTCCAGTTTGGATGTTGGTATATTCATTGCAACCAAAAAGGCAAATGCTGGCTCTGAACAGCCCGCTTATTTTTGAATCTGATCTCACAATGGCCTGTTTTCTTTCAAAATATACCCTTTGAAAATGTTATTATGCTTGTTATAAAGTATATGAACTTCACTTCCTCACCACCACAGCCATTATGCTGACAAGGACATCAGGCAAATGCAATCAGCAAGTGCAGTCAACAACAGACGGAAGCAAAAGCAGTTTTCTTTTAAATAGCCTTTTACTATCAACAATGGGGAACATTCAGCACCTCAGATACTTATCCAAGATACCATCAGATGTAGCCAAGAAAATCTGCTCTAGTTGACACTACCTCCATAATTCATTGTGTTGTGCAAAATGAAAAAGGAACCACAATATCTGTTCAAGACAGACAATCACATTTGAATTTTCCTGATTTTCACAGGAGACTAGAGGTAAAGAGGTTATGGTGAAGAAGGTCAGGATAGATATTCATAGTCCACATCTTTTTTTTTTTTTTTCCTAAATTGTCCTTTTAATATGTTTTTTGAAACTACACTCACAAAAATTGTCCACTGGAAAAAAGTTATAAATTGCTGAATACCCACAGTTTCAGCAAGTAAGCTATTTTTCAGCCTCTCGGGAAATTAAGTCTAATCAAAATTATGCAACTCACTCAAAAGTTATGTAACAGTCTAAAATCTTTAACCAAATTTGAGTAAGTCACTTTATGTGTGCCTGATTTAGGATAATAAATGTCCCTGGAATACCTTGTTATGGAGCCTCATGAACCTACTGTGGAGGATCCCATGCTGTGATCCTTCTTAAGTATCTTTGACTTTGGTTGAATAAGCAGGTCAAAATCTCTGTCTTCTTTATCTGTCACAGTCACGTCTATCTCATGGAGTAATTTTGTTGAAGTGTCCCAGAGCAGTGGATCTCAGTTTACAAATTTGATGACATATAGCAAACACATGACCCTTAAAACAATTTCTATACCTTTTATCTGTGATGGCTAGAAACGTTCATTATAACATCAGAACATAATCAAAAGACTTTGGGAGCTGATGTCCCTTTTATAAATGGATTTACTGGAGTTAATAATTGGAGTTATTGCATACAAAGTCACCTGGTAATCCCTGCTTTAGATCCATAACTTGTGTCTGAGATTAGGATAACTTTTGGGAAAGCCCAGACTCTTAGAAGTCCATGAAGAGCGGAGAAGGTTTATCAGACCCACGACACAATACCAAAGGGAAAGCCCGGAGCAGTATCTCTCACGAAAGTTACCATGTTCCCAGGTAACACAGCAATGCTGGGATGCCTGACCTTAAAGGCTTAAATATTGTGAGCCGGATTCTCAGCTGGCACACACAAGCAAAACCCACTGAAGTCAATGAAAGTATTCAAATATATAATGGCTAAAAACGCAACCTGAATTTCTCTTCTGAGTTTTTTGTTTGTTTGTTTTTGACAGAATCATAGGATAGTTTTGGTTGGAAGGGACCTTAAAAGATCATCTAGTACAGCCCCCTGCAATGAGCAGGGACATTTTCAACTAGACCGGGTTTCTCAGAGCCCCGTCCAACCTGAACTTCAATGTTTCCAGGGATGGGGCATCTACCACCTCTCTGGGCGACCTGTGCCAGTGTTTCACCACCCTCATCATAAAAACTTCTTCCTTCTATCTAGTCTGAAACTTCCATCTTTTAGTTTAAAACCATTACCCCTTGTCCTATTGCAAAAGACCCTGCTAAAAAGTTTGTCAACATCTTTCCTGTAGGCCCCCTTTAAGTACTGAAAGGCCACAATACGGTCTCCCTGGAGCCTTCTCTTCTCCAGGCTGAACAACCCCAACTCTCTCAGCCTTTCCTCAAAGGAGAGGCGTTCCATCCCTCTGATTATTTTTGTGGCCTTCCTCTGGAGCTGCTCCAACAGGTCCATGTCATTCTTACATTGGGGGTTCCAGAGCTGGATGCAGTACTCCAGGTGGGGTCTCACGAGAGTGGAGTAGAGGGGCAGAATCACCTCCCTTGACCTGCTGGCCACACTTCCTTTAATGCAACCCAGGATATGGCTGGCTTTCTGTGCTGCGAGCAAACATTGTCGGCTCATATCCAGCTCTTCATCCACCAGTACCCCCAAATCCTTCTCAGCAGAGCTACTCTCAATCCCTTATTCCCCAGACTGCGTTGATACCGGGGGTTGCCCCAACCCAGGTGCAGGACCTTGCACTTGGCATTGTTGAACCTCATGACGTTCACACAGGCCCACTTCTCAAGCTTGTTCTGGTCCTTCTGTATGGTGTTGAGGTGCCTCTGGATGACAACCCATGCCTCAGGTGTGTCAACTGCACCACTCAGCTTGCTGTCACCCACAAACTTGCTGAGGGTGCACTCAATCCCACTATGTCATTGATGAAGATATTGAACAGTACTGGTACCAATATGGACCCCTGAAGGACACTACTTGTCACCATTCTCCATCTGGACATTGAGCTGTTGACCACTACCCTCTGGATGTGACCATCCAACCAATTCCTCATCCACCAAACAGTCCACCCATCAAATCCATAGCTCTCCAATTTACAGAGAAGGATATTTTGGGGGACTGTGTCAAAGGCCTTACAGAAGTCCAGATAGACAAAATCCATAGCTTTCCCTTGTCCACTGATGTAGTTACTCCATCACAAAAGGCCACTAGGTTGGTCAGGCAGGACTTGCCATTGGTGAAGCCGTGCCGGCTGTCTCAAATCACTTCCCTGTGCTCCCTGTGCCTTAACGTAGCTTCTAGGGGAATCTGTTCCATGATCTTCCCAGGCACAGAGATGAGGCTGACAGCTCAGTAGTTCCCAGGGTCCTCCTTTCTACCCTTTTTAAAAACGGGTGCAATGTTTCTTTTTTTCCAGTCACCAGGGACTTCACCTGACTGCCAGGACTTTTCAAATATCATGGACAGTGGGTTGGCAACTACATCAGCTAATTCCCTCAGGACTCTGGGATGCGTCTCATCAGGTCCCATAGACTTCTGTATGTTCAGGTTTCTCAGGTGGTCAAAAACTTGATCTTCTCTTACAACGGGAGGGACTTTGCTCCTCCAGTCCCTGCCTTGCAGTCCATCCGCTCCAGAGATGTGGGAAGAGAGGTTGCCAGTGAAGACTGAGGCAAAAAAGTTGTTGATTACCTCAGCCTTCTCGTTGTCCTTTGTTACCAATATGCCAGTCTTGCTCATCAAGAGGGGGTGCGCTTCCTTTGACCTTCCTTTTCTGGCTGACATACCTGTGGACACCCTTCTTATTATCCTTTGTGTCCCTTGGCAAGTTCAGCTCCAGCTGTGCCTTGGCCTTCCTGATCCCATCCTTACACAACCGAGCAGCATCTATACTCTTCCCAGGATACCTGTCCCTGCTTCCACTGCCTGTGCATCGCTTTCTTGCCCTTTAGTTTGGCCAGCAGGTCTTGACAGTGTCACATCGGTCTCTTGCCTTACTTTCCTGGTTTCTTACACCTGGGGATTTTTGACCAGCTTTTCTCAAATGCACCATTCTGGGATGTAACCAGCTAAGGCTGATGTCAAAGGGGAAAAGGAAAAAGCCCCAAGCTAGATTTTAGAGTTTCCTGACAGCCAAAGACACAGTTGTTTGATTTACACAGTGTGAAAAGTCATTGAATTAACCTAATTAATTAATTAGGATTGGGGTTTCAGCTGAAGAAAAATCCCACCACTGTATTTGTTTTCATCAGCTCAAATCCCATGGAAAAGTACTGCCTTCCTATCTATTGAAGGTAATAGGTTGCATGTTTGAAACAGAGGGCCCTCACTGACATAATATGTGACATAATTAGCTCTCCTCATGTGTTGACCTGGCCAATACATTTTATCCCTGAGACAAAATGGTTGTTTTTCCCAGTTTACTTTCAAGAAAGAATGCTTTCTCAGACACACAGTAGTATGCTTCAGAGTCACTTTCTCGTGCCAAACTACTTCTGGGGTGGAACTTCTTTGCCTTCAGCAGAAACACACTTCCCAAATGAAATGGTCCTATCCGTGAGTTTTAAAATCATGTTGTTTGTAATATTTATACATTTTCATTAACGTCAGAACTCCGACTAGCGCATCAGTACATCTGTAATGTTTGGGAGCGCCCAGAATGCATCAAAAATGTCAACACCAGACCTCTGTAGTTCTAGACTGAAGATTTCCACATGGACTGGAAAGAAATACGGTCACCAATTTAATAGTTAAATCAAAGCTTGGGAGGTTACCAAATTGTCCAGATGTATCTGTCTTGCTGCTGGAATCCCTTGTTGCTTTGCAGGAATACAGGGTTCCCTTCTAAAAGTGATTACAAGTGTTTGTGTTTAGAAATATCAGGAGGAAAAAGGAAAATAATGATAGAAAAGTTCATGGCAGTCAGCCCTTCATTCCAGCGTCCTAAAACACAGTGTAAGGAGGGACTTCATGACTGCACCAAGAGTCTTACATGACAGCATTCACACATAATTTCAGCAGTAACAATAGATGAAAAATATGTTCATAGAATCATAGAATCATAGAATCATAGAATTAGTGAGGTTGGAAGGGACCTTTAAGATCATCAAGTCCAACCATTAACCTACCCTGATAAAAACACCACCACTTCTAAACCATGTCCCTAAGCACCTCATCTACCCTTTTCTTAAACACCTCCAGGGATGGTGAATCCACCACCTCTCTGGGCAGCTTATTCCAATGTTTAATAACCCTTTCAGTGAAAAAATGCTTCCTAATATCCAATCTAAACCTGCCCTGACATAACTTGAACCCATTTCCTCTTGTCCTATCACTTGTCACCAGGGAGAAGAGGTCAGCTCCCATCTCTCTAAAACCTCCTTTCAGGTAGTTGTAGAGGGTGATAAGGTCTCCCCTCAACCTCCTCTTCTCTGGGCTAAACAACCCCAGATCCCTCAGTCGTTCCTCATAAGGTTTGTCCTCCAAACCTTCATATGTTCCTTTGGTTGCTTGTTCTGTGACCAACATAAATGTCCATGGAGATCAAGGGTAAGTAAATAAATGGATAAGGTTGCTGTTTGGTTTCTTCTTTGCCTTTTGATAGTTCTTTTCTGTACTGTTCTTTACCCTCGTCTGAAGCATTATTCTGAATTAGTTTTAGAATGATTTATTATTTGGACTGCAGAAGGGGACAGAGTCATGGACCAGGATCCTAGTGTGCTACGTGATCAAAGAGAAAAAAGTCCTCACCCCAGAAATTTCGTAGTCTATAACTTGAGAAAACACAGATAAAGACACAGACAAAAAAGCACAGAGGATCAGTGAGTATAGTATTTGCAGTGGTAAATGATAGCTGCCCAGGACCGGTCAGTAGCTCTAATGCCACCAGGCACAGTTATCTTCTGAAACAAGGGGTCCACGCTCCCTCCACCAACAGGAAATGTCCTTGGCCTGCACTAATCTCCGAACCTTGCATGAGGATTTTATGGGAGATGAACCCAGCCAACATAGTGCCATGGACCATCCTAGCAACCTGCCAGTAGGGACCATTGAGTTCCTGTGTCCAAGCCTTCGTTGGTACTGCTTTATTTGCTAGTATAGATGGAGTCACTGGCGTCCTGATGAGGCTTCATCAAAGCAAACCAGCTGCCTTTCCAATGACGTAAAATATAAGAAACTATATATGAAGTGTCTATGAATTGTCCAGATCATCTTAATATCTCAGCAAATAGACTCACTGTTAGGGTAAACCATATGAACAAAATTGACGTGTTTGTTTTTTTTTTTTTTTCTTTGCCAGAAGAGTTTTTAAAACAAACATATCCAAGAGTTTTGGAAAGGTTAGAAACCCTCAGGCTTTTGTGCATAAATCTGACTTTAATGAATAGTGGATTGGCAGGTGATTTTCTTCCAGGGCAAGTTGTTTCTCTGAACAACTTCTTTTTCTCCCTCCAGAGCAGATGGTAGTGTTCAATCTCTAACATAGATGACCAAAAGAGATGGACAACTTATGTTTCATTTGCACACGCATTTTTGTGCATTTGCTGTGTCAGGCAAATCTGTTTTATTGAAACATATCCACACACACACACGCATTAAGTCTACAACACCCAGGGTTTGTGCATATGTGATGTATATAAACAAAGCCACAAAAGCAATCAAATACACCTTTAACCCATCTATTAGTGTACTGCAATGTAAACCATTTGTGCCTTTGTCTAGAGGAAAACGTCTTCCCAGTCCCACAACCACTATATTTCAAGGCAGTGTATCATAACACTGTCTGTCCTGTAGTGGTGGTGATGGATTGTATGGTGAGGTTGCCACTGTAATGTTACAAAAAGAAAATGAAGAAAAAAAAGGTTTTGCAAAAAAAAAAAATAAATAAAAGGACCTGTTCACAGAGGATTTGCAGTAGACTGAGCAATTGTAAGAATTCAAAAAATATAGTCGGTTATGTACCTTGATGTGGGTCATAGTCCATTCATGCTGATAAATGAGTAACTGGGTCTTAATAATCCGAGTGGAACGCTAGTCATACTCGCACAGTCATACTGACCGCCCTGTGAATGTCCAGGCAGATGTACCGAAACCACCCCTGTTTAACTATGCATTGACCCCTCTCCCTCTCCTTCATGTCCCCATAGCTTTTTTCTTATTCGTAACATTTTTGGTTTTTATTTAGAGGAACATGAAGGAAAAGATCCCTCTGGCTTTGCAGTAACAAGGTAAGAAATGGATTTTCTGTTTTCATAGCTACAGTAGTAGCAATATTTCTTAAGGAGTGACAGTCAACAGAGAAATTACAATACCAAGATTTCATTGTGTTCTTTGTGACTTTTGACAGTGGTCATTTAACTGTGACACCAAACCCCATTATCCCTTAGGCTCTTTGCTATCCGTTTGTATCACTTCAGTTGGATGTACCAATAACATCCATTCGTGTTCACAGACAAGAACGTGCTGCATGCAGTACAAATGACTGGCAGATCCTTCCCAGATGCTATGGGCCATTTGGGCCCTTTATCTCCTCAAGACAACACGATTTTATTGGGCCAGCCAGAGACACAGCAGTGATATTTGAATACTCCAAGAGTTTCTTGCAGCCCGAAGTTCTCTGATTTACCATCAGGCTAAGCAATATAGGTATTTTAAGGAGCCAATGCACTTCAGATGGCATAATTTTCTTTGTTACTGAAGACCTAGTGACCGTAGAGGTGCTGGTTGGAGGTAAGCTCACACTCTCCACTCACTGGCAAAGCCAACTGTCCTCCAGGTATTGAATCCATGACATGGTCCTCTTCTGTTGGACCATGGCACATACTGGAAATCACTTCAGTTAAATTATTCAGACTTAATTAAAAAAATATATTTTTTTTTCAGTCCAGATCATTTCACTAATTCAAAGCCCAGCGTGGGCTGGCAGGCAGCGGGACCGGCACTGAGAAGGTGACGGATTGAAGGGACAGCGACAGAGCAGAAGGGGAAGAAAGACAAAAACGAGCATCCAGCCATATGGGGGGCTTGAGATGGCATCATCGTGGAGAAAAAAGTGGAATTAGTTTTCATGCATTGTGGGAAACTAATGAGCAAAGTACTATTTCAGGAACCGGAGTTGAGACCAGTCAGGCTAGAACTCAACTGCTGTGAATGGGACTGAAATACTTTCTAACAAGCACCAGGCTTTACACTGTGATTTAAAGCATGAAACCTCCATTTAAGTGGCATGTAAACTAATTGATGGCAATGCAATGAAAATGAGTAATAATTTTTTTAAAGGCCACAATGGAAAGAAGCTTAACTGCTGCTTCTTGTTAAGTAAAGGGCTCCAAACCTCAAACTTAAGTAGCAACACTTTTATTAAAAAGTCTTAAAAAATTTTACAGAAAATCTGTCCCTATTCTTTCAAGTACAGAAGACTATTAACCTTCTACTATTTTTCTACACTTCTCATTTCTAGATTGCTGGAAACATTTCCCAATAAATATTTTGTGCTGATACGTACTAATTTCTGAATGCCAACAAGTTTAATCCTAACCTAGTTTGTCTGATATTTGCAACATAAAAGAAGGATTTTGAGGAGAACCAGAGCCAGCCCTGAACATAGAGAAAATGGAGATGTACAATTCATTGTAACTAAGGTTTTTGTATATTCATTGCTGGAAAAATAAACAGGTTTAATGGCTTTGATATTATGATCACAAAAGACTCTGCCAGAACACATATTAGTATGCTTTTTTTCAGATAATTTCTTATTTTTCCCAAACCAGCATGATGATGGACAGAACTGTTTTAGTTGTCTACCTGAAATTAAATCAGATACAGAAGACTCAGAAGAGTCATAAATTGTTAAGAAAAAGAAAAACAACCAAAGTTTTCCAAGTCCCCTGGACTCTGCACTAGTGCCATACATAATTAAGAAGTGAAATTAAATCTCAAAGCATGTTAGTGAGCTTTGTACAAGGCAAAACCCATGCCTAGGTGCTGGAGAAATTCAGCTGGGCTCTGTAAGGGATTCTAGACACATGCAAGGACTTGTGCCTGCATGGGAGCAGAGCCAGGCAAAGTACAGGTGTGAATGATGACAGCTGTCCTCCTCTTCAGCCAGGGCATCTAGGGAGACTCCGTATGTGGCGTAGCCCTCCTCAAACAACTTAATTTAATCCTTTAGCTATGACATTCCTCTTATCATTCCCTTTTGCCATCACCTCATATATCACGGAAGTGTTATTCATTCACTCATTATTAGAACTGGGCATTGGCAAGTATATTTTAATAAGATGTATTCCTTACAAAGGCTGCTTATTAAGCTTATATTTCTACGCCTCTTTACAATTAATCATAAAGTGTTCAAGACATGTATTTTCATTTATCTCTCTGGCTGTTTGATTGGATGAGAGCCCAAAAAGCTTGTCTCCTAAGATGAGTGCGTGCTGGCACAACTCTGTGTGTTTGATATAATGTAATTCCATTGCTTCAAGAACAATAACCAAAATGGCAATTTTGCTAATTTTTGACTTGGCCAAGTGAAAATGCACCTTTTTCACTGGGTAGATGAAAAAAATGTTCTAGTTAAAACATAACTGAAAAAAAATGGCTTTAATGATATTTGTTTGTGAACCGAGATGCATAATGTGAAAATAATATTGAGGTTGACAGTATTTTCACTGGCAGGGGTTTTCTGGTCTGAGATGCATGTTTTTGATCAATTTGAGAGAGTGAGACAAAGAGAGAAGAGATGAATTGCCAATGGTTTTTTTTCCAATATGACATTTTGAGATCAGTCTTAGATCCGATCAAGATTTTTCCACTTGAAAGTCCTCCTGTTGGAAAAAGATGATTCACACAAATCTGATTTTTCCCAGATATGAACCAGTTTTGAAGACATTTTCATCAAGAAAAAACTCTCACACCCTACAGACTGCCCAGTAGACCAGTGGCAAGATTGGAGGTAACACTGGACACTGACCTGCACGTGGGAAAGCAGCTGCACCTCTCCTCCTTGTCCTGGTTAAGGAAATGTGATTTCTGAAAGAAATGCACAAAAATTAGAGATCTTGTACTCCTTTTCAAATGTAATTTGGTGACAATATAAATTGTTAGTCCTGCAAACGCAATATGCGATACCAGAAAGCAGATGTTAGGGAAAAAGTAAAGAGCATGGAAATGGAAAATCGTCCATGGGTTTAAAACTAACTCCTTTTCTGCAAATGCATCTTCCTAGAGATATTAATCCTGGGCAAAGTCCAGCTGAGATCGCTGGTGCACCACATGAACCTGGGCATCTGGCTTGAGGGAGAGGATTGTGGGGTGGGGGCTTGTGGCCGTAACATGAGTTTTCTTTAGTGAAGCAGGGCACAAAGCCTTTTAAAGGAGACATTGCTCAGTTTCTTTTGCACGATGTAATATTCTTTAAGCTCACTTGGTGAAAAATGCTAAATAAGAAAAGTCAGGTGTTAGGACTACCGCACAGCTTTCACCACACAGTAGCTCTCACCTGTCACCAATTCAGAAAGATGCCTCTTCAGGTCACATTTCACACTGATAATATATAAAATGTATATGTAAATATACAATATGTAAATTGTATATAATGTATTTTTAAGACTTCTTAGATTAGCGTTTTACAGGAAACATTGATCTAGAATGAAGTAAATGACCCTTGTTGGCTCCCTTATTTTTCGAATGTGGTAAATTCTTCCTGAATTGTCAGTCAATATGTTTTGCAATGTTTCTGCAGAAGCTATCAACAATCATTTCATCTGAATCTGATTAAACAGAGCAAAGTCACTGAGCATGACCAATTCCTTCTTAGTTTGGCCTGAAAATCCTAACATGAATAAAAGTTTCTAACATGCCTTGTAACATAACTCGGCATTGTATTTGCATGAAAAACCCAGGAAGAAGATCAGATAGGCAACATGGGCATGTTGGGGCTTTCTGCCTTTGAAAGAAGTTCCTGAAACAGTCTCCAAGTACGTGACCCTTACAAAAGAGGCTGTTTGGGATCTTTTGTTAGTCAGTCACTTTCCTTTCCCCCATGACTTTAAAAACTCACACAGGCTGGGTTTCCATCCTTTGTGTGAAGCCAGGGATACATTAAGGGAGGGGAATCCACAAGGGAGCAGGTAAATAGTTACTGAAGAAACATTTGTGTCCTAACCTGCAGCCACCCAGAAGTAGCTGTCAGAAAGCCAGTGAGCCATAAAATGGCAGGGGTCAGCTATCCACTGGGACTAGTTTTCCAAGGCGAATATAGCAATAAATCCATGGCTATGCTCAGAAGGAATTTGGATGCCCTAGGTGCTGGATACAGATGCTTTCTAGACTTCCATAACATGATCTTCAAAGACCCTATTCTTGTAAAAATGTAAAAAATCTTGTAAAAAAAAGAATGAAAAAAATCATGTAAAAATGAATAAACAGCAACAACAAATTTTATATTCGGCAACCTTTCCTCTCCTAGCCTTGCTCTGTCTGAGATATGTTTGTGTTCATTCTCAGGAATTAAATGCACCCAGCAAATCTCAGATATGGGAGAGCTCTGGTGAACACTCAGTTCCCCAAAATAAGGAGGATTTGTGTCACTTGCCACAAGTCTTTCTTTTCAATATGCTTTTGATGCAGTGCTTTGATAACAGGAGAAAATAAAAATGAGCAATCACATAATTTAGTGGGAACTTTTTAAATTAGGAAACACCATTGGTCTTATCAATGAATGTGTGTTTGTCTCTCTTTCTCTCATACTGTCTAAACTTCCTGTTAGCTTTGCTTCGAAACCCCTTACCGATCTCACAAGTTTTTGTCACCTTTGTTTTCTCAAATGGGCTAGTCAAGTCAAGCCCAAAGAATTTATTTTTAACCTGGATTAAGTTTGAAAGCTCACTGATCTCATTTCAGACCTGAAAGCAATGGAAGATTGTCCGCTTTTTTGCAGCTATACTTGTGGCTTAATATAAGATATGACCTCTGCATACTCATCTTGCTTCTTCGATTACAGTCATCCGGCCCTCAGAGCAATCATTTCCACATCTTCTTCTGGCCCTCAGAGCAATCATCTCCACATCTTCTTCCTTCAGCCATCGACATGTGAGTTCCTCATGATGAAAAGTGAAAAAAATACCTGCTTGAGGTTTTTTCCTTGTGAGCTTGGAAAATTTTAAGCTTTTGCTTGGATTTTCTAATACTCATTATTATCTATTAATTTAAGAGTTAAATGCCCCTATTATATCACACGGTTGCAAAAAGTTCAGCACATTCTCCCAGTGGACAAATGCACTCGAGCATTGTGGAAGGACAACAGTTTTATTTTTCCAGCTTGACTTTTCTGTTAGATACACACACAAAAAAAGAAGTGCTAATCTTACATGGTGCACAGAGAAACTGAATTGGGTGGTAGTAAGGGCAGGGAAGAGCAGCCTTCAATGCCAGATGCTTGAGGTCTGAAAGCATAAATTAAAGAGCTGAGGGACACCAGAGGTACAGGAGTGAGCCTGGGGACAGAAGATGAATGTAGGGCAGCCTGGGTACAACACTGGGGTGGAGTGTGAATGGCAGGTGTGGGATTCTAATTAAATCAATGAGAAGCTGTAGAAATTAGCTGGGAGCTGAAGTGGGCATCAGTAATTAGTGCCCCTGTTTCTCTGAATCTTTCCCAACCAACCTTCTCTAACTCATCCACCATACCGACGTCCGTGCTTTCATAGACCTTCATTATCTTCAGCTGTTTTGGTTGTCATCTGTTGCTCACTATCAGAAGATCCATTTACAACTCTGAACAAGCCACTTCTTGTTTGTGAAATTTCAAGCAGACACATCAGTGCTTTTTCCCCAAGCTGCCCTTCAGTCTTAGGGGGAGCTCCTGTAAACTCCTGCAAATTAAACTCATCAATCCCTTTCATACTATTTGACTTGCCAGACTGCTAAGATCATGAATGTGCTGCCTATCTCTCTGATCAATATTGTCTCACTCTTTCTTTATGATTGTTTATGTCCATTTATTGTCTTTGGTATTACCTTTAGTTTGTAACTTCCCAGGGAGGGCTTCCCTTCTGGTCACTGCTTGTCCAGGGCTCAGGTCAGTGGATCTTGGCTCTTTGCTAATGTTAGTGCCACCGATAGATGAGGATGGCATTGGTAGGGAAGACTAGCTGGTGCCAACCTTTTTCTCTGCATAAGAGCTGATATTTGCTTCAATAGGCAGAAAGTTGTTCAGGTTCACAGAAGCCTTGAGAGCCAGCTGGAGCGTATGGTAAGCTCACCCTTACACCAGCATACTCAGGAGAAAGCTGGAAGGACTCTTTCCTATGCTTGCTGGAAATGGGTAAAGTAGTACCAAAAGGAAAGGAAAGGAAAGGACAAAACTCCCAGATGATTAGGATCAGATAATCAGAAAATAATTTGGAATGGAAGGGACTTCAGGAGGTCACCTAGTCTGAAGGGACTTCAGGAGGTCACCTAGTCCAACACAAATTTTTAACTTTTTGGAGAAAAATGATCTCATAAATTTAGCAGCAATCTCTCTCTTTTTTTTTCTTTGGGAGGGGGGAGGATCTGATTTATGATATTTGAGCTTTCTGGATTGGCAAGAAGATGGTGGCAGTATCACAGGCACAGGTTCTGACAGTCCATTTGGTAGCTGTACACATAATGGGAAGTTAATTGGATAAGCAGACACAAATAGCCCATATAATGCCAAGATTTGCAAATTTATGCCTTTGAATGCCTCCTGTTTTCTGGTCCAAGTTATTAAGGCATCTCATTTTCTGGAAGCACTGAACATTCAAATCTTTGAAAATCAGGCCCTGGAAAACCAATGCAAATTATCCAGCAAAAACTGTATGTTTCCAGAACCACCAACTATTTTTTTAAAATCTTGCTGTGATTTAGATATTCCCTTTGTTGATAATCATTGAAATATGGTAATTGTTACCAGGCCTCCGCTAAATTTCAAAAGAAAACTGATACGCACTTTAAAGTAACAGGAATGCTGCTCATTTTCAGTTTTAAAAAACAAGCACATCCCTATCTAGTGATCCTTCTTAATGAAGCATGTCTTGCATCTCCAACTGCCAGGCAAACAGGGAAATAAGCTGTCCAAATGGCTGTGCAGCCAGATACTCGCTCATTCCAGGAGAGCTGCCAAATCGCTCTCATTTGGAAAGAGCCTCCTTCAGTCTGGAGGTGACTTTCATTTCTTCTAGCTGTGGCAGCGGATTTAGCGTTGTGTACGTTTCAACAGGGCTTTATATATGAGAGGCGGTCTCCTGTTGTGGTAGGCTGCCTGTTGCTCACTCTCTACCCATCATAAGTCTGTTTTAATATTGCTGAAGACGCATTTCCTAATTGATCCACAGTTTAGTACAAAGAATTGATTTCCCCTCTCCTAGTTGCTGCCTCATGTGAGATGTTTTGGAAATGGATTGAACGATTTTGTGTTATTACCTGGAAGCAACTGAACTAGTTGCTGTAGGTGGCCTTTCCCGTGAAGGGGAAGGGAGGAAGTCTCTGACTGAATAGAGAGGATATGGCAAAAATAGTTTAAAAAATACTTTTATTTGTAGATAAAGACTTCTCAGTCATAGCAACAAAGAAAATGTCATAGTGGTGGTTCATCTAGCTGTATTCCCTGCCTCTAGAGTCGAAGGCAGCTTCAATGTTTCATCTGAGACGTCTGAGTCTCATCTCACAGACTTCAAGCTTGGTCATAGGTATGAATTAGACAGTGACAACTACTTGAGTGAAAGGACACAATCCCTTAGCAGCAGCCATCACAGCATTACTGTCTCTTGTGACTCAACTACAGAGCAGATGTGCTCCAAGGGGTCTGACTTGCCGCCCACGTGAAGATATGCACATAGCTTGGTGAGGGCACTCTAAAGAAGAGTGAAACTTCTCGTGGCCTCGGACACATGGAAAAGTCCAACAGATTAAATTGAGAGATATAGAAATGCAACTGGGATGCTTGAGATAGGAGAGTGGGTCCTTTTAAAACAGGAACTAATCTCTTTTTAAGGAAGAAAAGAAAAAAATATTTTTAAGTGCTACATAGCAGGGGCATTCCCTTTTCTTCACCTAGACAGGATCTATAAAAAGTCATCATTATCATAAGATGCATTTTCCATACTCAGTAAAGAAATATAATGACTAGAGTTGCTTGTGAAAAGTCTGTGCTTGCCTGAGTGTGTTCTGGAGCTGCAACTATGTCTGTACAGGTTCATGCAGATGTGCAAAATATCCCAGTGGTTCAAACCAAACAGTTGTTGCCTTCTGCTGACAGCTGCTGGTGGGCAGTCCGCTGCTCTGGGGCTGGAGGTCCCATGTCATACTTCTCTCACAGCCCAGGATGGGGTCACCACATAGGCGGAGACTTTCACACTTGGCAATGTAGGCTGCGTCCTAAAAAATGAATAACACTAAAATTAATCTCTTAATTCTTCCAGAATAAAATCCTTTAGGGATATTATAGCTGCCTTCTGTTCATCTTCATATTAAAAGAAAAATTAAACCAGCAAATCAGCAGCTCATCTTATTAGCCATGCTGCTTTCCGATAATCTCTGTCACCCACCAGGTTTACTGGCTAGTTTGATGGATAAGGATCTGCAGACAATTCATTATTGTCTTTGTAATCCTCTGGTCACCAAACATGTATTTATGTGTTGTATGCTTGTTGCTAAACAAGAATAATCCAGAGCGGCCGCTTGCGTCATCACTCCCGGTTGCCATGGAGATGAGTCACAACATCTCTCTCTCTCAGGATGGCTTCCCGCTCAGGGAGCTCTTCGAGGGTTTTCCCTGCCTTCCTTACACAGTGAAAAGCAGCTTTGTGAAGCAAAATTGATGATTTAGTCCTGCTGTGCAATCAGAGATATCATTCCTTCAGCAGTGCTAAAACTTTTATGAAATCAAATTCTGTGGCCATTCAAAAACTCCCAAACGTATCTTCCCATGAAAACAATTTAGATTAAAATCCAAAACACTCTCATCCTCTTAAAAAAAAAAAAAAAAAGAAGTGTAGAACAAACTTCCCACCCTTTTTTTGTGGACTAGAGTTTGCGGAGCAGGACCTGGTAAGGTCTCTGAGGAGGCACCCACTTGTGTCTTGAAGAGTCCCTATGGATGAGCTCCAAAGGAGAAGTCAGACATGCCATTTGCAGCTTCCCCATCATTAACACAGGACCTGCACAACCCAAGCACTCCCCAGCTCCATCTGACTCCAGATCAGTCTCAGCATGTGATCAGGCTGCCATTGATTTTAGAAGAGCACTTGATAGATTTTCTGCCGAGTTTCATGCCAGCAGCAGGAGGACAGGCAAGTCTGGACCTGAATGAAGCCAGAGCGATGAGGACTGAAAATAAAACTGGAAAATGTAATGTTGCCACTAACCATGTGTGTTTTCTGAAAGAGAGCGTATAGGTTCCCCCTTTCTCAGCAGAGTTCAGGGGCATGAATCCTCCACAGAAGATAACATTCTCTAGTAGGGCAAGTAGCTATCCAAAGTGGAGAAGGACTTTAGAAGTCCCTTTGTCCTCTGAAATTTCTGGTGGATATCTTTCCTCAAAGCACTGCTTTGGGGCAACACTCTGCTCCATTGCTGTTATTTGTCAGCTCCGGTCTCCTCACCCAATGCATGAACATCTATCTCAGGTTAGAGGATATAGGGCCGGGGCCTGGAAATTGAATGCTATAATGCTGAGTGGTACAAAGACCAAATCCTGGAGATTTGCATTGACAGAGCATGGATGCAAAGTAAAAACTGCAGGTTGCATGCTACAAATTTGCATGCTGTTCAGGTAGTTACGGTCACAGGCAGATAATCACAGGTGGTTTTCCACGAGTGGACGTCTGGGCCTTAAAAAATGGGCATTACCCAAGCACTGTCCTCACACAGGCACATGGTCATAATATGCATTTTCTACCCTGTAATAGGATTTTTTGTCAATTCAGAACAAAGCCCAGCAAGTTTTGAAACTCCATTTAAAAGAAATTGGAGGTAAATATTGTTGGATTGAACCAAGTGTTTCATTTTGATCTGGGATTTATTTTGATATAAGGTTGTAATATATAAAAGAGAAAAATGGCATAAACCCAAGGTTATTTTGAATTGAAAACTCAAAAAGCTCATCATAAAAAATGCTGAAATGGGACAGAGATTTCAGCTGTGTCAGACCATTTATTCCTGGTCCATTTTCAAAAGGAGATTCAAACGTATTCACAATGATTTCCAAATGGCATTTTGATTTCGAAAGAACTGCAATTTCCAATTCAAAAAAGAAAAAAAAAAAAAAGCTGTAGCATGAAAGGTTTTCTAATCAGCCCCAGTGAGAAAACTTCAGCAGTTGGATACAAGATGCAAAACCTGGGAAGGAGAATTAAAAGTTCCTGACTTGTAAATACATAGGATTTCTTATTTATATTTTTTAGGTTTGGTTTTTTTTTAAAAATGGAGGTTTTGACATCATGTGATATTGGAGTGTGAGGGCTGCAGAGACCCCACCCTGCATCTGGCAGGCGGGGAGGTAACCGAATGCTGCTCCGGTCTCCCACGGGCCATCTCCTGACAGGTGGAAAGCCCGGGGTACCAGAGGGGGGTTTCTGGGCAAAAGCAGTGGGGAGCCCCCTGGGGAGCCCCGGAAAAATGACTCACTTGCAAGGAGTGGGGGTGTGTTTTGGAAGAATGTTAGTGGGGGCAGGCTGCTCCGCTGGCCACTGGGGACCGGGGCTGTGAAAAGACTGGGAGTTTTTATAGCCTGAGCAGGCTGCTGCTTCTCTTTTAACGTAGGAGGGAAGGGGAAGGGGAGGAGGATGGAGGGAGGGAATTGTTTTGGTTTTTGTTTGGGTAACAAAATCAGGAGAGACCGTTTGGTAGAGTTATCTAGCATGACTTTTTTTTTTTTTTTTTTTTTTTTTTGCTTGCATATTTTGCTGACACAAAGCTATGGGTGGTTTGCCGTAAGCAAGGCTTATGCTGTGGCTTTTGTTGTGTCCAATACAGAGCTGGTTTAGCAAAAGCCTCTGTGTTTCTGCTGGGAAAAATTGTGCTTTTACTGACAGCTTATTTCACTCAGTCAAAGTGGATGTTAGGGGAGAAAGATTACCCTGAGTATGCTGCTGAAAGACCAGTTCTGCCACAGCTGTTCACACCAGAGCACTTTCCTGATTTAAGCATCCCGTCCGCAACCTTGGTAATTGTCTCGAACCCCATATTTATTCGACCGCGATTTGTTTCGCCTTTTGCACTATGGTTGTAAGTGCTGCTGTAAAGATGTTTTCATTGTGGCGGAAAAGTGCTTCAGGTTAACCTTTGCTTCCTGAGAAATGAGGGCAAATCAAATGCTTAACTCCAAATCGCATTTTTCATTTGTGTGTTTTTCTGGAGTTCATTTTAGAAATAAAATACAACTGAGGTAAATGTCAATTAAACAGTGGACATTAAAACTGTACTGAATTATTTTCATTTTCTCAAAGCCGAGCTCTACCAGCGAACCAAAATGTATAGCTAGTATCTTTTTTAAATATTCCAACTTCAGTTGAAAATTAGTTGTCTTCTGATTTCAAATAGCAATATTACTTGTGGAATGAAAATTACGCTACTCTCACTGCTCTGCTTTTGTTAGTTTTGTTTGTTTTTCATGACTGGCTTTTTTCCAAGCCAAAACTAACAGGTATTAGATCAGTAAAATTACAAAAGTTTTGCATGAATGCCCTGGGACTGAAAACACTGTAGCATTTTAAATAAATTTGAGTATAACACTTTGCTAAATCTCCTGTTTTCCACAAAGGCATTCCTAGATTCTTTACAGATTGTCTTTTTTACCTTTTTGAAGGAATGACTCAACATTAAGAGAAGGAAATATGTTTCTAAACAGCTTTTGCAAAATAGCCGATGAGGCATAAACCCCAACAAAATAATAATAAAGAAATAAAAAACAAACAACAAAATAAACTACATCTCCTTTGTTTTATACTTTGGACTTTCTGCACCAGAGAAAGTACAAGCAAGTGACAGGTTAGGATCCAAAAGAAGATGAAGCAAAGATGCATCTTTCATTTCAGATGTGTCCACACGCTCCCTTTGGTTATGATGCAGTGTGATGTGCCCATACTAACGTTAGACTCGCGAGTCCAGATGTTGGTAGCTGTCTCTTCACAGTGGTTCAGAGCTGAGCATTCAGTACCCCGTTCTGGTGATTTCACAACCAGCCCCGGTTCCCATGGTTTTGAGGGCGCTGACGGTAGTTTTAAAGTTAGCTTGAGTATGTCTCCACTATACTGTCATCACTGCCATGGCACTGACTTATTTCTACAGGAAATGTCAAACCTCCAGAGGAAATTCAGTAGTTACTAATGTCTGCAATTTCCTTCTTTTTTGTCCTTCTCCCATTCCTGCTTTCCATCCGCACCCCCATTCACGCTTTGATCCAGACTCACAGCTACAGCAATATGTGGAGAATATAATATTCCAGTGCAACACCAAACATAAAACAAGATGTGTGACGAATTGTAATGACAAGGTTCACCGGGGTCTGTGTGTGGAGGGGCTGTTTGCAGCACACAACTCAGAGAACCAGCGAGCTGGGTTACCATGATGAACGCATCTAAGCCATGGCATCTGAAGGATTCCAGCAAAATAGCTCACTGTCTTCTCCCCTGAATGATGCCTTTTCACTACTCAGCTCTATACATGTGGAAAACTGAGTTCAATATATGTGGGTGTTTGCTGGTTTGGAACTGGCTTAACTTTCTAACGATGAGCAAAACAATGTGTTGCTTCCCTGGGTGTCCCATGCTCCCATGCTCCCCAGCTGGTTACTATGGGTACTGCCAGGCACTCTGTCCCAGTTCCTCTCCCTTGGTGGTTCCACCTCAAGGTCTATGGGTTTGTATGGGTTGGTGGCTGGCTGTAAAAAGATGTCTTTTGCAGTTGCTCAGGTCTAGGTCCTGCTCCTTCGGTATCTTGTGTGTCTGACCCAGCAGTGTCTGGTTTTGTGACTCTCCCTACATTTCTAGCTGATGGTGGGGGTAGCTCAGGCCTCCCATGAAGCAACATGACTTCTCTTCTGCTTCCCCTCGCTGTGCTGTGCACGGGGACTATCCCCACCCTGTGCAGGCCACTCAGGGCTGTCAAGTTCCAGGGTACAAGTGAAGCCACAGAGCCGTGCAGACAGATAAATGTGTGATGTCCCAGATACAGCGTCCTAACACAACCCCCCTCCTTTGTCAGACCCAGGGCAGAAGCAGCTGAAGAACCACATCACCCCACATATGGAGCCTTATGCTTTGAGCAAGTGTAGCCAGAGGTCTCTGGTTTCCAAAATGCTGCGCCTGGTGGAGCACGGAACCCGTACATAAGATGATGACAAACTGAAACCTTACTTTGAGCTTTGGGTTTCCAGGGTTTGGGCTGAACTTCAGTTACCTATAGGAACTTAATTCCTTTAGCCAACGCATGAACACATATAGATAGGATTGAACTTCAGGGACATCCTCCCTCCCTTACATTCGCTTTAAGTGGCAGCATCACAGAAATGTTTGTGAACAATGAGCTGTGTGCCAAAGACATTCCTGGCAAGTCATGTCCTCCCTTTCCCGAGCTTAAAAAAAATGTAGGAGATAAAGACTTATCTCTGTAGCTGGTATTTGTTGTAACAGGGTGAATAGATAGAGCTGTACCACAGAAATCATGAATCAGAAAAAAAGTATCTAGCAGATGGAAATGAAAGTGAGTTTTCAGCGAATGCCGTCTGATTAGACCACTCAATTTTTGTGTGTCTTTTTATTGCTTCTAGGACCAGGTTAACATAAATAGCTAGAAACAAAAACTTTAAATACTTTTATTTTCTGTTTAGTTCTATTACATGTAACTGTTGAAATGACAAAAATACACGAAAACTAAAGCCTCTCTGCTGCCATAGTTATAATGCCATTTCCCTTCTACATATGGGAGTGCATCCCATGCTTGCAGGGTGCTCCAACCAGAAGGTACCAGATTTTGTATCTCAGTCCTGGCCCAGGAGGGTTGTGTTTCACCAGCAAGTACATGAAATAGACGTTTATATCCGGGCTTTGTGCGCTGCAGAAGCACAGTTCCTTTCCCATCAAAGGACTGAGCAGGAGGTAACCACCCTACGGGGTGCCTGTTGGACCAGAACAAAGTGACAGTATTTTCTCTCAGTGACAAGCGGCATTCATATATAGGTCTGCAAGAGATTAGAAAATGCTTTTAATTCACCCAAGAGTGAATTTCCTGTGGTTTCTGGAACTGTTTCCTTCCTTATGATTGCTCATGAACTTTTCCTTTCAGATGACAGTAATGGTGTCCCAGTAGAAAGTACTTCTTGGGATGGTCACGGCCCTGAAGGAAACACAAATCCCTTACCTTCTCTGCAAAGTTGCTCAGAAGAAATAACTTGTGCTCGAGCAGGCCAGATTTGTTTCATAGAAGTTCTGTGGCGTCTTGAACAATGGTGGTGCTCTTACCCGCTTGAAAAGCGTATGAGAATCAAAGATCCCACTTCCAGGATGCATTTGGCTCCGCTGCTAGGCAAGCCTTGGCCTTGTTGTTGCTGACCACCTGGATGCGTTTCACATCAGGGAAAAAGTGGGGGCAGTAATGATTACACAGTACATGAAGGAGAGTCGATAATAGTGCCAAAAGGCAACAAACAAAGGAGTATTGAGACAGGGTTTGTTTTTGTAAGATTATACTCAATTCAGTCATTCTATGACTACATATATTTTGTTTATTTATGTAATAAGCTGCCCTTGTAAGGCTCTGACAGATAAAAAAATGGAGTCTTTCCAGATGTGTGAAAAAGGCAGTTACTTGGAGAAGATTTTATACACTGTGTTGCTACAAGAGATTTTAACTCACCAATCATCATCAAGGATATTTGGATTTTCCTTGCTAAACCACAAAAACCTTCATAGGGAAAATCATTAAACATATAAAGTTATAGCAATATAAATATTTGACTAAAACTATTATTGAAATGGCTCTTGGGAACCTGTGTTTCTGTAAACATTAAGGGCTATAATGAATATACACATACCCTTCTTCCTCTCTTCTTTCTCTCCTCCCATGAAAGGCTAAAATTTCTTCAAGTTATGGCTGTGAGGCTGAGTAGCTTTATGAAGTTTCCCTTCGTTGCCTTGCCCGAAGAACACAATTTTCATCCTGGTGTATGGCATAGCAAAAGGTATGTTAACGGCTGATGGACAAATGTAAATGTTTAAAAACGAGCTGAGAAAGATATATAATAGCAGAGCCAGGGAGGCCACCTCGTAGCGCCTGTGTTTTATGATCTGTGCTTTTAACAGCGTGAGTGTGAATATATTATAGGTCATATTTGAAAAGAGAAGAAAATCTTTTACATGTCTTTCCTAAAATGTGCGATCACAGCAAACCTCTGCAAATTAACCCCTATGAAGCCAGTCATATGAAGGGCCTCATTGCAAAGAAAAGTTGTGTGACCTTCAACATTACTGTTTATTTGTTTTGGAGCGTTTTTTTTTCGTACTGCTGGCTCCACGGGAGTGGAAGAGTTGCTATGTTAATTGTGGGCCTTTCTGCCCTTTTTTTCTGGAGAAGGAGAGAGAGAAAGGAACTCAGGATTTGAAACCTCAGACTTTCCTCTACATGGACAAGGAAGCTCAAAAGAGAAGATTGTAACTTAGATTCTAGTTTTTGTCATATTTTAGAAACATACATAAGTTTAAAATAGGGACCTGAGCCTATGATTCAGTGAGCACATTCTGGGAATTACAGCCTGAAGGGATAAGGTAAGGAGAAGTAATGGTGGGCTGTTTCCTGAGTCCAGGAGGCCTCTCTGGCTCCTGCAGGAGCCAAAGGACTGGGAGATCCCTCTGGCTTGTCTTTGAGGAGTTTGTCTGTCATAGATATCCCCCTCTCCAGCACTCTTTCAGCTTGGAAACAGATCATAGTTATTTCCAGAACCGAACTTCACAGCTGTTGTGGTTTGTGCCAAATCGGCCACTGGGCAGAATGACAGATGCTGTCCCCTACCTCTCCAAAAAGCAAGGCAGGAGAGAGCAACTTATGAGTTCAGAAGGAACTAAACTACTTTAATGAAATCTTAATAATAAAATAAAAGGAAATAATGAAATATATACAAAACCTTATCAAGTTCCCAGGATGACAATCACATCACCGGCTGGCACTGGGGCAGTCCCAGACTGGACTCAGTGACGGATGGGAACTGGATTCCAGATCTGGATTCAGGATTGGGATCAAAGGCAAACAAACAGAGTCCTCCTCAGACACCAGCCATTGAAGAAAGTAAGCTGACCCTTTGATCCCTCAGCTTTTATACTGGGCATGAGGCAGATGGGATGGAATGCCCTGCTGGTCAGTTTTGGGTCACCTGTCCTGTCCGCTCCTCCCCACAGGTGGGACCCCTCTACGCTTTTCCACTTCTGACCCTCCAACGGGGCAAATAACCAAGTTATCTGCCCTTGGGGGTTATAGCAATAAGTATAAGCAAGAGCGTCCCTGCATACCATGTCTTTGCATCAATTATAAACATAGGTCTTATCACTCTGAGATTGAACAGTGTCTGTACAATATGCCATTAAGTTCAGTAGTTAGAAGAGGCTTAGCTAAAAAGTAAAGTCACTGAACAGAAAATTGGTTCTGTTTTACCTCAAACCAGGACAACAGCTATCTCTGGTAGGACAGAGAAGGCCTTTTGATCTCTCACCAGAACAAGGTGAAGCCCTCTGCAGGTCTGCTGGGCATTGCCCTTCACTTTGGAGCAGACCAGTGCCTGTAGGCACTGTCTCTAACTTCACGCAGCTGCTTTACGCAGGATGCACTGTATACCTTTAGAAAGAGGTTTTTTTGATGCAGCCCAATTGCTTTCCTTCTCTGCCCCCTTTGAAGTGACGTCACTATTTTGAACGTACATGGTTAAATCAGAGTAGGCTTAAATACAGAGTATTCATGTGCCAGGAAATTGTGGATTTAGTGAAAGCTCACAACAAATCAAAGCAAAGTATGAAGCTCTATGTTTTATGTCTTTATTAACAAGTTTAATAAAATTTTAAATTTAATTACTTGTATAATCAAACAAAAGCTCCATAGTCTCTCAGTATGTTGCAGTTTTAGGGCCCACAGATATTGCAGGAGGAGGTATGCCTTTTCCATAAGCCTTTAAAGGATTTAATTACAATCACATTTCAAAAGTCATTTCAACTGGAAATGTAACTGGAAGTCATCAAACAAGTTTGCCTTAAGATACGGTACCTGGCTATAATGTGCTTTTATGGAAATAATGAAGGTTATATTCTTCAGACACCCACCACAGTCTACGTTCCCTTCCTTATAGTATATCTTAAGAACAACACACAGTAAAGTGCTGTTACTGGCCAAGCACTGAATGTCATTTTAGCATCCAAACCTTCCCCCTGTAAACTGTGCTATTCAATAGAGGCAACAGCCTTAAGAGATGCGACACTTTTGGTGCTCTCTTTGAAGGCTATGTTGTGTACAGTTACTGTCTTTACTAAAAGCTTCTTCTGCATTCTGCTGAAGATATCCTTCCATCAATAGTTACCCAATTTGGCATCCTCTAGAGCATATGTGCTAGAAGTATACCTTGACCCCATTTGGGTTCTGACATACGAAAAAGTACAGCTTTGCCCATTGCAACATATAGCTGTCTGTAGTTGCACCAAAACTTCTTTGGAAGAAAATGGTAAGTAGCAAAGAATTAAAAGATACTAAGGATAATGCCATTTCCAAGTAAAAGTGTAACAATGTAGAGTAATATCAGTAATGACACTCTCGGCTGGAGTAGAAAAGGTCTACCTAAGGTGTAATATTGACCTATAAGGACAGTTATGTCATCTCTTTGCACAGTAGTCAATAGGAATGTAAATCAAAGGCTTGGAACATCCTTGTCATACAACAGGGACAAAGTCTGATCTGCCACCCAGCAGCGAGCACTACACAGTACTCAGTCAAGCAAAAATCCATCCCTTTCTGCAGTTTCAGCCCTTGTCAGACCACATGTGTCCGACCCAATAGATATGTCTCCTGTGAGATCTTGACTTTCTCCTGTTGGTGCTCATGGCAGATATAGAGGGATTAAGCAGGGCCTTGGACATCACCCCAAGCAGTGACAGCCTCCCATAGCCTAGATAAAGTATGCACAAAGCTGCTAAGTGTGCAAGTGGGAATGAAGATGATCAGACTAACTTACCCTCCCACAAGACTGTAGTTGGCGTGTTGTGTCAGACAGTCTGTAGCACCACCAACAACAGGAGCTGACCTGACAGCAAGGCTCAGTTTCTGTATAATGAAGAATTATTCTCTGCATGAATGTTTTCAGCTGACTTAGTGGACAGCTGTTGGAAAAACAATCTAGGAAGTAACATAACGGGTCAAGATGAGAAACCTCTTGACACAGAATGAGAGAGTCATTTCAGGACATCTGCATGTTTCCTGGTCACAGGCTGAAGCAGCAGAGATGTTTTGTCCATGCAGAATATCCCTGAAACTAAGAGATCAGAAGAGAATCAAAGAACTAAAAAACCTTTCTCAGGAAGGAAGAGACAAAGCAGTAAGCCTAAGGCTGCTCTTTGCAAGCCCAAGTTTAAAAAAGTTAAGCTGGAGGGAAGGGCGCTTATGTTGTAGACTTTATTGGTTTTTAATTCTCTTTGCTCTTAGGTGCTTTGATTCTTGTGGGGTTTTCCGTCAAGGCTTTAATCACTGCATTAGTCAGTGCTTACTGTTCTGATATTAAGTCCAAGATTTAGTATAGTTTATTAAGGAAATCACCATAAAGAAAAGGAGACAACTGTCCCATCTGAGTGATGATGGCTGGAGTTCAGAGAAGCACAGAGCTTGGTGAGGCCACAGGGGTTAGAGGCTCTGCATACCCTGCAACTGTGAAGGGTGTGGAGGGACATTTGCTCTTGAGCATCATTTTCTCCTTCAAATCAAAGAAGATGAGGCAGAGGTAGAGGACGTGCACTGTAAAGCACCGAGAGGAGAGGAGAGGAGAGGAGAGGAGAGGAGAGGAGAGGAGAGGAGAGGAGAGGAGAGGAGAGGAGAGAATTTTTCAGTTGGAAGGGTCCTACACTGATCATCTAGACCAACTGCTTGACCAGTTCAGGGCTGACCAAGAGTTAAAGCATGTTCTTAAGGGCATTGTCCAAATGCCTCTTAAATACTGGCAGGCTTGGGGCACCAACCACCTCTGTAGGAAGCCTGTTCCAGTGTTTGACAATCCTCTCAGTAAATTTCTAATGTCCAGTCTAAACCTCCCCTGGTGCAGCTTTGAACCATTCCTGTGTGTCTTATCACTGGATACCAGGGAAAAGAGATCAGCACCCTCCTCTCCACTTGCCCTCCTCTCCACTTGCCCTCCTCAGGAAGGTATAGAGAGCAATAAGGTTGCCCTTCATCCTCCTTTTCTGCAAACTAGACAAGCCCAAAGTCCTTAGCCGCTCCTCATAGGACATTCCTTCCAGCCCTTTCACCAGCTTTGTTGCCCTCCTCTGGATGCATTCAAGGACCTTCACATCCTTCTTAAATTGTGGGGCCCAGAGCTGCACACAGTACACAAGGTGAGGCCGCACCAACACTGAATAGAGTGGGCTAATCACCTCCTGTCTTCAATTTTACAAAGTCCGTTGCAAATGGCCATAGAAGAGTTTCCGTAGTCAGAGCTCTGTACCCAAGGGCTCTGTTGATGCCCGTCATGGACCCTGTGTCATCAAAGGAGGAGGTGGTGGGGACTGCGAAATGAAATTTCCCCCGTGAAATTCAGCCTGCCACATCAGACCGTCAATGAGACGTTGCATTTAGAGATGCACAGTGAACTTTTCAGGCAAAGCTGGAGGCACAGACAGCCAACGAAGTCCTTCAGCTGAGGCTCCCTGGGTAACAGGCAGTTACCGTCTTGAACGCGAGCAGTTAAATTCTGCCTTAACTGGCTTTGGTTTTCAAAGTAGGTGGTCTGAGCAGGAACTGCTGCTCCTGAGGAGAAATACAGGTGGCTGACGGCTGAGCTCAGTCTGAGCCCTGCAAATGGCAATGGGGTGCAGTCTTGCTGGGAGCCTCAGAAACCCTTTCTTCCCTCCGAGCACACGCTTCCACCTCTCCCTGTCCCCCGGCATACTGTGCAGCCATAAATCCTGCCCCCAAGCTCCCTCACTCTGCTCAGTTGTTAACTTTCACACGTGATTTTTTTTTTTTTTTTTTTTTTGCTGGATTTTGCAGTGCTGAAATTTCACCAAGGCTGCAGTAATTTCAAATTTTGGCCCATTTAGCATCAGGACAACTGCCCAAGTCCGTTTATTACAAACATATGTTATGAATTCAGTTAAAACAAACAGTCTCTTATTTTCTCAAGTCAAAATAATCACACTCCAGACTTACTTAAAGCAAACATTATTTAAAAGCAGTATTTTTTTTAATAGCAAATCCGTTCTAGTAGTGGGTCTGAGACCAAAAGGTGGGCAAAGCCCTAATGCAGGCTAAATGAAACAACAAAACCTATCAGAAAAGGTGAAATCATAGTGCTTGCAAAGTTGTCTCAGTCACTGTCTTCACCCTCCCGCTTCTTTTCTTAGTTTTTATATTTAAGACAAAGTAAAATGAAACAAAAATAAATAAAGGATAGTGAAATAACGCAATGCCCAGAAGACCGACTCCCACAGCCAGCTTGGATCTTTTCTGCATCTTTCCCAGCCTCAGACTGTGTGGATGGTAGCTGGAACCAGTTCCTTTCGCAAGCACAGTTAGCATTCACTTGTCTGCCCTTGATTTGTTTCAGAAGAAATCACCCCTCAGCTTCAGAGTAGTCTAGAAACTGGGACGGGCATTCTGAAGCGAATGCCTCAGGGTAGATAACGCCTCGCGTCTGGTTTATGAGTGCTGCACTCGGATACGATCCCTACGGTGAGTTTCCACCATCAGAGCAGCTGAGCTTTCTGGGACGAGACAGACCACCGCCATTCAATGTCACGCTCTTAAAAAGAGCCAAGGTTGAAGCCTGGTCCACCTTTATCAGGGGGATTTGTTGGCGTAGCAGAAAGTTTTATCTCTTTTTCATCAAGTAGAGGCAATAAATAAGGTTAACAAGTTTGTGTGTATGAGAGCTGGTTTGTCAAAAAGGAGGAGAAAGGTTGTTACAATACTCCTACATCAGGTCAGCACAGGGCAACACTGTCAGAAAGGTTTGGCACAGTTTTTAGACTGCGGCCAGTGCAAGTCTGTGCTTTTCTTGGTCAAACAAAGCTGAAAAGTACCAGTGGTGCTCCCCTGCTGAAAGGAGAAGCTCTTTTGATGTCAGTGGGTAGGGAGGTCCCATGAAAACTTGTTTGGAGGCACACATTAACTATGTGTGAAGAGCTTTCATGTTCTGCAAAGTCAGATGGACATCGTCTCAGGCACCTGCGCAATGCCCTCACAGCCTGGATGATTGACCAGGGTGAGAGTCCGGTTCAGGAAACACACTTTCACTTCAGTCATTCAGCAGGAAAGGTGAAGCAGAAAGTTGAACCGCTATCTTTGATTATTATGGTGTTCTGTATTTTTTACTACAGATTTCTGCAAGGATACGTGTATGGTATTAATGTCTCCCCACATCTCACCGTTCCAGCAGGCCAGTTCCTCCTGCGGTCACCAACATGACACAACTGTGACTGCCTTTGAGCACGACACACTGAAACCTGTGACCCCGGCACAGCAGGGAGCCGCAGGCTTCCGCCTCCACTCTTACGTCTCGTCTGGAGTAGGTCATGGTGGGGAGCGCTCACTGTTGGCGGGGGGTGAGAGGGAAGGATAACACAGACCAGTTGGTGGTGATAATCCATGAGGTCATCGACAAAGTATCCAACTGGCCTGGGCTCCCAATATTTTCAGTGCCTCAGTCAGCTCCATTTGTGCACCGTTCTTTCGTCCTGATCTCACCTGAAATGTCAAAAAGGTGTTGTGTGCTTGTGCTCTCAACGACTTTGATCAGGACTACCTTTTCACAAGGAGCATGAGATCTCAACGCAAGGCCACAACAGATGAGTTATTGAATGTTTCTGCACTTCCACAGCTCTTCAGCACATGAGAGCAGGTTCCCAGTGGGTGCTAATCGGCCTCGTTCGCCAGAGCCTGTAGCCGGATGCCATTCTCCCCCTGCTGTGCATCTCATACCAATTTCACATTCCCGTATACTGCCGTGTGAAGCATCAGCTAAAAATGATGCTACTTTGTATTTTGAAAGGCATCTTTTACACAAAGTGGAAGGCAGCTCCCAGTAATTCTCCGCTTGACAGTTATTTAATACATTTCAGCTCTGGTTTCAGTTCTACATTTAGATTTACAGGAAAAGGATTCCTGACATTTTGTCAGTTTTTTCATCCATGCCTGTATTCCCACTTCATCTCACATTTCCTCAGTTCATTACAGCAACCCCTGCTACGACAGGATAAAGCTATACACAAAAAGGCCTTTCATGGCTACTTCACATCGATATCTATTTTTGAGAGAGAAACTGAACTGAAGCAGCATGACCCTCTAATTCACTTTTTCTCCTTGTCAGCAACTGGATTGTCAGGGTCGGGGTACAGACAGGCACGCTGTCACCTCCAGTTTAAATGCCCCACTGGGACACAAATTCAGAATGAAGAGAGTGAAAAAAATTCCCGCCCAGACAAAATCTGAAACATATTTAACGTATGTGCCAGATGAGGACAGACATCATCTCCTTTTGTGAAGAGAAGCTTGATGCCTGCGAGACAGCTTTCATACAGAAGAAAAAAGTGGGTTTAGGCTCCTTAGGTCTGCAAAGGCTCGACTTGCAGTTCTTGCCTGAATGCCAAATTATCTTTGGGGTTTTACTTAGGAAGTATCTTTCTCCCAGCACAACCTATCTGCTAGTGACCATTCTCATCTTCATTTGCTATAACAGCTTAGGACATGGGGACTTTCTCGTCCTACACCTGTTTTAGCCAAGGTGGGGTAGGTCAGAAGGTCACAGGGCTTTTCTGTTTGTTTTGTTGTTTCTTCTGGCTTGTGGCACAAGAAGGAGGAGAAATTAAATTCAAAGATAGCAAATTCAAAATGGAAGCAAGAAAATACTTCACATTTTGGCACCTATAGTGATACATGTTTTCACACAGGATCAAGAAAATTAAGACTAGGGAATGTTTTAAAATAAGATTAGATTTGGCAATGTATTTTGAAGAAGATACGAAGATGCAGATGTTGAAAGTCAATGCCAGAAATATTTGGAAAGGACAGAAACTCTGTACCTCAAGATTTTATCTAATCTCTCTTCAGGATTAGGAGGAGATCTTTTTAGATTTTAGATGATATTTCAACTGTTTTACAGGGGATTGCTGATAGTTTTGTCAGATATAACTGGTGTTGATCTTTCTCAGAGAGCATCTTGGACTGGCCAGGCTTCTAGACGTATTGAAAAACCTTATATTATTATTAACTCCACCTCCTCTAAACCTTTTCAGGAAGTGGTTTTATGTCGGCCTAAATTCTCCTCTCAGAGGAATCAGATAACTCTGAATCCACTCAATGTCTGACAATTGTAGCTTTTGCCAGCCCCTTAGCCCTCATGTCACCCCTCTGCCCCAGCCCTGAGCTCAAGGGGTGCTGCTTGCTGCATGGCTGCCTCCTTGGTTTTCCTGTCACGCACAAGCTATGCCACTTGGAGCAAAATTGCTGCCAATAGGATCGAAATAGGTGCTGAGAACTAGGTAGTGATCCTAAACATTGACTCCTTTGGGTATTTAAATACTAGAATTTTTTCATTTTTTGAGTAATTGAAGTAACGCTGGCTTGAACTGTTGGACAGAAGTGAATTTCGGTCCTAATGAAATCCATGTAAACACAGTCGTGCCATAGAGGAGGACAGTTCTTTTGTGATGGATTCATTCCCTTTTCCCCCACGGACTCACTGCGTTACCAGAAAGAACCTCCATTAGTCTCCTGGCACATTCAGGCCACTGCACCTGATAAAGCAGATGACGGTCTTCCTTACTTCAAGAAGGAAGGTGTGAGAATTAATACATAAAAAATCACAAAAACACTCTATGGACACAAATTAATAGTCAATCTATTCAGACTAAGCAGCTTGATCAACTTTCCCATGAGCTGAGGGTGAAAAAGCGTATCCTTGCACAATCACACCTTGGACACGCGTCCTCCAGCGTCAGTTGCTCTGTACAGTAATGTCGAACTCATTCCACAGCCAGTGCCAAATTTCACGTCCAGATACTCCCAGAAGGCCAGGATATGAATTTCAGACAACGTATTTTTTGACAGCCCAGACTGGCACACCCACTGACCTCATGGGGAGGTCTGCACATACTTCAAGGGTAGAATGTGGCTTTTAAGTAGTAAATTGTGTTTATCTGCTTAGTGCCTTCTTACAGTTTGTGTTGCTGAGTAAGAAGATGTGTTCCCCTTCCAGGTCTCCGTGTTTTCTCCACAATCTCCTCCATTCCCTATTCTCTTCTCTCCCTCTTCCCACCCATCTCTTCCTCCTTCTGTATTTCCTTCCCTGTAATAGCTTCCAGCTTCCACCATGAAGCAAAGAAATACTTTATATCTCCATCCTTGGGATAAAAGCTGTCATTAAATTAAACTTATTCATTCAAGATAAACCCAGGAAATTGGATTTCAACCAGATACAGTTTCCACACACACAGAGCTCACCCTCTGCTAACCCTTTGGTTTAACCGGGCTGGTATTACACCATTTGAGTTTAAGTCTCATAATTTTAGGTGATGTTTAGGCATTAAATTTGATGCCTAAATACATTAAATGAATCCCAAACTAGCCTTTTAGACTGTCTGTGTGCCCAGGAAAGCAATCCTGCCTCAGTTACATTAATAAAACATTTCACAAAGCTCTCTTGCAGTCAATGTGGTTGCGGAAACTATATTGACATTTTGTTTCTGTGCATTTCCAAGCCTCTTGGTGATACGTCTGTGTTTTCAGATGATTCTTTTCAGTGAAAATGTTGCTGAAATTGCCTGTTTAAGTAGCTGCGCTTCGGTTTTCTTGTTCAAAGTTGTTAAATAACAATAATTCTTTTCTTCACTCTTTATTTTGTCAGGCAAGGAGGAGGGTGGGAAGCCCCAATTAAATGAAGAGTTTTGACCCTGGAGGGGTGTGGGAGAGGAAATTGAAGGAGACTAGCAGGGATGTTTTTTGGCATGAACTGCCCCAACACCTCTAGGCATTTTAACAAAATAGAAAGCATAACAGGAACAGCAAAGTAAGGTGCCGTAACAATTTACCAGAAGAGGAACTAAGGAGGAAAATAACACAGGCTTTGCCCCTTCCTCTGCAGTCCCACCCATGCTAAAATACAGCCCGAGGGAATATTCAATCAATCACAGGCAGTGCAAACGTCCACTGCAAAACCAGCGGGGATTCAAGGGGGAGATTTTGAGAAAAAATGGAGCAGAGCGAAGAGGGTGGCAGTCGGCACACTCTCACCCAATCCTTTCAGTTCATGTGTCTGTGAAATTGGCTGCCGGAGCTAGACCTCTTAATTCTGACTTTGACACCGGCCCATGCAGGAACCTCGATCGTGTGAATTTTGGAACACTCTTATAAAGCCAAGGATGTGCCATTCCTGCAAACACTTCTCTCCTCCACACAGACCAGCAAAAGCAGTCCCAGGACCGGACCAGTCTCCACAAAGGACACGGCACTGGGCTCGGTAGTAGGAAACTCCTGCTTTGCCAGTATGGGTGGCCTACCACTAAATTACTCGATATCTTGCCAGTCCTGGGAGCTGCAACGGGATTGCTCCCCAACGTTTTCCTGCAAAAGCAAGGTGGCAGCGTCAGGGCTCCCTGCACCCCATGTGCCGGCCACAGCACTCGGTGGGGGCGAGGCCTCGCCTGCACCCACTGCTCCTGGAAAGGGGTCTTGTGCATCGTCTCAAATCCCCACCTTTGGGAACCCCAGAAGGTCAGCCATATTCACCTCCCTAAGTGCACAGTGTAAGCAGCTTTCCTTTATTAAGGAACTGTCTAAAAAAGCACAGATGGCTCTAAATTAAGACGAGAAACCTCAATGCAGTGTAATTTATAAATATAGACAGAGGGATAACAGAGGTGGGAAGGCCTGGGATAGACTCCTACATACTTTTTGCCAAGCTTTAGTAGATTTGGTAAATAACTGAGAAAATATGCGTAGCAATGAAGGCAAGGTGTATCATCTTCCTGGCTGCTGGTCTGCCATCAAGTGACACACACTCCACTCCTATGAACTCAGAGAGCTGCTGGAAGAGAATAAAACGGAGGATCTGGGCCTAAGAAAATAAGAAATAGCTTTAGGAAAAAAAATAATAATTGATTCTTATGTTAAATGTGTTTGTTTTCATAGCAGCAGGTGAATAATATCAGAGTAGGAAATTTAATCACAACCAGAGCAAGTACACTACAGTGGCTTTAATTGAGAAAGAATTAATTTTAAAGTAGTGCAAGTTACATTTTCTCAGGTTGCTCATTACACAGCATTTGTGTATAATCACTCACATATACACAACGCATCCTGGGACACATTAAGCATTTCATTTTCCTGTATTTAAAAAGGAGCTTCTTGCTGTTAAATTGCTCACAGCCCTTCCAGAATCCACCAGTATTTATATAGCTTTTGCCAATGTTTATATTAACAGCAGAGGTGCTAACAGATCAGTAAGATAATTTTCCCTCAGGTCTGCGCAGGAATTTTCTGTACGTTCCCAAAGGAATATAGAAGATAATCCTCAATACTTAACAAAAATGGATTCATTGTCAAATATGTTCCTTTTGTTCCAATCCCGTGGTTTCTTAGGTTATGATTGTTATGATGGCTGTGTCTTTCTCTCTCATACACAGGTTTGTGCATACACATATTATGACATAACTACTTTTTAGGACTACAGTTAGTCCAGGTTGTGCCAGCTCAATACTGCTCCTAAAGCAAAAAGCCTTAAAGGCTTTTTGTCCTCTTTCTAACCTGTAGTTTGCCTGTATTAAGGCTTTAGGCACCCTGGCACCAAGGGATGATTGATTTCTTCCATGGACAAATGCAAAATCCAGCAGAGACATCCTGCCTGCACGGCAGCCAGCAGACTTGGCACTCTCTTTACACAGGACACTGCGCAAAGCCACTGGCCAGTCCATCCTGCACCCTCTATGTACCTGTAAAAAGTGCGAAAAGTGAGAAACTGCTGGATGACAGGCTGAAGGGACGCTCAGTGTACCTTGTCTCTACCAGACACGGAATCACGGAATCACGGAATTTTCAGAGTTGGAAGGGACCTCTAGAGATCATCTAGTCCAACTCCCCTGCTAAAGCAGGATTGCCTAGAGCACATTACTCAGGACTGCATCCAGGCGGGTCTTGAAAATCTCCAGAGAAGGGGACTCCACAACCTCCCTGGGCAGCCTCTGCCAGTGCTCTGTCACCTGAACCGTAAAGAAGTGTTTCCGTGTATTTGAACGGAACTTCCTACGTTCTAACTTGTGCCCATTGCCCCTCATCCTGTCACTGGGAACCATTGAAAAGAGCCTGGCTCCATCCTCCTTCAACCCACCCTTTAGATACTTGTATGCCATAATAAGGTCTCCCCTCAGCCTTCTCTTCTCCAGGCTAAAGAGTCCCAGCTCTCTCAGCCTTTCCTCCTAAGGGAGATGCCCCAATCCCTTAATCATCTTAGTTGCCCTTTGCTGGACTCGCTCCAGCAGTTCCCTGTCCCTCTTGAACTGGGGAGCCCAAAACTGGACACAGTATTCCAGTTGTGGTCTCTACCAGTGCAATACTGTGGTCTCACAAGTTGTGGTCTCACAAGAGCAGTACTGTCCAGACATCTTTATCCAGCAAATTTCAGTTTAAGGAGTGCCTTCATTAGGACTGAACAGCATGACCTACCATCTTGCCTAGGGTGTAACTGGGCAGGATCCTTTTGGGTCCTCGCCAGGAGAGAGCATCACAAGAGCACAAACAGACATGTAATGGGTACCAAAACAAGTCTGCATCTGAAGCTACGCCTAGGCTGGTCTGCAGTGCGAATTACGCATATTGGCTGAAATCGAACAAGCAATAAACATATGAGTATTAGATTCAGAAAACATAAGGGCACCCCGTAAATCATAAGATTTTCTGAATGTTTGCCAGGGACATGCGGCAATGACAGTGTAATTATACCAATTCTAGAACCAGGGGAATATTTTTAAGAGCATCTGTCAAGCTAATGGGTGCACAGATTCTGAATGTTATGTTTTTATGACTTAATCACTGTTCAGCAGCAATTGTTCTTTCTTAAGACAGGTGAAATTTGCAATTCTGAATGTTTTCTTCAGGATTCATTGTCTTAAAGAAAAGCCTGAATAGGCATGGTATTAACCTGCCCTGACTTAACGTACTGAAGAAAAATTTCAGTTGACGTGATTATGGATGTAGCACAAAAGTTTAATGTATTACATTTCTTAATTAAAAAAATCTTTCTTACTACTACAAGAAGAGAATTTTCTCGAAATGTAATTTATTAGCATGAGCTACTTCTCAATATTTTTAAGTCTATTAATTATTTGGCTTCTGAGGTAGCATCTGAGATTTCAGGAAAAGCAAAAACTGAAGTCTGGAATCCAGACAGGATGGATCCAGCCCTTTACAAAGGCTGGTTACTTCAGTAGGTCTATACCTACTAATAAAGATACAGCATTAAATATATATTAAATCAACATGCTGAAAGACACATTTGGTTGAGTGAATCTCTTGAAAGATGACCTTCTTTACCTGGCTATTGTGGCCAGCAATTTTCAGGTTCAATATTGTTCTCAGCACTTGGCATGTAGGATATGTGAGTTTCATATCTTCACCCTTGTTTTTAAAAGTTAAATATTCATATAAAGATGTCTGGTCAAATGTAAACCCTGAAAATGAAACATGCTTCGTATCAAAATACTTTTTCCATACCTGAAACCGCAAAGTTTCACATACTGTCTTGATCAATTTTTCCTTTTACACCTTTCTGACTTTGATAGCCCCTAGCTGGTTAACAGGTTGTGTCCTGACAACATGCTTTGTTGTTGTCTTAACATCTGTAACTATGTCTATCCACCGAATTCATCTTCTCTTCCCTCCTTGTGAGCAGCATGCTTGGTATTTTTGAGGAACACTCTCATTTCCTGAGAGGAAATGTGTTTCATATTAAAACCCTCCACTTTGGTTGTCTCATTGGTATATCTCCTAGCATACTTTGCTTGAGTACGTTTGCTGTCTCTCTTGTTTTCCTCGTTTCTCTTAAAATTTGCCCTTTAGAAGTGCAACAGTCTCACCTATGGTAGCTCCGCTGTTTACTTTGAACTGTAGTGCCTCTAGTCATCCCTTCAAAAATGTCGGCTGCCTTCACCTCCGTGATTACTTCCTCCCCTATGCTTAAGAGGAAATACCATGCATGATTTGTACTTTTGATACCTCCTCCTGCAGAAAGTTACCTGCAGATTCCAGCTTGCAAACAGCCTGGTGAGCTTGTGAGGGTGTTTGCGAACACAAGGAGTGTCGCAGTGAAATCCTTTAGTGATGAGCCTGAAACACAGGGCTGTTTTGTCTACCTACCAGGGTGCTGGGTTTAGCAGTCTTCTTATTCCCAGCCTCTTCTTTCCACTCTTGCTGCTGGCATCCTCCTGCCAGCTGGGGAATCTCTTTGCCAACTGCTTTTGGTCTTCATTGAAAATGAAAGACAACGCCAACATTCAGTGGATGTATTTTACTTCTGGGAAAAAACTAAGCAATGCGAACTCTCTAAGCAGGTTAAGCAGTCTCAGGAGCTAAGACAAAAGCATGCAAAGTGTCCAATCTAACTTGCACATGGCCTTAAACAACCCATGTCTTCCAGCCCTTTGTTCATAGAAATTTCCCATGTAGCAATTTTGGGGCAGGGAAAAGCTGTCCAATATTTTGTATACATAGAAGCTGTGAAGCTCTCTGTTCAGACAGAAACATTTGAGGAACAAGTGACCCTTGTAACAGGATATGTGTGATCCCAAAAGGCAGTGCATCTACTTAACCAGATGACATCGCAGTCCTGCATATATTATCATAAAGATTGGCACAGGAAGGAATTTTGCTGAGAATGCAAGTTATCCTGCAGAACAAAGGTGAGTTGAAGGTAATGGCACTTGAGCTATCGCTCCAGCATTCTAATGACAGGACATCAAAGTGAACTCTGGATTCTCAAGCGCCGTCGTCTGATGAACGCAGGAGCAGCTTGGACTGGTTCTGATGTTCAGCTGCTGCGTCTTGTGTGTTGGGCATGCTGAATTCACTGCTGAAACAAGTCAGCAGAGACACAGCAGAATGGTTTTAACCACTTATGTTAGAGATAAATTTCTCTTTTTTGAAGCCGTAAGTGCCTTAATTCTACATACAAGATAGCATTGAATAAACAGCGTTTCATATTGTTAAAATAAATCCCAAATCACTACAAATATTTGCCTGTTTTGATAAAGGCATTTATATCAAAGCTTAACAAGTGTTTGTAGCTGTATTCTGAGCCATTTTAGGCACGAAGAGAAACAACAAATCTTTCAAAAAATTAAATGATTGTTGTGATCAGCCCTAGGAGACTAGATAAGGACAATTCCCCCTCTGTCTATTGCACTTTGAGCGAAGGGAGAAGTAAAGGTTTCCCTTTCCCACCTTGGGTTTCCTCCAGGATGTCGGCATCCTCAGAAATGTCTAATCCGTGCCTTCTGCTACACCAGGCTCCCGTTCAAGAAGTAACACAGTAGACTGTGGGTACTTTCATTCAGTGTAGTTGCTTTCATATGTATTGGTAGATGTAGCTAATGTCATTAAGAGCGGATGCTTGCTGCTGCTCTTCACCAGATACCTTCAGGCTTTGAAAGGTCCTTGTGCTGACATTTTCAAATGTAATTTGAAGTGATCGCTATAACTCACTGAAGCAGCCCAAGCTGGGGGAGGGTAGAGCACCTGTCTTCTGAAAATCAGGAACTTACAAGGTATTGGAGTTCAGCATACTGAAAATCGGTAGTTACATCTGAATATCTTGACGTCACTTCTTTTCTGTTGAAGCTAAAGTGCCCATTTCACAGTGGCTTGCTTTTCTCTGATGTGGCAGAATAAGAACAGCCCATAACCTGATTATTTCTACAGGGATACTTTGGGCAAACAATGCCAGTGTGTTCGTTGTCCTTGCTCTTTTTATATACATTGCAAATGGACAGAAATGGAAAGTTTCTCTATTAACTTATAGAGAGATTTATCAGATATCAAAAATAAAAGGTGTTCTGATGTTAGGCGTCAGTGCTGCACTGACAATGATGATATTCATTTCAGACCGCCTATGGTCTCACTTCTTTGTTCAAATGTTCTTCAAATGCTTCGAAAATGTGACAGCAAAAGACCCCTTCCAGATTGTACCCATTTCATTCATTTATCTATCGAGAGCTCAGAACAAAGACAAAACAAAACCAGAATTGTTCCACTAATAAAGCACATTACTGATTTTTCTAATTCCGGTCAGAGATCATGCTAATCAGGAGGTCTTGCTATTCCTACTGCCTTCTTATTCATATGGAAAGAACATTTTCTTCAGCAAGGTGAACTTCCTAAAAACTACTTCTGTGCTCAACCATAACAAGTCACAATTCATTATTTGCTCTAGGGTGGGAAAAAAAATCTATTCTAATTAATTTGCATCTTCCTTAGTTGCTTGGGTAATCTCAGACGCCTTGTCACCCTCAGCAACATATGTAGACTCTGATTCATGCGAGTCCTGTGGTCCCACACGGATCGGAAGCAGGAATGAACTAGCCGGCAGACATGCCCTATGACATTTAGTTTCTGGGAACTCCAAAAAAACTCCCACCCATGCCTTCGTTCAGTAGCAATGTGATTTAAACTCTGCCTAGCTAACACAGATGTGATCGTGCTCACAAAGATGCTTATAACTATTTCCCAATTGTATTTTTAATGAGAAATTACTGGTTATGTAGGCTCAAACTGCAAGTTCAACTGCGCAGTTTCTGTTTAAAGAGAAAAAGAAAGCACATGCACTACTATTCCTGGTGAGTTCATTGCTCCTCGGGCTTCTGTGTACAGGAAACAGATGTAAACTGAGACGTTCCAGCTATCAGAGAAATATGACATGCTGCCTTCCTCCTCTGTCTCTTTTTTGAAAACTTAAGTTCCCATATTACCTGCTAGAAAGCTCAAATTCGGGGGGAGGGGGGGGCAGAGAAAAAGGAAGAAGGGAAGGAAGGGGGAAGGAAGGGAGAATGTAAGGAAGGGAGGAAGGAAGAAAAGGAGAGAAAGTAAGAAAAGAGGAAAGGAAGAAAGGAGGAAAGGAAGAAAAGATGAAAGGAAGAAAGGAAGAAGGAAGGAAGGAAGCAAGCAAGCAAGCAAGCAAAAAAAGCAGTGGGAAATATTCACAAAATGCTTCTTCAAGACCTTTTCTTTCAGAATACACCTTTTCTTCATTAGGACTTCTCACCTTCAATGAAACTTCCTTCTGAGTAGAAGAGGAAGGTTTTTCAATATGAGCAGTGCAAGGGAAAGGCAAAGAACCAGTGAAGGTTTAGTCAAATTCCTTTTTCATCCATGCACAAGGTGCTGGGGTCAGTAGATCCACTTGCACCCCTGCTTTGGCCACAATCCTGTGGACAGTTCTGCTGGTGTTTGGCATTGCTCAGGGAAGACGATCTGCTGAGAGCAGTGGGGAGGCTCAGGATTGTAAAGTGAAACTGGTGGAGGTTTACAAACTCGAAGTTCAGTCTGAAAGAACAAACTCCAGGAAAAACTCAGAAATAACTAACAAATCAGGCAGGGTAGTTATAGCCAGGGTGCAGCACAGTGCATCACAACAGATTTCAACTCATTTTTTTTCTATTTACGCTTTGGTATTGCCTACAGATCTCAGTTTGGATCAAGTCTCAAAAACAGTGGCTTAACTGAGTACCAGATGCACTTGGGCACGCATCCTACACACGTGGGCCTCCCTGTTCTACTGTCATCAGAGCTTACCACAGCTGCCTCCTGCCCATACACCCTAGTTACTGAAAAAACAAGCTGGGAAGATAGGGTGTGTGACATCACATGACACAGCTGAACCCCAGAGATGAAGTGCTGCTGGACCCCATAGTTAGATGCAGATGTAGTGTCTAGCATTGTATGAACACAGAGCACTAAAAAGTTTTCAGCCCAAGCAACTTCTGGTCAAAAAGACAAGCCAGAAAACTACATATAACCACAAAAGCCACTTTTTGAAAGCCGAATTTGATACAAGATTTGTGTGTGTTTTCCCATTTTCCTAATCTTAAATCATTCATTTCCCTTAACATCACCCACAGCATCCATTTGGCAGTCTTCATAGTCCCCACGCTGTTCAATTATCTTCTTTCCCTCCTGTCATATCAACCACAGGGTAGCTGCGACCATTTTTTGGAGGCATATTCTTTTGATATGATATGACTTCTATAATTGTGGGTGAGTTGGCCTTAGCAGTTCACCAGAAAAATGAGGGAAATGTCCTTTGCCTGGAATCTTCCTACAGGATGAAGTCTCAGCACTCAGAAGATGCAAACCTGCAAAGTGGGGTCACAGACATGATGGAAAACATCTGTATCTTGACGTGGACTAAGCATAAATTAAAGGGTGACGGATTGTCCATCTCCTTTGCATTGGACACTGAAGCATGTCACTTCCACTTGGGATACAACTGCTGCACAGCTCTCGAAACTTTGGAGTTGTGCTCATCTTGCTTCCTCTGTGCTCTGGTATTAAGGGTCCTCCTGAAACCAAGTCATCAGGGCAGACCTTTGCTGTTGTAACTCTTGCAACTGACAGGAGCTGCACTGCCTCCACACTGGGGACACTGCGAACGAATTCCTAAGCAGCTGTTGGAAATCCTGACAGCTCACCTGATGCACAATAATCTGTAAATCTATTGTAACTTGACCATACATCTGGGCCTTTAGAAGAGCCCTATGTTTCCCATTCAGAACAATTATGACAGTTGACTCTAGCATAGTTATTTTATCCTCCCATGTGCAGGAATGGAGTTGCCAATACTAAGATTAACCCTATGATTCTATGATTCTATGATTTTGCAAACTACAGATATGGGGAAGCAACTCCAACTGTAATAGCCTGAATATGGGCCAATGAGATTTGGCACCAGCTAGCTAGCTTGGAGAAGCTTGGAGAAGCGGTCTTGCTATCAGCTTCTGCATGCTTCAGTTCACACAATGTTTGCATGATTCTCTTTCCTGCTTTGTAACTTAATGATAAAAATCATGCTATACCAGGTGTCCATTCAAAATTTCAAAAAGTCTGACAAAAAATCATTCTTAAAATATTAGGAAGAGACTCTCAAGGGAGCTTGAAGATGTTTGTATGTTTGTTTCTTTCTTTCTTTCTTTCTTTGAGTTTTCACAGGACTGGCAGGAAAACTGGTACAAATCGTTTGAGTGTGACTTGCATAGCCATTGAAATGTGAATCCACTGGTAACAATGGTTTTCTTGTATTGTAGTAAGTTCTTTACAGATGTGGGGTCATTTTTTCTTTTTTCTTTCTTTTTTTTTTTTTTTTTGGTGCAGTTATGCAGTTTCTGGAATAATTGCACTTCCAAACCTTCTTAGTTCCTTTAAGTGTACATCTTCTCAAATCTTAGGATAAGACTTTCACTGTGAGGGTGATGGAGCAGTGGAGCAGGTTGCCCAGAGTGGTTATGGAGTCTCCATCCTTGGAGATATTCAGAAGCCATCTGAACACTGTCCTGGGCAGCCAGCTGTAGGTTTCTCTCCTAGAGCAGTTGTGTTGGACCAGATGACCTCCGGAGGTTCCTTCCAACCTCAACCATTCCATGATTCTATCTACTGATAGGACAGCCTTTCAGACTACAATATGTTTTCTTGGAAAAAACAGTTTAGGGGAAAAAAAAAAAAGAAAAAGAAGATAAAAGCAATCAACAGATAATGTACCTGTCTAACTTACCACCATCCAACAGTACACGTAGGGTTCCTGACACATCCTACTTTCCAAAAACTGTGTCAAGACTCCACTGTGTCAAGGCTGGGTGTTAGTCTGTACCACTAATGGGATCCAGATTATTCTCTCTGCTTCATGAAATGTGCTGTTAAACCCCCATCAGTCTTATGGTCATATTCTTATAAAAGATACAGCTGGGACATACATGAGATGCGTTACTACAGATGTTTGTTGACGCAGTGACATGTCTCTGAGTCAGACTTCCTTCTTTTTTCGTTCATCTAGTGGGTGGGACATAAAGAGTCAGACTTCCTTCTTTTTCGTTCATCTAGTGGGTGGGACATAAATTATTGCTAGCCTATATTATAATTGGGTGGATCAAGAGACGTCTCTGTCTGTTCCTTAACTCTGTCCAAGGACAGTAAGCAAGCTCACTATTTGTATTTCTTCTTTAATATTTAATTCTGGTAACCTGTGGGAAATGGATAGTCTAACTCACTGTGACCCAGCTCTAACACTCCGTCCAGCCTTGGTGTCCGTTTACAGCTCATCTGCATTCAGAATTTTGCCTCCTTTATCTGACAACTGTCTGGCACTGATTTAGAGTGGTAGATACATATATGAAATACACATCACTTCAAATAATTTGGCAACTCTATTACTGTGAAACTTGTTTTATATCAAATGTGACATTTCCTGTGTGGGGGACCATATCTTGCTTTAACACTATTGAGACCAATAACTTGCTCTTGCTTTTCCATTTGGTCCTTTAACTGCCATTTAATGGCAAGGGGGACTGGGGGGGGTGTGGGGTGGTGTAATACCTCATGCTGAATGTAGTGAGCATTTAAATCCCTCCATTGATAAGGAGGCAGGGATGCTTGGTTTTCTCTATCAATAAATGGGGTGACTAAACAAAGGGCTTCATTGAGCTGGATGCCAGACTCTCATCCCAGTGATCAAGCACTGCCTAGCTCCATCTCAGGAAGTGCCTAAACATATGGAGATAGTTAGCTTCCCAGCGACAGGAGAGACAGAAGCTGAAAGCAAGGCTGCCAGGGAACTGCTGCAAAACCAGGAGATGTGAAAACTGTTGAATCTGTATAGGAACATCCACAAGGACACTGCTACATCCCAGTCTCGCTGTGTTCATTTTCTGTGGTGCATGTGTGATATTTGCATATCAGAAATGCCAGGAGGAAAAAAAGGGGGCTAGAAATGAGAAGGAGCAATGATCAGATGCCAAAGAAATACCCTGCACACATAGTTTGCACCTACTCTAATGCTCTCAAAAGTAGAGAACAGCATATACCCTGGCATTTGTAAGACAAACTCAAAGGTTCAATAAGAAGTTAAAGTTGTCCGATTTGGAGCGTTATCCCAAGTTACTGAACCTCCAAGGAACATTTGACATGAAGTCATAAACAAACTGGGAGACAGGACAGAACTTACCAGCCGCAGGTAAAAATAAAATACATACTGCAGTGTGTTCAGCAGGTAAATAAAACTTTGCTATAAGGATTGCAAGATATTCAGAGGGAGGTCAGAAAAGTTCAGAGGCAGATTTTGTTTCAAGATGAAGTGCTCCCCAAAGTTCAGGTGTATGATTTCCATGGTTCTGAAATTGCTCCCAGCTGCAGTTTTATTTCGTGGGTTTTTTTTCTTGTTTTCCTTATTATTTTCCTCATTTCAGTATTCTAATCAGAACCAATAGAGTTCCTTCTGAGTATGTAGCAATGAGAAAGTTGGCACTCACCAGGCATTTTTGTACTGATAATATGAAGAATGATTCCTTCTGTAACTATGATGATGTGTAATGGTTTTTACGCATTTGTAGCAAGTTCCTTGAGAAATTAGCAGAATAAAGCCATTTTCCTCCTTTTCTTAGCAAAAACCTGCAGCACATAGACAAAGCTGATGCAGTAACGATCTAAAAGTTTCAGCATTCTCCCATTCATACCGTTTTTCTCGAGAAGTAGTCATTTTCTAGTAAGAAATTTACCCTGTACCCACTTTTACACACACGTGAGGCAGTCTTACCGTGAAGCTGATGCCATGCAAGAAGTTAGGACTAAAGGCCCAGCTCCTCAGATACGCGTAGAAGAGTACATCAAGTATATAAAGTTTAGTTAAGTTGATCTCAATGATAACTAAGCTTTTAGGAATGATTTAGAAATGGGAACCATCTCGCTGAATTTCGGGTGTCTACTCATGAACTAATTGGCATGTCTCCCTTTCCAGACAAGTAAGTCCACCCAGTACAATCAGTAGTATGGTCCTTTGAGGATCAGTTGAATCTAGTCATCACAAAGTATGTTGACTGTACTGATGATCTCCACTAGTTACGAAGGGAATCTAAGGTGACTAACCCAGAGATAGAGACCTTCACTAAAGACACCCACAGTTTAGATGAATCCCCCCTCTTTTTTTTCCTCAGGAAACAAGGTCCTCCGGGCAGGAACTGGCCAATGTCTGGAACACTCATTGCTTTTCCTGAGCTGGGAAACATGGTTGACGTTTATGGCAAACAAATGCGTTTCTATAAATTATGGCCCAAGATATAATCTTGGAAATATTTCCATACATGAGTGCTACATATCATATGGGCAAAACTACAAAGCTACGGAAGAGTAGTGCTCAGATAGTGGCAGAACACTGTTTCTGCTTGACTGAGCAGACCAATAGTACCAAAGTTTGAAGTCAATGAAGTGTAGTTTTGATGAGATATTTTAAAACCAGATAGGCCAGATTACCAGCAGGAAAGAGCTGCTGGGTATCATCTGCAGAAAGCTCATCTGACTCCAACTGTTAAATCTGCTTCTGATATTTTTTGCAGCGTGCCTGTGTGTTTGAGCTTAGAAATATTTGTGTGGAAAATTGACTAGTATATAAATGACACTCACTCTGTAAATGCGATAACAATAAATGTAAGTCACCTCATTGGGCAGAACTTGTTGTATCAGCGGAAATCCACTTCTTTTCCTACTCTGGGAGGGAGAGGAGATGGATTGTGAGCTAGAGAGATATCTCACATTTAGGATGAGAGCACCACAGCTCGTTCTGTTTCAAAGTGGATAACCTCTCCATCTCGTGTTATCCCCAGCCTCATTCACAAATCGGTTGCAGAAGGCTGACGAAACCAGAAACGAAAGGCTTCTGGTGACGGAGGCACTGAGCAAACGAGACAGACACAGGCGGCGGCTTGTGCAAGACGGCTGTCCCGCCCTCCGCCGGCTGCTGTGGAGCATCCCGGGAACACCCTGCCATCCCGAGGGGACGCTGGAGGAAGCGGAGTCATGGCCGTTCACCCACCGCCTGCCCGACACCAGCTGACGGAGCGGGCCGCAGGCACAGTAGGAAGTAATTATGACTACAAAAAGCCCCCAAGATGACCTCAGAGGGGCCCCAGCTATACTGATCACACTCTTGCATCCAAACATTTTGTATAGCTCCCAGAACTCTTCCATTGTCTTTTTTTTTTTCTACAAAACAAACAAACAAAAAAGTCATAAGGTATCGGAGATGTTTATGGTGATTGTTTAATAATAGGCAGGTTAAATAGACGTCTCTGCATGATACACAGTTTAGATAAACAGAGGTTTCAGCCCTGCTTCATGGATATTAAAGATGGCTTAGGACCATTTTTGTTCAGAAAACACTGAATATGGAAATTAAATGCCTTCCTGTAGTGGGGAGATAAGATGTATAAACAGTTGTGCATGTTAAAATGCTCCCACATCTTCTTTTAATTAAGTATTACTAAGCTGCCCTGATACGGTCCTTTCCGTGTCCTGTGAGTCAGTTGCAACATAAGGATCTGTCAAATTAAGACTTGATTTGCAGTGGCCAGGAGTTAACAGACTGAAATAAGACAGGAAACACCCTGAACTTTCAAACAAATCTCACACCTGTTTGGTGCCCTGAAAACAGCTTTTTGCTGAATCTGCCTCCAAATTCCCAGCAGTTTCACAGAATCATAGAATGGTTTGGGTTGGAAGGGACCTTAAAGATCATGTAGTTCCAACTCCTCTGCCATAGGCAGGGACACCTCCCGCTAGACCAGGACACTCAAAGCCCCATCCAGCCTGGCCTTGAACACCTCCAGGGATGGGGCATGCACAACTTCTCTGGGCATCCTGTTCCAGTGTCTCACCACCCTCAGAATAAATAATTTCTTCCTAACACCTGATCTCAATCTACCCTCTTTCAGTTCAAAACTGTTATCCCTCATCCTATCGCTACCCTCCCTGAGAAAGAGTCCCTCCCCGTCTTTCCTGTAGGCCCCCTTTAGGTACTGAAAGGCTGCAATAAGGTGTCCCCGAGCCTTCCCTTCTCCAGGCTGAACAACTCCAACTGTCTTAGCCTGTCTTCATAGGAGAAGTGCTCCAGACCTCTGATCATCTTCGTGGCCCTCCTCTGGATCCGCTCCAACAGGTCCATGTCCTTCTTATGTTGGGGGCCCCAGAGCTGGGTGCAGTACTCCAGGTGGGGTCTCATCAAAGCGGAGCAGAGGGGCAGAATCACCTCCTTTGGCCTGCTGGCCACACTTCCTTTGATGCAGCCCAGGATATGGTTGGCTTTCTGAGCTGCAAACGCAGATTGCCAGCTTGTGTTGAGCTTCTCATGAACCAACAGCCCCAAGTCCTTCACCTCAGGGCTGCACAAGTTCAGTTACGTTATGTCATTTGCTCTTCTCTAATCCACCAATGCTGTAACCCTGTTGCAGAAGGCCACCAAATTTGTCAGACATGATTTGCCCTTAGTGAAGCCGTGTTTGCTGTCATTGATCGTCTCCTTACTTTCCATGTGGCTTAGCATAGTGTCCGGGAGGGTCTGCTTCATGATTTTGCCGGGCACAGAGAGTTTTCAGGATAATTCCAGCTTGAACAGAAGTAGACAGACCCCTGGACCTGAGATGAAAGTGCTCTGTCTTTCTTCCCTTTGCAAATTTTCCAGTCTCAGTTTAGCAGGCCAATTATAGATACTTTGTTTATTCGTCACTGAATGAGTCAAGGTCTGGCAGTCAGCTGAACCTTCAACTTCAGAGATGAACAACCATTTCTAGGTGGCCAAAGGTATAGCTTTCCCTGAAAGAGGTATGGAGAGAGTCATCTCTTCTGCAGGGACTTTTATTATTACTGAGAGAACCAACACTGTAATTCTAAGGTACAGAAGGAAATAGAAATTTTAAACTAGTATAATAGAAGAAACATCTGTGTGACCTAACCATGTTATTCAATATAAAAATCCTGTTCAATAGCTCCCCTAACATATTACTTCTTATCTGCTTGAGGGTGGTCTAAAGGCACTTTAGATTATATTACAAACATAGATGGATTGGTTCAAAATGTCCTGCAGGACCCCCTCCTCCTCTTCTTCCCATTACCTACTATCATTTGGGGACTGACCAGAAAATATGTGATTCGTCCCTTCTGTTAAAAGGAAACTAAAGTAATTAGTTGAGGTCAGTAAGTAATGGGTTTTTCAGATAGGAAAGAAATTTGGTTTGGGTCAAACCAAAAGTAAATTTGTCCAAGGTTTATAGTGAAACGAACAAAGTGAAAAAATGTGTTTTGGCTCAAGCTTTAATGTTTCCTGTAATCTGGAATGAAAAATTTTCTCTCATTGTCAGATTGTTTAACCCTTTTCCTTAACTTTTTGGATTTTTTAAGATTGGGTTAACTCTTACCTAAACTGCCTTTGTGGAAAGAAGAGTCAGAGTTTTCCAGAGATGACATGTCAAATACAAAAATTCAGCACTTCTGACACAAAAGGGTTTGATATTACTTAAGTCTTTCCTCTTTGCTTCTCCCCTTTCTTTTCAAGTAAGACCCATTTAACAATTTGAGATGGAATTTTCCAAGGAAAATAATATATTCTTGAAACAACATGTTGTAAGCAGTTTGCTAGTGGTAAATACTTCAGCTGTAGGGATTGGTAGCAACTCCTTGCACAAGCGAGAGGTTTGAGTCCTCATTGTGACTCCATTTTCCTTATCAAAGTACCTTTTATTCTGGCCTGTAGGGAAATAACAGGATAATCACGTCCTAAAGAAGATATTACTGTGATATCTGTGTTCATTCCATTTTTCTCCCCTCCTACTGCTGTTTCAGTGCTTCTATTCAATGACAGATGCTAATGACTCCTTCAGTGTCGGCTGGCAGCTCAGTTGTACCCCAGGGATGGCTCAGGCTCAGGAGCCGTTGGAGACAAAGCAGGTTATGATACGCCACACTGTAGTTAAGGATTTGACACCAATGAAAGTGAAAGAAGAAATAGGCACAGGCGACTTAGTTTGCCAACTAAAGACAGGGAAAAGCACCCGTAGTAAATGACTGGAGGGCCACTGTCAAAGTCCCCTACTTACTTGAAAGGGGAATATTATTCTAATTTACCTTAAAGAACATATCTGACAGCACTGACAGTGCCAGCTTTCTGCCTGCGTTCCAGCAGTGGCTATGTTTTCTGATGTTTCCCAATCTTTGATCAACACAACGTCCTGAAGAAGATCATTCCTAAATATTAGAAATATAGAAACACTGTCAAAAACTTGTATCGATTAGCCTGTTCAGTGTGCGGCTTTCAACTTGTTCCGGATCTTGATGTCTTGTTTTATTTGCTCTGATTTTGCTTCATGGTGTTCTGTTACAGCAATAATGGGGGCCTGTACTGTATTCTTCAGGGCTTTTCCTGGTGGATACTCCTATGAGATACGTAGTCACTAGTATTCAGAACTTGGTGTGCACTCACAGTCAGAATGCACAGTCCTTTGACGGAGTGACAGGCAGGACTGCAAAAATGTCTGCCTGCTTTTCACGAAAAAGCTCATGCCTATGTATTTGAAGGAGAAAGTTGCCTGTTGCCTTGTTAATCAGGTGTTGTAACTGGCAAACTTCCCTTTTTACTAGTTTTCCTTGAATCATATTTTAATAGCTGCAGGGAAGCAGTGAAAAGAAATGAAATGAAAGGAGGATGTTATGGGAACCACAGGAGAAAAAAAAAAAATCCCTCAATTTTGAGCTGCAGAGTTTGCTTTGGTCAGTCAGCCCCAGCAAGATCTCAGCTGGCCACACTCTGTGCCCCAATAACCCCAGTACAGGGGGACTACTGGGGTAGCACAGCCAGGGGGTTGGAACTTAGATGTCATCACTGCAGGTGGGGATATGGTAAGAGCAAAGGCTGTGAACTGAGCGGTTGAGCAAGCTGAACGGTCCCCGTCCTTAGAGGTTCCCACTGAACTACAGATCTTTTTTTTTTTACAGATTTTGTGTGCAATAATCCACAAAACCTTTGGCCTAAGCAAGGTCTGAAGGACCACAACAACTACCTCAGGATGTTTGATTTTGGACACGTGGAAGGAAGCCCTGGTTCATGCCTAAGATGAAAGTCAGGTGCCCAGATACGAGCACCTAACATCTCTTTTGAGGCTGAGGGTATCTAGGACATTTGCTTGGAAGCTGGCCAGTGTGATACAGCATCTCCAGGGGACCCACACCCTTTGGGACTAGCAGTCAGAGCTAGGTAAGATACACAAGACCCTCTAAAATAATTCTAGAAAGTTGTCACTGAGCACTGGATTTGCTTACTCAGTGTCTCCTGTCTGGTGTTGAAACTGGGTATGTTGGAAGGTAGGGAAGAGTAAGACCAACCAAACTTCTCTGTTGAAAGGAAGAGACGTTTCTTTTTTTACTGGGGAAAAAAGCAATTTTTTCCCTCTCTAGCAGTCAACCCTGTCCTCCTTCCTCATTTCCTTGTCCTGGTGTGGTTTAGCTGATTTCACATCTGTTTACTCAAATGTTTTGTCAGCAGAGAGTGAGATATAAGTGCATGATTTTCTGCCAGAGAAGATTCTTTTGATCCACAGATCCTGATATGGAAGGGAGATGAGAATGAATTTTATCACCTGTTGCTGCCCCTGATATATCCCTGGTGCCTGCCTTACACATAGGTGACAGTCAATACTAGATGCTCTAAAGGTCCTGTCTAAAGTTCTCGTCTGACCTTCAGAATTGGGAATTCATGAGAAATTGCTTGTGCCCTGCCATCCATTTTAATGTCCAGTAGTGCTTCACTTCAGGAAATAAAAACCACTTCACAGAACCAGTATCTCCTACATGGGAAATATGGGCTGACACAAGGTAGGGGTGACCAAGAAGTCACACAATGTTGGATGCACCACCTGACCAGCAACCGGCACGCCACTTACAATGGAGCTGCTGAAGATGGAGCTGCTGAAGACAGAACACAGCCTCCAGGTGAATTCTCCTTACCATTCATGTTTGTAGGTGTAGTACGTTTAGGGTTTTTCTGCCAAGTGCATGCGCAATGCTTTTGATCCAGGCTGTATCCTTTGCTAAGACCCACCATTTTTTTTTTCTTACCCCGATGATTCATTTCCTTCATGAGTAAATGTTCCCGCTTGCAATTTTCTTTCAATGTTAAACTCACTCACCCCTTGTGCTCACATGGTGCCCTGCATGGAAGCCGTGGTTGAGCTGCGGGATGGTGGTTGTAGCTGTGTTCACACACCCCATTTCCAGGTGTTGAACTGCAGCTGTGGGAAAGGGAATTGCTTCATCTTGTCCTGTTCATCTGTCAGCACAAAATTTAGGCTTTTATTTCGTCTTTTTTTATTATTTTTGCATTTGGGTGGTCACATGTTAACAGATCCACCTGATTTAGAGATCTCTTTCTGCTAGCAAATGCATTTGCTATATAAAATTGCTTGTATTTCTAGCTGATTACTGAGCCAACCAGAGAATCAGTCATGATAAATACATTTTGAAGGACAATTCTCACTCACAGTAGGACAAAAAAAAAGGGAAAACAAATAGGCAAAACAAGAAAGGAGAGTGATCTGTCCTGTCTGTGGAGGAACGTCATTCCCAGTTGTATATTTCTAATGCAGCCAGCATTTCCTGAAGTATTATACTCCCTTGCAATTCAGTAACTTAATTTTTAGATTAAATTACAAGGCAGGTAAATGTATACATTGCCACTCAAGGATGATATTTTCTTGCCACATTTAACTTTTTTGCCTTGAAATTTAACCTTCCAGCATGAGTTCATACAAGGAGGCAATGAATACACGAAAGGCACTGGCATGTTACGCTGGCTCAGTCTGAAATATAAAGTGACACTGTTTCACATTAGTGGGAAGGTCCCTTTTGGTAACTGCTGAATGCAGAGATTCGAGAGACTCCGGTGTGCCCCAGCGGCCCCAGCAGCCTGCCAGGGCTGAGGGCTCTGCTGCTGTTCCTGCAGGCTGCCAGCAGAGAGAGCAAAAGGTGCCCAGACCAAAACCATCAGTCAGCTCTCGCCTTCCACCCTCCATACACACAGCACAAGGAGAAGGAAAAAACGTTTCCTTATGCCGTATAGGGAACACAGAATTTTCTCCCCTCCGATAGAAAGCAGGTATAGTTCAGTTACCTAACTGCAAATAATATGGTTCACTGAAACCTTTCAAAAAGCTACTGCAAAGATGACTGGCGCACAAGTGGTGTGGAAGCGACCGCTGTGATTTATCTAGTCGAAGCTACTGCCAGGGCTTGGATTTCATCCATCCTGGGGCATGACCTCCGTCCATAAGGTGACTGTATGATCCCACCACCAGAAGATATGAACAACCTTCAATCTTTTAATGTGTTCGCTAAAAGGAGCTGACAGCTGGGCTCTGTGTTTGCATCAGTCTGTAAGCTGGAGCCTTAGCTATTGACCCAGTCTTACAAACATATAAAACTGCAGTTAGAGTCGATAGCCTGTGGATGATAGCTGTGGTGGGACTGGTTAGAGAGGGGTTTGTGTTTCTCTTTCAGCAGCAATGGCACTGTTTGAACCATCCTGCTCAGAAACACTTCCACTCGCTACCATGTGAAACTTCTTGGCGCTTCACATTAGCAAAAGCCACAAGGGAAAGGATTTGGGTTGGCGACTGGAAGCAGGGTTCAAATAGCAGTCAGTGTGTGCTGAGGATGTCGCTGGAGTTTCAGATCTCCATAGCCCCCAGTCCAAAGCTGAGAATCAACTAGTACAGGTGGGACATGGCAGAGTGGGAACACAGGGTGAAGGGAATGACTGAAAGAGGCTTTCCCCCCCCCTTTTTCATAACATTGAGTAAGAGCAGGTCTGGTATAGATTAGTGTTTATGAACCAGACGGTAGTGAGCCTTTAGAAAGGGGATTTGGCCAGGGTCTTATGAAGTGGCTCACGAGTTTCACTCTTCTCACACAAAGACAGAAAACAAAGCAGGGTCTCTGCAGAGGTTTACGGGGTGAGCTGCCAACACCTGCTTTCCACAGCAGGCAGACAGAGGGGCCACCAGGCTTGCATCAATGGGCAAAGTATAGACCCCACCAAAATATTTCCAATGAACTGCCCCTGAGCAGGAGCACAGAGATGGGGTAATAAGAGGACACATCCGCAGTGTGGAACAGGAGTTGGAAAGCGAAGGTTTCCTCTCCAGCAGCACTTCATAACCACGAGATTGTTTTAACTGGGTTCATTATACGAATTATTATACAGTACTTTTGACAACCCTGATATCCAAAAGGACAGAAGACTGAACGGTTTCCAAGAATAGTCACTTCAAAGGCAAAGCAAAATATGTAATATGTGAGTTAACATAGGAACAGCCATCTTCAGGTTTGCTGCCTTTGACAGTGAAATGGAAATTACTGTAGGCTGAATCATTCAAACCTTGGGGGAAGAACCAAGGGGAAAGTGTTCTTAAAGTCAATCACAACATTAAGTACATGTAAACTGAGACAGATGAAAATTCAAGACAAACATCTTGTTCTTAAATGCTTTTAAAAAGGTATTTAGTTACTATTTTCCTCTAGATTTTTGTTATAGTTTCAGTCTACTCACTCCATAGATATTTCCATCTGAAATTATTTCTAGCATCTCATACTGCTGTGAAAACAGCAACTGAATTAATTTATAATTGGCGAGTGAATGAGAAAAAGACAGTGGGGATTGCATTCTGACCATAATACAGTTGGTTGATATAGTCTTGGTCCTAACTGATCTCTCATGAGCTTTGCCGTGCTCTGCATCTTTGCAAATAAGGTCATTTTGACACCTATATGTGGATTAAAATGGAAAACTCTTTGTATCCACTTTTTTAAAAAAATGTTTGTATTTGTTTCATTCCCTTTACTTGCAATGCTGGTCTATAACATCATGAGGAAATTCTGGAAAAACTTTTGAAATCTTTTTGACCATGGTTCCGTTTTGTTCATTTTATTCTTATTTCTTCAGATCAATATAAGACTTGAAAGTACTGACCAAATAGTTGAAAACCTCGCCCTTCATTTATGTAATACTTATTTTTCATGCTGTGCAATTGTTCACATGTGAATCGTGATGGTATTTCTGCTCTGCAACTTGAAGGGCTCTACTATGAATTTCCATTACAATCGCTCACACTAAAACTCAAGAAGAGATTATACCTATGAATGCCTTCAAGGTGTCCTGGCTGACAGTCAGCTGTGTTTGAGTATCAAACAAACCTGTGAATAGTGACAAATCTTTAGCCTATTTGCCAATCCTTTCTTAAGCTATTTGGCCAGCTTTAATGGAGAAGAAATGAATATTTAAAAATTGAGCAGACACCTTTTCTGGGATTTCTGATAATGTGCAAAAGACTGTTAGTGGTGAGAAATGTACCTGAAGTGTGTTATTTCAATGGTCAGAATTATAGCTTCTCTCCTAACTCCTGCTGGTCTCGTGCGCAGACATTTTACCCAGGTGCTCTCTGGCATCACCTCCTTCATTTTTCATTACATTTTGGACTGAACTCTAAGGTTCATGTGAACAACACTCTTCACCTGAAGGAAACTGTAACAATGCCACAAGCCGAAGCCAGCTGGGGCACAATTATACATCGTTAAAAGTAGCACAGTGTATTGGGGCTCTGCATTCACATTAAAGGGTGCTCGAGCCCTTACTCCATGGTGCTGACTTTACATGTCCCTTTTGTCACTGCTTGGCATTTCTGACACTTTTGCTGGAATTTTGTCATGAGATTTTGACTGGGGTCCTGAGGTCACAAAAAAGCTGCAGCTGGGAGCTGACTGCTGTTAAATACCCTTTTTCTCCCAGCAGTGCCATAAGCCCATTCTGTGATAATAATGTTAAGGGAAGAAATGCCACAGAATGGTAATGGACATCTGTATGGTAATGGATGAAATATCAGTGAGTGTCTCTAATGACCACTCCCTTATATCTGGATGAACCGTGGTGAACCGAGAAAACCATTTAGATGCTTGCATTCTGGATTTTAAGTTGCTATCCAGGAAAGTGTTTTCCAACATGAAGACAATCAGCAATACCCAACCTGGGAAAACTCCGGAAAGCTCTGGAAAACTCTGGAACACTCTGGAAAACTCTTGAAGACTGGGTTGCCTGATGGTGTCACAGGTATTGGTGTCTGAGCGGACCTATGAATTTTGAGTTATGAAGAGTATAACTGTCAACAGACAAGGTTATGAAATTATTGGTACGATGAAATGTGAAGCTGCATGGAGTGTCTTGCAGGCAGGATATGCATCTATATATTTATATTTATTTATACATATATACACACACATTCCTTGTCCTCCTCTCTCAACAAGGTCTGGCAGCTCTCCTACACTCATTTATCATTATCAAGGGGTTTATAAGGAGTTCTATTGCCTTTGTCACACTTCTTCACTGTGGTAGGTAACAGGAGAGAACTCTTCTTCCTGTTGCTGGGACAGCCCTTACTGTGAGGCCGCACGATCTAGAGCTGGGCTCTGACTTCTGAGGAGGCATACAGAGATGTGTCCTTTGGAACAAAAAAAGAAAATGGAAAAAGGATGATAAAAAATAAGTAAACAATACACAGAAATGCAGAATTTGGTGGAGACAGGGAAGACTGCAATTTCCTTTTACGTGTTTTCAAGCTATTTCCTCAGTTACACTCTAAGAAAAAGGTATTGGGCAGCAGGACAAAGCTTTCTGGGAAGCCTCCATTTAAGCCCAAACCAGCTAGTGTTCGTGCACTGCAAGAAGTGATCGTCTGCAGAAGAACAGATAACCCATGTGGTCACTTACACCTTTGTCATGTGATCCAAGGAAAGTTATATAGTTGGCACAGGATGAAGTGCATGGGAAGGAAAGAAGATGAAGGGGATTGCCTTCCCCTATAAAGTTTTCTTGGCCTTCTAACCTCAATTACAGAGTCTAATCGCTACCCTCATTTGTTTCCCATCAGCCGTAGAAACAGAGGGAAAAAACGTTGCTTTCACCTGAACCACGAGATGAAACAGCTCTCCAAGCACTAAAAAAGTCACTTAATGTGTTCTGTTTCTTGAAGTAAACAAAATGGGAAGAAAAAATATGCTAGCTTAACTTTTCTTTTTCTCTAATTCTCTATTAATTTCAATGAATTACACCAGAGTAGGATTATTTTTTTAGTATATTCATATTAATTTGAGATCAGTGACCCTGGCATTCACAAAGACAGAAACCTGATTAGCTGACCCAAACACACACACAAATAGTGTTTGAAGGCAATGATAAAGTCCACACAGGTCTGCCTTGTATAGAGCCTAGGGATTTCTCCTGAACTAATATTTGATGTTTGTCTGCTGAATAAACTACTCAGCTTTCATTAAGATCATCATTAAGAAAAACCACAGGCAAGGAATTATAATATATACTAACAACATGTATTATTACACTTCAGAGGGAACATTTACGAGCATAAGGAAATAATGTACTCTTTTTTTATTATTTGCAGAACTTTCTTGGTGCATGAAGCAGATATATTCTGCTAACCCTCACTTGAATTTTAAAAAGGAGCAGCGATATGGTACTAAATATATTGCTTGCTTTAATTTTTTTTTTTTTTAGTCACAAGAGTTTTAGTCTCTGAAGGAAGCTTATCTTGTAATTTTTCAGTTTCACAACTTTTTACCTTTATACGTTATAATATGCCTACCCTGAGACAGAGTCAATATCCTATGGCTATGTCTGTAGTCCCAGTGAAAGAGTACTTAAAATCTTTGATTCAAGGTTGGTAATGTACAAGGTGAGGTGCAACTTACCTGTTTTCTCATAAAGAAAATCTTCCTAATCTAGGAAGAGACAGCTAATTATTATTAAAGGTGTAATGTAGCACTTTGCTTAATCACCACTGAGGTTATTGATGATTTGAACCTGTTTGACGTAAAAACTGTTTTACAGTGTACATAAAATAGCCATGATACTATTTCTCTTATGAGATGAGCAGCTGAGAGAAACAGTGAAAAGAGATAGTACACTGTTTGCTCCAATTAAGTAATGAATGGCACTGGTAAATAAAAAGCCAAGTAGTTTCATGAATGTAGACATTCCTTATTTATATTTCTGAATATCTGAAAGAATATTCCTGTGGTCAGGACATGGATGGCTTCACATCTCAGTTGCACAGAGTCAGTGCAAAAACAGTGTCCCAGTCCCCCTATGTAAGACATGGATAACGCTTCTTCCCTGATTTCATAGCTGTCAGAAAAATCACACTTGCTAATGGCCATGAAATAATGGGATGCTCAGGTGAAGAGTCAGGGGAGTGGTACAAATACAGAAGAGGAATTCACCCATGAGACTATCATAGTCTATTCCCTTGCTCATGCAGAACTGCAAACCAGTTCTCTCCCCGTGGACAGGACCAGTTGGCAAGACTCCAAAGGAATCTCACCTGAGATGCAGTTGTAAAATACAAAAGTGTTTTTCAGTGCTTTTCTGCTCAGTCCTGTGGTTCCCCCAAGCCACATTTGTGCCCAGAGCACAGGAAAGCTGAGAAGATTGCTGAGATGTGCTCCTGACAGTGGCACGGTATGTATGCCACATTCGAAATGCCAGACCACAATGATTAGCTAAATCTGAGCTAGGTTTACAAGAATAGAGTGGGTTTTGTACATAGCCACGTGGATATCTTAGAATGCTGGATTTTCTATGAACAGCTCGTACTAGCTCTCTTACTGCCAGAAAAATGGTCCAGAAATCTTCTTGCAACATCACCGTGATAATGTAGTATGTCTCCATAACATTTTCAAACTCTATGGCACGCTGCCTGCTGGAAACAGTCAATAGGCTGTAGCCTGCGGTAGTACTGCAGCCTTTAATCTACGCTTTTATTAAACGCAAAGCCTTTAGATATTCAAGCTTGTTTCAAATTTGTGTGTAGATGTGAATGATGAATGCTGGACAAATTGTCAGAGCTATTTAGAAGAGCTTTAATTTCTACATCCAGTTGGGCCCACTCCTTATGTGCAATATCAAGCACTGGGATGAAATTTAGAAAATGGCAAAACACAACTTCAAGAAACTTCTTCTTCCTTAGAGTACCTTTTGCTACTGGCAAAACACAGGACACTCAAAATTCTTACCCTAGACTGAAGTCCTTCTGCATTTCTGTGAAAAGTCCTTTCTCCTAATCAGTTTCAGATTCTTTTACAGAAGAACCACAACTTAGTATTTTCATACAATTTTAAGAACTATAAGAAACACTCACTTCCTTTTGTTTTGATATTTTTTTTCCTCTTCATAAAATCATAGAAGGTTTAGGTTGGAAAGGACCTTAAAGATCATCTAGTTCCAAACACCCTGCCATGGGGAGGGACACCTTCCACTAGAGGGAGGTGTCTTCTAATTGTTTTTCTGAACAGATTTGATTCAGGAAGTACAGTGATATCAGATTAAGGATCTGACTCTTGGTTACTGTTAGAGACAAAGACCAACCAATGGGACCAATCAGTAACATTGACCATAGTAGTAGCAATGCAGAATATTTGGGTTAATATTGTATAAAAGACTTCTGCATCCAGATAAGGTCTTACACAACTACTATTGAATAAAAGTGGTGCTTTGGCACCCCCAGTGCTCAAGGAAATCTTGGAGAACATAATCAAGGTCTACACAAGAGGCTGAAGGATCTATGAGCCATCTGGGATTTTTTGACTGTGTCCAAACTGCAGAGCGATGTCTGGTCTTCACAGATCCATGGCATTGCAAGGATGCAGTCTGTGGATCTCAAATCCCCCTGCCAAAACAAAGGGGTGGGCACCATCACTTCCATTTTAACAAGATATTAGATCTCAAATCCCCATGTCAAAAAAAGGGGGTGGACACCATCACTTCCATTTTAACAAGACATTAGATCTCATAACATTTATGAACTAACCATACGGCTCATGTATGTAATCAAATACATCACATCATTGTCATCAGCTTATGCACTCTTACATTTGCAAGTTTTCCAGCAGCTGGAAAACACTGTAGTGCCTCTCCCAGTTTCAAGTGCAGTATTTAGTGGCTTTTGCCCTCCATGCCTCATGACAATGAGGACTATGGTCCATTTTACCAGCTAGGGAATTACAAGTCTGTACAGCAAGCCTTCAGTGGAATTAGGACATTTCGGGGCCACAGGATTGTGGCCGATCTGAAACACCATCCGGTCTCATTGAATAAATTGAATTATTGTCTTTTTTATCAGGGCTTTAACAGTGTCAAAGTGAATGCAGAGACTGAATTCAAACAAAGCAAACAGTTCATACTGTCTGTTGTGCCTGAGTACCCTGGAAACAAAGAACCAAAAAATATTTAATGTTATAATAACTTAAAATATTACATCTGTGAATGTATCCAAAAAGAGACACGTATATAAAAAATGTGAGAATAGATTGTTTATATAAGCTTGGATAAGTATAAAATGAAGATCTAGCTGCAGTCTTGTAGTAGTATTTTCTATTCTTTAAAAATGAGAGAGATATACATTCAGGAATCATTGCAACATTAATAAAAGTAAGTTGGTGTTTGTTTGTTTGTTTGTTTTTCTCTTTAGGCCCATCATACTCTCTGCTTTTCTTTCCAGCTACATATTAGGGTGTCTGTTGAGAAGTCCCATATTTATGGTTTGGATCCTGCAACAGGCCATTTTTTCCCCTCTCATTCATGACCTTTCCCAACCATCTGGCCAGTAATGGGTTTACAAGTAATTTCATATTTTCTGGCGCTGCCTCCAGCCAAATCAGTGTAGAAATAATAGCTACCATTTGGGATAAAATATATAATGTCAAATTCACCCAATATGACTGATCAAAGACACAATATGGAAAACTGCTTCCTATAATTTTATGGCATATTTGTTTCAGTTTTTCAATGATCTACATTTTCTCAGGTTCACTTTCCTAATTTATTTAGCATAAATTCATATTATTTCCTCATACACCAGACAGAAATGATTTATTATCTAAGTTGTTATAGATATGCAAGACAGGTATGAAATATACAATAGCACTATATTTTTATGCAAGTTATTTTTAGGACAGTCTTGTGGACTGACCATATCATTAGCTTAATTTCATTATGATTGCATTTTCCCAGGTTGTGGCCACACCAAAAATCATGGAGGGAGTGTTTCTGTCTCTGTGTTTCATTCTTTGCATCTTTAACTAAGAGATATACTACATCACCTTGAGCCTGCTGAGTGCCTCATGAAGTGCTGCTGGAAGGACTGGAGTCTGGTACCAAACTGGGCTTTGCTGTGGCAGTCACAGGTTCTAATAGCATTGCTAATTTTGCAATCATTCCATAAAAGGGAGCTTTCAGGTTCAGGGTAGTCACTGCTTGTGATATGTGAGGCAGACCTCCAAGGAGCATGGGGGCACTTCAGGCAGTGGCTGACCATCCCTCACAGAAATTCTTCAGATACTGACATTTCTGTGGCTACATGCTCAAAGCAGTCTCATTTGGGTGCTGTCAAACAGCAGAAGGTTAGATGGTAGATATGTACCTGTCCATGAGGTCTCATCAGTGTTGAAGGAATACAACAATAGCTCTTCTTTCTTAAAAGAAAGGGCAAAATCCTCTCCTAGGCTTGAAAGAAAAGGTATCTCGAGGAAAGGAATATCTAATGGCTAGAAAGGGAGGCATTTTTTCCTTCACCTGATGAAAGAAAGACCATAAATCCTGTCCTCTCTCCTCACTGGTTCCTAATGAAAATCTTAGGTTGCTCACTTTGCAAACTTCTTTAAACCTGCTTTTGATCAACCAACTGTCTTTATGAATTGGGTAGCCACAAACTCTTCCAGTCACAAGTGGTCACATGTGGCATTGCAACAGGAGCACTGTGATATTTGCATCCTTCTTGTCAGTCTTTTCCCCCTTTTGGGTTTTAGAGAGTCTCAGCATCCATTTAAAGAACCTTTGGACCATACATCTAGCTGAGAACCTCTTGGATGTTTGTGTTCAGAGGTCTAGCTATCATTTGGGAAGTATGAAACTACTTGTTCTGTTATCTTGATTTTCTGCAGACTTGTGATTTTTTTATGTGTGCCATTGGAAGAGAAGATCCACTTTTACTGTTGAGTTGAGGAAGGACTGTGTCCACCAGACAGTGTTTGTAGAAATAAGCGCAAGAGCATAAGCAGAGGAAGAGAAGAAGGAGAAGAGGGCTCTATTATGGAAGTGTTGGTTGTTTCTCACAGCAGCATATAAAACCAAATGGAGACCCTTCTGTGCAGCCCAAATTCTTGGACCTGGGCAAAGATTTGCATTGAGTATTTTTAAGGAAAGTTTTGCAAAATTTCAGAGGCATTGTCAAAGAGTGTGTGCAGTTTCCATCAGTTTCCATGGCAGGTACATTGCCTTTTGTGGTACGTTCCAAAGGGAACAGCTGCAAATACTACCATGCAAGAAAGCAGCACACCAATATAGGCCACACTGGTTTTCTACTCATATTCCAGGTGTGCCTGAGAGTCCCTGGACTACTGCAGTCAGGCCTGTGAAATGTAATTATTGGTACAAACATTCTTGTTGCTAGGCATAAATTCCATGCACTTGAGTAATCATCATCACTGGAAAATACTTAGGAAAGACTGAATATCCCAGATACAGGATGACACCCTGGTCACTTTCCTTGACATGATCATTGCAATTCACCTCTGAGAGGCTGCAATCTTGGGTATAATTTGGGGTATTGCTTTAAACTGAATAATTCAAGAGCTGAAACACGCTCCCCCTGCTCTGCATCTGTCTGTTCTGAGAGACAGACGGGACCCCTGAGTGATAGTATGGAGAAGTTCTCCACTCAACACAAGGCCCAGAGCTCAGCCGAGGACCTTCATGCGTGTGGAGGTCTGTATCTCCTCTCCTCCTCACCCTCTACAAGCTCTGTCTCTGCTTCAGCCTGGTCATCTGGACCTGCATGTTGTGTTCATTGCTGGACAGCAAGTGATTCCTGACAGAAAGAAGGCATTTAGAAAAAGACGTTTAAGAGCAATTATGGCTTTAAAGTGAATTGATTTTCTGAAGAACAACTAAGAGTTAAGTAGTTGCAGGTTGTCTAAAAGACAAAAAGCTGGAGCATGACAATAGTCTACAGATATTTGAAGAATGCAAGCATAAAAAGGGAAAATTATTACCTAGATACAGAAATGGTGGACCTGAATGTGAAATAAAAATGTAGAGATTAGAGCCAGGAAAATCCCCATCTGAATGGAGCAGACTCCCGAGGGAATGTGGTGAAAACACCATTTGTGCAGGGGAAATGTTTAAAGCAAAGTAGGGCTGCTTCCTATTTCTGCACACAAGGGAACTATTTTTCACTCACAAGGGACATACACGACATGACCTGATAGACCTTTTCTACCACTAGCCCACAGGACTGAAATCCAAGAGCTATATCTTGAACTACTGAAAACATGACTCAGGACAACGGTGTTATGCCGATTTCTATCACTTGAAGAACTGGCCTTACCTCAATTTTTTAAAGAATAAAACTGGGAAACTCACTTCCTGCATCAATAAAGCTGTGTGTGATAAGTGTTGCGTTCAAGGAAGTATCAGATGTACTGAACCTGTTCTGCAAAAACATTTTTCTGTTTGGGGGTACCACAACAGTGCCAAAAAAAATCAAACCTAATCAGACTTGTTGGTGTTTAAAGATTTATAGTTCATTCTTAGCCAAAAGCTGTGGTAATTAGTACCACACCAGGGCCTGGACAAAATCCAGTTCTTTAAGGCATAACTAGTAAAGTGCCACAAGGAGGGGTTTTGCTGAGGTCAGATCTGGGACATTGTTTTCTACTTGGAAGAAGCAAGTCTCTGTCATTCCTTCTTCCCTTTATGGAGACTATTTTTTTCTGTCACCAAAGAGGAAATTGAGAGTGAAACAGCCAACAGCATAGAGACTGGAGTCAGGGCAGTAGGCAACAGAGACCCACCAGCCAAATCTCCCTGCTACTGGAACCACCAAGGCTGATGGAAGCTGCATAAATGCAATTTATAAGTGCAAGCTAATTAATCCCAAAGCAGGCAAGAGAATGACTGACATGATTCACGCCACTTTGTAATGAAATAAATTTTTGCTCAGCCCTCAAGAAGTTGACTTGGCTTTAAACCAGGTTGGCCTGGCCTTGATACAACCTCCAAATGATACTGCTGCAAAAGGTGAGGAACACATGATCCTCCCTGAAAGGGGCTGGAAGATACAAATAACAAGTTAAAAGGCATTAAAGCGAAGCTTAATATAGCTATACAACGAAATCCAGTAAGCCAAATGTTAGTTGAAAGGATGCATTCTGGGTTTGTGCCAAAAGCCATCTCCGCCCTTCTTCCTCTAAAGATATCCCTCACAGGTGGCTTGAATGTATTTTTGAGCCCGTGGTTGGGCTGTAGATTCCGCACATGGTTTACTGACTGAGTCAGTCTTTGTGTAACTAATACATCCACAGGTCAGGTAGAAAGTGAGATACATCATTATGATGCCTGAAGCCAGTGCAAAACATGACTCAATGCAGTTATTTATAGCTGAAGCCCTCTGTGCTGGGATATAGTATAAGACTGAAACCCCAAAATAATAGTCCAATGTCACCGCAATTTCTGATGTTGCTCCCTCACTCCTGTAGTTCCGGTACATGCCTGTTCCGATGGAAGCTTTGCTGTCGTGTGGTCATGGGAAACACCTGATCAAGAGAGAAAATGCCATGGCTCAGGCAATCAGGGCACAAGTCCACTGCGGACCTTGATGTGAGATAGCACATCACCTTTATCAGCTAACAGGCTAGCCTGGGAGGAAAACACAGGCTCCAGCACTTTACCTCCGAGGCTACTTTTCCCTCAGCTGTAGATCTTTCATTGACTGGCATTTTTCATGCCTAGATGATGTACATAAAAAGTATGAAGATGGTCCAGACTTCTGAAAAATATGAACGGCTCTGCAACTCTGCCTATGTTACGAACTTCTTTCTGTGTTGTGTTTAGCACTTTGCAAGTCGTTCTACTTTTACAATACCTGTACTTTTTTTATAAAAGCAAGATTTACCATATTCATTGTAATTTTATAACGTAGTTATAGGAGAACTTATTTTACACAGAAGGATGTAAGGTTATTTTCTAGGAAGAGAGATATGAAATTCTTTGAAAAAATATGATTTATTGCAATAAAGGAAAAGCATTTAAAAAAACAGGTGGAAGAGAGCTGGTCTCTTTTTCAGTTTCAATTAAAAAGAAAAAACAAAGTGCAAGCAACAAGAAAAGAACATTATCTATGAAAACTTCTCTGCATAGGACAAATTCTGAGAAGTTTGGGCCACGTACATAGGACACATCTCCGCTTGGTATGTACGGATTCTCTGAGGGTCAGATGCCGTGAGCCTCCAGATGAGCAATACAAAAGCAGTTCCGGTGGTTTGGAACGATTTCTACTTTGCTAGGTCATTAAAGGATAGACACTATGATGACATAAAAAAAAAAAAAAAAAGTTTTGCATGACTCTGCTGCCTTTCTGTGGTTTCCTGGCAGCACTGAGCGGCTGCGATCTGTCAGCCGAGAGGAAGGCTCCCACAGAATCCAGAGCCGTCTTCTAGGGAAGGAAGGGAAAATCCTCTCCTTGATTCATCACTTTCTTACGCCTGCCCTTTTTGTGACAGCAGCAACTGATGACTCCTGCGTGAGCCAGCATGACAAAAATTTAATGTGAAAAAGGTTCATTTCATAGTTATGTGCTTTAGCCAATGACTACCTAGGGTGGCCTGCAGGATACTGACCTAAATCCTACATGGTAGAGCTAATATTAAACTGTTCTCCCAGCTACTGCTGTTCAAATCAGTCAACCCAAATGCTGTAAAATTTAGCCTAGAATATTTCACACATTAGTGAGCTAACAGCAGTCCGTTCATATTACTTGTGGCTAGGGTGGGAGACCCACGCAGAGTTCCTTTAGCTCTTGGAACTTCTCTTTAATAGCACATGCCAAGGATAAACTGTGCTCAGCCTCTGTTCTCCCCCCACACTCGTGAAAGTGGCATCACTTATCTACTCTCTAAAAGCAGTTTGAGGATGATTAAACATCTGTAAAATGCTTTGGAAAAATAAAGCTCTGAATTTGTGCAGTTTTTTTCCCAGAAGGGTAAGGAATCACCTCACCAGCTTCAGCAAACTAGAGACTGTTCAAACAATTGGAAGTAAGTTCAAAAGTCGTCTATTTCTTTCTAATGAAATTTGACAGCGTTCTCCTGAAGTTGAAGTTTCCTGCTTCAGAGCTTGCAAACCTCATCCTGAAACTGCTCCAGCTTGGAAAGAAAGACTGGGCCCATTTCAGAAGGAATCTGAATCACAACAGTGCTCCTTTTTTCATCCCTCACCCGTGCGGTTTGACGCTGCGTTACACTGCGTACAAGGTAGTTAACAGCCACGGATTTTGTATAATGGGGGAATCACATAACTTTTGCAGTTGAAGAGGAATGCTTCACTGTCAGCTGTTTGCAGCACTGCCTGGGAACTGGAGAGGGGAAATCAGCTACTGCTTGAGTGTCCTTTTTTCCCAGAGATTTTCAACTGCTGCTGTAAAGTGAAGGTCCATCGTGGCTGCACAGACCAGGAAAAGCCATTTGCTGCTGCCACTCCCCCTGACAATCACTCAGCTCCTCCTCAGCTCTTTAGCGGGTTGAAAACTTCAGGGTGTATTTTGCACTTCACAGGAGGTCACAGCAGTGGAAGCCCACTTGGGCTCAGTGGTGTTACTATCTACCTATGCAGCGTTGGAGACTGGCATTGGGCCTGGTCACTCCAGACTGTGAGGTTAAAACTTCAAAATCTTTTTTTTACAGAAGAGAGCAGTCACTTGAGCTTCAGCCCAACTCTGAAACCAGCCCATGAAGAGTTTGTGCTGTCCTCTTTGGTGTAGGAAACTGTGTCCGTGCCTCAGTGAAGTTGAGAGGTGGTTCCATACTGTATATGGTACAATATACAGTAGGCTTTCCACAAAAGCTTTTGAAACTCTCTGTTTCATGGGTGTTTCATGAACGAGTCTGTTAAGACAGGCTGCAACATCAATTTCTCTTGAAACAATAGATAAATACGGGCCTGAGCCAAGGTGGTGTACTCCTGGGAAACTCCATCGGTGGCGTTTTCATGTAACCTGAGGGTACGGGGAAGCAAAATGCTATGAATGAACTCCTCTCTGATCTATCAAGACTATTCACTGTGGAAGCAAAAAGGAGTGTAAACCATGCTCTAATTCAGGAGTGTAAAAAAGGAAAGATGTACTTATTGGCCATCATGTCTGACAAGGGAACCAAGTATATTTGGAAAGGAAGATCAGCCCTTCCATGTCTGTTATCTTAATCTTTCTCTGTTACTTTTCCTTTATATTTCTCAGTCCCTCCCTTAACTAGGAATTCTTCTTACTCTCACTTGTACTATAACTTCGATCCCTCAGTGTTGGCTTCAAAGGTAAGGGGTGTTTTCAACCCTTAGCATCAAATCTCTTCTTGAAGATAACTGCTGCCACCAAAGAACATTGCTCAGATTAAAATCGGCAGAAAATTAAGAAGTAATGTTCTTCAGCTGCAACATATGTCTGCACACTTGTCCTAATGGCAAATTAAACCAGCAATTTTAGCTTACAACCTAGGTGTGCTACGAACACCTGTGTAGCCAGTTATGGTGGCTCAGCTGCCTTGCCAAACCAGTACATTAAATTCCAGCTGATCACCTCCCCATCCTATAAACTGGGAACTAATTTCTAAAATAAAGAGTTGTTCCAGCAAGATTTCTTCTTCCTTTCTAATCACATAGGAGTAACAGTTTAGTACCAGTGCTTTACCTACAGGAACTGGTGCAGACTGAGTGGAAGTCTGTATTTGTGACTCATACATGTATACCCAGTACAATTTTAAATTTGTGTCAAATCTTTGTTCATTCCTAAGAATGCAGTCGACCTTCATTTGCTCTCTAGAATTCTGTGACAGCCTTTTGGCAGAACTGTGCTACTTTGTGTGGTTGAGCATGGAATGAAATGGGTTACCCCCAAATATCCAAAAGTCATTCCTACTGTCTTTTATTTTTGCTGTGATAATTTCATTGAGCCCTACTGGGTACACAGTATGGTGGAAATTTTGCATGGATTTACAAAAGAGACAGAAAAGAGACATCGTTCAGTCTCAAGTAGTAGGTCTGGATATATGTGAGTCTGCAAATATTGATATGACATAAAATTTATCCCCAACACAGCCAGAAGGATATTGCACACAAGTAAACATTTAAAGCAAATAGTGTGCTAGTTCACCCGGCAAAATGTGGAGAGACCTGAGCTAGCTCTAAAGGAACCAACTCAGGTACTGGGAGCTTTTTACCTATGGCTTCCTGCTGACTAACTTTTTGAGCTCTGTATTTGGTGCTAGCTCAGGTAACACAGAACTGTGCAGCCTGAGTGTGGCCTTTAAGAACATCACAAAATATTTATAGATCTTCATACAAACTAAGATTTCATTGTAATCCAACCTCAAAAGACTCTTTTCTCATAAATCTGTCAGCAACTTCAGGACAGAAATTAAAATTACTGGAAAAGGCAAATTCTCTTAATTTCACATTAGATACCAGCCTCCCTTCCCTTACCCTTCTAGTAGCAGATAGTCTGAGATGTCATAGGTCATTGCCATTAAAATAGACCCTGATAAACAGTCTTGTAATTAAAGCTGTACATCTTCAGTTTTCTCTCCAATCATACGCAATCCCTTTTAGAAATCTCAGGATGAGTCTGTCACAAGCTTAATTTGCAATACAGAAAGTTCGGTTGTAACAGTGGCTTCAGACCTATAAAATGTCTACATAATTGTTAGCAAAACTCCTTAAGTAATAGAGCTGGTAAATGATACATAAATGAGCCATAAATGATAATTTTAATGGCATGAGAAAGTGAAAAATACTGGTTGATATTTAAATAGAAGGTTTCAGTTTGTGAATATAAATTTATGAGTGTCCCTGAGTTTGAACACTCAACCTATAGCTTAGTTTAGCATCTAAAACAGACTCATCCAAAATTTAAAATGAATTAACATTCTCCTTCTTTACTGAAATTAGTACAGTTTCAAAGGACATTTTCCCCCATTTCTCATGAAAGCTTCAGTGCTTTCACTTCATAAAAAAAGTATTTCAAAAAGTATTGCAATCCTACCCAATTCTGGTAGGAGCAACTCCATTTATTACTTTTGACCATCTTTCCTGCTCACCTGTTGACATGATTGAAAAGTGAGAAATCAATTTCAAGTCAAGCAGCTCAAAACTCAAGTGAGATTGATGGTTAAGCACATCTGAGGAGCTTTCAGAGTTGCTGGTTCTGTTTAAATGATGGGATGTCATTTTTTCATGATTTTTCACAGACAGCATTTTATGGCTTAGCTGAAAATTTTAATTAATAATTATAAACAGGTTTATATGTTTGCAGCACCACTTTTCTGGGCACTCCAGTTGACATAAGAAATGGATCCAATAAATGTGGTATTCTGTAAACAACGGGAAGTGGTACAGGACATAAATTTTAGCTCTACTGTTCAAAACATTAGGCATTCTGTTATACCATTTTTTTAATTACATCAATTTTCTGAAAAGAAAATTGCACTTTTTCCAGGCGAATACCAATAGTGCTTGATATATTACAATTTCCACAAAGTTATATGCAAGATCAAAATTTAGAACAGATGAAAGGGACAAGTCCTTTTTGACTGGTACTTTCAGTGTAATGCATCTTGGATTTGACCTCATTCTGTCATTCCAAAGAACATAAATATTACTGAAAAAGCCAGACTAGTGATATTCTTCAAAATTGTATAAATATATTCCATATTACCTTATGTATATGCGACTCTTGATCTTCCTCTACTGCAGCACTGATGTTATTGTTACCATATGCTTGGCCATGTGCCTTCGTTTACCCTGGTTCAGTGGTCCAACAAACAAGGGAGAAAAAGATTGGAATCACATTCAGTGCGTATAACTGATGAAATAAGGATATGTAACAGAAAAAGCAATATGCCAAAGGAGAAAAACCTTCTCCGATGTTCATGGGAACATGCCAAAAACTAAGGAATTTCACTTTTAAAGACAATTCTAATTTGTGAGCAAAATCCAGTGGCTGTAAGGACAATATGTACTTAATGCCTTCCCCTTAGCCCCTCTGTTCAAAGTTTTTGGCTTTGCTTTGAAAGACTTGCTTGATGAAGGAACCACTTAAAGTGATGAAATATACAATATCCCAATGCCCATCCAAGTGATATATAACAAGGCTTGCCTGCATTATATTATTCTTTGGTCTATGGATTAATCCTGGCAGTTGTTTTCTAGCAAATATCAACCCTTGATGGATCATGTTGAATCATTTACCTTGAAGTATGGGTTTCATTGTCATCCAACTAAACAATAATGCTCTGTTTACTTAACTGGGTTCAGGCAGTGTAAGTCACCCAGGATATCTACAGAGTGAATTTTAGAGTATTATCTCTGTGAAACAATTCTGCCAACCCAAAAATGCCCGTCTGTATTCCTTTAAGACTTTAGGGCGGAATAAACTCAGTTTACCACATCTAAACATTATGTTGCAACCATATCCACTTCCTCTCATCATCTCCCTCTGGTTAGCCCCCAAGCCAACCAAATGTCCTCATCTGAAGCTAACAGAAGATTCTAATAAAACCTACAAATGTTCCTACGCTATACTAGAGCAAGACTGAGCCAGAGGACGTTCACTCTAACAGCCTTTATTGCCTTGGTTTAAGAGTTTGAATCTCTATTACATGGTTATTCCCAATACATCAGTTTGGCACTAGGAATTATTGCCATGTATCCCAGAAGACTATCCTATGCAGAACAGAGCCTCTCTAAACACTGACTTATGATATATATATGGCAAACATTTCTGCTCCAGAACAAATGTTTGAGGAAATGCTTTTTTTGTGGGTGAATGCTGAACTTGGGTGATATATACATAAAAGACTGCATAAATACAACTGATGATGTGATTGCTGCACAGAAAACAAATAGATATGAGTCTCAGAAATAAAAAAGCTATCACAGGAAAATGGGCTTGGATAATTCTGAAAAGGTCTATGGTCAGCCTGAGATGCAGATATTCTGCACAAGAGAGTCCATAAGAAGTAAAGAAACATGATGTCAATCTATGATGACAGTCTAGCGTTTAAACATTTGGACAGCCTAGTACCTTATTCTCTTCTAATATAGTTGTTGTCAGTGAAAAGGTATCCATTGCATTTGTCTGACCCTCAGCTGCTCTCGGCAGCTTCAGAGAATCAAAGAATCATTATGGCTGGAAAAGACCTTTAAGATCATCAAGTCCATCAGTTATCTAACTCTACCGGGCCCACTTCTAAACCATGTCCCTGAGCACCACATCTAGGCAGCTTTTAAATACATCCAAGGATGGCAATTCAACCACTTCCCTGGGCCTGTTCCAGTCTGATAACCCTTTCAGTGTAGCAGTTTTTCCTAATGTCTAACTTAAACCTCTCTTGGCACAACTTGATGCCATTTCTTCTTGTCCTATTGGTTGTAACTTGTGTGAAGAGACCAACACTCACCTCTCTACAACCTCCTTTCAGGTAGTTGTAGAGAGCAATAAGGTCTCCCCTCAGCCTCCATTTCTTCAGATTAAACAATCCCAAGTCCCTCAGCTGCTCCTCACAAGACTTATCCTCAAGCCCCTTCACCAGCTTGGTTGCCCTTCTCTGGACTCTCTCCAGCACCTCAATGTCCTTCGTATACTGTGGCGCCCAAAATTAAACACAGTACTCAAGGTGCAGAGGAGGGGAAGTGGAGAGGAGGGTGCTGATCTCTTCTCCCTGGTACACAGTGACAGGATGCATGAGAATGGTTCAAAACTGCATGAGGGGAGGTTTAGACTGGGCATTAGGAAATCTTTCTTTACCGAGAGGGCAGACAAACACTGGAACAGGCTTCCTAGAGAGGTGGCTGATGCCCCAAGCCTGTCAGTGTTTAAGAGGCATTTGGACAATGTCCTTAATAACACACTTGGTTAACAATTTGGTCAGCCCTGAATTGGTCAAGCAATTAGACTAGATGACCACTGTAGGTCCCGTACAGCTGAAATAGCCTGTTCTACTCTATTCTATCTGCCTATCCTTGCATAACTCTGAGTCATGCCAGGACCACCCTGGCCTTGGAAAAAAAACAACTCAGTTACACGCATTAGTACTTACAAGATTTTGTGACAGTGAGCATTTGGTAGGATGAGGACAAAGGGATATCACGGTGGAAATTCTCTGCAGTGCTTCCCACTGTTTGCTGAACAACATTTGAAGAAACAGAGGTGAATACTCTTGCACAGGAGTGTGCCAGGATAGCAGGGAATTGCTGAACAGGGCTGTACAAGCTAGAATTGAACCCATTGCCACTGAAGCAAGTTCAAAGAATGTAAGAGATTTAATGACTTCTGTAGGCCTCGACTTCCTCGCTGAACATGCTAATGTTTACAGTTAATTGACTGAAAAGATCTATGTTATTTTCTGAATGTCGTTTGTCCACGGGACCCTGTGTGTCTTCCACACTATACATGGAGTGCGGAAAACAAAAGAAAAGGCTGCTGTAATTTTTAGGTAGCTGACCACTGTTGGTGAATTTGAGCTAGCCAACATTTTCCCCCCTCAATTTCTGTAGGTCTGCTATTGCTACTTACCAATTTTTGTTAGTCTTCTAGTCTCCAAGAGATTTCTATCATCTAACACTTTCATGCAATGCTTCTTCTATATGTATATTTAATTTTCTGTTTTTACTTTGGAAATAGACACCAATATGGAGAACAATACATGTTTTTAAAGACAATGAGAAATAAGAACTGAAGCAGTATTAAAGGTGGAGCAGTTGGGTATGACAATTTGGGGGTGCTAAGCAGGTAATGGTTAGGGCCATAGAAGACAGGTGCTCAAGTGCTAGAACGTGCAGGTAAAGGACTGCTGGTGTTCAGTAACGAAGAGCTCAGTTTTGTTTTCTGAACCTGGGCCAAACATGCTGCAGCCCCATATATTGCAGTGTAAATAGTGAAAAGTAGCAAAACACAAACTCATTAAACTGAGGCACCACAAAGAAAGGAAAACAAACAAAGAAGAGAGCCACCCAGGAGTCCTGTACTCCGGCTGTTGTGCTCTATTTGCCAGAGAAAAATAGTAAGCTCAGTTTCTGGGGCTTCCTACTGAAAATTTAAGTTACTCCAGCTTGTGCTCCCACCTGGCAACATGGAAAGCTGTTATACTATCAGGATGCATGAGGATAAGCAATATTTCCCTGAAGGCAGACACTCTGCCCCAAGGCTGAAAACAAGCACGGTCTGACTGGGGAAAGCAGAAACGTTGAACAACTTGGAACGACCTGGATAACCAACAACAGAGGATGCTGCTAAGTCTTGCCCTACCCTTTACCACAACACTAGTGTTTCCCCAGTTTTCCCATCGCACTGTGCACTGCTTCATTTCATCTTTTGCACATAGATGCCTTCAGAAGGGAGTGAAAGAAATCACCAGATAGAAAGTATAAATCACATTAAAGCATGGTCCTAAATCCCCTCACCCACTCATATCCTCACCTCAGCAGTGTGCTGGGTATGTATACTTTTACTTCTCCCAGACCTAAATCTGCACGTCCCACCTGCACTAGGAGGAGAATTGCTTCCTAATATTAATCACAATCTGGGAAATGAAGTCACTTTATTGAAAAATGAGAGCTCTGGGTTTGAGACCTCTTACTCTGAGAGATCAAGAACTTCATTTAGCTTCCCCTGTATAAGTCCAGGGCAGAAGGCGGCTGTTTCCTCCTCTGTTTGGTTGGGTCAGAAGTTGTTTTAGGAACATCTCTTGTGAACTGTTGCTGCGAACTTTAAGCACAGGCATTTTTATTGAAAAATGTAAAATGGATCTGTTTAACTCTTACACAGGATTGGTACTTGCAATCTGTTTCCTAATGCTTCCACTGGGTCATTGGTGAAAGCCCCAAACAGTTCCTTTGCTTCCCTTGGAAAGCAATTGCATAATAAAAGAGGTCGCATTGACAGGCAGTCACTAACTTTAATTAATATTCAGCAGAGAGTTACATTAATTTCACATTTGAATGATGTTTCCAATGACAGCAAGCTTCTCTCGTTGAACGTATTTTTATCCCTGTCGTTATTATTTCTCTTTCAGAGATGGGCGAAGCCCTAGGCATTCAGCTCTCCATTTGCCAAATTTGTTTCCTACAAAAACCTAGGAGGGCTTCACTGGGAACTGAGGTGGAAATACAGTTTCTTTAACTGGCTGTACTGCTGGGCGGATCCTGCCTTCAAATCCCTGCTTCCTAGACGTATTTCACGCCCACGCTAGCACAACCTCACTCACGCAACCGTGCAGTCTGTCCCCTGCTGAGAATGCTGCGTGACCATGGAGGAATGGGAGGAATGAGCCCTCTTTCACACTCGATTTGGTAATCTGCTACCGAGAAGCAGCATTCACCGCTGGAAAAAAATGTCTTATAGTAAAAAATCACTTAGATTCCTGGGAAACTAGTGGAAAAACCTGCCGTCAAACAAGACAGTCTATCATATACTCTCATGTGAGTACTCACCCTTTCATTTTGCAATATTGCATAAGCGTGGCAAACAAGTAGCCACTGTGTAATATATTCAGATATAAAGTCATGTTTTGAAACCAATTCAAGATACTTTCTATTTCCTGGATTTCATTCTACAGATTTACTGTATTATTACTAAGAAAACATGCTGAATCTATATGAAAAATAATCTAATGCTCTGTTCCTATTATCTGCCAAAATCTTTATACATCTCCAGATTGAACGAGTAGGTGTATGTTGAATTCTCTATTAAATATTTTTTGTTCTTTGGGGAAAATAATTCAACAGGATACATTATTCATCAGTCTTCCAACAAAAAACCTGAAACTAAATAGAGCCTGAGACATCCTGAACCACAGAAAGATTGACTATCATGTCTAGTGAAAGTCTGGGGAAGCCAGACAGACATTGTTTCCCATGCACGTGAATAATTCATATGAAGTTTTTCAGACATGAAAAATAGTGGGGTGTGGAACAACCTTCACTACGAGCCAGCAACCATATTTGAACCTATATCCTCCCAAGCAGAATACCAACATGTTCAGGGACAGAAGCAAATATACCAATTTCCATTCCAACACTGAGGAGATTATTGAGATTTAAACACCTTTTAAAGTCACGATACATAAAGCTGTTTAGTGCCTTGGGGGGTTACAGGGTCCAAAACGATATTGCACAGAAGTGAAAAAAGCCTACTGCTGATCTTAAACGCTTACGTTAAGTTATATTAGCTTCGCTGGCTGCTGAATCAGGACCTGCTTCTTCGCTGGTTTTTGAGGTAGACTCACCAACTGGCAGTGAGATAAATGGGGCAGTCAAAAACCTTCAGGAATATCTGTACTCAGCTGATAATTACTTTGACAGCTAACATCTGGCCTGACATATAAGAGGACAGGTTAGTAAGCTGCATTGTGCCAGAAGAGGTTATGAGTATAAATGATGCTTTGTGGGTATTGGGAAAAGACTGAGTTCATGTTTTATTCAACTGTAGGAGGTAATTGTGTGTAGACTGTACATTATAGCATTTCAACCAGGCCAGGTTGCTGCCTTCTTTTTTCCCAGAAGAACAAGAGGATATCAATAATTCTGAAAACTGGCAGAAACGGGGGAAACAGCAGTAAACATATAGCCCTATTCTGCTTTTAATGTGGACTGTAAGATACTTACAAGGGTGTTGGCTGACAAAGAAGAGCTTCCCTCATCAGATTTCACACACAAAAATAAAATCAAGCTGATAAAATTGTAACATCTGAACACTTATATCCACCTCTGTCTCTCAATTACAATGGTAAATCAGGCTAGCAGTCTTCAGGAAAGGGCTACTCCATTGCAGAAAAAGTAAGGTCATTGATACATTTTGTTAGAAAAATCTTTTGTCTTTTGCCTTTTTTTTTTTTTTTAAGAAAACTTATAAATAGCTTAAATACACCTCTGAGGTTAACAGTGATGAGGAAATTAATCTTGCTGGATGTGTAGACTTCGGACAAGAGGGTTTCTTTCTTTAGAAGAATATTCATAATGGTCAGGGTTCTTATTAAATTTGGCTCTGTTATGGGTTGTAGCTTATTTATATTAATTCTTTATTCCTATAGGGCAGATCAAAGGCAGATTCAACAGTCCTGGCTGGTTAATATATCTAGTATTTCATTCCAATTGCTTTAGCAGATTTATTGTGTCAGAGACATAGATACAGTTGAAAAGATCAAGGCCTGTGTTTTCCCTTGACTGTGCTTCTTGGTAGAAAATTGATTTAACAACCTCAGTTGGTATCCATTTAACATGACTAGCAAAATTTGACAGTTTTTTACAACATTTGTGGTGGGGTTTTTTTTATTACTTTGTTATTATTTGTCTGTGGTTTTATTTTAAAATATTTATCTTCTTGTTGCACGCAGAAATGTTGCACTCAGCTGACTCTTGGAAATCAGTTGATAGGTCCATTGTAATGAAGCAGAGCTACAAAACTTATTTGCTGATCATAACTGAGGGCTGTTATTCCAGGGATAAACAAGGAAAACCTTTTGATCTGGAAAGGTAGGAGTATATAATATTTACGGATGCACTGGACAGCCCTCTGTCCATATTCTTCCCTCACACTTTATATCTATCATGCGATAAGTACCAGGTTTTACCTCCTCATATGACATCTTGTAAAACGATGGGAGAGAACACCATGCAGCACACATTCTGTCGTGTAGTATCAGGGACTGCAGGGCCCTTCAAGAAAGAAAGCAGCGGAAAGTGAGGTTCTAGCACAGTTTGTCAGTCTTGCAACTTATTCTCTGAACTTGTCTGAGAGGTTTCTGAAGAAGAACAGCAACAACAACTGAGCCACAGGTTCATTTAATAATTATGATGATCTCCTGGGCTGTGTGTCCCCCCACTGTGTGGAGATAAGTAGTCCATAAATATACGATCAGAGTCCTGTATTCAAAAGAGAAGATGCCAGTTTTATCTACCTGCACACACAGATAGACAAAAGGTAAAGAGGAATCAGAAGCCCAGGAGATAGGTGACTTGCCCAACATCACCTGGAAGCTGCAAGTAAATCCCAAGTTTTATTGCAGTGTCTTTGTCCATCAGATAATACTGTGGTGGGTTGACCTTGACAGCTGCCAGGAGCCCACCAAGCTGCTCTATCACTCCTCCTCCTCAACAAGACAGGGGGAGAAAATAAGACGAAAAACTCACGGATCAAGATAAATGCAGTTTAAGGAAGAAAAGCAAAGATTGTGCACAAAAGCACGGCAAAAGAAAAAGATTTATTTTCTACTTCCTGTCAGCAGGCGATGTCCATCCACTTCCTGGGAAGTAGGGCCCCAGTACTCTAGGAGTTGCTCTGGAAGACAAATGCTTTAATAACGAATGGTCATCCCTCCCCCCCCCCCCCCCCATCCTTTCTCTTAGCTTTCTTTGCTGAGCATGAGGTTATATGATATGGAATATCCCTTTGGTCAGTTTGGGTCAGCTGTCCTGGCTATGTCCCCTCCCAGCCTCTTGCCCACCCCCAGCCTACTGGCCTACTGGGTGGGGGTAAAGAGAGCCTTGATGCTGTGGGAGAACTGCTTGGCAGTAGCTAAAACACTGGTGGGTTCTCAGCACCGTTCCAGCCACAACTACAAAGCACAGCACATAAGGGCTGCTATGGGGAAAGTTAACTCCATCTCAGCCAGACCACATACAGATACTAAACAAAATGTACACTTTGAGTTGTACTGGAGCCAACAAAACGTATTAACAAGAATCAAAGAAAATGGCAGATAACTGGAGTGAAAGTTGGGGAAATTGATTTTGTTTACTTTGATACTGTCTAGAAAATAATTGCAACAAGAAAACACAAGCTACAGGTTGCACATGATTTTGGACAACCATTTTCCACTTGACCTATGAATTTTCACTTTGCAATACCCTGAGACTTTCCCTGTTGCTAAGTGTATTTGTACTTGTTTGTAGGACGCATTTCAAAATCTGTCTGTAGACTGAGCACAACAGAATGACAGCAAATCCAAGATTAGGGCAGTAGCAAATCTAAAAATGATACCATAATCATGAAAGAATACAAATATTCAGATACACAAAAGACACTGACTGCAAACACGGGGCCTGTGTAAATAAGTTCCTGTGATCATTTAGCAGCTGACCGTAACTGGGCTCTTTGCCGTCTTATTTATACCTTCTTACCTTGCACGGTTTAACAGGACCGAGTCTAGTTTCTTTCATGCTCTTGATGATTTGCATATAAAAAGCCCAACTCTGAGACTATCTCTACCCACTTTGCGTTGCTCTGACTATGCAAAAGCATCTGGATCCCAGCCCATCCGGGGTCCATGACTCAAGGTCAAACTAATCACCCTGAGGAAATTCATATCGAGAACAAAGACCTTAAGGTTCCCAGGCTCTCTGCTTGGGCGCTAATTTCATTTCTTAAGCAGGGATGTTCAAAATACCTCTAGCACTATCATTTTAACCAGTTCTCCTAAAAACGCTTTCACGTAATGATAGCTGTCAGCACTCAGCAATTGTTCTAGCAGCTCTGTAGTTTTGTCCTCTCCCAAGAAACTAGGTACAAAAGCTTCCCAGACACAAAAGGAGCGTGTCTGTATTGTTATTACAACCTGGTAAATCCTGGGCGCGGGAGCGGCCTGCTGGGGCCAGGGTAATACGTTCACGGCTCAGCCCATAGCCCGCTGTTCTTCGGCAGCCCAGGGCAGCCAGCCCAGAGCCAGGCACGGCCCTGCAGAGCGCAGCCTTGGCCTGGGGCTCCCAGTGCTCCCGTCCCCCTGGCCGTCTCTGGTATAATGATTTAGCTCATTGTGTTTGTACGGGCAACGTATAAACTCATTGTTCTTGTATGTTTGCATAGTCTGTTCCCAAACTCATGAACTTCCTGTAATCAATTAATTAAATTTTTGTTTCACTTAATTTGTGTTTTTGTGCCGTGACTCTAAGAGGTACAACACGGAGTTTGGAGCCTCAGAGGGGCTGAAGCTAAAAACAACAACGAGTTACATTTCTTCCTTCCCAATCCTAGATTGCTCCAGCATGTGTGGAGCCACCTGATATGGCTTAGACCCTATGGCTGCAGCTTCTGAGGATTGCTGCAAACAGACTCGATGGGGAGGGAGGAGTTTCCTTCAAACACAGCTTGAGCGGAGCTGAACTGGTAGCATCCTGCCAGAGGCAAAGCTATCAGGAGTCCTTTACCATGCATAAAAGAGCAAACTTTTCAGCTTTTCACTTTTTAGAGCACGGTCGGTGTATATAAAACAACACAGTTGGAAGACAAGAATTACATTTCAGGTATTTATTTATTTAGCCAAGAGTATAGTGAAGATTATGATGCGGATGAAAGCAATGTCCTAAGATCCTTCCAAACACCATGCTCCACTCTCACACAGAAAAGGGGCTCTGTCCTATGGTTAAATCAAGACTAAAAATCCAGCATTTAGGTTCAGACAAATATTTGATGACCCTGTTATGTTCAGGAGAACTTGCTGGTTATATAGTCTCTGAGGAGGTTAACTGCAAGAGAGGCGAGAGCCCAGAAATATTTATTTTTGGTGTACCTATGATGCCCAAAATGTATAGCTTCTTAGGCAGAAATGGAGCCAGGAACATGAAAACCCCAAGGCCCATTCACGAATACTCACAGGACAACAGGTCCTGCTGTCAGCCTGTTGCCTTTTCAGTTGCTCCAGGTTGTGAGGGCAGAACTGGGCACAATCTGGGGATCCGAATTGTGCAGGATTCTTCAAAAATAACACCCCATTTCCTCATCTCATCATTGTGAACTGAATCTTATTTTTCTGGAGATGATGAACACCTGCAGAAGCCATTGACCCCAATGAAAACTCAGACTGGGACAATGTTTGGTGTCTCAAGTTTGCCATCCAAAATAGTACATATTGAAGTTAGTAGTTGAAGTAGTAGAAGTTGAGGGCACTTCTCCAAACATTTGCCTAAGGATCAGTATTTCTTGGTTTTCAAAATACTAACCCATTTTGGCAAGTGTTTTACAGCCGTTGGTTAAAAGGAAATTTATAAACAAAAAGGATGTGTTATCGAATAGCCATGGGAGAAAACCAGTTTCACTCAAATATGAGAAATTATCTAAGAGACCATAAAGATAAGGAAAAGCTCTAAGGAAGTATTTGCGTATGTTTACCAGGAAGGCACAGTAATTTGAGTATATACGCTAGTAAACTCAAAAGTATGATAAAACAGAGAAACATGTACTTTTCAATGCGCTCATGTGACGCAAAGCTGAGGGAAATTTGTTAGCATCAGTCAGACAAAACACAGAAAAGAAATAAGTATACATCCTACAAGGATTGTTAAAGGATCCCAAGGCAACAGTTCACCTCTTTGTATGGGTGTGACTCAGAAGTATGTACAGGACATGCAATAGCTGCAGGATACACTAATTACCCTGGCACAAAAAAAACAAGAGGCATTGCTGTGAATAAAGAAACCAGAATAAAGAAACTCTTTTCATGCTCACTGCTTCAGAACAGATGGAAGTTATTGACTCACCTAAATTGCTTCTCTACATGCGCAGTGTGTTACGCAGAAGACTGTACTGCTGTTTTTCTAGGAAAAGAACATATTGCAATATGCAATAGCAGACTAAGTGGATCGATGGGGTCATCTGCGATTCAGGTGTTAGTAGTTAGCTGTTATGCTCTTTATGAAAGTTTCCAAGCAAATGAAAAAGAAAAGGGTTAATTATTTTTCATGAGCTTTTTTTTCAGAGTGAAGGCTCTTCAAGTCAAATTGAATTTTAAACCGGGATTTTTGCCATAAAGATTTACAGAGGACCAGTTCAGAATAAGCCTAATTTTAACAAATTAACATAGGGTCTGGCAGATGTTGTGGGCCTTGTTTGCAGCAGTGTTGTAGACAAACACGACTGTTTCAGCAAGTTGTGAGCACAGAAGTGGATTTTCACATAACGGACCATAGCAAACAGCGAGAGCTTGAGATTTGGAGAATGTCTGTATTTACAGCCTAGAAATTGTGGTGACTGGTATGTAGTTGCTGCTGGTTGTGCATAATCAGGTGAAGAGCAGTGGAGGGTATCTAACCTTAGCCTTTTTCCTTGCCGGAACACTTGAAACGGAAAGCAAGGTAATTGGAGATGAAAGGACCCCTTCTCTTACCCATCTGCAGTTACAGGGTTTGGAGGGAGCAGAAATTGCTTCTGCAGGAGGAAAAGATTGGAGCAAGGAAAGGGATAGTTAACGCGTACCACGAGTGACAAGGGGCAGAGAAACAGTGCTGGATGACCAGACTCTGACCAAAGAGGGCTTCAGAGTGCCGAGGAAACAAGCTCAGGCAAACACATACCCCCCAGATCTGTGTATTTTTCTTAAACTACTCAGGGCAAACATCTATGTGTGTTTTATGCTCCAAATATGGGCTGTAATCAGGAAGGCTGACACCTTACTGGTGAGTTTCAAGGGTGGTAATTTAAGTTACAGGCAAATCTAGGGATCAGAATAGGTTTCAGGGCCAAGGACGGCAGGACCATACTGTCGTGTATTCAAGAAGGCAAAACATGGGAGGTAAACTAAACTGTTCTCCTCCGAGATCCAGGAGCAACTTGGACACATAGATATGTGCTCTGAGAGCCAATACGGCAGATTGGTAAGGGCACAGTCAGCAGGACCTTAACAGTAAGGAAGGACAGTAGACTCTATTAGGTCTTTCTGTATCCATTTAACCATCAGGAGGCTTCTACTCCTCCACCTATAGCCTTGTGAATAACTGTGTTAAATGCTTCTGGGCAATCTGGCAGTAGTGTTACCACTGCAGATTGGCTGCTGGCCACCATCACAGGGGAAGTCAACCATGAGTGCTGCTGCGGTCATCTCTATGTCATATTTGGATCTGAACTTTGCTTATGTGTTCTACACTCTGCCTCAGTTTTACAGCACTTTCTTAAGAGGAAACTTTATTCTTGGTGCCTGTCCCATGATTACTAGAATCCGCTGTGCTCATTATTCAAGTTTTCAGATTCCTTGTATTTTTCAGTTTCTCTTTGTCCTGATTCGTTTACCTTCTTCTCCTCCCTTATTCAGTGCTGCCAAGTACCTTTGCTTCTTGTTGGATAAGTAAGCAGAACCAGATGCCAAACAAGGCTCATGGGGACCTGGGAAGCTCAGCTGCCTCCCTCTAACCCCGAACAAGTCTCTTGACACACGCATCCCCTTTCAGAAGAGAACTGAGTTTTTGTTACATTTTGGAAACTAATAGCAAAGTCTGTTCAGCTGCAGCTTTACCCGGGGCCACCTCCAAACATTACATGGCTACTTGAGTGATCAAAACAAAAGAAAAATAAATTAAGAACAAGAATTATCTCTGCCCTATTGAGGATTTCTATTAAAAATTGGAAGTCCTTTCCTTTACTGATGCTTCAGGCATGCCTGCAACAATAGAGTTGGAAGTGCTTTCTGATCTGAACCCAAAGGCATAATTGCCCTGTCAAAGTCAAACAGTAGGGCACTTTCTGTTTGTTTTTAGTAAAAAAAAAAAGTCTCTATATATTACAGTTAGCAACGCGATATTCTTTTTCTTAAGTGTGTTATTCCATACTTACATAGCAAGGAGGCATTCTAGAAAACCCTCATTTAGCTGAAAGAGAAGAGCAGGCTCGTTTCCTTTTCTGCTAAAGGGGACTGATGAGTGCTTGTGCTGAAAACATCAATAAATCTTCAGTTCTTTCTTTCCAGTTCCTTATGTTCTGTTTCGCCAAGGTTCTGGTTTTACAGTACAAGAGGAGTGCATGGGGTCCTTAAACAACTCTAAACACTTTTACAGTTTGAAGCTGGGGGCAATATTTTTTTGGCCTCCTTCCCTCAATCAGTTTCTTTCGAACACAGTGAAAAAGTTGCATGTTGTTCCTTCCTTTAGCGAGACGGTTTATATGGGCCTGCTGTTAATTCATAGTGGCAAAGTATTTCCACTTCGCCCTTCCACAACTCAACTCCAGAGGCCATTGAACGTGCTGCAGAAAAGAGTGGTTTAATCCACTCCAATTTACAACACAGCGAAGTTATCACAGCTTGAGGAACTCCCTTACGCCCTTGTGTTTCTGAGTTAAAGTCTCCTGAACGTGCACCCACCAAATCCTTCCAAAAGTCAGGTGAAGCACTTAAACCTCTTCCAAATGGTTTCTGCAGTGATGTGAAATGGGAAGATGCTGTGCTCAAGCAGCTGTTGCTGAGTGATGCATCAGCAGTGTGCAATAAGACAGTCCCTGGTTGGGAGGTTTGAACAAAAACATTCCATCGGATAAACTGGGGTTCTCTGCAACCTCCTCTTTACTTTTGTCTTTCTAAGACAAGATCAGGCACCGGCTTGGACCAGACTTTCTGCAAATGGTTGGTTAGAGCATGTGGGGATCATTTATGTGGCTTGGTATCTGCTGAAGAGCTCAACCTGCCTTCATGTTCCCTCTCCTAGGAAATCTATACAACTACAGAGGATTTATAATAAGTAGGATTTTAGGAAGCTGAGGAATCATTACACATAGCCTTGCCATATTTGCGTGCCCGCTGAGGATAAAAGCGTGCAATGCCAACCATGCAGCAGATAGAAAGAGGGAGTTTCACTCCTGACGTGTGTTCTCCTTCGTGTCTTCTCCTGCAGGAAGCCCAGGGGCAGGGACAGCTATTGCCAGATGCAGAGTATGTCCCATCTCATGACCCGGGCTTAGAAACCTGAACCACCACATCCTTCCCCCGGCGATACACACACCGAGCATCACCTGGTCTCTTAAATTCCCTTAAATTCCCTTTTACTTCAAGAGTATGCCTGAAAGTGGGCAGGCCGGCACTGGGTATGCCTTGAGGGATAGAGCTTCGTAGCTGCTTTTGTACCACAATATTTAGTCACACAGCATGTTTTTGTTTATAGTCACAAAGTTTACAATTGCACCATATGGAGCAGATTTTGTTTTACTTCAGTTTATCATCAGAAATCAGCTTCTCGGCACTGAGCCCAGCTGATTTCATATTCTGTTGGTTTAAGAGAAGTAATGTAGGATTCACTGTCTGTATATTCAAGCTTTTTAATCGACGTAAACAAACAGAAAAACATTGTCTAGCATGAGTGGATGTTTACTCAGCCCTGCCGAATGGCAAGGCATATCGCTATAAAAACCACACTATAAAAATAATCTGAGTTGAGATTGTTCTGAGGAATCCTGCAGCACTTACACAATACGAGATAGAGTTATCTTTATTTAACCAGCACTCAAAACACAAATGCAAGATTGACTGAGAAATATCAGATAAATTGTTATGGTATCTGTCTCAATGCAAAACCCAGCAGAGTCAACAGTGGGTTCAAGGCCTGTAAAGGGAGTTTTCCATTCCAGAGGCAAAATGAATTCGCTTTTCATCTCTGAAGGCTACAATAGTACCCATATTGCCTGCAAGTGACTTTAACACTCTAGAAGCATGAACTAGCCCAAACAGTTTGTGGCCAACCTCACTCAATATTCTAGCTTCCATCATGGTCAAGGCCAGGTATTTTGGATGAAGATGCCCAACACAGGAAGACTTTTGTTTCATTCTCTAGGACTCCCTCACACGAGAAGACATTTTTCATTTTCTCGGTGATTGAACAGCCCATAACAACAGAGCTTTTAGCAGCTTTAGAACAGTTGCCTGTGTCAAATATTTCATTCTTGATTATATCTGACAAAATTTTCTAGTATTTCAAAAGTGAATTAGGCCTTCCTGGCAGAGTTCAGGAGAAGAATTGCTTGGCAAAATGTGGTGTTACAGTACTGGTCTGGGTGGCAGCCTGCTGCTCGGTGGATTTGCAATCTGAAACTAGGAGCTATGACTCCCCGTACAGTGTTTGGAAAGAAGTATGCTTCTGAGACTGGGACCCAGGAGAACTAAGATGCTAACCCTGGATCAATCTGATCCACCTAGTAGGAAGTCCTGAGGAGGTGGATGTGACAGAGAGGAACGGATGCTCTATGGTGGCTGATAGGAAATATCTCTGCCCATTCAGGACTGGGGGTCAGAGTCCCTTCCCTGAAGGAGAGCAACCAATATTGGTAAGTCACAAAAAAATGACAGGTCCTTCACCTCTTTTCCAAGGAACATTTCAGCAATGTTTTTCTGTATAAGGAACTGCATTCAGATGTTCTGTGTTGCCAGACTTTAATATCCTCTTATTTGTTTTTAAATGTCGAGGCGGGCTCATGCACTCCACTTGGTAACTGCTGTGTTGCCTGGGGTGGGACAATGATGCTTACATGGCATTGCTGCATCTTGTAGCTGGACCAGTCAATTTGTCCAACTCAAGGTGCCCCACCATGGACTATGCTGTGACCTGAGAGTCAGCTTCTTTGTGCTCTTCTGGTTTGAGGCCTCCCTCTGGCGTAGACATTGCATAGGACTCATTGCTCACTGACAAATGACTAAACACCAAATTACCAGTGCATATTTAAAGGACTCTGGCAAATCTAAAAGGTAACCATAAGGTAGTGTTAGTATGACTGACAGCTACAAGGACTTCAAAAAATCGCTGTAAAAAATGAGCTGTCTTTTATAAAGTTGCTATTAAAGAACTGTCTTCTCTCCCTAGGCATGTTAATGATAAGATTTTCAAAGGTGCAAAGTTTTTAAACTAATTCCCTAATGATGTCATCAGTGTTAAAATAGTTGTAATGAATAATAGTACATAGTGATTTATTTCTTTTTGTTCTTCCGGAGTATGAGGGAGATACAAAGCAGGCAAATCGCTGGGGAATTCTGATGAACAACAGTCACTTGAGTACTTTGCTCTTTAAATCTCAGAGGGCCTTCAGAGGATCTCTTTTCTAAAGAATACCCTACCCCTTCTTAAAGTTGTAGGAAGGACTCAGGTACTAGAAGTTACTGTGTTCTTGCTGTCTATTACCATTCCAGTAAAGTAAAAAGTACTTTTCTTTTAAATCTCAGAGGGCCTTCAGAGGAGCTCTTTTCTAAGAATACCTCTTCTTAAAACCATAGGAAGGACTGTGAGGTGCTAGAAGTTACTGTGTTCTTGCTGTCTATTGCCATTCCACTAGTATGTCCTTCCTGAAGGAAGACATCTAGTCCTTCTAGCAAGGACCAGAAGTAGATGTACAGGTAACAAGTGTCTTACAACACAGCCCAGTACGTTATGGAATTTCATTCAATATTCAGGGATGAACACTTCCTTACCTTTTCTGCTAAAAAAATCAATTAAAAGTAAGAATTTATAATAAAGAACCCAAATTCAACCCATGAAGTCAACAGTATTTGATTGTGTCCGTCTATAAAGCTAACACTTCACTACTATTGAGCTGTCATGAGGAAGAACTGACATTTCAGTTTTATTGTAGCTCTTCTAAAAGACAGGGCTAAAGGAGGACAGCAGTGCTGAATGAAGTTTCCAAGCAATATTCAAAGTTATATGACATCACTTTCCTTTAACTTCTACCCCTAATATGAATTGGCCTATGATTTTGGTTTTCCCACCAATTATGATTTTTTTCCTTCTGTGATTTTTAGAGGGGATGGATGGCTTAAGAAGTGAAACAGAAGCCACAAGAACTGTACAAGAATATGACTGTTGTAGCGATTCAGCATTTTAATGGTCAGCTGTTATTCACAGATCTGCCATTTCAAGAGAAAGCTTTCTGAGAAATCGTCATTAAAAAAGAAATATAGATAGGGACCTTCTTCATCCTGTTTTCCAGGGTAAGCAACTGTACGTCAAGTTTTCCTAAACACAACATGAACATCTCTGAAGAAAAATTAACACAATCTGCTTTTCCTGGGACAAATAACATTTTATTTTCTGAAAAAAACAGCTGTTTCAGGAGAGGAGGTGATCCACATTTGGTATGACAGGACAGGACCTGACAAGCTTACATTTCTATCAAACACTATAAAGCTGCTAGTGTCTCCTCAGTCCACTTTCAGTTCCCACAAGTGATTTCTGGAAAACACCCAATGATCCAACATCCAAATTCCCCTTCAAGTCAGGAAAATAAATTATGTATATGAACTTCACATTAGCTTCACTAAAATACATTTCCCCCATGTACAAGACACTATTTATGAAAAAACACATCTGTGGTTAAGACTTTTGGTACTATGTACAGAATCATATTTCATACTAACTAAACACCAATGCAATGCAAATATACAGTTATTATAGGCTAAATGCAGTTTACTTTTCCCACTAATTTTTACTCTGACCAATCCCTCTTTTTAAAAAACTGTTTTGATCACAGTGATACGACATGGCACATGCTACTACATAGTACATCAAGTGAAATCCCACTATTAAAGGTAGAATATATCCCATATTAGGAGTATGAAATACAGCAATCATGTTAGCAATGGGCCCTTCTAAGACTGGAGCAGCCATCTGTATCTTAAAGGACACTTCCAGAACTCCCTTTGAAATGTAAGCCAAAGACTGACCGTTCAGAAGAGTTTTGGTTTTATGTGAAATATAGAATCATAGAATCATAGAATGGTTTAGGTTGGAAAGAACCTTGAAGATCATCAAGTTCCAACCCCCCTGCCATAGGCAGGGACACCTCCCACTACACCAGGTTGCCCAAGGCCATGTCCAGCCTGGCCTTGAACACCTCCAGGCATGGGGCCTCAACAACCTCTCTGGGAAACCTGTTCCAGTGCCTTACCACCCTCAAAGGGAAAAACTTCTTCCTAATGTTTAATCTGAACCTGCCCTCTTCCAGTTTAAAGCCATTCCCCCTCGTCCTATCCCTACATGCCCGAGTAAAAAGTCCTTCCCCAGCTCTCCTGTAGGCCCCCTTTAGGTACTGGAAGGCCACAATAAGATCTCCCCGGAGCCTTCTCTTCTCCAGGCTGAACAGCCCCAACTCTTTCAGCCTCTCCTCATAGGAGAGGTGCCCTAGCCCTCGGATCATCCTCGTGGCTCTCCTCTGGACACGCTCCAGCAGGTCCATGTCCTTCTTATGTTGGGGACTCCAGAGCTGGATGCAGTACTCCAGGTGGGGTCTCATGAGAGTGGAGTAGAGGGGCAGAATCACCTCCTTTGACCTGCTGGCCACACTTCTTTTGATGCAGCCCAGGATACAGTTGGCCTTCTGGGCTGCGATCACACACTGCTGGCTCATGTTGAGCTTCTTATCAATCAGCACCCCCAGGTCTTTCTCCTCAGGGGTGCTCTCCAGCAATTCCCTGCCGAATTTTTGAAATCTGACTATTAATAGAAAAAAGTTTGTTTTGATCAATGCAAAATTAATGTTTCTTGATAGAAAAAGCTCGGTTTTAGAAGTAATCCTATATCATTTGTCCTATAATGGAATTAATATTTTCATCATATGCTGGGTATCCCTTTTTACTTTCAGACCTTTAAAAGTAAAACTTTCTTTCAAAATAAAAAATCCAAAAGATTTGTCTGAAAAATTGGATTTAATCTTTTTCTCAGAATTTGTTTTCTTTGACCATTTTCTCTTTGACAAAGTTATCTGTTGGGCTCAACAGGAACTTACAGCTTGTCTCAACCAATCCAAATGTGCACGATTTAGCCATTAAAATAGTCAAATAATTTCATCATATCCAATGTATTGTTCTACTTGATCCAAGTACAGTCCTGGAAGAAAACCCCTGGTAAGTCCCTAAATGGCTTCAGAAGTGGCCTTAGGAGTCCACTGAGTCATGGATTGTCAAAGGAAGGTCAGCACCAGTATCTACCAACTCCCTGTGTAAGTCTCCTTAGCTTCTCAAACAAATTAAATCTCTGTGTATTTTAGCAATTAAAACAGCATTTTTATAAAGTGTACCCTGGGTGAGTTTAAACCAATAAACAGTAATTCATCATATACAATAAGCAAATCAAACAATTAAATACCCAAACCAAATCACTAAGGCTCAGAGGCAATTTTATATATACACAGCTAATGAATACAATGGTAATCAGGGTGTGCTTTCTATAAACTAACAGAATATTTCCCAAAAATAAATTGTATAAGAGGACTGTGCAACACTAAGAGGATGATAAAAAGCAATTCAAAATCTATACAACACAAACAGGATTTCAAAGTGCCCTTGAAAACATTACAGAGGGGAAGAACAGCCTTTCTTTTCTCTACCACTGTCTTGTCTAGAAAAATGTCTATTTTTCAGCTAGCTGTTTTTCTCTACATAAAACAATCTCCATATTTTTTTTCTATTCACACAAGGAAAAGTTTGTTTTGAAGTCTACAGTTTCCGTGCCAGTTGTGGTTTTCCACCCTCTCACAACTTCAGCCAATTTCTACATATTCCCAATTCATCACTAGAAAGGGAAGAAGATGAATAATATTATTACACAAAACATTTTTAAGACACAAACACCCCCAAAACTTGTGCACAGCTTCTTTAAGTATGCCAAAACCAAGAGCATGGGCTCTTTCAGGCACGTTTTCTTCTCACAAGCTAAACAAGCTTGTGCTACTGCTCATTTGTCATGGTAACGCGGGGGCTGCTGTAGATATCTACTTTCTGCTTATCATGAAAATATTCTGCAATGTAATAAAGTTTCCAAAAAAACACAGAGCCCAGATTTTTTATCCCTAACAAATTTTAAAGTTAGAAATTTAAATGATGAGATTTCAGTATTATGTTGAACTGCAGCATTTTTTGAACTGCAGCATATAAAAAAAACCCCACCGCCACGTGTTCTCTTCAGGCTGCAGGACTGCTAGCTCTGTGTGTCAGCATTGTTTTGTTCGTCCAATCAAAGACGGAGTGAAAATTGTGAGAAACAATTTTCAGGCATTACCAGCTTTGGTCTCAGCGTGTAACCTTAACAAAGCGGGAGAGCAGCTAGCTATTTAGCATACTTAAGCCATCATGGGTTGCACTAAAATACTTGAACTCTTAAGGAGGAGGCAGAGCTGCACCTGGTTGACAGCCATATATTGGTCTATATGAAATTGATGGCACGTGGTAAATTATAGGCTTCCATAGGGCACACGTGTTAAATGTTAGCCCTTGGAGGCTTGTTAAGAGTGTTACAGCCCTAAGGAGCCCCTTAAAATAAAAGGCTTTTATATTCATTGACTTTTGCAAGTACCACAGATTACATCCTGACCTGTCCTGTCCTGGGGATGTAAACATTAGAAGCAAAGAATGAAGATGAGAAAATTTTCATTTAAGCCAGCTACACTTAATGCATATATTGTTGTATCTTTTATTTTTGCTTAGGGTAAAATGGACTAATTATGAATTTAACAAAGTTTATCATAATTATAAACAGAGATGTTCACAAAGTTAAGGGATATTGCTGCATTCAGCAATAGTGTATTCCATTTGCCTCTGAAAATCCAGCCATATTTAATTGCATTTTATTATAATAGACAGGAAATAAGTAGCTAATGGAGTTGATCTGACTGCAGAATAGCAAGATGCATCTTTTCACTGCTATCTTTGTATATGTATAGAGTGAAAACTGGTCCAGATTTATAGACAGACAGAAAGAGTCCAAGAGCTTCTTAGCAGGGCTCCACAGTCTGCTCTGTGTAGATGGACTTGAACTGTAAAGTTTGGAGGCGTATGAAATCTCCCCCAACACCCTAGGTGTAGCAAGATAGCTCTTAGACAACTCCACTACGAGTTGCCTCCTTCAGGTACTTCCATTTCCTAAGAGAACCTTCTTCAGCCTTTGCACAGTGAGAAATGCAACCCAGTGCGCTCTAAGGACTGATCTGTTAAACATGACACAACACAGCCATTACATATTTAGGTGAAAGAATTTTCACAAATTCAAGGAAGATGCTTCATGGAGACTATAGAAATTGAGGTATGGTGACTAGAGAAAAGACACAGGTAAAAAGAGCATGACTGATAGAGTGGACAGAACCCTTGAACTTTGGGCTGAGTTTCATCTGAGGAGAGAGGTAAAACATGACTTTTTATTGCATTTTTTTACGGCATATTCTCCAGAAAATGATATGAGAGGAGATTAAAAAGAGCATGTCTATGTGAAGTTTATGTCTGAAGGTTATCAACAATTCAGTGTCATAGAGATATGACACGAAGTCTCTCAGAGTTAAGAAGATGCATATTCAGTGGGAAGGCAGCACTGCTTTGACCACCTGCCTTTTCAAACCAGCATAGACTGTCCACAAAGTTTCCCAACAAAGCTACAGCAGGGATCATCACAGTAATTTGAAAAAGTTCAAATAACAGCTAGTATCACTGATGTCCAGGCTGAATATTTCTTATAAAATGGTTGTTTAATCAGCATCCTTCTATCATATGCAGGGAGAAAAAGGCTAAATGTAGATCATGGCATAATATGCACATCAGAGGTTAAATTTTGACCCCACTACAGTTAATGGCAAAGCATGGTTCAGTTTCTCCTTTTTTTGATATCTGTGTTTCCCTGCTTCCTGTTCAACCTAGCTGCACACTAGAAAATTAACTATTGTCAGAAGAAAAAAGGTATAACTCATTGTATTAACTTTGTCCTATACTGATGCTTAACTTTTAGGTAACTTGACTCAGACTAGATGGATCTCATTTCCAGACCCTCCCATGATCAACGGGTAGAGAAATGCAGCTCTAGAGGTAAGCTCAACCCTGACCCAGGGCCGAGTCTTAGGGTGGGTTGGATTACACTAAAAGTTTGCTCTTCTACTGGCTGGGGAGGGAATTTTGTTCAGCCTTTAGAGAGTTCATGTTAAGTGAGACAAAGCCAATCCATAATTAAGCCACTTGGAACTGTAATGTAGATCCACTTATGCTATAGTTTAATGCTGTGCACTAGTTCCACATAGTTTGCTTTCCTTGTGGGATATTTCTGTATCCTTTTTGGTTATCTATCTTCAGGTCACCTATCAGGTGCACCTAAATTAAAGACTCAGCTATTAGTCTGGACGGTTCATGCCTGGAAAATGGAACAGTCCAACTCTCAATCTCTACCCCAAGGAAACTCCACGGGAAAAGTCATCTTAGGTATGACAAGAGATATTTTATGGGATCTGCAAGTTCCTCACAAGCATGCCCGTGCTAAAGAGACCTGCCACTTTATATATATATATATATATATATATATAAAGTAACAGACTATGCAGTTATAAACAAGTCTTGGGTAAGAAGAGAAGAAGGGGATCCAGAGACCTCTTACTGTTCTCCAGAATTCTGCTCCTTGCAGAGAACATTTGTCCACGTAATACAGCAGTCAGCATGTTTGATATGGTCAACATTTTTTACATAGCTGGAATCAAGAAGGAAGCTATAACACTGAAATGACTGCCCACAAGAAGTGGGTAACATATCTTCAAGGAATTGAAATAGAACATTTTCTTCCCCTGCAAACGAGGTGTGGATTCCTCAGCACTGCATAATAGTTTAACAAAGTTTTTCCTTATAATGAACCATTCATTTGGATTTCACAATATCTCATCACTTCAGCCGCAGCTGGTGACCATGCCAGGAGCACTTCTCACATATCATTTGCAATGTTTTCTTTCCAATTACTCCAGCAGGAGGAGGGGAGAGAAGTGCGTGGGATGGAGCTGTAATTCCTAGTGAAGATTTTACAGTGAACCTCTTTTTTTCACAATAATTCTACTCAGAACTGCACCGTTGGGTGCTAGTGAACACTGAACAACACTTTTGCCCTGTTATTAGTGGTCCTGACAGTGTTTGTAGGACATGGTGGTGTGTTATAACAGTGCTTCTTGCGACACCAAACATTAATGTTAGCACTTTGTGTGTAAGAATCGTCCAACTGTGCCATACCAAAGGTCCTCCTAGATTGCTATCTTGTCCCCTACAGTGGCCAAAACAAAAGGGACATGGCAAGTTTAAAATGATCATTCTTTTGGAAGACTCTTTTAGCTCCCAGCAATTAGGGACTTTTTGACACCCTTGGCCTAACATTTCAGCCAGACTATTAATGTTAACAGCTTCAAGGACTGTTTTTAAACTCATTTCTCCCTTTGGCTCCAGCAATATTCTAACCCACACTTCCAGATTTTATTTATACACTGAGTAGAAAACAAAGAAAAAAAGAATGATGGCCTTGCACATTTTTTTAAGTAAGTATAAGATGCAATATTACTCCATGTTGAAAACGTTTACCAATCAGGCTGTTTAAATTTCCATTCTGGTTCAGTGGCTTCTCCATGACTTCTAAGCCTCTGACTCGCTACATAACACTTTCTGGGATGAACTACTCAGCAGAAGAAAGAAAAATAATAATTCATATCTGTTTGAAACATTAGTCATTATCTTGTCTCTGGCTAAACAAAATCCTCATCAGCCAACTTTCAGTGTAATGTTTTACCTTTTACAAGCACAGACTCAAAATGCTGATTTGTGCAACATGCTAACAAAGGGATGGTCGTAATAGCAAAGATTATTTTTTTGATGAAGAAATACTTGTCAGTATCCTTATAACACAAGATGCTTTACTTACTGTAAGTTTGTCCCTTTTTCACAGCAAAGGTTAGGGGCTGGCTGGGCTACAGTGACAATATGATGGTGAAGTTAAGGATCCCAAAAGAAGGGAGCAAAGCAAGAAAAAGGATCACAGCTCTAAAGAGAAGATTTTGGCCTGTTCAAGGACCTGCTTGGAAGAATCTCATGGTAGATGGTCCAGAAGCATTGTTGATTTTCAAGGATCACCTCCTCCGAGCTCAAGAAATTTCAATCTGGCAGTGCAGGGAGTCAGGAGGCCACCATAGATGAATAAGGAGCTGATGACAAAACCCAGACATAACAAGGAAGCATACAGGAGGTTGAAACAGGATCAGGTCACTTGGGAAGAATACAGAAACACTATCTGAGCGTGCAGGAATGGGACCAGAAAAGCCAAAGCCTACTTGGAATTGTATCTGGCAAAGGACACACAAGGCAATGAGAAGAGCTTCTACAGTTACATCAGCAGCAAAGGAAGATGAGGGAAAAACATGGGCACTCTACTGAACAGGGCAGGGGACCTGGTGACAAGACACAGAAAAGGCCAAGCTACTCAATGTCCTCTGCCTCAGTCTTAACTGGTAAGACTGTCCTTCAGGAATTCCAGGCCACTGACACCAGTGCAAAAGTCCAGGGCAAGAAAGGCTTTCCCTTGATGAATGAGGATCAGGTTAGGGAACATTCAGACAAAATTTAAACACAAGCCTACGGGGCCTAATGGGAGGCACCCATGAGTGCTGAGAGAGCTGGTCAATATAATTGCAAGGCCACTCTCAATTATCTTTGAAAGGTCATGGTAAATGGGGAGGGCTCTGAGGACGGGAACAAAGCAAATGTCATGCCTACATTCAAGAAGGGCAAGAAGGAGGATCCAGGGAACTATAGGCTGGTCAGCTTCACCTTGATCCCAGGGAAGGTGATGGAGCAATTAAACCTGGAAACATATTTCTGAATACATGAAGGACAAGAAGGTGAGTTCCAAACATATGAAGGAGGAAAAGATGTTTTGGAGTAATCAGCATGGATTCAGAGAAAGGAAATCATACTTGACCAAACTGACAATATGCTACAATGAGATGACTGTCTCGGTGGATTTGGTTATCTTGGCTTCAGTAAGAGTTTCAATAGTGTCTCTCATAATTTCTTCATAGAGAAACCAAGGAAATGCAGGTTAGAAAAGCAGAAAATTAGGTGGATTGAAAACTGGATGAATTTCCAGGCTGAGAGAATTATGATAAGTGGAACAAATTTCAGGTGGAGACCAGTCCCTAGTAGTGTATCCCTTGGGTGGATGTTGGGGCCAGTGGTCTTTAATATCTTCATGGATGATGAGGCATATCTCCAAAATTCCCTTCCAATCCCAACCATTGTATGATTCTCAAATGGCTTCACTAGAACTCTTTGTTTCAACAAATGAATCTACCTTTGGTTACTAATTTTGGGGTCCTGAATACAAAGACTATGGTCTCGTGTCATAGGTTCCTTTAGATTTTTATCTATGGTGTTTTCCTGATGTGCTGTTTTACAGCTATTTTAACAAAACCATGATAGATTTTACCTGTTTTCCAAGAATTCATCAATGAGGTCTTAGGTTCAAGCAAAAGAATTATCAATGAATTTCTATAGACTTAAAGAAGCCAGGAGTTTCCTTCAAGCATAAAGGGCTTTGTGTCTTTGTACAGAGACATTTTACAAAACCAATAGAAATAAAAGACAGAATAGATACCATGTAAAGTAAGATCACAATATAACTCACAACTCAAGTTACAACAAACAAGTCTTCACTGGGAGGAGGAATTTCTAAACATCTCTAACAGCAGTCTTATTTGGGGTATTAAATATACAATCAATTTTAAACTCACATTTAGCAGTTCTTTGTCACTTTTGCCCTCCCTCGGTTTTCTTTGTATCCTCTATTATTTCTGCTGATGACAATGTAAAAGACGAAAATGTACAAAAAAAAAGCACCTTGATTATCTCATTTCACAGTCTGGCAGTGCTACACATTTAGAGGCCATATTCTGTGTGCATCTCTAGTACTGAGATAAAAATGACTAAAGTCATCTTCATATCAAGATTATACTCCTTAACTATCTCAGTGAGAAACCATTTTCCAATTTATTTGAGATCTCAAGAAATTTGCGCTTGATTCTTTTGCCTAAACATGAGATGCTCAGGGCAACCTGTCTGACTCAGCTGCCAGTCCTGAAGGCCGTGGATCTCCTATAGGCTCTATGTCACACTTACCATCTCCTGTGGATATTTCAGATACTACGAGAAGTCTCAAATGGCACTTGGATCTCATGTTCAAACAATGTAGTTGTTAACGTGAGTTGCTCTTAGCCTCCATTGATCATGTTGAATACACATCAATGTTTGGCTTGGCACACCTTGTCCACACAGACACCTACATGTAGTTCCCTAAATTTAGATGGCTTTGTTTGGAGCTGAATCCTACACACCTGGTTTCTACAGAGAGGAACAAGTTTCCACCATGCCTAACACAGCACTACAAGATATCTCACCTGGCATTTAGCTGCTGTTCCAGGGAGGTCTGGATCTTCTCTAAGTTGTGTGTTATCTCAACAGTCTCAGGCCAAGACGTTGGATACCCTAAAAGCCTTTAATGGCAATATTTAGCCAAGTGAATGCACTCTTCCTTTTGATACAGCTAAATTTAGATGGACTTATTGAACTGGAAAAAATATTTGCATCTTGTAAGAACTGTGAGAAACTTCAGACATGGGATTGTTATTAGTCAATATTAGACACATTACAGAAATAATTCACTTCTGCTGAAGGAGTTGGAGAACAAATTTGTAGACAACTGTACAAAGTCACTCTGAGAGAAGAAAGCTGTAGTGTCACACTTTTCACTTTTTCAGGAAATATTGGCTGTAGACATGAGGCTGGAGTTCAGATAGCATTATTGCTTCATAGCATGTGGGCTTCTAGAAGTCGTCATGAATAAGGATGACTGGCAGACACTGTACTTGTCCTTCAGATCTCCCTTGTTGACTGTATAACTTTTAGAAAGGGATCCACAAACTCCGGTCACTTGCTAGGAGTGGTCCTTTTGGACTTTAACAGTCAAGAGAAGGTTGACTTGAGATACAGCAGCAGCCCTCAAAATTATAACAGATGGTCTGTAGAAAAGGAAAAGTGACTGTGTTCAAATTGTAAATACATTTATATTTATTGCATACATTTATACTGGTTACCACTAGCTCAGCAGGGAAATGAAATTCCATATATGAAGGAAAAAGTATGTGCTTTCAACTACAATGCGACATTGGTATCTAAAAATGTGGAGAATTCTAGTGTAAATGGATTTTAAGAACACCAGTTTTGTGGATGCCCCATCCCTGGAAGTGTTCAAGGCCAGGCTGGATGGGGCGTTGAGTAATCTGGTCTAGCAGAAGGTGTCTCTGCCCATGGAAGGGGGGGGCGGAACTAGGTGATCTTTAAAGTCCCTTCCAACTCTAACCATTCTATAATTCTATGATTCTGTGACAATCTGAAATCTCTAAAATAATGCACTTCCTACATCATCAAGAATTACAACCTGAAAAATAACTCAGCCCTTGAAGCATCATACACAGTAAGAAGCTACAAACTGGTCTCTCTTCATCTTTTATTCACCTACTACTGTAAAACCAAAGATATGGTGGCTGTTTGTTTTCTTCATACACATCACCCATAAACATGTCATTAGCATTCATAGTCACCATAGTCACTTGTGTAGAATTCATTAAGAGTCTTTGGTTTTAAGTATCAGCACCAAGACTGATTACTTTATAATATGGCAGCCTTCATCACTGATGGTAATAAGCAACATGTTTCCCTAAGATTTGCTATCTCTTCTTCACACAAGCAAAGCCAACGTGTCTGCTGGGTGTTTGTTTGGCTTTCCTTTCATGTCATCACAGGAGATCAAGATAGCCACTCAGCAGTTATTGTGTGATGTTAGCGCAAGCAACCTCTCTGCTCAGATTTCTGTGACTTACTTTGAACATAATTACATGCAAAAAATAAAACTCGACCCTAAATAAACACAGAGAATCTGATGTCAACTGATTAGAGCACAGCGGGGACCCAGAGCAAAGGTCCCGTTACTCCATTCTTAGCGCCTCCATTTCTTTATAATTAATAATGTTCTGTACTCCACTCAGAAGGTGAAGCATTCAAATATTTGAATGTTATCAGGGTTTTTCAGCTAGACGGTTACTTAAGGCAGCATATGAACTGAATACCCAATGCAAACTATACATACTGTCATGGACTCATCTCAGATAAACTGTGGCTGAGGCTCCCATCTGAAGTAGGCTCCTTGGCTTTCTCCAGGCTGCATCGAGAAAGACACACAGCGTCAGAGGACTGTTTAACCCTCCTCTCCTATACACGGTGTTTCTCAGCATGAGAGGAGTAAACCTCCCACGCTGTTCTGAGGCCCTGCAAAACTCAGTACAAAGCTTGTGGCCTGGTACTAGCACTAGCGACACCATATTGCAGAGCTACCCAGCTACGCTCCTTCTGGCCTTTTAACCCCTTTTCCTCAAGATTCTTACTCCAAATCCATTTCACACATGAGGCAAGCATGAGAGAGAGAGAGGACATAGGGAAATGCTCAAATATTCTCAGAGACACATCTTCCAAATGACAAAGTCAAAATGAGGAATGAGGAAATTTCATTTTCATCTACTATTTTTAACATTCATAAAATAAAGTTGACAATGAACTGACATTTATTAAGTGAAAAATCCTCCTTGCTGAGAACTCCAAAGCCGGTTATTTGTTGTGAAAACCAGAGTCATGTCAACAAAAATTAGAAATGGGTTTTGGGTTTTGGTCAGTTTATTTCTGTGAAAAAAAGCAGTTCTTTCAGCCAGCGCTCAGGATGAGCAAAATCCCAAGTCAATCTATGGCACTGAGCATAACCTGCCACCTGCTCTGCTGATAGCAAAGGATTCAGCACAGTCGTGTGCAGTAAAGAACTGGATGGAGTTGCAAAGCTCCTCAGAATAGTGGCAGAGATGACACCCTACACGTTACATTCATAGGCAAAGGAAAGCTTTTCCACTGGGGACAGCTGCAGGACTGCCCCTCTCTGGGATTAGGACTCCTCTGACACTCAGTATCAAAATCTCTTGAAACTGAAACTAAACATGAAAAGCGATAATATAAAAACATGTTGGAAAACCAAGCAATAATAAAAAAATAAATTGGGCCGGCACGGAACATTACGTTGCAAACCCAGCTGTTTACCGGCAGCTGTTACAAACAATAGCCTTCTTCCCTTTCTCTCCCCCCCCCCTTTTTTTTTTGGGTTTTTCTTTTGAGACTCAGGGAAGCAAAGACTTTTCATACTTAGCTGGCTTTGTTTATTAGCTGCAAAGTAAAATTACTGAACAGAAAGTTGGTTCTGTTTTACCTCAAACCAGGCCACTGCCCCAGAGACATCTTAAGTTGCTCACAGCCAGTTGGTGGGAAGTGAAAAACAATATTACAGGGTAAATAAGGAGGTTGACAAGACAACCGTGCACTTTAGGGAAGTTTTGTTCATGGGTATGTTTGTTTCAGTCCCTAGGGAGGGCCAAATGCATGACAGCAACAGAAGGAGAAAATAAGAATACTAAAAAAATGGTAGGCAACAGACTAAGTCCCTTCTGATATAGAGGATAAGAGTGTTACAAGCAAATGTTTTCCCTCCTGTATCTTTTAACTTGTTTGACCCTATCAACCATCTTCACAATCAACCTGGAACTTATTGCCACAGGACTACATCAAGGCAAAAAGTTTGGCAAGGACAAAGTAGAAGTGGAAATTTATGTGGATTATGAGGTTAACCAGAATTACAGTATTAAAGAGTTTATTAACATATTAATAAATGAAGGGGGTTGGAAAAGCCATCCATATTGCTTCAGTGAAGAAGATAATCTCCTTGGGGGACAATGCAGGATAACTTTACACAAGTAATAGTGATCTATGGTCCACTGTAGATATCTTTTTTATAATGTTTCAAATATTCTCTGTCACTTATTAAAGATGAAAAAGACCTCTTCAGTCTGGCTACTTCCATATAGTTAAAGCAAATGTTTTCAAACAGTTCTCTAGAATTGAGGCCACCTTACACAAAAGTTCTTCTTTATATTATTAAACAGTTGTCCTTCAAAATAGGCCAGCTGCACCCAGAATATCCATTGGGAATGGTCCCTGGGTCTTGGTAATTCCTGACCACAGGAACTGGACAACTGGTCCAGGCCAAATGTGATCAAGCCAAAACTGCCCTAGTGCCAGGGATCCTTCTAACAGTTAATCAGCCTGGACTGGTTCCAGTGCCAGTGCTCATGCTTGGGCACTGTTTATTTTATTAGTAGAAAAGTTAACTGCTATGACAGTATTCTCCAGTAGAAGGGACCCAACGTGCCAGCCAGGCAATGGTGTTGTGGCACAGCATGTCAGAGTCCCATGCACTCAGATGATGTATGCAAGCTCTTTAAGACCCTTTTGAACAGCTAGGATACAGCTTGCCCCTGTGTGTGAGCTCAAAGGAAACATGAACCTCTTATAACAACCCCCAATGGATAACAATTTTGCTCAACACTTCACAGTTTAGACCTAATTCCAATGAGAGCTTTTAAAATTACAAATGCAGCCATCAATTGGTAGAATCTCTCACAGTCAAAATGCTTATTTGAGACCAAGAAGATGAATTTAATGTATCAGTATGTGACTTGACATGATTAATACGTACACTCAGTTAAAAAGAAGTTATTTTCTTCCCTTCATCTTCACAAATGTATTCATCTCAGTTGCATATGCCTCATGCAATAAAATACAAATCCAACTGCAGACTGTTAAATGCATAACTAAGCTATTTGCCTTGTAACAGATTAATTAAAATACTTCACATCTGTAGTCAGCCATGCATTGTGGCCACTGGCACTAACTTGATGCTAACCACTACATTCTGAAGGGCATAAGGGATTTAAAAATATGTACACAAATACTTCATCTTTTCCATTTAGTGTAGCAAGTTTTTCCCTGAAGAGAGCAATTTGCTAGGATATGTGACAATTTCATCATGCCCTCTCTTGTTCGTGCGTGTTGTCTTTTATTTCTTAAAAAATGTCTGTACAGATTTCCTAAATTGACTTCCACCTTGAGTAAGTATCTGTCAGCAGAATAGCAGAGCCATCGGCATAGTGAAATTTTTATCCCAGTTTCTGTGGAAAATTAAGAATATATAAGAATTTAAAAATTATTCTAAATTAAAATATTTAGCTGAAAACTAAATGTTCTGCTTTGTTTTCTGGATGTTTAAAATTACAATTTTTCTTAACTGAGGTAATTTCATAAAAGGAAACATCTTTTCATCATGAGAAGTTAAAATGCTGCTTTGTGAAAATTGCGAAATATACCTTGATGTTTTCCCCTCTTTCACTTTTATTTCTTCCTGAAGGTATTTATAAATTGTCTCTGCATTTATGAATATTTTTATGTCAAAATAGCATTTTCTGGTAAATCTCTTGTTACCCAAAACAGGTTTGGGGAGAAGGGGAAGATCTTCGAAGAGGTCTCTGTTCCTTATACTGTAGGCAGCCTACCAAAATAATATGTCATCTTTTGAGTCGAATGCAAAAGCACAGAATTAGGATGTGGGTCAAAGGGAGAAACATCTGACTGCAAATTTGATACTAGAATTGACTTTTGTCTACATTTCCCCAACAGTTCAGCCCTGATGCAGGCAAGCACACTGCACAGGTTGTGTAATGCGATGCTATGTTGGTCTAAGTTTATGGTCAGACAATTGATTACTAGCTGAGCATTGTAGGTTAAAAGGCAGCCTTTAGCGTGTATCAGCCAGACAGTGAGGGATCACAGCCAACAATAATAGGGAATGTGACCTATGCTAAAGGAAAACAGGAAACTATCAACTGCAAGGATGTAAGAAAGGAAACTCTGTGACCTTTCCTACTGCTTCAATGAGATGGCCTATAACTAAGTTACTAAAGGGCATCTCAGAATTTGTCCTTTGGTACCTTAAACTCGTCTTTCCCGGAGCCAAACCAAGCTCTTATTTGGGTGTTTTTCTCCTCTAGCCAGACATCCTTTCTCACACAATACAGGTGATGAGAGAGTCTCATTGAGACTTCTACCCACCTTTCAATCTGGGTTGTAGTGGCCCAACAAGTCCAAGTATTCTTTGGAGTGAGAAGTGACTAAGAGGCACACAAATAGACCTCATGAAAGCATTAACTTCCTTTCCTCAGACAACCAGGTTCAAAAAGCACTAAATTCAAATCCTGCAATGTGAGGACAGGGAAGGGAAAAGAGAATATTTTCATTTTATAGGAAGGGATCTCATGGTGGTGAGAACTGTCTAGTCATGCAGATAAACAGACCAACATTTTCAGATGTGTTTTTCACTCATGCGTGAGACCCCAGACGCTCATGTGGCAGGCAGGATGGTCTCGAGTTACAAGAAATCTTGGAACAGTCACAAAGTATTTTGATCACTAATAAGAAGGGTTTAAATTCCTGTCAGCCACCATCATTAATAGACAAGAAGACCTGGCACGGAGCAGAAATCACCGTATGTTACACACTCTATGCGCAAAAGACTAGCTGGATCTATCAAAGCACCACACATTCAGTGAACAGGGATTCTCTTGTGTAAGACTGTTACTGTCTATACCATCCCAATGTAGCTTTAATGGATGAAGAACATATTAGCACATTAATAGTATCCCTAGACTGTGTGTAAACTAATTTTAGGCTTATCTTCTTTATAGGAAAATATTATGAATCAATGTTCTTTAAAATAGGCGTATTTGGCACACTTTTGCTCCTGCTCTGAGACAATGTCTCTTTCAAAGGAACAGAGACACTTTCTGATATTCTAGCAAAGTATAGAGTTGGCATCTCTTGGAAAAGTGTTTGTTTATTATACATTGTGTCTACCTGCCTTAAACACCTATCTTGAGGTATCTTCCTGGAAGTACTTATCTCCTCCAGTGAGTATCATGAGATCCCGAATGCATAGCTTGGACTCAACACCAGACTTAAAACGTCTACATATAGATGATTAGACCCATCTGTTCTACCATACAACAAAAGCTGTGTGCACTTATCATTTGTGTCTTTGTTTCCTCCTACATAGTGGAAGTGCTAATAAATATTTCCTTAATTTGCTTGAGTGTTTTTATATACTATTATAAAGACATGTAGAAGATATTCAAGCAAGCAGTAAGAACTCCTGAAAATAATTGTCACAGTTAGTACTCATCAGTGTCATGCCCACTGTGAAAAAAAAAAAAAAAAGATTGCCCTTGCAAATTTTGTTCATCACTCAAAGAAAAACGGAATGTACACCTATATCTAGGGTTCTCCCTTAGCAGATGTGACACCTCTAAGTTTGCAGTCACAGTAATAATGGATGGTGAATAATGAGTTCTTCAGAGGGACAGACGTAGTCTATATCCAAGATCCAGGAGACCATAAAGCATTAAGCAGCCCCCTTTTGTAAGGAGACCAGCACATAGCTAGTTACCGCATCAATGGAGGGTGTATTTGGACATTAGTACTAGCTAGAGGGTGATATGAATGAGGAGGAAGAAAGCCGCTTGTCATGAACTGGCATCTAGAGCGGGCTATGTAAATAAAATGGCGCTTCAACTCAGTTCGTAAAGAGTAGCCCATTCATACTATGTAGCGGAGGTAGTACTCACACATACCATTAGCAAAACTAAGAAGACTTAAAATCAGCCTGGCTTCACTTCAAGTGCTCAGACTGCTGATGAAAACGGAGGATCCTTGTGGAATTGCTAAAACAACTGTTGACTGTGAGGTTGCTTTAATAAACACAACTCCTTGTACAGTTTACAATAAGCTAACTGCAGAGGCCACATGGGTCTCAGTCCCTAAATAACAGAGACGCCTTTGTAAATACACATACAACGCAATCTCAACAAAATCGCACCCATTGTGCTACATTATTTTGTTGCCCTGAATCTAGGCAACTGCTTGGTTCGTAACACAATGGAAAAGTCACTTTTAACTGGGCCTCTTCAGATTCTGAACAAACTGCCTTTTCTAGGAATATGCTGGCAGTTGCTGCATTGTCTTCTCTCTGCTCAGTTCCTGTACTTCTCCTAAGTTCTGTTTACTTTGGATATATATGGGCTGTTAGTAGCAACTCAAGGTCGCTGCCAAATCCCTGAGAACTATTGACTGCATAGAGACAGTAAAATGCTCTGGTTACCTGCTAGAAATTTCTCATTGTCTCTCACTTCTTCTGTCAAATCTGTAAAATACTTACACCTCTTTAAAGCCCTCTTATTTCCAATAAAACACTCAGAAAGTTTTACTGATATTCTAGAGATGTACGTTTCCAGATTGGACAGTACTTGGGGTATTTTGAGGCTAATCCAATGAAGGTCTGAAAGCGTCTACTTCATATTTCATTGCTGGCCTAGTGGGCACAGAAATTACACATATGTCCACTGTGTCCACATTTCTGGTGTAAACGTGATGCACATGGAGCCCACCTTCTGCCCATGCACCCACTCATGTTTGTGATACTACTGCAGCTCCCAGAGCTATTGATTAGCTCTGTAGATAGTGGCAGACGTCTCTGACTTGTTGGTCGTTGTCCTTATTTTGAAGATTTTCCCTGCCAAGCAGAGAAGTTAGACACTTTCAGAAAATAAATAACCGATAAAAATAAGAAACAGAGAATAAAGTACCAAACTGCTGAAGTCACATCAAGCTTCTTGTAGGGAAGTCTTGCAGGAACACAGTCATTACCTGACAGTAAAGAGGAAAACACCTAACCACAACCATGCCTAAACCTCTTGAATTCTAGACATAATAGTCATTGACTAGCATCAAAAGGGAAATACATGGTACCCTCTCTTGGGAGACTTTTTCCACACCACTAACAGAAAAAATTCTGTCAAATGTGTATCAATGCCACAGTGTTGAAAACTAAACATTTTCTGGAGTGTGAATGGTAATTCCACATTAAGGACCAAGGTCATCTAAGAAAATTCATAGATCTCTCCCTCAAATGAATTTGTGTTTCTTCATTACTTATGAAAGTCTAATAGGAGTATCTTGTTCTTTTATAGTATTATGCATTTTATGCTTGTTCTTACAGTGCTCTTGCCATTTCACGAGTCTTTATTTGCTCTCTAATGGAATGTTTTAATTATGGCTGGACAAGATATTATGAAATGAGTAGAAGAGAACTGTAAGTCCATCTAGCACTATAATGAGTTTTGTGTTGTTTCTTCCATCTGAAGTATGAAATAAAAAAATATACACCTAAGTATGTCATACTCTGTAGCTGAAAATACTGTGGGACTTCAGATCCCTGAATGCTACTGTAAAATGGTCATCCATCTCTCCTCTAAGCCACCACACTCTTTCACAACTATAGCAGATGCTTTCCTCAGTACTAGGAAAAAAACTAAAATGGTTGGAGGTTTCCGATAAAGTAAAAGCACATGTACACCCTAGGATATATTTCAAAGCACATTTTCATAATTTGCTATTAGAAAAAAAAAACAAATTCCATGTCTCTGGGCTGACATAAATACACTCGATAGATTCAGCAAATCACTGAAAGATAAAACCTGTGAGGATCTGAAAGCCCAGGTATGATCTCTGGACCATCACTGAGCAGCAGTACTCTAAATTGCTCTTAAATATCACCAGGAAAGAAATATCTACAGATTTACTGAGTAACATATTCCTATGCAGTACTTTCCTTATGGTTATCTCTTTTCGGTACCATGTTTCCAGAAATCTGCAAATCACAACTACCAACTTCTTGTTCTTCACAAAATCATAGAATGAGAGAATGGTTTAGGTTGGAAGGGACCTTAAAGATCATGTAGTTCCAGCCCCCCTGCCATGGGCAGGGACACCTCCTACTAGACCAGGTTGCTCAAAGCCCCACCCAACCTGGCCTTGAACACTTCCAGGGATGGGGTATCCACAACTTCTCTGGGCAACCTGTTCCAGTGTCTCACCACCCTCACAGTAAAAAATTTATTCCTAGTATCTATTCTAAATCTACCCTCTTTCAATCTAAAAAAAATTACCCCTCATCCTATCACTACACTCCCTGATACATGTTCCCTCCCCATCTTCCCTGTAGGCCCCCTTTAAGTACTGGAAGGCTGCTATATGGTCTCCCTGGAGACTTCTCCAGGCTGAGCTACCCCAGCTCTCTCAGCCTGTCTTCATAGGAGAGGTGCTCCACCCTTCCAATCATTTTCATCGCCCTCCTCTGGTCTCGCTCTGACAGGTCCATGTCCTTCTTTTGTCGGGGGCCCCAAAGCTGGATGCAGTACTCCAGGTTGGATCTCACCAGAGCAGAGCAGAGGGTCAGAATCACCTCCCTCGACCTGCTGGCCACATTTCTTTTGATGCAGCCCAGGATGTGGTTGGCTTTCTGGGCTGCAAGCAAAAATTGCTGGGTCATGTTGAACTTCTCATCCACCAACACCCCCAAGTCCTTCTCCTCAGTGCTGCTCTCAATCCTTTCTCCGCCCAGCCTGTATTTGTGCTTGGGATTGCCTCAACCTATGTGCAGGACCTTGCACTTCGCCTTGTTGAACTTCATGAGATTTGCACGGGCCCACCTCTCAAACCTGTGCAAGTCCCTCTGGATGGCATCCCTTCCCTCCAGTGTGTCGACCACTCCACACAGCTTGGTGTCATCGGCAAACTTGCTGAGGGTGTACTCAATCCCACCTCAGTCCCTAAGGATCTTGAACTCCACCAACTCAGGGTCACTGCAGCCAAGGCTGCCCTTGACCTTCACATTACCCACCAACCCCTCCTTGTTGCTGAGAACAAGATTCAGCATGGCACCTCTCCTTGTTGGCTCCTCTGTCATTTGGAGAAGGAAGTTATCATCAGCATATTTCAGGAATCTCCTGGATTGCTTATACCTTGCTCTCCAACAGGTAGGGTGTGGTTGAACTCCCCCATGAGGACCAGGTCTTGTGAATGTGAGACTGCTCCTTTCTGTCTATAGAGGGCCTCATCCGCTTGGGCTTCCTGGTCGGGTGGCCTGTAGCAGACCCCCACTGTAATGTCACCTCTCCCTGCCCTCCCTTTAATCCTGACCCATAAGCTCTCTGTTGGCTCCTCATCCATCCCCAGGCAGAGCTCCATGCACTTCAGCTGGTCACTGACATAAAGCACGACACCCTCTCCTTGTTTCCCCTGCCTGTCCTTCCTGAAGCGCCAGTATCCTTCCTTTCCAACACTCCAATTATAGGAGCCATCCCACCATGTCTCCATAAAGCCGATAAGATCCTAGCCCTGCAGGTGTGTGCACGTCTCTAACTGTTCCTGTTTATTCCCCAGGCTACATGCGTTTGCATAGAAGCATTTAAGCTGGGCCTCCAATGAAGCTGATTTACTGGCTGGAGTGGCTGCAGTTTCTTTGTGCTGCATTCCAGGTGCTCTCCTGCTGACCTGTGATCCTTCTCCAGGCTCTGGGCATCTATTGCTGTCACTGGCATCAAACGGGTAGGAGTGGGATGGATTGAGGTTCCACTCCCTCAGCAACTTTAGTTTAAAGACCTCTTCACCAGTTTTGCAAGCCTATGACCAAAGATGCTCTTCCTTTTCTCTGACAGACCGGACACCATCAGCCCACAGTAGACTTGGTTTCTCAAAGCAAGTCCCATAGTCTAAGTCACCAAATGCCTGTCTGTGGCACCAGTCCTGTAACCGTTGACTCAAGGTTTGACTGGCCCTTTCAAACCCCTTCTCTTTGAACAAGAGGATTGATGAAAAATCTGCCTGCACTCCGGAGTCCTTTACCACTGCTCCCAGGGCTCTGTAGTCCTCGATACTCTTCACACTGCTCCTGGTGCTATTACTGGTGCCCACATGAAACAACAGAAGCATATAATAGTCAGTGGGCTGTATGAGGCTTGGTAGTCTCTCAGTGGCATCCCTGACACAGGCTCCCAGTAAACAGCAGACCTCTCTACAGAGGGTATCAGGTCAGCAAATGGGTGTCTCTGTACCTTTCAGAAGAGAGTCGCCTACTACTGTCACCCATCGCTTTTCCTTAGTTGGACTGGTTGTTATATGGGGAGTAGGTCAGGTTGCCTTACTCAGCTTCAGCTGAGTCTTTCCTGCTCAGTCTGCAGAATGGTGAAGCAATTCTGCAAGGGCACCTCAGGCTTCAGGGGAAATCTCTTCTTCTTTTTAGTCCTTGCTGTTGCAAGCTTCCATTCTTCTGCATTACTGGCACCTCTCCCTTCTCAGTGTGCTGGTAGGGGAGGTCTTGGTTCTTTGGCTCTTCCCCTCAGAGGCATGGAAAGCAAACAATCACAGTTCATTTTACAGAAGTCATACATATTGCAAAACTGTTACGCATCCTCCACCAGGTTCCTATTCCAAACCAAGCTGGCTCAAATCTGTCCATTTTTCTTCTTACAAGCTTTATTTCTTAAAGCTCTGCTTTATTCTTGCTTTTCCCTACTACACTCATGCCTTTCATGCTCCGTGTTGGAAGGGTTCTCCAGCCTAGGCTCACTGTCAGCAAGCAGAGCAGAATCACTTTCTGTGTTTTGGTAAAAACCAACACTGTGCAGAGACATAATAATGGTTGGGCTATCTGCAGCCAAGCAGAGGAGGAAGAAGGAAAACTATTAGGGGCATTCTGAAGAGAGCAAGGTGGATTTGGGTAGACATGAGTTCACTCTGTGCTTCAAGCTGGCCAGGTGGGTCCCATGGTCAGCTAAGAGCCATTCTGCCCCCATGGAAAAACTTATGAGATCAAATCTGGAGTACTGTGTCCAGTTTTGGGGTCCCCTGCACAAGACAGCTATTGACATACTAGAGCAAGGCCATTGCAGGGCCACCAGTGCAGCACAGGATGTATGAGAGGTGACAAAGAGAACCATGTTTATTCAGTCTCGAGAAGACAAACATAGTCTTCTCCTTTGCAAACATGCCTTCACCCAGGCACTATTGTCCCCAGCAATTTTTGTTATTCCCCAGCCTAGCCTGCAACGTCTCTTTTAGAAGATAACTGAGACATCAGTAACCTACATCTGCTGACTTAATGTCGTGTCTTGGCACCATCAGCACGGTGCCTGCAGGACTCAGAACACTGAAGAATACTCACAGACTCCTTGTGAATGAAGCAAAGCGAGCCAAGCTTTGATTTGGAAATATCAAAACTAAATGGTTTGGGACTTTTGGGATTATTTTTTTTATGTCAGAGGAAATAATTTTCTAAACCTGTCTTTTTTGTGGAAAAAATTACTCAGTCATAAAACATTATAAAGCTCTTCTGAAAAGCATGAAAGAAACATTTCTATCCTCACCTGCACTCTAGTCTCTGGGCATGCAGGAAGAGAGCAGGCTGAGACATAGCACATGTGAGATGGTTTGGCTCATTCGCTGCTCCTCATGCCATAATCACCTGTAATTACTTCAAATGGTTAAGTAATTCCAGTTACAGTAGCAGCTGCTGTACATCCCTAGAAACTACTGCAATGGTAAACTCAGGTTCTTTTTATTTAGTGCCGTGACCACAAGCAGATTGCTCAAGTCATTAGTTTGGTTACTCTGAAGTTCCTTGATATATTAGACTGTAATGGTTCCTTTGTTGAAATATAACAGCATGCACATCCACCAGATCTCTCAGATAAATGTTGTAAGCTCATACACTAGAGCTGGGAAGGGCCAGTTTCCATAATAATTATCCAGAATCATCCTGTGCTAGCAAACTATGTTCTTTTCATCAATAAATATAATGCATATCCATAATATGTATAATGTATAATAAATACATGTATATACATTTGTATAATAAATAACGTATATCTGTTTTACTGATCTACGTTCCAAAGAGTCTGAATGGGAACATGCCATCAATATATCTAAAGTACACTATTCATTAAGTAGAAAACCATTCAAATGTTATAAAAGATTACATTGATCTTTGTCAAAAGTAGACTCAAAGCCTTCTCAACAGTCCTTTATTTTTCAAAGACAATAGTTAATTCCAGATATTTTAGTCCTGATTAAGAATATGCACTCTCACCATTGCCATAAACACATAAATAGACAGACAAATGCTCACAAATCAATCAACTCATATAAAACAAAATGTAAGTAACAAGACCCTGAATACAAGCATAGTTAGACACAGAATCTGTATTTTATAGATGTATAGTTCTGTACAGCTTCTTTGAAATGGATAGAAGAAACACTTCTGAATACTATTACAGGCAAATACAAGCACTCTTCTAAAGGCACATTCATGACTATACAGAAGTGCACGTGGCTCGCTGAGTCTTCCCTTCTGCCGGCTCCTTTAGGTGCCTGCCTTCGTGCTACTTTTCTGGCTCCTCCCTTCTGCAAAAATAACAACAAAGAAATCATGGGAGGCAAAACCAGTGGGTGTCTTCATCTGAGTAATAGTCTGTCCTCAGCGTGGTGTTCAACTTCTCTATTATGGTCCTTTTTCATGTTCACAGTTCCGCAAAATCCCAAAATGCTGACTCCGGTCTTCCAGGAGCCCTTTGAGGGAGGCTTTCCAAAGACAGCTATCTAAAAAAGGTCCTTTTTTCCTGCTGTTTCCCTGAGATGACAGGCAGCAAACATAAGAATATTGACTAAAAATTAAAGCTGGTGCTTTAATATCCCTAGCAGATTTATTTTCTCTCAGGGAGATGAAAGAACTAAATATCTTCCCGAACCCTTGCCAAGGCCTTTATAGCCATGGCTATGCCTTCCAAATGGGTTTGGGTTGCTTACAAATCGCTAAAGAATGATTAAAGAGACAAGGTTCCTGATTTAGCTTTTATTGCTCATTCTTAGAGAAGGCGACATGATCTGTCTCCTCCAGCACTTCCTCCCACCCCAGCTTTAGCAGGCAAGGAGGGCTTCCTGCTCATCACAGAAATGTCTCTGTTCTAGAAAAAGGAGCGGTAGTAACATCCACCAGTCATGTGGTCTCTCTGAGACACATTCAGATGTTACGCTCATCAGAGCTGATGTCTCAGCCTAGGCTGGGTCTTGTACAGGTGGCCAGCAATTGCCATCTTCGCGGCGTGCCATCTGATTACTGCAAAGCATAAATCCTGCGTAATTCCACGTGTAAGGTAAAGTGGAATCTACAGTTCTTGATCTCCTCCCTTGCATCTCCTCTCAAGGCCATGTTCACCCCTCCCTTACCTATCTACCAGTTTAATGACAATACTATACCATCAGTGTCTTCAGCTAATTTAGATTACATTTATGGCTACCTTCCTCTATCATCACTCCTTCAGCATAGAAAGCAGCTCGCGCTCAGTGTGAAAAAATGGGAAGTACATACTCCTATAGAAGGGATTGTTATTGTGACTAAAACTAGGCAAAGTATGAAACAAAGACTCAAAGTGAATGACATTTAGTTAGGGGCATGTTTCTGTTCTTCTCAGGGGGAAAATACTGTTCTAATGACAGATGATGAGAAGCAAAGTTCTTTATAGATGCTCTGGGAGGGACAGAGTGTTTTCACACATGCTTTTCTACTTTGCACCCAGGACGTACTAAGTAGTTTTTATATTATTTACAGACTTACAGGCTCTGTTTCTCTTTAGAAGAATGATTTCATTAACTCAGTTTGCAAGAGCTAGACCCGTCATTTTGGACAAAATAGGAGAGAAAAAATTAACCTGTGTGTTCCTGAAGAAGAAAGGCCATTGTTCTGAATAAAGGAACAAAGTGATGACACATATTGGGTGTTTTCATTTCCGAAAATACTACTACTTATATCGGGGTTTACCCACCATTAGGTGATTTCAGAGGAATCAGATATTACATTGGAAAAACTTCATCATGCATTCAACATTCATTTGGCTGCAAGTGGAATCACTTGAAGACCACACTGTCATTTCCAGGGAGGAAGCTTGAACTTCTCTATTTTAACATAATGCTGCCAGCAA